>NC_140586.1:461827351-462463726 GCF_964204655.1 Triturus cristatus | reverse complement strand
AGAGAGACTCTAGTCCTTCCATTGTCCTACTGTGAAATAGTGGTGGATTGATATTGGATACTAGGTTTAGTTTGTTGGTATTAGTTAATAATTGTTTTATGCGGTCTGCGTGACGCCTCCACTGTCACTGAGTGCTGCTTACCCCAGTCCTCCGTAGAAGCTTTTGTACTTTGTTTAGTGAGTGGTAGGCTTAGCATGGTCAGTCAGTAGCAGAACTAGATCAGAATCATGCAACCAACCCACAATTTGTTGTATGTATGTATGCACAAATGTATGCATGTGTCCTCCATCTCATCTATGCATTTGATGGCTGAAAAAAATGGAAATGCAGACTTAATGAACAATTGGCCCGTCTGGAATAGGTGGTGTAGGTCAGGTGGTACTTACTAGGCTTTGTATTGTAATCAGAATGATTATGGAACACTGGAGTGTTCATAAATAAGTAGACGGTCCGTGAATGCAGGAAGAAGCCAGTAGTCGATCCATCTGATTAGATAGGTCAATTTTATTGCAATTGTTGTTTCCTAAAATGTTGTTTGACTTATTTTTCCAAATGATTTATTATTATTTGTTTCACAGCACTCCTTAATGTTTGTCTCTTTCTTTATTATATTTTACATGATCATTTGCACCACCCAGGGGCAAGAAGACGGGGTCGGAGTCGGCGGGTCAACCACAGGTCCGCTCCTCTACCGAGGCTCCTGCTGCTGGCCCCAGTAAGTCCTCCAGTGGTTATATTGACATTTATATTTCCCTAACTTTTACTGCATCTTTTTTTTCCGATCTATAAATTATGGTTCCACTTTCTAATTCTATTTTTTACAAAAGCTTACTTCATTGACCTTGACTATCTTTTTCCAAATTCTGTTTATCCCTGCCTCTAACTAAGTTGCTTCTAACTGCCTCTGCTATGACTCTCTTTACTACTACTACTACTATTACTATTATTGCTCTGTCTGTAGCGAAGCTAGCACAGTTGCCCACTCTTTATTGAAGGTTTTCTTTGGAATAATAAAACTCTGATTGACCAATAGCTCTAGCCACTGTGTACTGTCCTTTGGGTTGTTCTCTTCTAGTCTTCTCAATGTTGAGGCTTTGACAATTACCACAAACAAAATGGCCAACCAGATATTTGACTAGTATTTTTGATTGGATAGTACATGATACTACTATTGTCTAGTGATTCTGCAGAGCCACATACAGAACTATGCACAACAAAATAGGATGTTGGTGATGGGAGGTTGGACCTTACTGATCACACCTCAGTCCGAAGAACCCACGATCCCCTGACCGACTAGCTATAGTGTCTCACATTAGGGTCCCACTCCCGACCCCCCCCCCCACGAAGAAGATACACAATGTTGATGATGACTGAGACAGACAACCCAGAACATAATAACACCATTTTGCTCACTCACTTGTGTAAGTCCACCCCACCACACCAAATACCACAGAGTCTATGTGTAAGTTCAAAACGTTTATTTGAAACAAGTAACAAACTCTGTACATCGTTAATATGAAATTTAATTTACTACAGCCATAGTCAATAAGCCAGCAAAAAGCCTAAGATTAAAACAGTAAACATTTACAAGTGCATGACAACAAGAACAAGAGCCAAGATCTTTTGAATTCTGGAATACCCCTCACCGTAGAACGTCGAAATACTGGTTACATCATCTTGCATCATAATAAGCTCTGTAAATCTCTGTTTTGTAGAAGGGAATCTTCAACCTATTATATGAGAAAAATGCTGTGCGTTAGCCGTTAGATAGTATACTGGTGAATGCAAGCATTTTGCAGTCATGGCAAAAAGTGTAACATGTATGTGATGGCTAAGCAATATGGGCTAAACAAACTCAATAAGTGGGTTGTTTTTCGACCTCTTCACTTGTACGCAACAGTCAAGTGGCCTCAAAGGCGACTACTGCACATGTCAATAAGCTGGCAGGTATAATTAAATATGCGCCAAAAGAGTAGTAGTCGACATGATGAATCTAAAAGGGTTACACATGGCTCAGGCTAACTTTCAAAAGAGTAGAGTAGGACTAGATGACCCTAGGAACCATATCACTACTAGTGTCTGACAACTGACTGTACTTACTGTCTAGTGCTGATGTATGTTGGATTAACTTTTCTTTTAATGTTCCAAGTGAACAATATTAAAATAGGGGGAGGTTTCCAGGCATCTAAAAATGTGTGATGTTTTTTTCTAGGCACACTACCATCCACCAGTGCCGGCGGGGCCAGCGGCGATGCGGCCATTCCGGAGGGGGCAGGAGAACTGGCGGCACCTGTAGGAGAGACAGGGGGGGAGCCAGCAGCAGTGACCGGTGGCGGTAAGTTATATTCTTTACTTCTTGACATTACTACTAGATGGAAGTGTGTTCACTATTTCACTGTACTGTGCGAGTTATTAAGTTGTAGTGAACATTATACAACGGTTGAAGAAGACACCCTTTACTTAGCATTAGCAGCGTGAGTTGAGTAACCAATGGCCTCTTCTATTTGACTCCAAAATCAGCTGTGAAGGTTTTATGGAGAAGACAAACTCAGATCATATGACCTTGATGGATGTGTTGAACAAAGAGGGAAAGAACTAAGGGTGGAAGGACGGGCGAGATAAATAATATGACTGACTTGCCGAGAAGGATATGTTGTTGGAAGCATGCATAGGTGGCTGATAGTAATTAGATCAGATGCATGGGTTGTTGAAGGATGGGTGGAAGGTGAAAGAGAATGCCTGCCTGGGTGGGCGACACAGTATGGGTGGATAGTGCTAGATAGCAAGAATCAGCGGTGTTTGGTTCAAATTCAAACTCAAAGCCAAGGCAAGCGTGGAAGGAGTGGAAGCATGGGTGGTTGTTGGTGAAACCAACTAAGTATGAGATATATAAAAAAGAAGGATAAACATTTACTTTAATGGATGTATGCCTGGATGTACTATCATCAATAGACAGTATAGGTAGAAAGTGTCACTGGAGATTCTTACTTTGAAGAAAATGTAAAAGAAACTGCGCCACAGTAGAAAAGCGTAGGGGAATATAGGTAGTATTATCAGAATACAGTAGACTTGCAGTAGTTTGCAAGCACGTCATATATATAGATATATAAATATAAATAAATATATATATATATATATATATATATATATATATATATATATATATATATATATATATATATATATATATATATATATATATATATATATATAAAATCAAGCGGAAGCCCCTTCCTCCCACTCTGGGGACCACTCCCTACCTATTATTATTAATGTATTTTCGATTGGGTCAGCCAGCCTGCAAAGGGTGGCCTATCTGTTGTTTATGGTTATTGGTTACACAATCAATGAAAGCAAAGTACCCTCTACAGTAGCGGTTGGTGGTGGGAGTGCTGGCGGGCGGTGACATGGGGAGGGGCAGGGTGGGTGGCACTGGCAAGTAAACTGTGTATTACGGCCAAATACAGGTAATCAACATAAAAATAAATACAATTATTTTCATTGTGCGCACTGCACCGCCGAATGCGATGCAGTGCGTGCAACATTTTTTTTTTAATGTATTGTTTAATTACCTGTGATTGTCCTTAAACCATAGTTTACTATCCCTCACCCTGCACCTCCCACGTCACTGCCCGGCAGCACTCCCACCACCGACCACTACTGACCTGATGTCGTATGACCATCTATAATATGAATATAAGCAATGATCATTGGATCAGATAAATAATCAGCCTTTTTGTAGTACCCAGGGCAGGGTGTAAGTGAAATTGTTAATTTGACCTCATGTAACAGACAGAGTATGGCCAGTGCCACCGGCCGTAAGGCGTCATACAAAAATATGAGCTTCCCCACCTTCAGACAGTAGTAGTAAATAAAACTAACGTGAGTCTGCATCATGTGGCTCATATCTGTTTCTCTTGGGTGCAAGCTTAGCTGACATCGTAGCCCCCTCAGGAATCCGCATAGTGACCTATGCGGATGACACACAACTAGTGGTGGCCCTTAATCTCCTGGATCCCAACGCTAATAAACTCCATTCTTGCCTTGAAGAAATCTCCAAATGGATGGACCTATCCCAGCTCAAACTAAATGGGGGAAAAACAGAGATTATGGTATTAGGGAACCCACGCTGCTTCCAGTCCCACCTCATGTGGCCTTCCATCATGGGCCCCCCTCCCTCCCCCAAAACTGGGATCAAGAGTCTGGGTATTTGGTTGGACCAGGACCTGAGCTTTAGGACTCAGGCCAGGAAGACTGCAGCTACTGGCTTCGGGTTGCTCAGAATGGCACGTAAAATGCTCCCCCTCCTGCCCCCCCAGCAAAAAATCCCTCATTCTTTCAAGGCTGGACTATGGGAACGCTCTTTATCTGGGCTCCCCTGCATCTGTTATTTCCAAACTTCAATTAGTCCAGAACTGCGCAGCCAGATTACTTACCGGATCCTCTATTAGACAATCGGCCAAGCCCTCAATCCAATCTCTCCATTGGCTCCCCGTGTTGGAATACATCAAGTTCAAATCTCTGTGTATTGCGCACAAAACGCTGCTTGGGACAGGCCCTCCCATTAATTCAACCCTCATCAGCCTCTATAAATCCAATAGGGAACTTAGATCAGACAATCTACATCTCGCAAAAGTCCCAAGAATAAAAAGGTCCAGAAGCGGTGGGCGGCTCTTCTCCTATAATTCCTCCAAACTCTGGAATTCCCTCCCACTCCAACTTCGCACAAATCCCAATCACATGGCCTTCCGCAAACAATTAAAGACTCAGCTATTTCCTTAGTCCGCACCTGCCCTTGATCAAATCTATAGCGCTGGGACACTCCCGGGTAGCCATGCGCTCTACAAATGTCTTTTCATTCATTCATTTCACTGAGCTGGCATGCCGGCTACATCAAGGTTATGTAATTGCGCTAAACTACTGATAAGAACAACACGACTGGTGTACCGGAGTACATAGTACGATTATAATGTCGGAAACTCCCACAAATGTTAGAGTCCAAGGAAGTAGGAGTAGAGATACTTACCACCAAATCACAAATGTTATGAACTGTGCTTGCTAGTGATACTGTGACACTATGTGTTGAATGATTTTAGTGTTTCTGTTTTGCTAAGAGTATTGGCTACAACATGTTCTTTTTCTTTCTTGATATAGATACTCCTTCCACATCCACACCAAAACCATCTCGGAAGGAGTCGGCCGCCAGGCCCGGCGCCGTAAACCGGAGGCCATTTGCGAAGAATATCGCTGGCTGGTGGCTCAGGTGGAGGAGGAGGAGGAGGAGGCGGCTGCAGCCTCCTCCAATGCCCCAGGCCCCAGTCAGGCCCTGCCTCCAGTGTCACGGCGCGTGTTCCAGCAGCCGCCCGCCGCCGCGCCTCCATCTCAACCACTGCTGCCCCCCACCCTGCATGTAACTGCAGGGCATTTCGCCGCCAGCTGCTCCGCCGGATGGCCCGCTTAGAGGAGAACCTAGAGGAGCGGGTAAAAATCCTGGTGGACAAACACCTGAAGGCCCGCCGACTATAGAGGATCTTGTCATTTGCCCCTTTTTTAATTCCTTTTGTTGGTGGGTGGGTTTTTGGGCGTTGGGGATTCGTTCGAACATTGGGACTCTTGGACTTTCGTTTTGTTTCGTTGTGGACATTGGTTGTGGTTAGGGAGGGGGGTGGGTTAGGTCAGAGTGGGATAGTTTATTTTTGTTAGGGGATATTACATTTTATACTATTTACTTATACGATGTTAATGTTTTGTGGTGGGTTACTGTTTTCCGAATTCAATCTAAGTTACATGGTTTGTTACTTTGTTTCCGTGCTGCTGCATGCCCACAGCCAGTGTTTGATTTAAAAGATCTGCCGATTTTGTAACACACAAACCGAGAGATTCAGTACCCCTCACTGAGTTATTTTTAATTGTCATAATAGTACTGTCAGTCTCTCCTCCTAGTCCATACCTCCCACCAAACTTATCTTACCTGTGATTGATGATGAAGTTCGGCACACTGATGGCTGCATGGTTGGTTTCCCAAATGAACGGAGAAGATGCCATTATTTTGGTGGTAGTAGTAGACACTGGCAATAGCATTTGAAAAAAGAGAGAGAAAGTCACTTGACTGAGAGACTGTGGGAGGAGTAGTAGAACAAAGTAAACTACAGCATGGGTGGGCAAGCAGAAGAAGATCCTTGCCCTGCCTTTGTTGAAATTCAATTAGTGTTGCTTTCACCATATCTGCCCCAGCAAGCGTGTGATCAATTGTTGGTGTACATTTAATTTAGTCACATCACACCTCAATATAAATCACACAGCCCAGGGGAAGAGGGTTAGGGATTGATGAATGGATGGGAAGTGGGGTTTTGGGACAGGTTTGAGAAAGAAAAACATACAGTATGAATGGACACAACAAAAGTAAAACACAATCTTGTAAGACAACCATGATCCATTATCAAAGAAATCAAAGTATAAAGTGAAAAAAAGCAAATGCATGCATGCTGAGGAAGAGAACTTGATGGTTAATGATAATGAGTTGTACTTACTAACTACTATTACCCAAAGAGACAGTACAGGGAAGAAATTAATAATATGAAATTTGCCTTGCCTGTCTGCCGCCCTCAGAGCTCAGACCAAACCAAATTACATGCTGTACCGGGCTTACTTTTATTTTTCAAGCTAGCAAAGGAAATGAAAAAATAGTTGTAGGGATCAATTACCAAACAAACCACAACACACAGTCGTAATGATTGAAGAGAAAAAAGGAATCAAATAAATTTAAAGACGAATGATGAATGATACTAAAGTTACTGTATTATCCTGGTCCAAATGTGGAGTTGCATCATTCTCGTCATTCCTCTTGGTCCTGCCTTCCATGGACACTCCGTACATCAATCTTGGGTACCACTGCCTGCCTGATGCAGATTGGTAAGGTAAGTGTGAGTTGTTTCTCTCACTATAGCACAGGTTAAAGGCCGGCCTGTAAGTGTAGATGGAAAAACAAACGGGGTATTGAAAAATTACTGCATTTAAAACAATAAACTCAATTACAGTGGAGTGCAAGAAGAGAAGACAAGACTCTGGAGAGAACACTTTCAGACTGAGGCAGCTTGGATAGGATACATAGTGTCTACTCTACAGCATTAAGCTACAACAACAACGGGACAGGACTCAGGAGCCAGCACAGCCACAGAACAGGAGAACCGCGGCACAGGCCAGGCACCCTACCCCTTACTTACATTTTGACCGAGCCAGACAAATGTCATATGCACTGCAGCAACCTAGCATTTTCCAAATGAAGTGACTAAATCAATGCGCCACTGTCCCTCATACCACTACACTCTACTCCAGTCCACACCACTACACAGACATCTAGCCTAGGTCTGCTGTGGTTCTTGTTCAAACTGTTTACCTTTTAAGTCAGCCCATGAAACGCAGTTATTCCATCAATTATCTCCGATCCAACTGACTGACTGTGTGCAAAGATAGTATGCTCAGCAGCATCATGATGATGACCGTGTGGTACGTGTTCTCCAACACCAACTCAGTCTGTAGTGACTGATTAAGTTTATAATATATTCCATATTACAAAATTGCAATGGATATTGGCCGGCACCTGCAGTGGTAGGAGTACAATGTGGTTATTAAACAACAAGGAAACATTAACTGTCACCTCACCTGAGTCACTGTTACTTTGTCGATAAACTAGTATAGTTCTACTTCATGCACATTCATTCGTAGTCAGCCAGCATCCAATGCAATGCATGCCATCATTCACAATAATCACTCATTACCTGTCTTGCTGTTCTCTTTGGCTGTCAGATCTGATGCCTGCCTAGCCTTCTTACAGTCAGTGATGAGTTTCTTTCGGCTTGGAAACAAAACGGAAGATAGCTGGAGTAACGTTTCACTTCTTATGGAGGGACTGTTAGAGGCAACATGTATTGTACTATTCTCCATCTCCATCCAATGTCTGGCTTGCTTGAAATGTATTTAGGGAGAGTCAGGAAGATGGAGCAGGACCCTGATGAGTGGAGTGGACAGTTATGCACAGACGTGCAACTCCAATAGGGATATAAAAAGAGGAGACTGTTGATGGATTTGTTGTGATTAGATTTTGA
The DNA here is from genome assembly GCF_964204655.1 of Triturus cristatus. Taxonomy (NCBI): domain Eukaryota; kingdom Metazoa; phylum Chordata; class Amphibia; order Caudata; family Salamandridae; genus Triturus; species Triturus cristatus. The sequence continues at coordinate 462,455,620 of NC_140586.1, read as the reverse complement.
ACCAGAAAAACAGATACACAGTCACACACAAATAAAGGAAGGGAGAACGATTTGAAAGCCTGGTTGACAGGGAAGAGGAGCTGGTCCTCAAACTCTGGTGGTTCGGACAGAAGTACGTCTAACAACCCACTACTTATGTCATCAAAGTCGCTCTCCTCTTCCTGCTGTGATTCACATATTTTGTACTCCGGTGGTATAAAGTGTTGATTCATTTTGATCATGGTTAACCTCTCAACGCTTTTGGGCGAGAGACTGGTCCTTTTTGACAGTAACAATGGCACCTGCAGCACTGAAAACACGCTCTGAAGGGACACTTGCAACAGGGCAAGCCACATACTTTATCGCCAGCCTGCTGAGCAATTGCCATTGGCTTATTTTCCTATACCAATACACCAATGGGCTTTGCACCATGAAGACCTCTGTTGTGTCATCTAGATAGGCCTGAACCATCCGCTCAATGTTCAGGGGTGCTCCGATTTGCTTGGCCTCTTTTGCCTATGCATCAGTCATGGACGCACAAAACCCTTTCTGTAGAAACCAATCACCTGCCGTTTTTTTAAATGTGCCTGATGATCCTGTTGGTGCTGTTGATGTTATTGCTGGCAGTGTTGTTGACTGCTGGGAGGCAAACGCACTTCCCTCGGCCTCTGAAGTAGAACTTGACTCTGGGTGCCCTGCAGTACTTTTTCTGCCCTGGGGGGGCGGGCCTCTAATTAAGATACGTTTGTTTTCAAAGTCAGTGGCTTCCTCAGCTATCAAAGTTTTGTACTGGGCAACATCCACTTCTGAAAAAGGAATTACTTCATTACTGCGCAGCAATAATTTGTAACGTGGATCCAAAATTGAGGCAGTAATGTAATGTGAATGTGACACAATGTTATTTTGAATCCTTGTATTGTCAGATAAGCGAGCGACTAAGGTGTCTGCCAAATAATATGCGTCTACTTTGTCATCCACACCTGCGTACATTTCTGACACCCCCTTCAGCTCTTGCTTTAGCATGTACAACAATGGGATAGCTTGGCCCACAGTACAGTCCTCCCTGCTCACTTCACGTGTGAAGACCTCAAAAGGAAGTAGGATCTCTGTCAGGCATTTGACGAGGTCCCATTGGGCCATCTCAACGGTCATGCCTTTCACAGTAGGATCTCCTGACCTTTTCATGACATAAGCATTAAGTGGTATGTACTGTTCAAACACACGCTCAAGCATGTAATACGTTGAGTTCCAACGTGTTGGCACCTCCTGGATGAGTGCTTTGACTGGCATTTTATGCTCACGTTGAATGACCCTCAGCTGCTTCCGGGCTTTAAAAGAATGGTTGAAATGTGTGTATATTCTTCTGCAGGTGGTCAGTAAGCTGCTGACTTTGCTTTCATTTTTCAGAAAGTCTTGAACAACAATGTTAATGCAGTGTGCCAAACATGGGACCCTGAAATAGCCACCATCTTTCATGGCCCTAACTACATTACTGCCATTGTCCGTGGCAACTAAACCAATGGTAAGCCCTCTTGGTCGCAGCCACTCAAACACCTTGCTGTTAAACTCATCCAAAATGTTTGCAGCAGTATGAGATTTCTCCATAGCAAACATGGCTACAGTTGCATGTTTGCGAGTGTCTTTAAAAATCTCAGCGGTATCAACAACACCGTCAGATATCTTATCTTTAACACCCAAAAAAGAGACCCAGTGTGCAGTGATTCACATGTAATCAGTGGCTTGGCAACTGGTCCACTTGTCTGTTGTCAGGTGTATACTCTGAACAGCACTCTGTTTTAAGGATTTTCCAAGCAATTCCAGGACGTCGTGATGTAGTGCTGGAACAGCAACTCTTGCGAAATAGTAGCGGCTGGGAACTTTCCATTTTGGGCAGATGATGGTAACAAATTAAAGAAAACCCACCCCTTCAACAAAAGAAAAAGGGAGAAGGTCCAGTGCTAACATTTTAGTCAGCTTCGCATTGTACAAACGTGCTATTGTGCGGTTGCGTTCGTACTGCCCCTCTGGCCTAGTAAACATGCTAAGAATGGTAGGCTGCATGGTATTCCTTCCTGTGGTCAACGTCAAGCTTTTTGGGCCAGCAGTTCTCATTGGTGTCTCAGGCTGACACTTACTCTTGTGCCAATGAGATGTGGCTGAGGATATGGGCGTTACCACTGCAGTGCTGGGGACAGGGCTACTTTGTGTACCACTACCACAAAGAATGTCTCCCTCTTCTTCCTGTTCCACCGTGAGCGGACTTTCTACTCGTTTATGCCCAACAGCAATGGTTCCAGTTTTCATGCGACTAAGGTGCTCCTCCCACTGGATTGCGTGGTGTTTTTTCAGATGGGTCATTTGGCCTCCGGTACCATAGTTTGTACCAAGCTTACCACGACTATCAGAGGTATGACAAACGGAGCATATAGCAATGTTCTCCTCCTTTCCGCTAACCGTAAAGAAGTCCCACACTGGGGAGTTTAACTTTTGTCTCCTGCTGGAGGTGCCACTCCCACTTCCAATGCCCGATGAACTGGAGGGTGTGCGTTGAATTTGACTCTGTGCAGTACCACTACTTACTTCTGCTGAGGTGGTGCTTGTGCTGAATGTAGGATGCTGCCGGCCCCTTACTAATGTAAATATGGAAGCTGGAGGTCGTGTTGGTGTTACCTGTGTTGGAGATATGCGTGCTACATCCCTCGCAGCCATTTTGGATAGTGTAAAAATGTTGGTCTCCATCTCCTCAGGCCCGGGAGTGATGTTCGTGAAGACTGGCTCATCATCACCATCATCATCATCATCATCCTGCTCTTCTACATCAACCTCCATAAGTGTAAGGCTTTCTGGAACCTTCCTTTTCCCATGCCTGCTCTTGTGATGTGTTTCCCTCTCAGACTCAGTTTGTGGCTTCCAAGTGGCATCTAGATCATCAGAAGGGGGGCTTGGTGAAGAACTTGATGTACTAACCCTCCTTTTCCTTGCTGGGGATTTGGAAGCCAATGGAACTTCTAAAGGAGTGGCTTCCTCTTCTTCCTCTGCATGAGGCTCAATTTCCTGAACTGCCCCTACTTCGGGAGGAACTACAGCTACTATTGCAGGCAGTGGTTGCGGCTGTTGACCACTTATCTGCTGTGTTCCCTCCTGAGTTAATTGTGTACTACTTTGAGATAGCGATAAGTTTAGTTCAGGTTCAGCATCACTGCTTTCCACCATAAGGCTGGCTACCTCTTCCACACTCATCTGCTTGGGCCTGGGTTGGTGGGTTGGGCCCACTGATGTGGAGGTGCTGCCCCCAGCTTGGCCTCCCGACACCGCTGCTGCAGGCGTCATTTTTGGTGTCACAAAAAAGGTTTTGGGAGGCACACCAGACTTAAGTAACATTTCCTTCTTCTTCTGTTCCTTCTTCTCCATGGCAACTTTCTTGGTACCGGAGGACCTGTTACCTGCTTTCTTTGGGGGCATCTTCTTCAGATGTCAAAACAGCACTCAGTTGCACAAGTTGCAGAGATGCCTGGTCAGGTCACTCACACGTCACGTCGTGTACAGCAGCAGGATGTCGGTCTGGCACCACAACGGTCGATGATAATGACACACCTCCTCTGTCTTTTGTGCACCTAAAAGCAAAAAAGCCAGAAGAACATCAGTCAAAAGATCAATAATATAATATATAACTTCTTAGTGTCTGGTGGGTGGTCACAATTATTAAATTTTATGAAGTCAGTGAACAACAACAGTATAGCCATTTAAGAGACTGACAAGGCCAGGGCTCCTGGTGTACTTGTACTGTGTACACTCAGGAAGAAGAATAGCAAAGAACAAAAACATAAATGTAGTGTAGCCTGTTTGCCCTAAATAAAAATGTGTGCATCTTATGGGATGGATGCAGCATCAGGGAGCAACAACAATGAACATATACTCATAAAAACTAAAGGCATTTATTTACAACACCCAAAAAGTGAAATGTACCCCCGAAAAAAAGTAAAGCCCACATTTTACAATTCAATCCAAAGCCATACATGATGTTGAAATTTAACGCACAACACAAAAACAGTTGTTTAAATTCCATGCACCCGTGATGATTGATGAGTAGTACCCCTGGACCTACTGTACGACTAGGCCACAAGCTTGGAGGCCTATGGAAAAAGCACAGTGGCTGGTACCACAAAATGGCCGCCACCACATGGCCAGGCCATTCACAAAAACAAGAAAAGGTCAGGAATACAAGACAGACAATGCAGGCCTATTGCAAAAGCACAATGCCTGCCTCCACAAAATGGCCGCCACACAAAGGACAGGAACAGGAAGTTGTAGTCTCTGTGGGACTTACCTCCTCTCCTAAAAATATTTTTTTTTAAATAAAAGCTTCTCCGTGCTCCAAAACTACAGCAGAATGACAACCTGAGGAGTTTTTTTTTGCAAAATGCCCAAAATCAGCATTTTCGAGAAGGATTTATGTTGCTCGCGAGATATTGTTTGCCAGATTGTAAATGCTGCGTGTTCGGGATCGCAAACTGTACAAAAAGGCTTTATCGCGTGCGCGAACACGCATATTGAGAGCACGAAAATGACGAAAACTGTAAGTCTGCGTTGTCGCGCTGTGCAGAGTTACCGAAAGTACGCGAGCTGAATCCCTAGGGTTACCTACTGGCTGAAAAGCCCTATTTATTTAACACACACACAAAAACTGCTATTCCACCCCAAAAAACACCTTTTGCAATGAAATCCAAAGCCATCCATGGTGTAAAAAAATAATTCAACAGACAACACAAAATGTAAATTTAAATAATGCACCAAAGATTTGAGGATGACTACCTCTGGGCGTACTGGCAGACTAGGCCACAAGCTTGGAACAGAATGGCAAAAGCAAGCACACTGCTTGGATGGCTCCACAAAATGGCCGCTACACCCACAACAACAAGAAATGGAAGCCAGTCAATGTAAGCCTATGGCATAAGCACAATGCCTGCCTTCACAAAATGGCCGCCACACACATGCTCAGGCCACCCACCACAATATTAATAACAAAAAAGTGATTACAAAAGACAGGAACAGGAAGTTGGAGTCTCTGTGAGACTTACTTCCTCTCCTAAAAATATTTTTCAAAAAATAAAATCTTCTCCGTGCTCCAAAACTACAGCAGAATGACAACCTGAGGAGTTTTTTTTGCAAAATGCACAAAATCAACGTTTTCGAGAAGGATTTATGTTGCTCGCGAGATATTGTTTGCCAGATTGCAAATGCTGCATGTTTGGGGAACGCAAACTGTACAAAAAGGCTTTATCGCGTGCGCGAACACGCATATTGAGAGCACGAAAATGACAAAAACTGTAAGTCCGCTTTGTCGCGCTGTGCAGAGTTACCAAAAGTACGCAAGCTGAATCCCTAGGGTTACATACTGGCTGAAAGGCCCTATTTATTTAACACACACCCAAAAACTGCTATCCCACCCCAAAAAACACCTTTTGCAATGAAATCCAAAGCCATCCATGGTGTAAAAAAAAAATCAACAGACATCACAAACTGTAAATTCAAATAATGCACCAAAGCTTTGAGGATGACTACCTCTGGGCCTACTGGCAGACTAGGCCACAAGCTTGGAATAGAATGGCAAAAGCAAGCACACTGCTTGGATGGCTCCACAAAATGGCCGCCACACACCCACAACAACAAGAAATGGAAGACAGTCAATGTACGCCTATGGCAAAAGCACAATGCCTGCATTCCTAAAATGGCTGCCACACACATGCTCAGGCCACCCACCACAATAATAACCAAAAAGTGATTACAAAGGACAGGAACAGGAAGTTGTAGTGTCTGTGGAACTTACTTCCTCTCATAAAAATATTTTTAAAAAAGTAAAAGCTTCTCCGTGCTCCAAAACTACAGCTGAATGACAACCTGAGGAGTTTTTTTAGCCAAATGCACAAAATTAGCGTTTTCAGGAAGGATTTATGTTGCTCGCGAGATATTGTTTGCCAGATTGCAAATGCTGCATGTTCGGGATCGCGAACTGTACAAAAAGGCTTTATCGCGTCCGCGAACACGTATATTGAGAGCGCGAAAATGACGAAAACTGTAAGTCTGCGTTGTCGCGCTGTGCAGAGTTACCGAAAGTACGCGAGTTGAATCCCTAGGGTTACCTACTGGCTGAAAAGCCCTATTTATTTAACACACACCCAAAAACTGCTATTCCACCCCAAAAAACACTTTTTGCAATAAAATCCAAAGCCATCCATGGTGTAAAAAAATAATTCAACAGACAACACAAAATGTAAATTTAAATAATGCACCAAAGATTTGAGGATGACTACCTCTGGGCGTACTGGCAGACTAGGCCACAAGCTTGGAACCGAATGGCAAAAGCAAGCACACTGCTTGGATGGCTCCACAAAATGGCCGCTACACCCACAACAACAAGAAATGGAAGCCAGTCAATGTAAGCCTATGGCAAAAGCACAATGCCTGCCTTCACAAAATGGCCGCCACACACATGCTCAGGCCACCCACCACAATTGTAAAAAAAAATCAACAGACAACACAAATTGTACATTTAAATAATGCACCAAAGATTTGAGGCTGACTACCTCTGGGCCTACTGGCAGACTAGGCCACAAGCTTGGAACAGTCAATGTAAGCCTATGGCAAAAGCACAATGCCTGCCTTCACAAAATGACCGCCACACACATGGCCAGGAGGACACAACAACAACAAGCATAAGCCAAGGGGAACAAAGAAAAGAAATGCAGGCCTTTATGGAAAAAGAAGCACACACTACTAAACTACCACCACAAAATTGCCACAAGCCACATCGGCACTCACAGTCACAACAGGCCATGGAAAACTATGAACTGAAGCAGGCCTATAATATATGACAAAGGAAGCCTGCTAAACAACACAGCTTTAATACAAAAATGAAAATCAACAGGGCTACGAAAGGATTGGAAAGAAGTTACACATCAAGCACACACATCCAACAAAGGTATTTCACACACACACACACACGCACACACACACACACACACACACACACACACACACACACCAACAGTGAAATACACCACAGCCACATTTAGCATTTCAATCCTATGCCATCCATGCCCTACATGATGTCGAAATTCTACAGACACCACGAAACATGGACCCATGGGTGCCCTACTGGCTGAAATTGCAGAGAAAAACATCTAGGCCCCTATTGAAAGTACAGGCCACCCGCCACAACAATAATTTTTAAAAACAATGAAAATCCCAGAACAATGTAGGTACAAACAAGCCCCAATGAAACAAACACACCAATTCTCCAACTTACTTGTAGTAAATTAAATCTCAAATCCAAAAGTCCTCAAATAGATCCAATCCAATGGTATGATGCAGCAGACACACACAAAAAGTGATCCTTCCAGCTCCAAATCCAAATGAAAGTACATGCACAAAGCACTGGGAGGAGCCTGCTGGACAGGAACAGGAAGTTGTAGACTCAGGGGCACTTCCTTCCTCTTGAAAAAAAGAGTTACAAAAATTAAAGGACTCCTCCTTACACAAAAGACTACAGCAAAATCACAATCTAAGGAGTTTTTCTGAGCAAAATTATCATTTTAGAGAAGGTTTTATGAAGCTGGAGAGATATTCTTCGCCAGATTGTAGTTTTTGCATGTTCGGGATCGCGATCTTACCAAGACAGCCGCCGGAAGTCAGGTCACGCGCCCGAATGACGTGTTCGCGTTCGCACACTCTCGCGGGGTTGGGCAGCCATATTACCAATCTCGTTGCGCTCGCGAACGGACAGAAAAGCAAGTTGGCGATCGCAGAATCACGGTAAGACGTTACCGCGCGAGCGAGAATGAATATTGAGCGCGCGAGGAAGCAAAACTACTACGCTACGCGCTAGATTGCGTAGCAATCTGCAACTTCGCGCTCTACGCGAATCACGAAGTTACCTAAACTTTGCAAGCTCTGTGAACGGAGCGTAGTTCAACGCCCAGGCTTACTTAGAACACGCCACAATTCCTAAAATGAGTATGGTACCATCAACAAATGATTTATAATGTAACTAAAGTCTCAAAACCTTCTATTAACTGCAATGCTTTTTAATGAGGTGCTATCATGTATATTGGTCCCAAGATGGCTGCCAACACTTCTTGGATGAAGTACTGACAGCCAATCAGATCTCAAGATGAGATGTGGTTAGGATCCGCCCAGATATATATGTGATTTTGATTTTCTCAGGAACTACTGAACGGATTTACACCATTTAAGCAAAAGGCACGACTCTGAACCAAGGTCTATTTTCTGCCAAATTTGGTGTAATTCCGTTCAGCAGTTCAGGCTGTAGCTGCGGTTAAAGGTCCTATGGGAAATTGCATGGGGAAAACATGTTTTGGGACCCCCCTTTTTTCTCAGCCCCCGCTACACGAATCATCCCAAGACTTTCAGGATTGGAGCGAACCGGAGCTGGCCAAAAGTTTTTAAACTTTCGCGAAGATTCGTCAACGGGCGCCAAAGTCATTCCAAATAGAATGTTGCGGATTTCCAATGGAAAATAAGCCCTAACTATAACTACCTACTGGCGACCGCCAGTAGGTAATATATATATATATATTCACTGAAAAAACCATGGGTTTCACACACGTTATAGTTAGGAATTAGCATTTAAAAAACCTTAGAAATTCAATGAAAAAACCAAAGGTTTCACACATGTTATAGTTAGCTGGACATTTCACTCGTAAAAAACCATTGAAATTCCCCCGTTATAGTTAGTTCAGCTAACTATAACTCGCGCGCCCGCAATGCACTACTGATGACGTCACATATTACATCACTCATGACATGGTCAGTGACATCACTCATGACATCACTGATGACATCTCAAATGACATCACTGATGACATTATCCTTGTGACAGAGTGGTAGACCTCCTCTCACCCTAATATAACCTTTGATACAAACATTCAAAAATAGAGACTGAAATTTTCAAAAAAATGGACATACCAATAACAGTTACAACAACCTATTCAGTAATTCTAAGATCCACATACACATCCACTCATCCACCAACAGTCCTATACAGTCACTCATACATGTACTCACATATCATATGTACTCATACACCTAAACATCCTGTAACACAATGCCACTCATCCATAGAGTTACTCACACATAGTCACTCATGCTAATAAAGAATCAAACATCCATTTACTTGCATATACAGTTATACACACACCACCACACTTACTTTTACAGAAACTTACACATACTTAGTCTTTTAAACAATCACTTATAGAAACACATACTTATTCATACAGGAACTCTACCAATCTCTCACTCTCACATATACTCACTTATAAACACCAATAGTCACATATACTAGTTTAAAATATATGTAGTTACTTATGAAGACACTATTGAGATAGTCATTCACTCACTAACACACCCATGCACACACTCATCCACCCATACAGTCCTGCACACATGCTGTCTTCAACACATACAAACAGTGAGTCACTCATTCATGCATCTATGCACTACGTAATACCCCCACCGCACCATGAAGACACTCAGACACTCATACTGATACTCAAAAAACTAACTAATAACCTATATAGACACTCATGTAGCTACTCACCAACCCATGCAGCCACTTATACACAAAGTGAGAGACTGATACAGGTATTTACACATTTAAACATTACTCACTTAGCCATGTATTCAAAAAGATACACTTAATCAGTCAGTAATACAATCAATTTTTCAAAAACAAATCATCAATTTAGACACTTATATACCCATTTATTCTTCCATCGACCTTGAGATATACATATATAAAACATATGTAATTTTCAGAAAAACACACATTCACTGGATGATGTCATCAGTGATGTCATTTGAGATGTCATCAGTGATGTCATGAGTGATGTCACTGACCATGTCATGAGTGATGTAATATGTGACGTCATCAGTAGTGCATTGCGGGCGCGTGAGTTATAGTTAGCTGAACTAACTATAACGGGGGAATTTCAATGGTTTTTTACGAGTGAAATGTCCAGCTAACTATAACATGTGTGAAACCTTTGGTTTTTTCATTGAATTTCTAAGGTTTTTTAAATGCTAATTCCTAACTATAACGTGTGTGAAACCCATGGTTTTTTCAGTGAATTTGCAAGGTTTTTTAAATGCTAATTCCTAACTATAACGTGAGTGAATCCCATGGTTTTTTCAGTGAATTTGCAAGGTTTTTTAAATGCTAATTTTTTTTTTTTTCTTCTTTTTTTTTTGTTACATATTTTTATTTTAATTGTCTATCCTTTTTTAAAGACTATGGTTAAATTTTAAAAATTCTACAATATATTTTTATTTTACAATTTTTTTAAAATAAACAGGTAAAATTTATTAGCAATACATATTTTTTTTTCCTTTTCTTTTTTTACCGTGCGCGTACGGTAAGCGCACGTCTTGCTGTAATTACGTTAGATTTCTACGCTGTTTGCGTTCATTTACGCAATTTGCGTAGACACACGTCACGCGCGCACAGCGCGTAACGCGTACGCTGCACGCGCACGTTACGTGGAAGTGAAGGGGCGTGCCTGTTTTGCGCATGCGCGCGTGCGCGTGTCTTTTTTACGCGTATGCGTACTTTTGCCGTAAGCGCACCGTAACCGTACCGTAAGCGTACGGTAGGTCATGTGATCATGAAACACAACTTTTGATTGGTTGAAACTACTTTCAGTTCTAGAACTCTCCTACACCACACCCATTCCCCTCATTTCTGCTTGTGATCCCTTAGGAGAAGGAGCTGGGTTGTCTTTGTGATACGATGGCAGAACAGCAGAGCCCTTCTGAGAGTGAGGCTAGCAGCACTACCTTGAGGCAGAGAGCGAGGAAACAAAAGACCTCTTACATATGGGAGTATTTTTCTTTTCCAGAAGGCCAGCAAAAGGTAAATGCACCCTTAGTGACTTGTAAGCTGTGTGGCCGTGTACTTTCAAGAGGGAATCCCGACAGGAAGTATTCCTTTGGGAATCACACCATGATGAGACACCTTAAGGATGTACACAGAAGGACACATGCTCGACTTACTGAAGGTAACTCTTCAGTAAATCAACCAAGCACATCCACAGCAGCTCAGCCTGGACCATCATCTGCAGTGCCGAGTCCTTCTTCTGCAGGTCAGGTGAGCCCTTCATCTGTGGGGGGAGCATCTCATTTTTCTGGTCCTCTGGAAACTAACCCTCGGTTTCTGAGGGTTGAAATACGGTGCGCCACTTGTCATGATCTAATTTGTTATAGGGAGACCAGTATTTCCCTAGTGAACAATAAAATAGATCAGCACACTTGTCGTACCGTCTAATATTCCCATTCTTTCTTTCCTCTGTCCCTGCATGAACACAATGGCTCTTTTAAGAGCCAACCTTACCTTTCATCTATTTTTTATATATGTTTTTAAAAACTTTTTTAAAAAAATTTTTTACCGTACGCGTCATTTTTTTTTTTTTTTAAAAAAAACACTAAAAATCAATTATCACATTACAAGGTCCTTGAGAGACTACAATGAAAAACTGAAAATGTGATTGTAGAGAAGTGGAAAAAAGGGACCATGATATTTTTGAATTACCATACCCACTCCAAAAATATTTATTCATTTAAAAAAAATTTAAATTGTTTTAAAAATGGTTCTAGTTTTCGAAAATTTTCTATCTTAATCTGAAAAAAAAGAAAAAAGTATTAATATTTAATAAAACATTTTATAATACAGTACACATATTTACATATTTTTCAAAAAAAAAATTTGCCTTTTTTTTGCTGTTTTCAGAATATATTGCATTTCACTATAAATTGTGAAAGCAATTGCATTCATCATTTAACAGCGGGCAAAAAAAAAATTAACAATCTCAAAGATTGTTTTAAAAAAGCCCACAATCTCTTTTTGCATAAACATAACTTTATAGAAATGCATAATATTCTTAAAAAATATCATCTAATATCAATACTTATTTCTTTAAAATACCGTCTGATATTTTTGTTTCAGAAGTATAATCACAATAATATATCTCACATAACTCCACAATACTTCTGGTTCCATTTCCTTTAGGCCAAATAGTAATTTTAAAATTCTTTTTTGATTAAATTTCCAATGGTAATCCAATAAAAATCTAAAGTTTAAATTGTACAGATCTCACCGATTCTCTGTAACATTTTGGTTTCCGAAAGATTAATTAATAATTAAATAAGTCCACAATAGAATTGGTTACCTTTCCACATGGCCAAATAGTAATTTTAAAAATCTTTTTTGAATAAATTTCCAATGGCAATCCAATAACATTCCAAAATTTAAATTGTGCAGATGTCCAAAAAAAGTCCATATTACAATTGGTTACCTTTCCATTAGGCCAAATGATAATTTGAAAAATCATTTTTTTTGAAAATTCCAATGGTAATCCAATAAAATGGTAAAATTGTTTTGTACACATCTTGCCAAGTCTCTCTAAAATTTAGGTTTCAGGAAGATTAGATAGGAATTTGCTAAATCAAAAGGCAAACGTTGCTTGAAAATCAATTGGGAATCATTGTCCAGCCTTTTTCACATTTAAGATAAACTGTGTAATGTCCAGAAGTTATAGTAGGTCCTTCATGGAAAATTATTGCAACTGTTACAAAAGTTTTTCCTGAAATTGATAATTGCTGTCCTGTAAACTTCTTTATTAAAGAATCCAATTTTGAACCATCAGCTTTACAGCGTTGCATCATTAAAATTACATACTGTCCGTATTCCTTTAAAATTAACGTTGAAAACATGTCAGATTGACACTCACTGCATTCCATGATATGATTAGCATCTTTAACTAATTTAGCAAAAGTGACTGTTTTACTTTCTGGCAATGTTAAATAAATAAACCTTTCAGAATCAACATTAGAGCCACATATATTATAACAGTTTTCAAAACTATGTTCCCATTTATAAGAGAGACCAAATAAATGTTCAATGGGAACCCCTTCTTCTTCCAGTACCTGAAGAAAATACATCAAGAATTCCTGTGCATCTTGCTGTACATTTTGAGAAAACTGTGTTCGTCCTGAACATACATCTAAAAGTTTTCTAATTTCAGTAGCACTTTCTATTTGAGTTTTATCATTACTCAGCTTTTGAAAAAGGAGACTCAACTCAGAACAGAATCTTTTTCCCTGATTTACTATTAGGCCTGGGCGGCAAATTCCGTTCCGCTCGCGGAATTTGCGGAATTTGGGTAATTTCGCGTTCCGCGGAGAACGCGAAATTGCCCAAAAATCTGCGTTCCGCGACTTCGCGAAATTTTTTGCTTGTTCGCGTTCTCAATATGCGTGTTCGCGAGATATTTCACCCCGAGCACGCAAACAACGATCGCGAACAGGAAAAAAGTGTCGCGAACAAGCAATGCCGCGTGTTCGCGGAATTTCTGCGTGTTCGCGGAGATTTTTTACCATTTCGCGGAGATTTGCGTAACGCGATTACGCAAATTCCGCCCACCCCTATTTACTATTATCTGCTCTTGCACACTTTCCAGATAAAATGCAACATTCAGCACTACATTTGCGTAGCAGTTGACACCAGAGCTATTTTCAAAATGACATCCTACAACCTGTTCTTCATTTTCCTTTTTATTTTTGCTTGCAATTACATCACTCCTCTTTTTTTTCCTCCTCTCTACATCTTCATTACAGATATTCTCATTTCTCCTTTTACGAGAAACTACACGTTTCTCCAACACAGGATACTGACCTAAATGAGGAGCATAGCTTCTTCTTAATCTATTATACTCCTTTACACAATTTGCATCAGCACTAACTTTTGAGTCATCAAAGTCTATCATGAATAAACCTGATAATGTTTTCACTCGTGACAAAGCAACATATGCCATACCTTCTTTGAACACAGTTGAACCAATGTTCACAAATGCACAATCTACAGTCAATCCTTGAGACTTGTGAATAGTTACAGCATATGCTAGAGAAAACGGAAACTGCTTCCTACGTACATATAAATCTTTCACAAGCATGAAACGAACTGAACAACGACAAATGTCTTTAACTTCTTCTATCTGATCAAATTTTATTTTTAAACATTCAATTCCATCTTTTTTCTGATAATTAACAAAAACCCACAACTCTTCCCTTAGCTCCATTAACTAAACCTTTTTCAACATCCAAATTTCTCCTTAAAAATACTCTACAGTTCATGCAAACATATAGATTTTTTTCTAATCCAGCTGTTTTGGAAATGTTCTTCTCTAGTGAATCCAATTTATTTTTCAGTGTGCCTGTTAATGTGACAGTAATTCTTCCATCCTCAATTTTGTCCACTGCTTCCAATTTCCTGATATCTTCCTTTTCCAATTTCAAAAGCTCCTCATTGAATATTGAGCATTCACGTAGAGTTGGCATTAAGCAGATGACACTTTTGTTTTCTGCAATGTTCTTGTATATCTTCTCTGCAACTATTTCTTTCTTTGGAAATAAATTATGTAGCAGCCGACTCTGTAATGCTTTTTTGCCAGCTTCAGTGAGTAGTCCAATTCTGATATCTTTCAGAATACTTCCATATTCTTCATCGTTTGCTTGCCTCATATTAGTAGTAAGTTCCTTGTACTCAAAGAAGGACCAAATATTTGTATTACCGATGCTTCCCAATGACTTCTTCATGTCTTCATGTGTCACAGTATTAAACACTGGTTGTCCTTTAACTGGAGTAAGTTGCAAAAGATCTCCAAAAACTATGACGTGTTTTCCTCCAAATAACACGTCATAGTTTGTCTTCAGAATTTGCTGCATTCTTAAATGCACAAAGGCAAGCATTAAGTTTGATACCATGCTCACCTCATCAATAATGAGAACTTGCATCTTCTTCAATACTCTTGAAACTTCCAAGCATGCTTCTCCAGTTAGCTTGTTGTATTGTATTTTGTTCTCATGCTCCACTGGTAACATTAGCAAACGATGTAAAGTGATTCCTTTTATATTATATGCTGCTAACCCAGTTGGAGCAGTAACCACACAAGACAAAGTAGAATCCGTTTTTTGCTGTAGGTAGCTTCTGATGACTTTTATAAGGAAACTTTTTCCAGTTCCAGCTTGTCCGCTTACATACATCCTGATTGGATGAAATGATGTGCATGAGCACTCTTTTTTTTCATGTAGAAATCCGTGATCAATTTTGTTTTTGATCTCTTCATAAATTTGTTGCTGCTCTTCGTTCAGTTGTCTTTCCAAATTTTGTAAGTCTATAAATTCTTCTTGAGCTTGATTCATAGCCGTTTCCACTTCATTCATGGCTATTGATGCTTCATTTTCAACGATTGGTTGTCCTAGGGGATCTTGACTGAGTGTTCCTGAACTTTGGCTGTCCTGAGAACTGTCTCTAGCTATTTCTGCTGCAATTGTAGTTTCCTGTTCAATTTCTTCATTTAACATTTGCAGATAAGTTGAGAATGTACTGCATTGTATGCTGTCTTTGCAAGCATTAAAAGAATCTTCATAGCTTTGAAATTCTCCCAGTAGTTCATCCTCTGTACGCCATGGTTTAAACAGCTGTAAAAGAGCCAAGTAGTAAAATTCCTTTTTGTCAGTAGTGTCGCAACTCAGCTTCCTGTGATTTATCAAACTTCCTTTTGTTTGCTTCACCAAACATCCTTCCTCACCAATGACTTTATATTTTCCATTGTTGATGTCTTCTGTGGCTTTCCGTGAATAAATGTAGTTCTGCAGCACTTCATAGAGACACATGTTCTCCAGATGATGACTTCTCTTGGGATAATATGTGTCCAACATGTTTGATTTCAAAATATCTGTACTTTCTGGGTCATTCTCGGCCAAATATTCAATTTCTCCAACAGATTTCAGTACCCGATTTCTCATTGCTGCAAGGCCTAAACTTGCCCAAATTATTCTTCTTGATTTCGAGTAGAGACTTGCAGAAGATAACCTATCTGAACATTCGTAGGATCCAATTTCTCGATGCGATAACATCTTCAAACTGAAACTGTACAGCTTCTTACTGACAGTTTTCTCGTGAGAAATCTCTTCCCACATTTCCTTCAATTCTGTTTATTCTGATTTCGTAATGTAAGACGTTACATATCGAGCAACAGCAATGGAATTGTCAGCTACATACTGTATATCCATGTTAGCGTTCCACATGGATAAAATCACTGGGTTGTAGTCATTTATATTTTTTGATTCTTCTTTTCTTTTAAGGTTGTAGGTATTCTTAGGTGATTTTCTTGTGATAGTATGTCTCACAGATGACATAAAACTGTTTACTCTTCCATTTGAAAGAACAGGTCTAGGAAATCCAAATCGACATTTAGTGTAGTATTTATCTTTGCTCTTGTATTTCCGTCGACAGTATTTTCCACACCGATGACTTTGGAAACGTAAAACTTGCTCCTTTAACTTTTTCTCTTCTGTGCTTTTTGGTATAGCACATGTTGCATATTCTTCAATGTAAGATAACACTGCTTCATCAGCATCTGTTCCAAACTTTGGGGCATCCTTGATCCACAACAGCATATGAATATGAGGAGCACCTCTTGCCTGGTACTCTTTTCTCCAAAAGAAATCCACTACTTCTCCTAGAGGTGGATTTTTTTTACTGCAGATGAACGACATCATAGCCTCAAATCTATGATTGAAATATCTGCAAACATTAACCGGATCCATTGAGCACAGTTCTCCTGCTGTCTTGTATTCGATGTTTTTAATGTTTGAATTTGCCTCTCGTAGAAAATCCAGTAAATCATCCCAAGCGTACTCCGCACAGCTTAGGGTAACGAACCATGTTGGTGTTCCTAAATTCCGTAACATGCATTTTAATTCACCATGGCGTCAGTACCAATATTCATTTGTCCCACGCTGACAAGCCATCAGATTGATCAGTTGTGTTTCCAAATGATCATCTCGGTGCTGCACTTTCTCCATAAAATCCTTAGCAGACGCATTTTGTAAATGTACTCCACTTTTTAAAATGTGATTTACTGCATAAGACAATGCAGACAAGTCGCTTTCAAATAAAAGATGGAACAAATAAGGAATACTTTGTCGAAATCTGGGATCTTCAGCATATAGTCTTGTAGTCCGATACTCAGAAGCTGGAATCTGTTCCGGACGTTCATCGTATCGTCCTCCTTTTCCTTTAGGAAACAGCTGGGGAAAACATCGAGCTTCCAAGCTCTCCTCCCACACACTCACGGGAGTTCCTTTTGCTTTCTTCATCTGAAATAGATCAATATTGTCTCCCATAACTTCTTTTGAATGAAGAGGATGTATGCTAAAATGTTCATAAATTTCTTCTTCCTTTGACTTCTCCACTTTTTCAATTTGTCCAGTTGGTGTTTCTGTGTCTTCTTGTAAATCTTCTTCTTCTTCTTCTTCTTCTATATAAATTGATTCATACCATTTGTTATTCCTTTTCAAATACAAATTTGCTCTTTGTACTTTCCGTACATCTACCAGCTCCTGCCAAATCTTCTTATTCTTTGTAGGTCCACCATTAACCAGAATAATTAATGGTTCAGTTTCCAAAGTATCCGCATCAATAGTTTCCATATTTTTTTTCAAATCCAAGGGCAAATACACCACTCTACCTTTTAAACCTCTCAGTAAATCTGAAGGAGGTAATTTACCAGTTTTGGGCTCCATACGTACTATGGTCTGGAACGGATGAACACATTGAATGAGTATAGACTCATATGTATTTAATTCAGAAAGTTCAGCAGGAATAGCATCCAATTCTAAATTATTATGTACAGCTCTGGTCGGCATTCTATTTTCCTCTAACTTGTTGTAACAGTATTTACAAATACGCTGATCTTCACCCAATTCAAAACAATTTTCAAGAAATATATATGTGGCAAAATCCTTCCACTTATAATTATCTTCATTTTCACTCTTTCTGTAGAGATCAACATTCCTAGTTTGTTTTCTATAATGAGTTCTGCGGCAACAAATACAAGTAATATTTGGTCTTTCATTAGAGATTATTGCAAATTTTGTTATGTGATCATTAAATGTCTTACTTACAGAGGGTTCTACATTCTCTTCCACTTCTTCCTCATTTACTGTGTCCTTTTCTGCACTGTTTTGTTCAGGACCAAAGTAACAAAACTGAATTTCATCAACAACCTTCTCTACATCTGATACCGTTCCACGGAACAGAGCCCTATTCAATTCATCTAACTTTATTGCTGGACTTTTAGCAAAATACAACCGTCTCACAAACTTTCTCATTTCAGTATGATGAACAGCCAGCATCCTAAAATGATGGAAAACACTATTACACACTTTTCTAGATAGACAAGCCAGAGAATGACCCTGCAAACCAGTATTCTCTCTCACTCTGCATGGATCCAGACTTTGAAGCACCTTAATCTTCTGTTTTACACTTTTTTTACTATATTCTCTTAGAAACTCACAAAATTTATCAATAGATTCCTGACGCACAGTGCAAATACTACTACAATTCCAAGTGTACACTGAGGCTTTAGGACGTTTCCCCATAGCCTCATCCGCCATCACTTGTACCTCATCTCTTGGAACCATTATTTCCTTCTCCATTATGCAACCATTTTTCACTTCATAAGCACGACCTCTGGTGTCAACTGCATGCAGCAAACTATTACTTTGAAAATAGCTCTCTTCATTAAAAAAAGGTTCACTACTTGAACTATGCATCCATTTTCCTAAAAACACTTTACAAAAGTTTGTTCTGTTCACTACTCTTTTCCTTTTTGCTTTGTGATTTCAGTACATTAACCATTTTGTCTAATGTACGCATCCTATTCAAAATTAAAATGAATAGTTTCCTTTTTAATTCTAATGCCTTTGCTGCAATGGCTTCAATTTCTTTTTTTCTCTTATAAAACTTAGCCTTTTGCTTATATTTCTTCACATCCCTTATCAAATTGGACATAACTCTTCTCTGAAACATTTTTCTACGTATCTCTTTAAACGCTGTTTTTCTGTTTAAGTTAATCTTTTTAGTTGCAGAAGGTATATTTGCATTAACTAAATTCTCAATTTTTTCCTGTCCTTTTCTATTGAAAACATTCTTTCCAGTACAGACATTTTGTACATTTTTCCTTTTTTTGAATATGTTCTTTAGAAAATTTTTTGTCTGCTTACCAGAAGATTTTTTCTTTTTCCCAACATGAGCATCTCCAACTAACTTAGGTCCTCCAGTTGTCTTCAAATATAGGTTTTTTTTGTGGTCTTTCTTTACTCTGGATTTTGTAGGCATCTTAAATTTTGTTCACTGCTCTTCAGCAATTCCTGAAAAAAACAAAAAAAAAATTCCTTTATTTTATTTAAATATATTACTACATTTTTTATGTTCTTTAGAAATCTTAAAATACTATAAACCCCTTTCCTATAAATGAAAATCACAATAACACCTTCACCAATTAAATATATAAAAACAATTCCTGTGTGCACTCAGAGTCTTGTTTTCACATTAGTCACAAAACGAAATTTCTTTGCCAATTTGAAAGCACACTTACTACTCTTTTTTTTGGCAAGTGATAATCACTTTTACAGACTGACACATTATGAATCCACTTTTCAGATTTTTTAAAAAGCACATGTCCAAACTGCTTTTTCAGACCAGCACCATTTGTAACCTGGGTGACTGCCTACACTCCAGCAAGGGCAACCAGCCTTAGTGATGCTGAATGTATTTGCATTACTGACTGAAACCTCAAACCCCACTCGCTTGTGAATACTGTTCATGATTCCACATGGTAAGCAGCTGGGTGTGTGCTAAGAGTCTGCTTCTGCACCAAAAAATGGCTCCCCCTTTCCATCTAATGCAACTGTGAAATCACCAGAGCAATACGCAATAAATCTCTGCCTGTAATTCCTATTTGCACACAGAGTCATGTTTTCACATTAGTCACAAAACGAAATTTCTTTGCCAATTTGAAAGCACACTTACTACTCTTTTTGTTGGCAAGTGATAATCACTTTTACAGACTGACACATTATGAATCCACTTTTCAGATTCCTAAAAAAGCACATGTCCAAACTGCTTTTTCAGACCAGCACCATTTGTAACCTGGGTGACTGCCTACACTCCAGCAAGGGCAACCAGCCTTAGTGATGCTGAATGTATTTGCATTACTGACTGAAACCTCAAACCCCAATTGCTTCTGAATACTGTGCATGATTCCACATGGTAAGCAGCTGGGTGTGTGCTAAGAGTCTGCTTCTGCACCAAAAAATGGCTCCCCCTTTCCATCTAATGCAACTGTGAAATCACCAGAGCAATACGCAATACATCTCTGCCTGTAATTCCTATTTGCACACAGAGTCATGTTTTCACATTAGTCACAAAACGAAATTTCTTTGCCAATTTGAAAGCACACTTACTACTCTTTTTTTTGGCAAGTGATAAACACTTTTACAGACTGACACATTATGAATCCACTTTTCAGATTTTTTAAAAAGCACATGTCCAAACTGCTTTTTCAGACCAGCACCATTTGTAACCTGGGTGACTGCCTACACTCCAGCAAGGGCAACCAGCCTTAGTGATACTGAATGTATTTGCATTACTGACTGAAACCTCAAACCCCACTCACTTGTGAATACTGTGCATGATTCCACATGGTAAGCAGCTGGGTGTGTGCTAAGAGTCTGCTTCTGCACCAAAAAATGGCTCCCCCTTTCCATCTAATGCAACTGTGAAATCACCAGAACAATACGCAATAAATCTCTGCCTGTAATTCCTATTTGCACACAGAGTCATGTTAAATTTCTTTGCCAATTTGAAAGCACACTTACTACTCTTTTTTTTGGCAAGTGATAATCACTTTTACAGACTGACACATTATGAATCCACTTTTCAGATTCTTAAAAAAGCACATGTCCAAACTGCTTTTTCAGACCAGCACCATTTGTAACCTGGGTGACTGCCTACACTCCAGCAAGGGCAACCAGCCTTAGTGATGCTGAATGTATTTGTATTACTGAGTCCAACCTCAAACCCCACTCGCTTGTGAATACTGTACATGATTCCACATGGTAAGCAGCTGGGTGTGTGCTAAGAGTCTGCTTCTGCACCAAAAAATGGCTCCCCCTTTCCATCTAATGCAACTGTGAAATCACCAGAACAATACGCAATAAATCTCTGCCTGTAATTCCTATTTGCACACAGAGTCATGTTTTCACATTAGTCACAAAACAAAATTTCTTTGCCAATTTGAAAGCACACTTACTACTCTTTTTTTTTGGCAAGTGATAATCACTTTTACAGACTGACACATTATGAATCCACTTTTCAGATTCTTAAAAAAGCACATGTCCAAACTTCTTTTTCAGACCAGCACCATTTGTAACCTGGGTGACTGCCTACACTCCAGCAAGGGCAACCAGCCTTAGTGATGCTGAATGTATTTGCATTACTGACTCCAACCTCAAACCCCACTCGCTTGTGAATACTGTGCATGATTCCACATGGTAAGCAGCTGGGTGTGTGCTAAGAGTCTGCTTCTGCACTAAACAATGGCTCCCCCTTTCCATCTAATGCAACTGTGAAATCACCAGAGCAATACGCAATAAATCTCTGCCTGTAATTCCTATTTGCACACAGAGTCATGTTTTCACATTAGTCACAAAACGAAATTTCTTTGCCAATTTGAAAGCACACTTACTACTTTTTTTTTGGCAAGTGATAAACACTTTTACAGACTGACACATTATGAATCCACTTTTCAGATTTTTTAAAAAGCACATGTCCAAACTGCTTTTTCAGACCAGCACCATTTGTAACCTGGGTGACTGCCTACACTCCAGCAAGGGCAACCAGCCTTAGTGATGCTGATTGTATTTGCATTACTGACTGAAACCTCAAACCCCACTCGCTTGTGAATACTGTGCATGATTCCACATGGTAAGCAGCTGGGTGTGTGCTAAGAGTCTGCTTCTGCACCAAAAAATGGCTCCCCCTTTCCATCTAATGCAACTGTGAAATCACCAGAGCAATACGCAATAAATCTCTGCCTGTAATTCCTATTTGCACACAGAGTCATGTTTTCACATTAGTCACAAAACGAAATTTCTTTGCCAATTTGAAAGCACACTTACTACTCTTTTTTTTGGCAAGTGATAATCACTTTTACAGACTGACACATTATGAATCCACTTTTCAGATTCTTAAAAAAGCACATGCCCAAACTGCTTTTTCAGACCAGCACCATTTGTAACCTGGGTGACTGCCTACACTCCAGCAAGGGCAACCAGCCTTAGTGATGCTGAATGTATTTGCATTACTGACTGAAACCTCAAACCCCACTCGCTTGTGAATACTGTGCATGATTCCACATGGTAAGCAGCTGGGTGTGTGCTAAGAGTCTGCTTCTGCACCAAAAAATGGCTCCCCCTTTCCATCTAATGCAACTGTGAAATCACCAGAGCAATACGCAATAAATCTCTGCCTGTAATTCCTATTTGCACACAGAGTCATGTTTTCACATTAGTCACAAAACGAAATTTCTTTGCCAATTTGAAAGCACACTTACTACTCTTTTTTTTGGCAAGTGATAATCACTTTTACAGACTGACACATTATGAATCCACTTTTCAGATTCTTAAAAAAGCACATGTCCAAACTGCTTTTTCAGACCAGCACCATTTGTAACCTGGGTGACTGCCTACACTCCAGCAAGGGCAACCAGCCTTAGTGATGCTGAATGTATTTGCATTACTGACTGAAACCTCAAATCCCACTCGCTTGTGAATACTGTGCATGATTCCACATGGTAAGCAGCTGGGTGTGTGCTAAGAGTCTGCTTCTGCACCAAAAAATGGCTCCCCCTTTCCATCTAATGCAACTGTGAAATCACCAGAGCAATACGCAATAAATCTCTGCCTGTAATTCCTATTTGCACACAGAGTCATGTTTTCACATTAGTCACAAAACGAAATTTCTTTGCCAATTTGAAAGCACACTTACTACTCTTTGTTTTTGGCAAGTGATAATCACTTTTACAGACTGACACATTATGAATCCACTTTTCAGATTCTTAAAAAAGCACATGTCCAAACTGCTTTTTCAGACCAGCACCATTTGTAACCTGGGTGACTGCCTACACTCCAGCAAGGGCAACCAGCCTTAGTGATGCTGTATGTATTTGCATTACTGAGTCCAACCTCAAACCCTTAAACTATTCTTTTTTTATACCAGTACACCTTAATTTATCGTGAAAACATAGTCCATATTATTTTACATGTTCCTCACATTTAAATTTCTCCCAAAACAGAAAATAATAAACACAACTTCAACAAAAAGAATTGCATTTCTATTATTCATTTCTTAATTTACCATATACATCCCCTCTCAAACTCTAAACTCACCTTTAAAATTAGTTAGTTGTGAAAAAAATGTGGCACTCAAACAGCAGATTATCAGAGCCAGGATCTCTGTTCTTTACACCTCTCTCCTCTCAGCAGAACCAGATAATGGCAAACTTTCCCTCTCTTTTTCCACACATATACATGTTAATTTCAAATCTCAGTGCTTCCCCCTTTTTTTCAAATGTAATCACACATTTCTATTGGTTGAAAACCAACCCTTTTCCAAAAGTACCCTTCCCCCAACTTGACTTCTGCCTAGTACCCTTCCCCCAACTTGACTTCTGCCTGCTACCATAGCAACAGCTCATGGAACACTGCTGTGTGGAGTTAGGTCAGAAGTTCACCAAACAATGTTTCAATTCCACAGAGCAAGACTGCTTGACTTTTAAAACCTAACAGCAAATCCATAGTACTGTTCTTTGGTAACACATTTTTCTGTACCAATACAAAACATGCTTCTATAAATTTACACATACAGCCTAGTTTTTAGTGTAGAATGGTATGAAACAGCCAATCAGTTCTTTTTTAAAAAAAAAAATATGTATGCCTCCATTTCCAAACTGTCTTTCATTTCTTTTTACCATTCTACTGAAATACACCTCCTGAGTGCACCCCGATCTCCTTGGAAGATGTTCACAGTGTGGATTGTAGGGCACAGCTATGTCTTCTGGAGTGAAAAGTTTGCAGAGAAAACAGGTATGGTGAGAGACCTTGCTTTGCCAAATGTAGACATTAAATGGATTGGTCAGAGAGGGTTAAAGTGGCACCAATTGATGCCATTGGTGAAATCCTTCATGCAAAACCAACACCCTAACCTCATAATAGTGCACTGTGGTGGCAATGACCTAGGCACTTTGACTGGGGTAGGTCTGGAAATGCTTATGAAGGACACCTTTGCACAACTGTTTTCACTTTTCCCTAAAACTGCCTTTGTGTTTTCTAACATATGCCAAAGGCAAAAATGGAACTGGTCCAATCATTTCTGTCCGCAGATTGACAAAGCAAGAAAGCACGTCAACAAATCTGTTTCTGCTTTCCTCCGTGACTATGGTATGGGTTCCATTTACCACAACAACTTGTGTTACGACATGCAAGACATTTATAGAGGAGATGGTGTGCACTTCAATGATGAAGGGAACAGAGTCTTCCTCTTGAACCTTAGACTCTGCATCAGTACTTACTTGTAGGTACCACTAAAAAATCACTTCATAAACACAACGGCTCTTTTTAGAGCCCCCTAATATCTAAACACTTAAATCTGCATTTCATTTCTTTTTTTCTTTTTTTTTTTTACCGTACGCTTACGGTGAGCTTACCGTACGCGTACCCCGCGATTTTTTTAAAAATCAATAAATGTTTTCTTTGTACTTTTCTGTCCTTCTTTGACCCCCTTACAAATGTTAGGGGGTCTGTAACTCTCCTCCTTGCCCCCTTTTCTTGTTATCACTCTTTTTTTTCTGAGTGAAACACACGAAATGGCGGCCGCCACTTCCTGGTTTCGACCGATTCGAATGTTTACTAAGATCTAAGAGCCAATCAGAATCGCGCTCGCGCACGCCACCGTACGCGTACGGTAAGCGTACCGTAAGCGCACCGTAAGCTGGCTCAGATATATATATTGATTTAAAGGCTATTTTCTCAGAATCTACTGAACAGATTTACACCAAACCAACAAAAGGCACTTCCTTGACCTGAGGACTACCTCTCTGCCAAATTTCAAGTAATTCTGTTCAGCCGTTCGGGCTCTAGCCCTGTCTAAAGGTCCCATGGAAAAATGCATGGGAAAAACGCGTTTTGGGACCCCCCTTTTATCTCAGCCCCCGCTTGACGAATCCCCCCGAGACTTTCAGAGTAGGAGCGGAGCGTAGCGCCCCACCTATTTTGAAAAATTCGCGAGGATTCGTCGACCGGCGCCAAAGTTATTCAAAATAGAATGTTGCGGATTTCCTATGGAAACGTGGTCCTAACTATAACTACCTACTGGCGACCGCCAGTAGGTAATATATATATATATATATATATATATATATATATATATATATATTTATATATATATATATATATATATATATATATTTTTTTTTTTACCAACAATTGTTTCCTCTCACAGCGCGCTCCTGTCCGGTGCTAGTCCGTGAAGAGGGATCGAATTTGCTTTAATTTTTGCCACCAAAGAAATTTGACTAGCACTCCAGGTGTTTGAGTTGAAAGGCTTATTTAATCCAATTAATATCCATCCCCATCACCAGTTACAACCAATGCATTTCGACCAGATTGGTCTTGATCACGGTTAGCAGTAGTCCATCTTTCATGTCATTTTATACAGAAACTGCCAAGTAGCCCTTAATGAGGCATTGTGGGATTGGTAGTTCAATTAATTCTTGTTTCTCCAAAGAATTAGAGAATTTTTTCTGATTAAAAGATTACGTACTTATTTACAAGGTCCTTTAATCCAGTAGTAATTTTTAGAGATTCATATTTCACCGTGGGTTATTTTATATTCGCCTCTTTTAGGCTCAGTGCCCTACTTCATCTGATTACATAGGTTTTCATGGGCGATATTCTTACTGTAAGTGGAACTTTAGGTATGATGTTATCTATTCATGGGTGAGTCCATATTTTTGGACCACTTGTATATCTGCCTTGGTCCGTGTTCTTTTCCGGACAATGTAGTGATTCTCATGATTGGCTAAGTGCTACATGTAGGTTGGCAGATGGTGCTTCCTTGCTCGTGCTGTTCACCAACCACGGTGTCTTCTTCATGATGGCATATTCCATTCTACGTTATCCAGTTGCATCTTTCTTTTTGGATTCTTTCTCCATCGAAGTGTGTTTCATGGTAGGATCTGCTATTTGGTTACTTGCAGATGAACGTGGAGTTCTTCATCCCTGTTAAGACCATATGGTTGCTTTGTTTGTATTTTAATTAGCAGCTTAGACTTCAGACATCGCAGTTTCATTGTTCTATCCCCACCTCTCTCACTGGCGGGGACAGTTGCTAGCCCCCAATAAAACATTTGTTGCCAGTTGGGATTCGTATGTGTGTGCATGTGCTTTATCATGGCATAGTTGTTGTCATCATTTTGTGTTGCATGGATGTGCTCAAGAATCCTTTTCTTTAATTTGCAAACCGTGCTGGTGATGTACCTTTTGCCACAGTTACACTCCAAAATGTACATGACATATGTGCTCCCACAATTGATTGGTTGATATGAAAAACTTTTCCTTATGAATCACTTATGTCCTTCATGTTTTTTCCAATGTGACAGGCCCTGCACTTGTTGCATTTACTGAAGCCTTTTTGAAGTTCCATTAGCCAGGACTTTGATTGTGGTCTCGTGTAGTGGCTACGCACTAGTTTATCTTTGATTGATGGTGCCTTTCTGTCCGCTATATTTGGTTGATTGCCTAGGATTCTTTTCATATCTGGGTCATTTAGAAGGACATTCCAGTGTTTATTCATGATTTGAAAAAGGTCATGGTGTTCTTTGCTGTAGGTCAGGATGAGTCTGATCTCTGAGTCCTTTTCCTTCTCAGTTCTTTTGTTTGTCTCTTTTTTAGTCGTCAATGTTTGGTCTCGAGGTACTTCTTCTGCTTTTTTCATGCCTGCAGTGATGTATGCTGCTTTGTATCCTCTTTTTTTAAATGTTCATGCTGTTTCTTTGGTTTTGATTTCTAGTTCTTCCACATCCCAAAAAATCTGTTTCATTCTGAGGAATTCACCGTAAGGTATACTTTTGATCAGAGATGTAGGGTGATAACTGGAGTCATGTAGGACACTATTTGTCGCGATCGGTTTGCGATAAGCTGTTATTTTAATTATGCCTTTGTCCACATACACTTGTATATCCAGGAATTGTATAGTTGTGGTGCTAACGTTGTACCTGAATTGCAGGCCTATCTCGTTGTTGTTTAGTATATTCACGTACTGTGTGAACTCCGCATTCGTTCCGTCCCAGATGATAAAAAAGGTCATGAATAGACCTCAGCCATAGCATAATTTTCTCTATGTACTGATCTTTGTCCTCTCTCCAATATATACAGTTCCAATCCAAACATTTTTCATCCACAAATAATCTGGCACAGATTCCAGGTTAGTAAGTACTTTATTTTGCTGTTACATGTCCATGAGGCATTTTGGCCGGCATCCGCGGCCTTGATCACATGTACGCTGCATCTCCATTACAACTTTTGTACGTGTTTTTTTCCTTTTTTTAACCAACAACTTGATTTCAACTCGTAATTAGAATGCTATGGACATAGTAAACAGACTACCCAGCCATCAGGGCTTACTTTTTTGTCAAGGATTTTACCAAATGTATAAATAAATACTTTTTCTGTTTTAAATACCTCTTACTGCTTAGTGCACATTAATACATAATATTGAATCGATTAATACTATTTGTAAAAACCTATTGACGATTCACCTATATTTGTTAACATATTGGTGGATACTCACACATACACACCTTGAACTCTAAGAATTACTATACAAATTGCTACAAATAACTAGTGAACATAAAGTTTGTGTTGGACATAACATTTGATCATCATTAAATACTGAAAAACGATCTAAGAGAGTAGCTAGGTTATTATAAATAGTTGTCCAAATCTTTGCTGATATTAAGACCATTGGGGGTTTTTGAGTCGTGTTCCAATATGTACTGAGTTTCTAATTATCTCTCATGATTTCCACCTCTTCTCAAGAGTGTAATGTCAACAAAAACAATATATTTGTATTGACTTTAATCGTTATTGTGAAATTGTTTTAAAATGTCGCACCACCGGATGTGTATGATCTGAATTGACTATGGCCCTCAGGTGTTGTAATATTCTCAAATGCACCTGAAGCTTGGTACTGCCCACATACTTAAGTCCACAGGTGCACTCCAACACATACACAGCATATTCCATTCTGCATGTGTATATCCTTTGCATTTCCACAGGTTTGGGAAGGAATTGTGTGACAACTTGAGTAGTGTTAGTTTCAAATCGACATGCCCTACATGTACTAAATTTAACAAGAAAACTTTCCTGGCTGACAGCCAGTTGGTTTTAGTGATAACTTCTGGTCTGCTTTTAACGAGTGCATCTCTCATCGAATATGCTCTACGAAAAGTGATCGTAGGTCATTTTGGTACTATCGGACCTAATGTGTGGATCTGTCAAAATAATGGACCATTGTTTGTTTAAAATAGATCTGATGGCTCTCTCCTGTTTATTATAGTGGTAATTAAACGCACATCTATCTTTTCAGTCCCACTTAACTGAGAAGCAACATCATTTAGTGGTTCTCTTGGTTTCTCATTTGCTTTGGTTATGGCACAATTGATCGTCTGTGCTTTATAATAATCTCTTTCCCTAAATCTTTGTTTGGCTTCTGCTTCACATTGAAATGAATCACTTTCCAGACTGCATATTCTACACAGTCAAAGCACCTCCCCATAGGGGATGCTATTAATCAAGTGCTTTGGATGGAAACTTGCTGGATGTAGTGTGGAATTCCCTGCAGTCGATTTGCAGTATATTTTGGTGTTGAGTGAATCGTTGTTGACATAGATTAATACATCAAGGAACTCAATAGCAGTGGCACTAATTTTAGTAGTACATTCCAAATTCATATTGTTCTCATTTAGATTCATCACAAATTGTACTGCACTCTCCCTTTCCACACAACTAACACATCACTATAAAACGCAGCCAAGTTATAAAGTGCTCTTCCCACTCTCTTTGATGTTTTAACCTGAAAACCCACTCCTCCACCAGCCCACGCGCAAACATGCGTAGCTGGAGGAGAAGCAGGCTCCCATAACCACACCCCTGAGCTGCTGAAAAATGTGATTACCAAACATAAAGAAATTGCTATTTAAGCATCAATCAATCATGGCTAAGATCATTTTGTTGTGGTAATACAGTTGAATTGGTCTATCTTTGAGAAAATGTTCACATGTTCTCAGTCCATCCTTATATCAAATGCTTTTATACAGAGATGTAATGTCCAACAACATTAATCTATATTAATTGGACCAGGATAGATCATTCACCTTCTTGAGCAAGTCTCCAGTATCCATTAAATATGAAGGTATTTTAACCACAATTTCTTGGAAGAAGTAATCAACATATTGATAAATATTTTCAAAAAGGCTGGCCCGATCTACAATAATAGGACGTCCTGGTACCCGTGTTGTCTCTTTATGAATTTTTAGTATACAATAAAGTACTGGCATCATAGGAAAATCATTATTTAAAAATTGAAATTCACCCTTGGACAATAATCCTTCATGTATCCACTTTGTTAGGTCATATTTCAAATCACTTTTGATCCTCTTCACTTCTTGCATGTTCGATTTTCTATAACAAGTTTTGTCAAGTGTCTAAGGGCTTCCTCAAGATAATCACTTCTTGGCCACAGAACAATGTTGCCTACTTTGTCTGAATTTTTTATAACTACCTGATTGTTCAGATGGAGGTGTGGAGCACTGGTTTTATATAGAAAGCTGTTTGGATTGCTCCTTGATTGTGCAACAATATTGAAGTGATTCAAGAAATATGAAGCTAGAACCCGGACACCACAGTGATATAGACATTTCCTATTTTAGGAGTAATTTATGTGAATTCTTGAAACCTGTGTCGCTTGGGAGACAATCATGTATATTTGAATCATGACTGCAAACCGAGAAGTGTTTCTTCCATGTCTAATAATTAGGAGGTAGTTAAAGAGCAACCACATTGGTGACATGCATTGATTGAGAAAGGCTGTCAGAACAGCCAAAAAGCATCTCGTTGGTCATTTTCCAGTGCCGCCGGGCATATGAATTTATGGAAGTTGTTGTGTGCATCTTGGGGCAATAAAGATATGGAATGTCTTCTCATCTTTGAGTGCTGGGTCTCTTTTGAAATTAAGAGGCTTTTTGTTGTTTAAAAGGCGTGGTCGGTAGCGCCCTGCCATGCACCACCAGCAGTTAGGTGCAAGCTGGGAGCTGCTACCAACCCATAGTAGTAAATTGAAAAAATAAGCCAAAAAATGTCATAGAATGTAAAACATATATTTGTATTATTAGTGTTACATTACATAAAAGTATATATAAACATACACAGTGTGTGTTTATATATGTATATATTTATATATAGTGTTAAATATAATTTACATTTATTTATTTGACACTATATTAATGATACTTATAAAAATATGTAATTTTTACTATTTTAAATTATATATTTATGTATTTATATATTCCAACAAAACAGTCCATAAATGAAGGGTGCACTTAACAGCTGGTGCATGCCTCAGGCTGGACTTACCTTGAAAACGTATTCTTCACAAAAGACAAAAATAACGCAGCACTCTCCTGGGGATTTCGTAATTCATTTATTTGCAAGCCATCTCACTCCTCCTATGCGTTTCAACCATACAGGTCTTAGTCACGGTATATAGCGATAGTCCATCTTTGCTTTTACATTTTTATACCTCTCTCCCACTACTTCCAGTATGAGGCATTGTTGGAATGGTAGTCATAATAAATAAAACGTAAATTACAGCATCATTCATCGATAATCAAAGTGCTCTTACATGTATGTACGTATTTCATGGCATATATTGTGTTGTACATCATCATATTGACTGGTATGGGCTGATATTACATTTATCACTTAGGTGCCATATATTCCATAGTATTCCTCAGTTTGGTCAGACTTATGCTGTTGTGTTCTAGTAACACTTTCAAGACAACTCTGAGTCTGACACATACACATTAGTGATTTTAACAACTCACACAATATTAGGACTTATGGACTTAGTGTCCTATTCCTTATGTCTACTTCTTGGCTCAGTGCCACAATTGCAAATATGGACTATTTTGATGGTGCAGTTTCATTAAGTATAGTAAATACAATCCACAGTCATCAGCCAGTTTTCCGCCATACATGCCCAACTTCCTTAATTCATATAATTAATTTTTAGGTCCTCTATATGTTTCACAAGCTATTGTTAAGGATGATGAGTTACAGGTGAATGTACATCTCCTCGTCCCCATTCAACCCTGAAGGGATCTTGGTTTTGAATGTTATAATGAGTCGAGATTCCAAGCGTCTCAGAT
Organism: Triturus cristatus; assembly: GCF_964204655.1. Taxonomy (NCBI): domain Eukaryota; kingdom Metazoa; phylum Chordata; class Amphibia; order Caudata; family Salamandridae; genus Triturus; species Triturus cristatus. The sequence goes on along the minus strand of NC_140586.1, from coordinate 462,424,175 downwards.
TGAGGGTCCTGTTGCCACCCCTCCCATGTATCGGCACCGTGACTAAGCCCGAGTATGTCATATTCAGCCAGGTCTTTCCCTTGTGTGTCATCATGTGCTTAGCTACTGGATACGTAGTATCCTTGTTTTGGGTAGCTCTAATATGTTCTAGGCTACGTTTCTTCAATGGGCAAATCGTGCTGCCTATGTAGCGCTTCCCACACAGACATTCAATCAGATATACTACATATGTAGACTCACGCCTTACAGCTGCTGCTACATTTACTGAATCCTTTCTGTAGGCTTTGTAGCCAAGTTTCTTGTTTACTCATCACGAAGTTATCAGCTAGTGAAGGCACTTTTCTGAATGTTATTTGTGGTCGTGCACCCAATTTCTCTCCAATGACAGGATCTTTTCTTAGTACATTCCAGTACTTGCTCAATATTTTTGAGAATATGAAGCCTTCTTTGCTATAAGTTAGTATCATCCTGATTGTTTTGTCCTTTTGTTTTTCCTTTCTTTTTTATTCACAAGTGTATGGGCTCATGTTAGGCATCTTGCTTTTGGTTCTCCCCGTTGGATGTTGCTAAATTTATACCCCCACTGTAGGAATCTCTAATTGGTTTCCTTGAATTTTGATTCCATTTCTTCGATCTCTGAACATTTTCTTTTCATCCTTATGAATTCACCATAGGGTATGCTTTTTTCCAGCGAGTTGGGGTGAAAGCTTGATCTGTGAAGAACACTATTGGTGGCTGTACTTTTCCAAAAGAATGTGGTCTGTATTTTGTTTGACTCAATGTACACTTTTTGTCCAGAAATCCTATTTCCGTGGCACTAATGTGGAAAGTGAACTTCAAACCAACCTCATTGTTATTGAGAATTGCAAAGTGCTCCATAAATTCTGTTTCCGTCCCATTCCTTAGAATAAAAAAAAATCTATAAATCTCAGCCAAAGTGCAACTTTGGCTGTATGATGCTTGTTCTCTTCACTTCCAGCTATGGTTTTTTCCCACCACCCCATCATGAGGTTTGCATAGCTTGGAGAAAAGGAAACTCCCATGGCGGTCCCGCAGCTTTGGGAGTAGAATGTTTTCTTGAACATGAAGACATTGTTCCCTAAACATAGCTGTGTGTAGTTCTTCTATGGGTCTCTGCTTCAAAAATCACATGTATCGCCTGTAACTCAATCTCATGGTTTATTGATGTGTATAAGGAGGTGGCATCAATGGCTATGAGCAAGTATCCTTGTTGCCATCCTGTTTCCATTAAGATTCTGAGAAAGTGACCAGTATTTTTGATGTATGAGTTCAAGGTTGGTACGATTGGTGCAAGGAAATCTTCAACATAGGTCGTGATATTCTCATACAGTGACCCACAGCTGAAGATAATGGGTTTTCAAGGAGGTCTAGTTAGTGTATTATGTACTTTAGGCAAAAAGTAAATGGTGGGTATGATGAGACTATTGTTGTTCAGGAACGAAACCTCTTCTTCACTTAACAGTCCTATTTCATGCCAGATCTTCAATTTGTTGTTCAGTTTTGCTGTTAAATCATTGATGGGGTTTCTCTTTAGTTTGGTATAGTTGGTTCTGTTGTTCAATTGCCGCATTGCTTCCAGAATGTAATCATCTTTGTCTAAAATCACTATGTTGTCACCCTTATCAGCAGGATTAATTTCCATAAGGTTGTTGTTAATTAGTGACTCCAATGCTCTGCGTTCTTCCATAGTGAGATTTTCTTTTTTCAAACATGTTTTACATTCTCCATCAGGTCCAATTCAGATACTACTAGATCATGGAATCTATCTATCTGATTGCCGGGATGAAGTGTTGTGCAAGATTTTGACTTGTTCTTGAGTTTAGTATCGATGTGTTTGTCTGTGCTGATACCCATTTTTTCCAAGACTTGAGAATAAGATAAATTCATGTCATCCATGTCATTCACTAGACCATAGGCTGTTCTCAAGTCTTTTACTTCTGAGATTGCGAATTCATTCATGGATTCCATATTTGCAAATTCACGATTCGTGGCTTCTGAGGTGTTGCTCATATGTTGTTTGTTAAAACACTTCGCTAATTTTTTGTTTATATGCATACATATATATCTATATATATATATAAATATACGAAAAATTATATTTTGTTAGTTTTTTAATGATAGTAGTGTGAAACTTTATTTATTTTCAATATTTTTGTACTTCCCATTACAAGTATAGGGACACAATATTTTTGTAAATGATTTCTTTGACACAATATTTTAGATTCCCAATATTTTTGCTTTATATATTCACTAAATAGCCTGCTTTTAATAATGCCCACCTAATGTGCACAAGGCCAGAAAAAAAGTATATTTCTCAACTTATTTCTAAATTGGAACTTAAGATATTAATACTGGTCGGTATTTGCCACAATGGACTATGGAACCCATGGTGCTTGTAGAGGGGGACCAGTTGGGACCTGTGCCCAACTCAAGTTGTCTGGCCTCACCCTGTTCTCCACCACCACAGCTATTGAAGGTGCCAGTAGGCAACACAGAAAAACAAACAGACATTGCACCTTGCCACACACAGTAATATGCCCCACAATCTTTCCTTGCAAAAGTTTGCTGAAACTATTTAAATTAGACTTTGTATATATGTGAGAAAATACATATTTATAAATATAGATCTATACACATCCATACAATGTTAGATTTAAATATTCACAGTGTATTGCTGTAGATACTGACAGTATGTTATTTTCTAATGGGCGAGTTTACCAAAGATAAAGGCAGCCACATAGGTTTTTTGCACAGTTTGGCTGCATTTCTGTATTTCGCTAGGTGCTGGATTACGAAGTTAGACATAGGTAAGTAGTAGGTTTTATAGTTGTTCGCTACCTAGTACCACATTATTAAAGTGGTAGAAAAATGTATTTATACATGTTTATATATTTTACAGCAGTTTAGGGAAAACTGTTCATTAAAAAAAAAATATGATTTAAGTAGGGCAGTAATGTGTAGCTATTACTGTGAACTGTGTACCTATTTTTGTGCCCATTTAAATATATTAAAAATTGAAAATACACTATAATAAAATATATTTGTAAAATATATTGTATTACGGTGTATTTTGTATTTTTCTGTTTTTAATTTAAGTAGTGCGGTACTACAGATGCAGTCCCACTCTACTACATCTTTTTAGATATATAGAAACTTATAAATAGGTAGGGGACCAATATCAAAACAAATACTTTCCTATATCTTAAGGTGTAACAGAGTTTAAAATAGTATTTGAACAATCCTTGATATTAACTCAGATTCCATCCACTGTGTGGAATAAAATTTTCTGGTCTTGACAAATTGGCACTTGATCATTATTAACTCCAGTCACAGCATGAAAACATATACAACTCACTACACAAGGAAAGAAAAAGAGGAAGCAGATAGGGTATTGGAGACATTGTCTCCCTCATATACCCTTAAATTCTTTTAACCCTACCAAGTGGGACCCAGAATAAAATTTAGAAGGGTACCTACTTAGACCGTTTTATCATTATTCTTTTTTGCAACAGGAGCCCTTTATTTGGCTATTTCTTCTCTTTTTTCTATATAAAAAAGTTTTTCTTTTATGCTCACCCTGTATGTTGTTCTGCACCAGGGTGTGTTAGTGGCCCTTTGATGAAGCATGCCACTATTTAGTGGGTCAGAGCAGTTTTTACAACTTGTTGTGCATCCCCGATAACATTTATTTTCTAATTTCCCCCTTGCTTCCTCTTTTTCTTTCCTTTACCCACTTGGGGAAGTTTGGGACCTGTTTCTCTTTCCCCATGTTCGGAGGCCTTCTCTTGTAGTGAGTTGTATAGATTTCTTAGGAGAAAGAGGGAAGAAGGAATCTCTTGTCCCTTCTGTTTGTAGGAATTATTATGGCATGAAACATATCGACCCTTTGACTTTTTTGTTACAAGAGATCATTCCCTCTACTGTTAGCTACCACTTTTTTAAATTAGACAAGCATATTCACCAATTGAAACTTGACTTAGAGAATTGATAAGTAGGCATGGGTCAAAATTCCGTTCCGCTCGCCGAAATTGCGATAATTTGGCATTTTTGCGTTCCGCGGTGAGCGCGAAAATGTCAAGATTTTCGCAATCCGCATCTTAGCGGTAATTTGTTTCTTGCTCGTGCTGTAAAAAAATACATTCTCACGTGCGCGCGATCGCCTTACCTGAATCCCCGCGTTCGCCGACAAGCTTTCCCGACCCGGTCGCGTTCTCCACGAGATGTTGGATTGTTGGTAGCCATTTTGCGCTTTCTCGCGACAGTCCACGCTCGCATTAACGTCATTTGTCGCCCGATCACATAATTTGTCGCGCGATCACGTCTTTCTTCTCGCGATCATGCACCGCGAGAGTATGAGAACATTGAGATCTTGAACACGTCATTCTCCACCATTAGCGAGAGCGTGAGGACGCGGGCATGTCTAATCGAATGCAAAAAGGAGAAAGAGACCCCGAACACGTCATATCCAATGCGACAGGGAGCGAGAGAACGCAATCAAGTCATTTTGGACACGCCATCGACATCCGGCGGAAGTAATGTGAAGCTCGAGAACTCGAACATGTAAAATTTTTATTTGGGAGAAGAATTTCAGCTCTAGCAGCATGAAACCTTCTGCAAATGATGATTTTGGATGAAAACAACTCCTCAGAGTGACATTTGGATGTCCTTTTTTGTGCAACGAGTCCTTTTTTTAAAAGGTGGGGAGAGGGAGGAAGTGCAACAGAATCTCCAACTTCCTGTTCCCGTCCAGCAGGCTCCTCCCAGTGCTTTGTCCATCTCCTGCTCATTCTGCCTTTGGATTTTGAGCTGGAAAGATCACTCTTTTTGTCTGCTGCATCATTGCAATTGGATTTGAGGATTTTTTATTTGGATATTTTACAAGTAAGTGGTTGTTGTGTCTGTTTGATTGTGGGCATTGCAGTTGTTGTAACTACAATTTATTTTTGGTAACTATCATCATTCCTTTTTTTTTAAATGTTGTGGGTAGTAGTAGTCAGTAGTAGGCCCGAGCTAGTTATGGCCTCATGGGTGTGTGCATGATGAAGCAACTGTTCCTTTGGTGTTTTTTGAATGTATTTAATTTTCAAGCATCATTTAGGGCCTGGATGGCATTGGAATTAGTTGGAAAATGTGTTGTTTTGGGGTGGGCTTTCTGATGTTGTTGGGCCTGGCCATGTGGCTGGTGGCCATTTGAATCCTAGGCCTGCAAGCTTGCCTGGCCTTATCTGCCAACAGCCCTGCTTTCATCCACTAGGACCAAAGCAGGTAGCCACAGCTTTATTAACCAAGTGTTTTCTGTGTGGTCTGTTGAATTTAGACATCATTTAGGGCATGGATGGCATTGGATTGAGTTGGGGAAGTGTGTTTTTTTGGGGTGGGCTTTCTGATGTTGTTGGGCCTGGCCATGTGGCTGGTGACCATTTTGAAGCCTAGGCCTGCAAGCTTGTCTGGCCTTGTCTGCCAACAGGCCTGCTTTCATCCAGTAGGATGAGAGCAGGTAGCCACAGCTTTATTAATCAAGTGTTTTCTGTGTGGTCTGTTGAATTTAGACATCATTTAGGGCATGGATGGCATTGGATTGAGTTGGGGAAGTGTGTTTTTTTGGGGTGGGCTTTCTGATGTTGTTGGGCCTGGCCATGTGGCTGGTGGCCATTTTGAAGCCTAGGCCTGCAAGCTTGCCTGGCCTTGTCTGCCAACAGGCCTGTTTTCATCCAGTAGGATGAGATCAGACAGCCACAGCTTTATTAATCAAGTGTTTTCTGTGTGGTCTGTTGAATTTAGACATCATTTAGGGCATGGATGGCATTGGATTGAGTTGGGGAACAAATTCTTGGATGGGTGTAGAGGCACTGCGTGTTACGTTGCTTGTGGTTGCTCCCTCTAGATCTGACTCTAATTCTGAACTTAATTCTGATTCACTTGGGTCACTCATACGTGGAAGATTATATTTCTTGGAAAATGTGTAAATTCTCCCATTGAGATAGTCATTTCTATCCCTTTGAAACTTCATGGCTTTCCTTTCTTTGATTATTTGCTCATGTTTCAATACTCTCATCTCAATTTCAGCTAGATTTTTCTTCACTTCTTCTTGGTTATCAAGTTTTTCCAAATCTTTAAAAATTTGATTTATTCTTTCCATGATTTTTTCTCGATCACTTGTAGCAAATTTTATCAAGATTTGTAACATGTTTCTAGATGATTGCGCACTATTCTCCCCCCACATCTGTAACATTGCAGGGTCAGGATTTTCATAAGTAGGAGCAACAAGGATTCTCAGACCTCTAGGAATACGACCGACATCTAAGTACCTTTGCAATGATTTGCACTCCCACCATTTCGAAACTTCATTTTTTCTTAATTTTTCTAGTTCGTTTGAAAGTTTCTTAAGATCGCTGATTGGCTGTGTTTCTCGCATTGTATTGCTGGACGATGGTAAACTGTTGCCCATGTCTGAATCACAAAATATATCCAAAGCTTCCTCTTCCCGTTTTTTAACCCAATCCTCGGCCATCTTGGGGAATTATCCGTTTGTCTTTGACGCCCACTGTTCACACTCGTGAGTTGCGAAACTACTTTTCCCACAAGCCACTTGTTTGGATCGTGTTCCGTACACACAACTCACTCGTAGGCTTACCTGAAACCTGGATTGCCCTCCAGCGACCTCTAGGCTCAGCTCGCCTGCTTCCGTGAGAGTGTTTTCAGTCTGCCTTTTTCCATATATATATATATACACACATACATACACACACTCTCTCTTTTACACACACACAAACACACACATACAGTTTCCATAGCAATTTCATTGTAATTGGATCCAATGTGTTTGCTCTCTAAAATACATGTCTTGGTGTCTAGAGGAGCCACTGTGTTGAACACTGTACTTGGGAAAGAAATGTACGGGTGTGCAATGTGCATTTTCAGAAAATACAAAAATGGTTCGAGGGGATATTGTTGTATTGAACTATGTACATTTACATGATGCAATGTGTTATGTGACTGCCCACCATGCAAATATACAAACCAACGATCTAAAACACTTAAAGAGTTCAGAGTGGAGGCGTTTTAAATTATTTTTTGGACTGATAAACTACATCTTGCTTTTTCCAAGTGACCCATTGTAGACTGAACCATTGTTCATTGGTATTGATCTGTCTCCAGTAGAATTAGCCTGTGTGAATTAAACAAGAATGGTGCCTCCTCAACTGTTCCTTTTACAATACAATGCCATGAATAAATTTTTGAAAAGGCAACTAGATGATGTAGTGAATGCTTCAATTGGCAATCACATTGTCTGTATCCATACCATTATCTTGCTCTTACTGTGCCACTCTAGATAGAGACTCACCTTATGCAAATTAGCCTTGGTCCTACTCCAGCAGGAACAGTTCAGCCAAAACTGCCAGGCCAAGTGCCCTTCAGATGGGGCTTAAAGCGACCCTGATACCCTGGGACCCCTTTGGACATACTTATGTCCATCATTGAAGTAGTTTGAGTCCTATTGCACAGTGGGCAAGGAACCCATGTCTTGGCAAACTTGCTGCATGTAGGGTGTCTACTGCAAAAAGAAGCAAGGCGAAAGAAGCACTGCTTGAATTTATCTTAACCACTGTCCATCGCTCGAGTCGCATTAGAGAACATCATTTTTAGATCACTGTGCCACTCAAGACAGAGACCCATTTTATGCAAATCAGACTTGGTTATGCACCAAGAGGAACAGTCTAGCCCAAACTGCTTGTCCAACTCTAAATGAGACCAGAAGCAACTAAGTCCAATGTCAGCCTACTTCGGTCTCATCAGGGAGATATAGTTTGAGTCCCTTTGGCACAGTAAGCACAGGACCCACGTCTGGGCAAGTACCAATCTCTTCTTTCTGTTAAGAGAGGACCTGCCCTGGCAGTTCAGGGTGGATGATCCTACTTGAGCTGGGCAAGGGCTCATTTGCAAACGGCTGGGGCTAATCTGAAGTGGTATGGTGGGCAAAAAAATGATGGACTGGCATGAAGCCCAACTAGTGGCTGAAAATAATTTGAGCATTCCATCATTCAGTTGTGTTTTTCATAACTTTTTTGGTATAATAAGGGAAACGTAGTTACCAACAGGGGGGTAGCGCCTCGCGGCGGTGCAAAATTTTGAATGCACTGACAGCTGCTGCATGTCGATTGCACAGTCCAGTAAGGGTGGTTCCTGGAAGAAGGTATTCATTCTTACAGGGAACTTCAAATCCTAGTTTAACAGACAAACTTCACAAGGATGCCCCCTGGGCTGCAACCCTTTCTGAGATCTATGCTAATATCACCAGGGATTGGGCTATTGCTTTTATCTGGCGACTGTAGTGCGATGAGCTTTCTCAACAAATTCATGAATTGCAAATTCGTAATTTCTACCAGCCACAATAAATTCGTTATTTTCATGTTTTAATACACCTGCAGTATTGTATGATCACTTACCGTGTTCCAGCTCAAATGTATTTCTTGAATATGAATCTTTTTTCATACATACATGCGTACGTCATTTTATCAATATAAAATATAACTGCTTTTGTGAATCCCCTGCTCTCACTTCACTGCATTCCTTCTTAAAATACTTGGCACGTCTTACTCTCTTACCAAGACCAATCTGAGCACCAGGCATGATGCACTTGCTTAAGTTTATGTAATCATGGAAACTATTGTGTCTGACTAAAGTGTTAATGTCAGCCCAAAATGTGAGGCAGGGAGAGATACTAAGCTAGACACCAGAGCGGCATGAATAAAGATGCGTGCAAGCATGTTAATAACTGCCTGCATTTGTCCTCAATATATATGGAAATCAGCATTTGCATGCATTGTTAAACACATTAAACTTCAGGATTTCTCTGGCAGAAAGGGATATTCTTCATCAGTCAGAAGATTCAGTGGCCTTGTCTTTATTCCCATTACCACAGGGAACTAAAAGGAATTGGAATGAAGTCCGTCTTTCATTCCTTCTATTTTGGAAAGCTATTTGTGAGGCTTCTTCGCAATGCCTTCAGAGCAACAAGTCATAATATTTACTAGTACCAACGAGGAGACGTGTTTACATTTAATAAGAAATAGCTGCGAGAAAAAATACATTCTCAAGCATGGTAACTTTCTATCCAGATGCCTAATGCCATTCCATTCCGCCTTCCGAAGCACGAATGTGCATAAAAAGCAGTTTTAAAAATGGAGGAATTTAATAATGTGTGTTTTATTACATCATCTTAATGGATTTTTAGTGCATATTTAATCTGTTCAATCATCCAGAAAAAATACCCCGAAGCACAGGCTGTCGTGGTCTCCGGATGGGCATGGAAACACAAATGTATCTTAAACATCATACACTGAATTCGATAAAAATGTTGAATCCATGCCCTTGAGCCGCCACTGTGAGAGTGAAAAAACAATTAGTAAACAGCTTGTGCTTCGCTCATCTTTATACATTTATGCTAAATAATCATACGAAAACGTAAAATCACTTAGGAGTGATCAATGTGAAAAATGTGCGCATGACAGCCAAAAGTATCCATAGGAGACCTGAAACTGAATTTGCTTGCACCCCAATGAGTAGGGTCAGGAGTTAATGAGAAAAGGTGTGCCTTATATTGTGTCAGGCCCTGTTCGGGGGCCACAGGGCAAGCAGGAGATACTGGGCCACAACCTTCGTGGTTGGAGTCATTGGGCTCTGATATCCTGGAGTCTGTCCTACTAAAGCTCTTTAAACTGAGCTACATATACCCTTTTCATTGTTGATTCTTATAGTAGCAAGGGTGAGAAGACGAAGGCTTATCCAGGAGGTAGTGTGAGGGGCTGGGGTACATGAATTCCTCACAATAACTTGATGTTCACAGAGAGATAGGAGTGACAGAGACAGGATACGGGCACACGGGTAGGCGCCAGTGGCCAGGAGACCGAGAGAATCAAGGGCCACAGAATTTGGATAGGAGCAGGTACTTACCTATCAATGTTGGGTTGAATATTTGTTAGGATTATGTTGTCATGGTTTTGGTTTAAGGGTGCACACTGTATGGTAAGCACATATAGGCAAAGATGTGCTCTACATGAATAAGTAAAAAAAAGACCGATGGTGAAATACCATTAGAATATAGGAGTATAATGTGAGTCATTCGGTAATTAAATACTACTTGTTATGCCTGAAGCACTTAAATTGCTGTTTAGTGATGCTGGACCTCTTTAGAAAATGACTCCAATAATAGTAGATATATGGCTTAGCACCTTAGCACCCAAGGCATTTCAACCCCCAGTGCCGAATCCTTTTATTGATGTTTGGGGCACTTTGTACTTAAGCCTTTTTTTCCAATTAAACCTATCCAGGCCAAATTTGAGTCATAGAGTCCTTTTTAGGTAGAGCCTACAGCGCTCACACTGCTGTATGATCTGATGTATGTACTTTCTGTGGTTTGACTACTCCCATTGCTTTAGATTGGTCTAGTCAGTTGTCTTGTAAAAATCCTTGCTTGCTATTAGGTACTTTGGCTTCCTGGTCCCTTCTTTTCCAAGTTGTTGACTCGCCTGTATTATTGCTGGAGGATTTGGAGGCTTCCACTTTTTTCTATGTTACTTTATGTTCAGGGGCTTTTTATCTTCAGTTGACTGAGCATTTTCCTGACTCAGCGCAGCACCCAATTCATGGACCCACGCTTTAATTTATACAGACGCTCACTCTCCTCCCCCTGCAAGCTTTTCCCTGGCTCAGGTAAGCAGCCTGCTGGCTTTCACGTTCTTGTTGATGTAGCGTCTACAGCCGAGTTCCTCACCTTTCTTCTTCAGACTGCTAAGCCCTCAAACCCTGCACACCACCAGCCCCGGGTAGCAGCTCACACGGGTTCCTCGGCACTGAGGTTCTAGTTGCAGTGACTTCACTCAGCAGCTTCTTCCTAACTAGTGCCCTCCTGTGCCACAAACCACATAGACCAAAAGAGAGGTTCTTTCAGCGTGTACACTCCCTACACCACAGTCTCAGCTGAGATGCACCGACAGCGAAACTGTTCAATGAAATCTAGTAGCACAGTTATGGAAGTGATGGACATTTTTATGTGCAGATACATTTTAATTACTCAGTGCAACTGCCGCCGTGCTTCAGTGCCTTTTTTTTGGGGGGGGGGGGGGCAGCTTTATCTTTAACAATGGCAGCTGGGTGCCTTTATTTTGTTCTGCGTGGCTTTCCCAACTCAATTTACTTTTGCCAACGTTCTGGTGCTTCATCCGAAACAATGACGGCCATGCACCTTTCTTATCTTCTGCGCGGCTGTGGTGTCCCCGGGGTCTCGTGCTAAGGACCCCAGCTGTGTAGGCCTAACACACGTGGTGTAGTAAACACACAGGACACTGGTGTAGGTGTGCTCTTCGTCTCCGCTGCTGTGGCGCTTCTGCCAACGTGCATGCGTGACGTAGTATTTATTGCAACTACGTGCCCTGACGTGCACGCCATCGCGTGTCACGTCAGGGATGATATCGCGACACTACATTCCTCCCCAACACACAAAACAAAACATAACCCAATATGCGTGACTGCACTCTAAGGTATGGACGACAGGTCTCTTAGTGTCCCGCACCTCTACACTCAACACGTGCAGTCTAAAACTCTCACAAGGAAAACACTTAAACAGTCTTACTTGACGTAGTCACATAACCGACAGGAGGGCGCAGGGTGCGGCCTCAGGTCATATCTCACTCCACCACGGTCCACCGCAACACCCTGACCTCCACTCCCGGAGTCACCATCCGTGCTGCTCTCTCCAGTCTCGGGCACGCCAGCTGCTCCGGGTGGCAAGTTCTCTGGCTGGTGCTGCGTTGTGTCAAGCCCATGACCTGTGGACTCCGCTCCTCCACTGGCCTGGCCCTCTAGTTCTGATCTCTCCTCTCGCGGTGTGTCCCTCATGGCCCTGTCCTGGCGTCGTTCATCCAGTCCAGAGGGCACGGGAATCTTCTTGAAATATGACACATTCCTCGTTATTTTTTCGGTGCCTTTCCTGGCCGTCACACACGTGCCTCTGACTTTCTCCACGGTCCAAGGCTGTGGTTCAAAGTTCAAACGAAACTTGCCCCCTGGCATCCGATTGCGGATCAGTACATTGTCACCTGGGACTAGGGGTGAGGACACAGCCCGCCGGCGGGCGTCGGCTTGAGCAAAGGCTCCACGTCGATGCTCATCAATGGCACTGTCATTGGGAGTTTCGGGCTTCCATTCTGGATGGTGCGGTATTGAGTCGGTGACAACCCGCCCCATCAGCAGGTGCGCCGGTGCCACTCCCGTAATTGAGTGGGGCGTTTGACGATAGCTGCGGAGAAATGTGAAAATTGCAAGTTCCACAGATTGGTTCTTTTCGTGGGCAATCCTTATCACTTTGTTGAGGGTCCTCATGAAGCGTTCAGCTTCTCCGTTCGCTTGAGGCCATCGGGGGGTGATTCGCCGGTGATGAACCCCAAGGGTCTGTAGGTAGGCCGCGAAGTCCTGGCTCTGAAAGGGTGACCCATTATCAGTTCTGATCTCTTTGACGATGCCGTGTGTTGCCATGATTTTCTCGAGCTTCGGGATTACTTCCTGAGCACTCAGAACAGTCAGTATTTCCACTTCCGGATACTTGGAGTGATCATCTATGGCCACCAAGGTGTGCCGTCCGTCTGGCAAGCTGCCAAAATCGACGCTGATCTTCGACCAGGGCCTCCGAGGGCGAGGCTCCAACACCACAGGAGCTGTCCGGGGCACTTCTCCAGTTAACTGACACGCCTGGCACTCTCGAACGGTGGCCTCCACGATTTCGTCCATGAGAGGGAACCACACTTTGGTTCGGAGCCTTGACTTCGTCTTGACCATGCCTTGGTGACCAATGTGGGCCAGATCCACCACTCTCTGGGTGAGGGACGTCGGTATGACCAGCCGGTGGCCTCTCAACAAACATCCTGTATCGTCTTCCGTCAGTTCCATTCGTACATGGTACAGGCTCTCCATTATTTGCTTCGCCCGAGGCGTCAGGCTTTTCCACTCCTCTCTGGTGCGGGTCCAGCTGTTGTCTCGGACTGCCACTCTTGCTCTTTGTAGGCACTCATCTTCACTGGTGGCCTGAGACAGGCTGGCCATGGATACCGGCCGGGGACATGACCGCGCCGTGATGCACCGGACATATTCTTCTGTTTCGGCCGCTTCCTTCATTTCGTTTGGAGTTGCTGTGCGAGGGTGGCGCGATAGGTAGTCTGCCGGGTTCCGCGCACCCGGCTGGTACTCAATCTTGCAGTTATAGTCCTGCAGTTGCAACATCCACTTCTCGATTCTTGGCGGCGGCTTGGTGGATGTGCCAGCAAACAGGGATACCAGTGGCTTGTGATCTGTGGTCACAACAAAGGGTTTTCCGTAGACATACAGGTGGAAGTGACGACACCCCCAATGAATGGCGATCGCCTCTTTTTCTATTTGGGAGTATCTCTGCTCCGTTTCAGTGAGCGACCGGCTGGCGAATGCCACCGGGGCCCATTCCTCGGCACTTGTCCTCCGTTGTAGCAGGACTGCGCCCAGCCCGACTGGACCTGCATCGACAGCGATTTGTGTCAGCTTGGCCGGGTCGAAGAAGGCCAGCGTCGTGGCTTCTGAGAGCGCATGTTTGACTTCCTCGAACGCTCGATTCTGGTCACTGTTCCATGTCCAGGGGGTGGACTCTTTGGTGAGCTCCCTCAGTGGCACCGTGAGGTTCGCCAGATCCTTGATGAACCTGCCACAATAGTTCACCATTCCCAGAAAGCTCCTCACCTCAGTGACGTTGGCAGGGGCAGCCGCTTCCTTGATATCTTTGACCTTGTCCGGATCCGGGTTAACACCGTCTGCCGAGAAGGTGTAGCCGAAGAACTGGATCTTCCGGCACAGGAATTCGCACTTCTCCCGATGTAGGGTAAGACCTGCGTCCCGTATGCGTCGTAGCACCTGCACCAGCCTCTCATTGTGCTCCGCCACAGTTGTGGCATGTACCATGATGTCATCACTGACGTTGATCGCTCCGGGGATCCCTGCGATGAGCTCTTGTATTACGTTCTGGAATACTTCCGCAGCGCTCGACACCCCGAAGCTCAGCCTCGTATATCGCCTCAGACCTACATGGGTGGAGAATGTGGTTATGTTCCGGGACGCTTCGTCCAGAACAAGTTGGTGATACCCAGAGCGTAAGTCCAGCTTTGAGAACCACTTGGCGCCTGCCATCTCCCCGACGATGTCATCGATGGTTGGGGTGATGTGTCGCTCCCTTTTGATGGCGGCATTGGGGAGCCTCATATCTACACATATTCTGACAGCGCCTGGCTGCTTGGGTTTCTTCGCTACGACAATTGGCGACACCCACGGGGTCGGTCCGGACACCTTCTCGATGATCCCTGCCGCCTCGAGCTTCTTCAATTCAGCTTCCACTAGTGGCCTGAGATGGAATGCTATGCGGCAATGCCGGAGGGCTATTGGCTGGACGGTGGGGTCAATATGTAGGTGAACCTCTTTGCCCCGGAACTTGCCTATCCCGTGAAAGATTTCCTCGAACTCCCCCAAGGTGTGGTGTACTGATTCTTGGTGTACCCCGAACGCGAACGTTACCACTCCCAGATCTTCTGCCGCCCGACAGCCCAGGAGCATGCCTTGCCCGTCTTCGGTAACATAGACGTTCGACGTGATGGACCACGTCCCATGGGATATCACTGTCCTGAACTTTCCTCGTACCTTTAACGGTTCCTCCTGTCCATAGGCGAACACCGTGATCGTCGAGGGCTGGAGCGCGGGCTGTGGGCGCATGGATCTGTGCATCGCGGCGGCCATGATGTTGATGCTGGCTCCTGTGTCTACCACCGTCGTGACTTCCTGTGACCCTACTCGGATGCTGCATTGCGGCAGTCTCCGCGTCCGGCGGGCCGCCGTGCCTATCATGTGTACCCGGTGTATGACCTTTTCCTCCTCGTCATCGTCGTCCATGTCACTGGCCCCCGGGCCTTCTTCCTCCACTGTGTTGACGGCTTGGCGGGGCTTTCGGAATTTCTTCGATCTGCACACTTTCTCAAAGTGGTTGAAGCGTCCACACCCCCTGCACTTAGTCCCTCGCGCTGGACACTCAGACGGGGTGTGGGGCGAGCCACCGCAGTACCCACAGGACTTTGGTTGTTCTTGAGCAGCCGGGCCTGGCCCTCGTCGGGGCCACCTCTGTTTGGGCTTGATTGCCACTGTGTTGACCGGCTCGGTCTTTACTGGCACCTGCAGGGCCGCTTCCATGTGCGCAGCGCGCGCTTTGGACAGTTCCTTCGTTCGGCCCATCGTCAGGATATCAGCGAGGGGCTTACCGGATTCCTCCAAGATCCTCTCCCTCAGCTTGACGGACGCACATCCTTGTATTATCTGGCCTCTTATCTCCTCCGTCTCATCCCGAAACCCGCAGGTGGCCGCTAGGTTCTTTAGACGAGCGTAGAATTTGTCGAGCGACTCTTCCGGCAATTGGCGCGCTTGGCGAAATATGAAGCGTTCATAGTCGCGGTTTGCCATGGGCTCGAAATATTCGTTGAGCGCTGCTATTAGCGTCGTGTGCGTCTTGGGGGTGGCTTCCGCAAGCGTCTTCACTATGTTGTGAATCTCCTTCCCACCTAGGTGAATTATCATTGCGCGCTTTTGATCTCTGTGGACCTTCGTGGCCTCGAAGAAGACGCGCACCCTGTCCTCCCAGTCTCTCCATCGGGCCGCTACCGTCGATGGGGACCCCTCGACGGAGAATGGTTCTATTGGCGGGATGGTCGCCATGTCGCACGTGCGCGGCTTGCGCTGGGCGGGACCTCCTGCTCATGTGTGCTCTGGCGCTAGGCGAGACCTTCTCCTCCCCTGGACAATGAGGGCTCCCTGACGTGGCTTCCACGTGGGCTGCAGGACCTTCACCCTAGGGCAGTGTTAGATTCCCCAGGTGTTAGATTCCCCAGGGGGCCTCCGGGACAGCAGGGACCAACCAGCTCCGTGCCCCACGTGACAGAGGGCTTATGCAGGCGTAGGGCACTTGATCCTACCTCCCCAGCAGCAGGTGGGCCAGGTGGCGCCTCTCCCCACAGCAGCAGGCAGGATGCAGGGTGTGATGGGCGCTCCGCGCTCCACAGGCCAGGGGGGCGGGGCACACGAGGTCACAGTAGCGCGCTGGGGCACCGATGCACGAGACGGCCCCAGCGCGAGCGTCCAGCTGAGAAGGAGCGCTCCGGCGCTTCCGCGCACGTCCCCGGCAGACTTGGAACGCAGGGATAGCAGCGCGCTCCGGCGGGGCACGAGCACCGCTAACGGCCGCCACACCGACCGGACGCGCGGAGCGGGAGCGAGGGCACGCCCACCCTCGTCGCCAGTTTGTGGTGTCCCCGGGGTCTCGTGCTAAGGACCCCAGCTGTGTAGGCCTAACACACGTGGTGTAGTAAACACACAGGACAGGTATAGGTGTGCTCTTCGTCTCCGCTGCCGTGGCGCTTCTGCCAACGTGCATGCGTGACGTAGTATTTATTGCAACTACGTGCCCTGACGTGCCAGCCATCGCGTGTCACGTCAGGAATGATATCGCGACACTACTCGCGGCTCGCCCACCTCTTTATTTACTTTGCCGTCATTTATGCAGCTATCAGTGGTGGCTGCTGTTCAAGAGCCCTTTGCGTTTCTACCAGTTACAGGAAACGAAGTCCCAAACTCTCCAGAAGCTGCGATTGAAAAGAGTCCAATCTGCAGTCGGAATGGGTATGGCAGAGAGCCGCATAGCGGCTTCCAGGACCTAACACGATGGAGGTATGTGGGTGTCGTTCATGTCATGCCTGCGTTTTCACACTGCCTACATTGTTTCCAGCCTTGCATTTGCTTCATTTACCACATGCAGCAAGTCATGAATATTTGTTTGGGGGAGGTGGCACTTAACACTTTACAGTGAGTTAAAGTGCTTGTGCAATTACACATGGGGAGGTGGTTGTTTAGTGCCCGCTGCACAAAACATTTTCTCTAGGCGCACTGTGTATCAGGCGATGGAAATGAGATGGAGAAAGATAAACACTTATCACTAGTTGCATTCTCAAACGCTCCAAACTTTGATAAATAATGTTTATTATTTTCTTATCAGTAATTCCAAACATGCCACAGTCTAGTCACTGCAGGATTGTATTGATTTCCTCACAAAAAGCATCCTCTTCTTTCTTCCACTTGCTAGCCTCCATCCTTCATCTCTTAATGTCATTTCATGTACATTTTTTACCAAACGACTCACTATCCTGTTACTTTATTTTATCTTCACTTCCTTCAAATGGTTAAAAATCATTGAGAATTTTTAGTTTCAACTCAGGGAAATACTTACACACCTTGCTAACTAGAATGCATTAACTCCAGCAAAGCTACTTAAGTTTTTTCTGTAGTGCAACTCATACCTCGCGCATGTGCATTCTCATTTCAATATAGCAGAGCTGCTCACATTTTCATTAAAATACATACAGTGCAACTCTGAACGTGCGAAATTGATAGAGATCAGGGTGTGTATAATATTCCCACTACCACGGATAGAGTAATCTCACAGTTACACGCACATGCATACATCATACGCTAGGGCCCATTTCACTACATTAACATACGCTCAAATACTCTACCAGCAATAAACCTGTGGAAAGAAAACTCCTAATCACCCTGCATCTATATCGAGGTCGATAAGACCTGGTTTTTGTGACTGTCCTTAAACATAATCTATACAACATATACAGCAATGATCAAAAATGTAAACCCAATAATTGACAAGAAAGAATATCCAACACCATGTTTAAAATTATATTGCTTTATCTAAACTTAGTCAAAGGAAATCAATCAGAGTAAATCATTTTCTCATAGTTACCTATTCTAGCTAAATGTCAGAACGGGTCAGGACAAGTCTTTCGGTAAATGTCTCTCAAGACGAAGTCCCTTCAGCATCGATCCTCAGCAACGCAGATTCGGTACGCGGCAAAGGCAAAATAGAAAGTGGCAAAAACCCTCTCTAGGCTAACATTTCTTATAGTGTCTAAAACAATGGAAAGATACATTGGAAACATAGAAAAAGTTGTAATGTCCGCCGGACCTGCTGAGCAGAGCGAGAAGGAAAGGATGTAACATCGCTACATTTGAAAATCTCCGCTCAGGAAAAGTTCACAAAATAAAGACTACGGAACAGGAACCAAGAAATAAAAAATGTATCTTGTTAGTTCTACTTCTCCTCGGCAATCGAGCCACAGTTCAGAGTTTTTCTCTAAGGCTCCTTTGTTTCCCAAGGCTGCCAAGGACATTTTCATTTCACTTGGAGATCTCCCAAAACTGCTGCTGTCCTCATGGAAAGTTTTCAAACAAGCAAGCAAGGACCATGGTCAGTTAGCTTCAGGACCATTTCCAGCAGGGGTCTCCCTCGTCACAGTTTTCATATTATAAATCACAGCCAGGCTTACAAATCGGCCATCTTTTCTAGGCCATCATAGGCCTCAATAGACCATCTTAATTAAAGAGACAAAAACAATCGTTACTACAGCATAGTGATTAAACAGTGTTAACCCCACTAATACCCTTATGTGTATGTATTTATCTAGCTCTTGCAACATAGAAAAGCATTAATTCGGAAAGCGTTTTGTGCTCAAAAATAAACAGCACATAGCAACGTTTAAACATGAAAACACGCACATTATAATTAATCAGCACGTTTATGCGTACCCTCGTGTAACTCTCTCTCTTGTTAAGACAAACGGATTGATTAATATAAACACACTTGCACAAGACAAATAATTAATTATTAATTATTAATAAATTAGTACAACGAATAGACATGCCAGAGCTTCAAAAGCCACTGAATTTTCAAACTGAAAACTCCGCTCCAGCAATCCCCCCTTTGGTGATTTTATCACCAAATAAACCCAAAAAAAAATTAGTGAAAATTTAGTCCCATTTTAGGAGAAATCGGAAATGTCTTTTTCTCCTCATACATCATTACACACCAGTCACTCTTTCATCATCCCTCTTTGTCTCTAAATAAACACTCTCCCTCAATTCTTCTAATTCAATTTCTTGCGGTTCTCTTTTCAACCTCTTGTTTTTCTTTTCTTTATCCAATTTCTTCCTCCCTCCCCTGTTTTTACAACACACACACACTAATCTCAGTATCAATAAAGCAACAATTATACAAGTTAAAGGGGACAATATTCTACCTATAATAGTACTACCTATTTTTGCAATAAAATCCTTAACAGCTATCATTTTATTAGCTATTTTAGTCCATAAACTCTCAGCTTCAAATGGTACTAATTCTTCATGCAAATCAGTAATATTTTTGATATAGACCTTCAGGTCTTTACTTTCGTCTGGAATGTAAGTGCAACAATGTTGAACTTTCAGCATTCCACAGACTCCACCCTCCTTGGCCAATAGAATATCAAGGGCAAGTCGATTTTGCATAGACATGGTACGTACGGCACTTAATTCCGTATTCACCAAAAGAAACCCTCCTGCGGTATTTGTCGATAAGCGATCAACCACTGTGGACAGTTTCCGAATTCCATAAGCATTTAAAGAAATTCCCACTGCTGGAATCAAAACCCCAAAAATGTCACCTACAATTTCAGACCAAGTTTCTCTCTTAAAACGCATTAGTAAGTTAATATCTTCTACATCTCTTATCTTATCTATATGAAAAATTTTCGGAAAAACCAGGCCCACATAACACGTGCCATACCAATGGTCAGGCAACTTGTAATAAGCCTTGTTCCCACAAACATAGTACACTCCTGGAAAAATTGTATCTTCTCCACCTCTGAAACCCCAACCTGTTGCAATGAAGTATGTATCATGGCACTCACTAGTCCCAACAAAATATGTATCATATTGGGATTTCCTTCTCGTAATGCAAAGTTTACCCTTTTGCGATGCATCTAGGGCTAAAGTTGGACTAGCCCCATTTTTCAACTCTTTTCCCATCTCAATGTCCCAAATTGTCTCACTCACTTTATATTTTCCCGCTTCCTCATGCATGTTCAATCTCCTTTCCTCTACCATATCCAGGAAAGCTTTCTCTTCTCCTTTCAGACTGCAAGTTAAATTATTCTTAAAAATGTAATCTAATGTTAATCCTTTTTCTTCAATAAAAATCTCACCAAAAGTGTTAGCTTCTTTAGCTGGATTCAGCTCTTTGTTCATTGGCAAATGTCCAAAAATACTATCTCTGTTAGACATCTTATAATCTACTTTCCCTAACAAATAAAAAACACTACTTAAAATACTACAAGAAATACCATATGTAGCTGGTAAATGGTGATAAGTAACACCCTCTGAAACGGATGCAGGTAATTGCATACAAACGTAGCAATCATTCACTTCCATTGTTTTCACATATTCATATAACAATTTTGAAAAAACATTACTAGAAAAATTATTAATTGACCTATCTTTATGTATGTAAGTATTACTTATTCTAATCGGAACTACTTTTTGTGAATTCTTCTCTATATTTGTCACATTTTCTGTATGCATCTCAAATTCAACTTTAAAAGTAACTAACAAAATTAAAACACCCCATAGAAGCATTAATAATCCAGTACAGCAGCAGCACATCCTACACCACCTCTTAAAGAAGGCACATCTATTCTGATTATTCTCTATGTTAGCCATTTTACTATTTTGCTTTAACCTCTACTACTCCACTACTGAAATAGGAACTTTCAAATTCTTCAACGATTGTTTCAAACTCTTTTCTCCTCCAGTTTCTCCAAAAGATCTTCTCGTTCACTCAATCCAAGTGAATCTTTCTGTTATTCAATTTGGATACTTGTCATTCTTCACTTCAATTTCTTCAACATCAAATTGTATTAGATCTCCGACATCAAAATCCTCAGTACTCGACTCTTCTCCAATGTCAGTCAAGAGTACTTTCAGAATTTCACCAGTATCTTCCTCAACCACTTCTCTCAAGATCTCTTCCCGATTATCTCGAGTCACTGTTTCTTCTTTTCCTCCTTCAGACAGTGCCACATAAGACCATTCCGGTGATCTGTACTTTTGATTGGGTCTTCTTACTCTTTTTATTTCTACTGGTTCTTTTGATTCCTTTGATTCTTCTCCTTCAGTTTTTGAACTTTGACTCGATACTTCATTCACTTGTTCAGCTTTCGATGTGTTTGCTCTTATTATTCTGTATCTCAGCCTCTTAACTCTGTTGTTAGGCCAACGATCTCCTTTTATCACCTTTTTTGGCTTTATTTCTTTATTGCTTCTTTCTCCAATCCAAGTTCTCTTTCTCAGAACTCGACCCTCTGTTTGTTCATTCTCATCATCCAATTCTGTCTCAAGTGCCTTTTGTTTTCGTTTTATAGCAGTTTTCTTTTTCTCCACAGATTTCTTCACCACTATTTGAGACTTCCCTACTCCTGTCCCTCCTCGGGTCTCCGACACGCAATCTTCTTGCTGTCTACTTGTCCCTTCACCTAGCTCGTCATGAATGTTCCCTACACCTCCTCGGGGGTCTTCCGCAATCTGTCCCTCTCTATCTTCTTCTGACCCTGCTTCTTCAAGTATAATCTCAAGTGGTTCTTCAATCTCCTCCTCTTCTGATTCAGGAGTAGTCTCTGTGTGATTTCTCTTTTCTTTTCTTTTTCCTTCACTGCTGTTTGAAACTTCAGGCTCTCTTACAGAATCTGATCTTCTCTCTGATACTCGCAGTGATTCATTCGAAGCTTTTTCTGCTTCTTTCCTCACTGATTCTGTATCTTCATCATCACTGGAATCTGACTCTTCAAAATACTCTTTACCAGTCCCTTCTTTTGGGTTTGGAACTCTCAGAGTATGACTTGCATGTACCCAGTGCTTCACTCCAGCACACTTTACTGCAGTCGTCGTAGTCAGAATAACTTGTCTCGGCCTTCCCCACCTTGGAATCAAGCAATTTCTTCTTCTGTGTACCTTAATCCTCACCCAGTCTCCTGGACTCAGATCATGGGCTTGCTTCTTCTCAAGTGTGGTAGCTTCTTCTCCAACCTGGTGAAACACAGAATGAACTGCGTCAGCCAGGCCTTTACAGTAATCCAAAATCATGTCATCAGTTATTGTCACCAATTTATTGACAGGCACGAATGCATGGCGCATTGCACGTCCCATGATTATTTCGTGCGGACTCAAACCAGTAGTTCTATCTGGAGTAGATCTCATAGTCATCAGAACTAGAGGTAAAACGTCTGGCCATTTCATGCCAGTGGCTAAGCACATTTTTCCAATCCTATTCTTGATTGTGCCATTAATCTGCTCAACCACACCAGAAGCCTCTGGTCGGTATGCACAATGTAGCTTCTGCTGTATTTTCAATGCTTCACAAATCAAACCCATAAGCTCATTTTGAAAGTGTCCACCTCTATCAGACTCAACTGTTACTGGAAACCCGTACCTAGGAATCAACTCCCTTAACAGTAACTTTGCCACTGTTAATCCATCATTTCTTCTAGTCGGGTAAGCTTCCACCCACCTTGAAAACAAACAGACTACCACTAGAACATACCTCAGTCTGTTTACTTGGGGCATTTCAATGAAATCAATCTGCATTCTTGTAAAAGGACCTCCTTCTCTGCCTATTGTCCCCAGACTCACCACTGTCTTTTTTCCAGTGTTAAATTGCTGACAAACCAAACACCTCTGACAGATGCTTTCTGCAATTGTCCTGAACTTTGCATTGTACCAGGTCTGCTTGAACGACCTAACCATCGCATCCCTCCCCAAATGTCCCTGGCCATGATACATCCTTGCCATTGACGACAAGATGGAGTTGGGCATTACTGGTCTGCCATCTCTGTAGACCCAAACATGGTCTGTTTCTCTTGGAGCACATCCTGCCTTAATCCAATCTTTTTTCTCTTCCTCACCTGCCTCATCTTGCAACTGTTTCACTTCATCCCATGTCTCTAAGACATTAGTAAACATCACAGAGAGTAAAGACATTTCCCCCTCTCTGTCCCGATTGATGGACTGATTTGTCTTGGCACAGTATTGCGCAACATCGTTGGCATAACGGTTTCCGACCGTTATAAAATCCTCTCCTTGTCCATGGGCAGCACATTTTACAACTGCTAACTCCTTAGGCAGCTGCATCGCCTCAAGCAATTTACCAATCATTTCAGCATTCTTTATCGGAGTTCCACCCGATGTCAAGAAACCTCTTTGTAGCCAAAGCTGGCCAAAATCATGCACCACTCCAAATCCATCCTGACTATCAGTCATTACAGTTGTCCTCAAATCTTTCCCAATTTCGCAAGCTTTTGTCAATGCCACCAATTCAGCAACTTGCGCAGATTTCACTCCTTTCAATGGTGATGCTTCCATGACCTCTGAAACTTTGCATACCGCATATGCTGCGCATAGCACACCATTATCATTTCTCAGGCATGATCCATCCACAAACAACACATGATCACTCTCATCCAAGGGTAGATCCCTTATGCATGGTCTCGGTTTTGTACAGTAATCAAGCACATCCAAACAATCATGATCATCTTCCATCTTCACACCCACATTTTCAATATCTGGCAAGAGTGTCGCTGGATTCACATTTACACATCTCTCAAGAGTCACATTTGATGCTCCCAGAATCACTTTTTCATATTTAGTCAACCGACTATGTGACATGTACTGAGTTCTGCTTCTTGTCAAAAGAATTGCCACATTGTGAGGTACGAATACCCTTACAGGATATCCCATTATGATTCCCTCACTCTGTTCCAGGCTTCTGCATGTTGCTGCCACAGATTTCAGACAACCTGGTAAACCCACAGCTACAGGGTCAAGTGTCGATGAGAAGTACGCAATAGGCCTTCTCAGTAATCCATGCTTCTGAATTAACACTGAAAGTGCACATCCATTCCTCTCACTGCAGTACAACTCAAATTCTTTCTCATAGTCAGGCATACCCAAGGCTGGAGCCTCACACATTTTATTTTTGAGCTCTTCAAATGCTGCCATTTGTTCTGCATCTAGATCCAATGGATCTGTCATTTCACTTTTTGTCAGTCTAATCAATGGCTTTGCTATCAGCGAAAAATTAACTATCCACTGACGACAATAACCCACCATACCCAGGAACATTCTCACTTCTCTCTGGGTTTTTGGAGCTTTCATTTCTCTGATTATTCTGATCCTTTCATCAGTCACTTTTCTCAGACCCTTTTCAATATTGTGTCCAAGATAATGCACCTCTTTCTTGCAAAATTGCAATTTGGCTGGAGATACCTTTACCCTCCATCTGCCAGATGATTCAGTAAAGCTATGGTATCTACTTCACAAGCTTCACGTGTCTTTGATGCCACCAGTAGGTCATCAATATACTGCACTAGCACTGAACTCTCGGGCATGATCAAACTTTCCAACGATTTCTTCAATAACTGATTGAATATCGAAGGACTCTCCGTATACCCCTGTGGGATACGACACCATGCTAAAATACGCTGGCCAAACCTAAATGCAAAAATCGGCTGGCTATCATGATGCAATGGAATTGAAAAGAACGCATGACACAAATCAATCACTGTATACCACTCAGCATCATGTGGAATTTGATACAGGATCACTGATGGATTTGGCACAATAGGACAACATGCCACCACAATTTGATTAACTTTTCTCAAATCCTGTACGATCCTAAATTTCCCATTGGGCTTTTTTAGTCCCATTATCGGTAAATTACACGGACTACTCAGTAGTTCTCTCAGGACTCCTTGCTGAATCATTTTCTCAATTATAGGAGTTATTCCTTCAATTATTTCTGGTGTCATTTTGTACTGAGGAATGTTAGGATATGTGATTCCCTCTTTCACTGCAATTTTCACTGGATCTACATTATTCATCAATCCCACATCCTCTCCAGTAAAATCCCAAACTGCCCTTTTCACTGTGTCTCTTAGTTCTCGAGGCAAATCCTCCGGATCAAACACAGCAAATGCACCAATTAACTCACTTTCTCTATTCTCTAGAGTCACTCGGTACAAAACATCCTCATCTGGTGTCTCAAAAGCTATTCCATCCGGTGTACAAAAAATTGTACAGTTCATTTTGCATAACAAGTCCCTACCTAACAAGTTCACTGGACTCGTGTCACAGACGATAAATCTGTGCATATCTGAAAATTTCCCTATCTGTACTCTCACTGGTTCAGTAAGACGTGTTCTGATTTGTGTATTGGCTACACCAACTACTTGGATTGCTTCATCCGAGAGAGGAAGATTTCTAACATCTGTTGACCTGACAGTTGATCTTGTCGCACCTGTGTCTACCAAAAAAGTAACACTCTCCTCATTTATTTTCCCATCCACAAATGGTCCTGCCTGGTCTATTTCTAGAGTTGCACCAAGTATGCACTCTTCCTCCTCTCTTCGGCACCGTCAATAATCACCCTCAGACTCACTCCCCTCATTCTTTAACAAGTACTGTTGTACTTTGTTAGAACGTCTTGGTTTGTTTACCTGCTCATCATTGTAGAATCCTGAATCCTGATTATACTTTTGTAACCCTCTATTCTGCGGCAAGAGCGGTTTTGGCTCTTGACTCTGCTGTCTCACAACTTTCTGTTGTTGCTGCTGTTGATTATTTCCTTCGTTCAGCACCTGTTGATTTAAGGGTTTATTTTCATTACTTACTAATGGTGGATTAGGACATTCCGATCTCCAATGCCCCAATTGGCCACAGTTGTGACAAGGAAACTTTTTTTTCGCTTCCTCAAGACTTCCCTTTCCTTTCCCTGCATATCTAGGTCTATTCCCTGCATTGTTTCCTGGATTATTCGCTTGTTCCACTAACTGTGCTTCCTGTCTTTCCGCAACTTTCACTTGTGCCCACATTGCTTTCTCTTTCAGCTTTCTTTGTTTTGCTTCAATTTCATCACTGAAGTATTTTGCATGCCTCAGGATCTCATCTACTTTCTTACTCTGCCAATCCACTGTGTGCTCACGAATTCTCTCACCAATTTCAGGTCTAAGGCCATATACAAATCTGTATACAAAATGACTCAAATCTTTGTCACCCAGGTGTTCATCTCCACTGAATTGTTTAAATGCCAGTATCAGCCTCTCGTAAAAAGCATGAACTGATTCTTTCGCTTCCTGTTGTGTTCGATCTATTTGAACCCAGTCTGTCTCTTTTGCAGGTACTTTACTCTTCAGGTATACCATCACCTGATCATATTTTCTCATTACCTCTGGATCTGGTGCCCCTGTTCTTGGATCTCTTGGATATTCCTCAGTAGGCCAACTCACAACTATTTTACACTCAGTCCACAAGTCTGCTGGAACAATTATATCAAACAGACTATTCAGGTCAACCCACAGCACTTTTGACAATTTCACAAACCTATCTACCTGCCTATACCACTCGACGGGCTTTTCTCTCAATCGAGGGAAATCATTCGTAAATGATAAAATATCCTGTCCAGTCCATGGAACATGTACATATCCTCCTCCAGGTATTTCTCTCATAGGATAATTATCCACTGGTTTCTCTTTTTCTCTCACTGGAAATGCTGAATAAGTTGTTCTATCTTCAGATTCCTCTCTTTTCTTATACCACCTATCCTTCCACTTTTCTACATCTCCCCATCTTCGCAATAATGCTACCATTTCCTTAATCTGTCCTGTTCTACCAGTAGCATTCAAATTTTCTATATCCTTCTCCGTAAAATCCATCCTGTAGGTTTTTTGTAAAGCCTTCACTTTATCAATGTCAACTCCCTGTTCATTTGCTATCGCTCTTAGCCTGTCATGTGTGTTCCTTGCTCTCCAGGTGATGTTTTTACACATGAACATTAGCTCACCATCATGATGACTCTTCAAAATTTCTGTTGGAACTGTTCCTGTAACAAGCTCTTCTAATTCTACCCGTAACTTAACCACATCAATTGCTTGTGAGTCTTTATCCTTTTTCTGAAGAACCTTCATCCAATCATTCAAATCATCAACCGTTATTTCAGCAGTTTTTCTCACTGGAACCACTCTCTTTTGCGGTTCTAAAATCGGCATCCCTGAACAACTAGGTTCACTAGCATCCAGTATTTCACTACATATGTCATGTCTGGATCGTCTCAGGTCACCTCTTTCTGTTCTTTTACTTGAATCTCCTGAAGGACCAACTGAATTTGTCAAATTATTCCCAACATATGGAACCACCAGTCCATTTTCACCTGTCCTCTGTTTATCAAACACAGGAATAACCGGACCTATAGTTACAGGCACTGTAACAGCTTCCAGATTCTTCGTTAACTCCCTAACTTTCTCAGTCAGCTCTGTTGTGGTTCTGGCTAATTGTCTGGTATTTTTATCAAGGTAGTGGTCACTTCTTAACTCAGGTGTCTCATTTTCTGTCTCATTGACACAAACTGTATCTCTTATCGGAGAAACAACTGGTGTACTCTTATCCGGTTCTGGTCTATATGGAGGTGGTCTCTTGTAAATCATGTCATTCAAGACCTCATCCTCATATTCTCCATATCTTCTCATTTCTGACTCAGGAACCCTTTCTGCTCCTTCTTCAACTGTCCTCATCGGATATAATCCCTCTGACATACTAGCATCTCGCCACCTTTTCATTCGATCATGATGAGTCTCACGATCATGTCTCCTCCCAAACATATACCTATAGTACCCTCCAGACCTCTGTTTTTCTCGCTCATGAACTTCTTCTTCCCATTCCACTAAAGCCTCGAACTGTGTAGGTCTTGGTTTCGGGTCTAGACATAACATCTTTTCCCGTAAATTTCTCAACACGGCCAGATTAAATGAACCATGTTCTGGAAATGCTAGAACACCATCTTCTTTAGTGTACCTAACCCAATTCTCCAACCATATACAGGTATGAAACCCATATTTCGCAGCCATGAAGGATGCAGGTGTTTTAGTTGGAGGTAGCAACTCACCCTCTCTTGTCTTAACATCTTTATCCTTGTTAAACCACTTTTTAATTTTTCCAAAGAACGTTTTCTTCTTTTTCTCTTCTTGGTAATACATTTTAGCGCTTACCAAAACTCTCTACTCTTTCTCGTATTATAAATATACAATACGAATTTTCAACCAATAACAGCGCGACTCACACTAACGCACCAATCCTGGAGCGCCTACGTCACTAAATAGCTCTTCCAATCCTTGCGCGACTCACACTAACGCACCAATCCTAGCGCGAACCCTATTCTGATCCACTATCCAATCAGAGCGCGGTCTTTCTGACGTCAACAGTCGCTGCAGTCGCTTGTCTCCTGTCTCCTGTCACTCATCTACCCCTCCTTTACAAAATCTCTCAGTAGACTTCGTGTCAAAATTTCTACAAAATCTATTAGTTACAACATAAAAACATCTCCATTGTCTGCTTCGCTAACCACAGAACAGTAAAGAGTGTCTATTTCTCAAGAGTCAACAAACTTTCATACATCTCCTAACCGTTTCCTCTAGGACTTGTCCAAAGTGTCTTACAGTCAATAAATGTATATGCATCCACGCACATTCATACAAGAAAATATAGTACATGCACACAGAATCCTGCTTCCCGAGAACAGCGCACAATCTGTCCCACTACAGAATTATAACATACATCAACTAAGCAAGCTTTCTTTGCCCAGTTCTTCAAACAAGCTCAGAGAATACCTATTACTCCTCCCGCGATAAGCTTTAACGGTAATCCTTACGGATCCCTGGGACTTAAGACCAGAGTTTCACAGATAACCTTCACTATCATACACACTCCTTATATACCAGAAATATATTCTAATAGTAACATACGACAATGTCACTGATTCCGAACCCAGACAATGTGAATTTTCCAGCATACATACAGGACCAACAATCCCGTCTTTCCCGAGAGCAGCATATACTTCCCTCTGCCCTACTACGGAACTGCTACCAGCTTCCAAGTTCCAGAAGCACTACATATAAGTCAACATTACGACTCCAACATATAGTATTAGTACATATACCAATATGAACCAATAATCAATAATCAATAAACTAATGTACAAGCAATCTTATCAGATCAAGACAATCATCAAAAACCATCCTACTCTGCTACCAGGAAATTGATAGAGATCAGGGTGTGTATAATATTCCCACTACCACGGATAGAGTAATCTCACAGTTACACGCACATGCATACATCATACGCTAGGGCCCATTTCACTACATTAACATACGCTCAAATACTCTACCAGCAATAAACCTGTGGAAAGAAAACTCCTAATCACCCTGCATCTATATCGAGGTCGATAAGACCTGGTTTTTGTGACTGTCCTTAAACATAATCTATACAACATATACAGCAATGATCAAAAATGTAAACCCAATAATTGACAAGAAAGAATATCCAACACCATGTTTAAAATTATATTGCTTTATCTAAACTTAGTCAAAGGAAATCAATCAGAGTAAATCATTTTCTCATAGTTACCTATTCTAGCTAAAGTTCAGAACGGGTCAGGACAAGTCTTTCGGTAAATGTCTCTCAAGACGAAGTCCCTTCAGCATCGATCCTCAGCAACGCAGATTCGATACGCGGCAAAGGCAAAATGGCAAGTGGCAAAAACCCTCTCTAGGCTAACATTTCTTATAGTGTCTAAAACAATGGAAAGATACATTGGAAACATAGAAAAAGTTGTAATGTCCGCCGGACCTGCTGAGCAGAGCGAGAAGGAAAGGATGTAACATCGCTACATTTGAAAATCTCCGCTCAGGAAAAGTTCACAAAATAAAGACTACGGAACAGGAACCAAGAAATAAAAAATGTATCTTGTTAGTTCTACTTCTCCTCGGCAATCGAGCCACAGTTCAGAGTTTTTCTCTAAGGCTCCTTTGTTTCCCAAGGCTGCCAAGGACATTTTCATTTCACTTGGAGATCTCCCAAAACTGCTGCTGTCCTCATGGAAAGTTTTCAAACAAGCAAGCAAGGACCATGGTCAGTTAGCTTCAGGACCATTTCCAGCAGGGGTCTCCCTCGTCACAGTTTTCATATTATAAATCACAGCCAGGCTTACAAATCGGCCATCTTTTCTAGGACATCATAGGCCTCAATAGACCATCTTAATTAAAGAGACAAAAACAATCGTTACTACAGCATAGTGATTAAACAGTGTTAACCCCACTAATACCCTTATGTGTATGTATTTATCTAGCTCTTGCAACATAGAAAAGCATTAATTCGGAAAGCGTTTTGTGCTCAAAAATAAACAGCACATAGCAACGTTTAAACATGAAAACACGCACATTATAATTAATCAGCACGTTAATGCGTACCCTCGTGTAACTCTCTCTCTTGTTAAGACAAACGGATTGATTAATATAAACACACTTGCACAAGACAAATAATTAATTATTAATTATTAATAAATTAGTACAACGAATAGACATGCCAGAGCTTCAAAAGCCACTGAATTTTCAAACTGAAAACTCCGCTCCAGCACTCTTGTTCCTTTTCACTGAAAAGTTTCATTTGCCTACATTTTTAATCTTGTGAAATGACATCATTCACAATCTTACAATTTTCGGTAACCTGAACACTTGTTTTATTTATTAATTTATTCTATAATTTTTGTTAAAGCGACCTGTTCATGCACCGTCAATCAAACCATCTCTCTCTTACACTTTAAATATAAATGACCTTCTTGGGAGCTTCTACTGACATTTTAGTGGCTTTTCAATCACAGCACAACGCATTCTATATTCAACACTGTATAAAGTAACAATATGGTGGCTATCAATAATGCTACCAGAGTGCTGCTTCATGTGAAGCACCAGACCGGATCGTTTCAGTGAGTGGAACTTGCTTATTAAATTGACTCTGCCTGGAGTTCGGCGGTGCCGGTGAAAGAAGATGGCTGCTCCTTAGAGCTCCATCGTAACACAGAGAAATGGCCGGTCTTGAAACCTCATTGTAGGCACTCAGGAGCACAGAGGCATGTTTTTAGTCCTTTAATCGGTCTATTTATGTGCTGGCTACCTCTTTCCCTCTGCTCCTGAGGTGCCCACATCACGGCCTCCATTTTGCGAGCTTGGCTCTCGCATTCTCCTCGGGCATCAGCACGCCCGAAATTCTCTTTTGGTCGTTCATTTTTGGACATAAGGAGCTATTTGCATAATGGAAATTTACACATTTTGGAAATTTTTCAGACTTTAAAAGAAGCTTTACTGCTTGTGGAAAATCTTTTCTTGTATTGTGATGGATACACATCATGAAGGAAATTAAGGTTATTGTCCCTATTTTGAATAAACAGAGCCCCTTTAAACTTTGAAGCAGTGTTTTGAAGGTATAGATCCATGGAATCTGAGAGGCAAGTTTACTGCACCTGTCTATATCTAACTGCCTGCTAGGTATATTACTACCGTTGCACTTTCTTTCCTTCGGCTGCCATTTTGTGAACTTGGTTCCTGTCATCATTTCAGGAAGCACTGCGCATTTTTGTCTTTTTGTGCAACAAGTCCCTCTGCTACACTGAAGTAATTATTTTCCATGCGCTTTCGGTAAGGTATATACTCTTTGGTGAAAATACATTGCTTTTCTTTGGTGATATTTCACCCTCGCAATATTTTCCCTTTGGAAAACATTTTAAATTTCCTCAATCTGCTTCAAACGTTCTACGCATTCAATCAAACCTCAAGGGTCTACTGGCTCTAATACTAACGGTTGCAAAGATTCAAGCAGCAATGACAATAAAAGAGTCAATAAAGGTTGTTCCTCCCCAAATAAATCAACTCTTCCTTTGACATTAGATGATATTAAGGATGAATTGAGGAAAATTTGACCTTTCATGTCAGATACCACTGTGATGATTCAAAGAATTGAAGAGAAATGGTCTGGTCTGGAGTCAAGACTTATAGATGTAGAACAAAAGATCAGTGATGCCCAAGATGTTGTTGCAAGAGTGGACACTTTATCTAAAGAGGTTGCTCAACTGAAGAAAACAACAAAAGAATTGGAAAATCGAAACAGATGCAACAACCTTAGAATATATGGAATTCCGCAAGGTTCTGATAGATCCGATGTGATTACTTTCTTGAAGGTGCATATTCCACAAATTGTTGATTTGTCGAAATCTATAGACCTAAATATTCAAAGGGCTCACAGGATTGGTCCTCTCAAAGCATTAACCTCAAACAGACCTCATGGAATCATTGTCTACTTTCTTTTATACTCTGATTTAATGGTGATTCCTAATGCAGCTAAACAACGTGAACAGATGCTCTGGTCAAGTCAAAAAAAATGTCTTCCGTTAAGATGTCTCTAAGCCCTCACCAATCTTGACTTCAGACACACGCTGCGATCCATGATTGCTCCCTATGGTCTTATTCATCCCTGCTTTTTCAAAGTACCATATAAAGACAGAACATTCAACTTTGAGGATCCTGCAGAGCTCAAGAAATGTATTCACGTGCACAAAGGAAAGGATATGGAACGTAGTAAAACCTAATTGTTCTCTCACATGTTCTTTCTCTTTCTTTCCACAGGCTCCTAACCGTATCTTGTTTGATGATGATGTCTTTGTTCGGCAATGTCCATCTGTTTTATTGTTCGTGCTCCACTCTGTTGCGTTGTCTCCCTAAATGTTCAGTAAGTTCACTTCCATGGTGTTGATTATGTTCTTTTTTCACTCATTATTGTCCTTCGATTATCTGTTGACATTACATCTATTTACTCTTGGTGTTCCTCTTTGGGAGACTTCTGTCCTTCTCACCCCCCCTCCACATCAATGTTCTTTTTGAATGTGAATGTTATTGCTAAAGTCGTTTGGCTTTTCACCATCTTTTCTACATATATGCTTCAGAGGAGACGGTGTTTGCCTCTTGTTCCTCTTGCCCCTTTCTTACCTCTTATTCTTCTTCTCCTCCCCCTTCCTTTCTTCTTTTGTCTTCAATATAATACAGCTTTTCTTCCCACATGTAAACTTGTTCCTATGGTTCTTTACTATTTTCCACCTGGCAGGTACGTTCTTGGAAGATAGGTTTACTGTTTTGCTTCCTTTTCTATCTCTAATTTCTTCAAATTCCTTGGTTTAAT
Organism: Triturus cristatus; assembly: GCF_964204655.1. Taxonomy (NCBI): domain Eukaryota; kingdom Metazoa; phylum Chordata; class Amphibia; order Caudata; family Salamandridae; genus Triturus; species Triturus cristatus. The sequence continues at coordinate 462,391,121 of NC_140586.1, read as the reverse complement.
AATTTTTGTTTACTCATTGGAATTCTTTTCTTTCAGGGACGGTATTATTATCTATCATTTTGGTTTCGGCTCATCAAATATTTTTAAAAACATTCTTCCCTCTGACTCATAGATTAACTTTATTTTTGAATGCTTTTAAAGCAACTGCCAGGCGATATATAATAGATTGTGTTGCCCCCCCAAAAAAAGATGGCATTTAAAGATACAACCTAAATTTTAAAACAAATCAAAAACTTAGAACATGAATACTTCACCTCAATCTGTGCTGACACTTTATCCAATCTTATTAAAGCTAAATTGCAATATAATAAACAGTCCTGGGAGAATGCTTGTGGTAGTCTGCTTAAATTTAAGGCTAAAATGTACGGTGGTCATAATAAAGCTGTCAAATTCCTATCTAACTACCTTAAAATTAAAACAGAAATCCAAGATCGTTGCTATTATGGATAGCACAGGGTTAGACATATCAGTGACACTAAGATATTGGAATGCTTCACCGACTTTAATACTACTCTGTATACTCCTGAATTCTCCCCCGCATCTGATCAGATAGATGCATATTTTCAAGCAATTCCCAAATCCCCAGAAAATCATGTTGATCTGACGTTTCTCGATAGTTCAATTCTAGAATAAGAAATTACAAGCGCTATTAATCAAAATCCTGAGGATAAAACACCTGGACTGATTGGATTTACTGTGCATTTCTTTCTTCATTTTAAACAATTACTTTTTCCTCGCCTGCTACTTCTCATAAATCACTTTTTAGCTACTGGAAGAATGCAAGTTTCCTTCACTCAAGCTATGCTCTGCTTGATCCTCAAAAAGGACAAATACCCCTCTTACTGTAGTAATTACAGACCCATTTCCCTAATTAACACAGATTGTAAGATTTTTGCCAAATTATAAGCCATTCGTATTAACCAGATTATTTTGGATTTCATTAATATTTATCAACCAGGGATTGTAAAGGGTCGTTCAATTACAGATAATTCCAGAACCTTCCTTAATATTATTTATCTAGCCTCCAAGTCTGATTCACCAGTTGCTGCAATAACATTGGATTCCAAAAAGGATTTTGATAGGGAAAATTGGGAATTCATCTTTGGAGCATTAAAATGGCATGTCTTCAGCCCCCACAACATTCATTATAGTAAACTACTATGCTCTGCACCCTCTACCTCTATTTGGGTTAACAGATGTCAATCCAATTACTTTTCACTTCATAGAGGAGCCACACAAGGTTATCCTTTATCTCCACTTTTATTTATTCATGCTCTAGAACCTTTTTGGGAATAAAAGTGTTGTTCCCCACAGTTAACGGGTTTTCAATCCAAAAGCATTGACATTAAATTTACTGCATATGCGGACGACATCTTTCTGTATTTATCTAACCCTACCACTTCTTTGCCCATGTTTTTCTTATTACTCCTCAGTTTCTGGATATAAACTAAACATTGAAAAATACAAGGTTTTGCCCTTAAATAAACATTGCCTCCCTGACATGTTAAAAGATACAGGGTTCAAATTGAATTAAAAAAGTATTAAATGTTTAGGAATCTTATATAGAAATAACATTAAAGAAACCATTAAAATTAATCTTGCAGCTATAGTTAGAAAACTCTCGGCGTTAATACCTGGCTGGTCCCCATTATTTTTATCATGGTGGAGTAGATTAGCAACAATTAAAATGATGTTGCTACCAATAATTAATTTTTATCTGTCCATGCGCCCAATTACTCACCCACTCTCTTTCTTTAAAGCCATCAATCGTTCCTTGATCAAATTCTTATGGAATAATCGCAAGACTAGGACGTCCTTAACTTGACTTCAACAACCCAAAGAATTAGGAGGAGTCAATTTTTCCACTCTGCATTTACATTGTAACACATCTGGGCTTTCCTTTCAGGCAACCCACATACAATTTTAACGGCTTGAAGCCTATTAGAACAGACCCAATAATTACCATTCTCGTTAAATGCGGCTATTCTTTTATCTCAGTCTCCTAGATGCTTTCTATCTCCTATTTTCACCCACTCTACTGCTTTAGCTAACTCTCTGGTCACTGTTCATTCCTCTCAAACAGACATTTTTGCACAGACTCCTATTTGATATAATAAACACCTACAACTTAATAACAGAGCCCTTTTTTGGAAAGAATGGATCGACAAAGGCATTATTACTATTGAGCATTTAATGACTGATGGATCTCTTATGGACTTCTCTGAGATAAAAGACTATATATCCTATCAACATGCCTCTCATTACCCTCATCTTAGAATGTCCATTCTTCATTTCCTGTCTCAGAACTCTTCCTTGGTTCCACATAATCAGAACCCCTCTCTTTCTGTAGACATTTTTACTTAGTTTAAGGCATCCGCTATTTATAAGATTTTGTCTCATCCTACTGATTCAAGAATTAAATCTAAGATAGAAATGTTATGGGAAAGAGATTTGCAACAAGAGCTCTCTTTCAGACTTGGGATTCCATATGGGCAAACATTCACACTTCCTTAAGATCATCAAGTACAACACAGACATTGTACTGTTTCTATAATTGGCTGTTTCTTACCCCCAAAGATCTCCATAAGTTCAAGTTGTCGGACAATACAAAATGCTGGTCTTGTCCTCAAGTAAATAGTGATGTATTACATATGTTGTTTCTCTGTCCTTTGGTTAATAGATTTTTGTTGCTCATTTGGAAGAAATTTAATGAAATTTTGTCCACAAATATTTCTGCTGACATTTTACACATTTTTTTGGGTGGTTCCTCTCCTACATGGAGTGCTCAAGGGAGTGTGGGTAAATGTATTGGTTTGTTCATAGCCATTACCCTACAGATTATTACCACAAATTGGAAGGATACTACTAAAATCTCTTATACTGCCTGGGGGAATCTTTATTGACATCATAACAGATTAAATTGTGCTCATGCCACCTATATACCGTTCATGATTAAAAAGGATTTAATTTGGTCACCACTCTCAACATTTCTATCTAGGATAGTTGATCTACCTATTTCTATGTTAACCTGATATGAACCCCCTTATTTGTTATTATGTTTAACAAGTTATTAATGCTATTTCTGCAATGCTGTTCTGCTTAGTACATGTTTCTCTATATTTCCCTCCCTCTTTTCCCTTCATTCCCTTTTTTGACCCTTGTTTTAAAATGTTAAACTGCATCTGCCTATGTAAATTGTTCTTATTGTTCAAATGGTTTTGATACTGCCCTTATTAATATTGTTCACATTTTCTTTTTTATTCACAGTACTTAATTAGTGGTTATTTAAGTGTTTGAATGTTATATGTTTATTATATACTTATGTTTTACTTTGAATATTACCTCAATAAAGAATTCTAAACTCAAAAAACAAATTGACTCTGCCTCAGCTCAGCAAGCCTTTCCGAGCCTCTGGCATGTTGTGTCATCTTTGAGTGTTGGCAGGCAAATCAATTAAAGAGAGGCAGTGTTAACAAATGGTTGTAATTCTCAATGATAACTTAAAAAATATTTTAAGCAATATTAAAAAAGAGAGTTGTATCTCATCAAAAACATTCACTCCCTCCAATTTCTGTGAATTTTAATTAATGGATTAGTTTGACTGGATGCTTCTGCTCACAACGCTTTATGCGGCAGATCTAAGCAAATTATGGAGCAAACAAAGGAAAAATTGCAATATTGAAAGTACAATCAGTGGTGAACTCAGTTGCTTTGGTACACATTTAGCAAACACTCTCATTGCACACACATATGACCATAATTGTTTCATGACAAGTACTATTTCTCAAAGCAGTACTATGATGTGCCTATTAGTGTAAACGTTTCAATGTTAAAGAACAATAGATGTTGCAACACCCGGGATCTTGTGCTGCATGCCTAAATACTTATATACGGTTCAAAAGGCAAAACCAATTGCATTGAAAATTCTTGTTTCCCATGTGTTGTGGATTATAAATGTACAAAGATTTTGTGTTTTCCCCCGGAGGAAAGAAGATAACAGCCAAAATAGAGAAAACAATGTTTTTTGGGGAAAATGGTAAAAAGTGCTGTGCAAGAAAGCACACCTTTATTTTTTCTAATAATGGCACAAAAAAGAGGTTTCCTGTGTAAATATCACCATCTTCTAATCTTTCAGGAACAAGCAAAGTTGTAGAAAAAAATCAATAGAAAGCTGTACATTTCTGAAAAGTATATACAGTTTTTAAATCGACAAGGGACTATTTGTGTAGATAGCTCCTGATGTCACCAAAGAAACTCATCTTTGAAATCAAAAACAATATAAAACAATTAGGAAAAAATAGAAATAGGGGGCATCCATAACATGTTGCTTTGATAGCTCATTTGGAAAAGCAATATACTATTGCACTATCACACTCTTTATGTCACAGGTGTATGTAAAGGGATTGATGGTCGTCCAAAACACACCACACCCAGTGGCAATAACTGAACAGCAGTTTATAATGATATTTCACCATGTACTGACTGTTAGGCTTGTTATTCATTATACACTTCAGTAGCCCTCTAAATATGTCTCAGGCCTGCCATTGCAGAGCCTCTGCTTGCCATTTCGACCTGGCAAAGTAAACCGTTTGCCAGCCCAAACCTTCCTTTTTTTGTTAAGTTTAAACAGAAACATTTTATTAGAGAAGTAAATCCAGTCAGTTGGAATATATTCTTGTGCAGTTCCATAAACCACACAAGGACATGAAATCCGAGTATATCCAGATATGCTTGTGAGAAAAAGAGATGGAAGAGGGAGAATCAGAAGCAAAAGAGGAGTGGGAGAATACAAGTAAATTAGAGGAGAAAAGTAAAAGGAAGAAGAAAGTTAAACGGAAAAAGGACAAGAAAGTAGCAATCAGCATTTGTAGAGGGCAGCACTTTCACCCTTGGGGGTATCTGGACACTGGGGTGTGAGGCCTCCCTCATAAAGCCGGGTCTTGAGGAAATAGCATGAAGAGGGAAGAAATGAGCAGTAAAGGCAAAACAGGGCAGAAAAGCAAGTGAGCTAAAAAGGCAAACAGAGGGAAAAATTAGCAGGAAAGGCAGAACTGAACGGCAGAAAAGTGAGCAGAAAAGGCAAAACAGAGAGAAAAAGGCAAATCAGAGGGCAGAAAAATTAACAGAAAGCCAAAACAGAGCAGAACAGGGCAAAACGGAGGACAGAAAAACAAGCAGAAAAAGGCAAAACAGGGGGCAGAAAAATGAGGAGAAAGGGCAAAACAGATGGCAGAAAAGGCAAAACAGAGCAGAACACAGGGCAAAAGAATGGGTACTGAAGGCAAAATGGAGGGCAGAAAAACAAGCAGAAAGGCAAAAGAGATGGAAGAAAAATTAGCAGAAAAGTCAAGACAGGAAAGGCATAACAGATAGTGAAAAAGGCAAAACAGAGGGCAGAAAAATAAGCAGAAAAGGCACAACAGAGGAAGAAATGAGCAGAGGAGGCATAAAAAGAGGACAGCAGGTAGACAGGCAGCAGACGGTAGGGGACTGTGGGCAAACTGGACAGGAAAATGGGCACAGGGGGAGCTAGCATGAGGACCTGTATAAGTCAGAACTTCTTGGAACTATATGGGTACAATATAAATATTTGCTAAAGAAAACTGATGAAGCAATGTAGTCTAACCAATACATATATGGCTGAAACTATATTAAGGAAAACAATGCAAAGGAACATTTAGGTGGTTTTAGTAATTTTGACAAGAGATGGTTGATGTGTAGGACATTGATTGGAAGAGCAGTTTAGAAAAACAGTAACAGGTGACTAAAGAGTACTGTGGAAATGTGGATTTTCCTGATCAGTTATGTCCCCTATCTTGGACCCCAACGGTTCTATATGTATGTTACAAGTACATGTATGTTCCCTCCAGTTCCAGTTTCTAAGACGCAAACATATGTGTGTCTACCGTCGACATGTTCTCTGTCAGATCCGCCATCAATGGGCTGGATATTCGATTCCTAAGCATGAAAGGCCACCGACTTTATATGGCTAAGTTACTCCATTTTTACAGTTCAGGCAAGTAGGCCCGATTCTGTCCTCAAAGCCTTTCCCTGCTCTCTGTCTTTTGACAGCTTCAGCTTGAGCTTGCATCTGTATCCATGAACTTTGTCCTACTCCCTGTGCAGCTAACGGTGCCTGCCTCGGCCAGTTTTCGCCTGCCTGCCAAGAAGCTGTATTTCACCTTCGAATTATCTATCTTGCTCTTCAGCCGATGCATTCCTGTCTAGTGATTTAGGTAAACATTTCCTTTAGCTCACAAGCAAAGGACTCAGCCTTTCCGTCCTCCTGCAAGTGATTCATAGCCCTGCTGCCATGGAAAGTTTTCTGCCTCTCGCATCTCATATAGACACTTAGACGTTTGTGCACGCACACAGTCAGTATAGACTAGATTCTGTCCGAGAGTCCTTCCTTGTGGATAACATAGTTCTTTAAACATAGGATGTTAGATATGATTTGGGATTAGGTTGACTTGACCCCTCAGACTTCTCGTCTCCACATGTAGAGCTAAATGTCAAGTCCCCTTCACCCCCTAGTTGCACGTCAATCACACGTCATGCTGCTGCGCACGCATCTATGTTAAGTATTATCGTATAGATCCACCTATGTAAGATAATCAGAGCCAATCATGTTTCTTTTTGCTCCTTATTACGCCTAGTTTCGATTACGTGTCACTATGTTAATTTATCTTATCAATTGTTACGCCTTTTTGCATTCGTTTCATTGTAAATGTATAACCTATAAAAGTTACTTCTTGTCAATAAAATATTGTACTTCACTTCCTGAACCCTCGTGGTGACGGAACCTGAAGGCCGCGACTCGAGTCGGCCATTTTGAGTGGAATAAAGCCCATTTAGAAAACCTCTTATACCACGGATTCTGCCTCTTGTTATTTTGAGCTATTTTACTTTATTTTAAGATTCCGTATGAAATTCAGTCCGGTAAAGAAGATTTTATTTACCACATAATGGCGCCCGAACAGGGACACTTTCTCATCTCACGCGCCGGCGGTGCGTTGCAGGCCCGGTCTCCTGCCATAGCTGGACGGACCATAAACGCGTACCAGCAGGATTTCCTGTAAGCTCCCTCCGGTCAAGCGGGGGCGACTGAGGCTGCGATCAACCCAGACGAGGCGGTGAGAAGTGCGAAGTATCCCGACCAGAGCCTAGCTGAGAGAGCAAGATCCGAGGTATACAGAGGCCCACCAGGTTTCTCGAAATCCCGATGTCCAGAGGGTCCGCTGTCCGCAGTCATCGAGTCCTGTCCATTCTCTGAGGCCTTCCGTTTCAAGGAGCTACTCGGTGAGTACCACCGCCGGGGAGGCGTGTTGACGCGCACATAGGTTGTGCCGGTCAAGACGGATTTGGGTACACAAATCCGGTCTGCACTGTTTAGCAGTGTATATGTACTGTTTAGCAGTATATCAAGTATTCCGAAGTATTCAGTTATTGTCAAGAATTCAGCGTGGTGATTAGTTAGGCAGACTGTCATCATTGTCGGTCGTTGTTAAAATGTTTAATGTTTAATGTTTAAAGTGTTCAAATATTGTGGTATGAATGAGTGTTCATTGTTCACTGTTCATTATTGTGTTTTTCGTATTAAGTGAATTCAAGAGTAAGTATCAGATCAGTTGTCAATATGCCGCTTTTCTCGAAGTTAAGACAGATTACTACCAGAAAAGGGGTGCTTGAAGAAGCAGTTCCTATTCCTCCTAGGGACACTCCAGGGCATTTTATGTACCATAAGCATGGCTTAGATGCCATATTGTTTCTTGATCTATGGGTAGATTATACCAAGGGATTGCCGGAAAGTCAAAGGTGGCCCGTAGCGGGAACCTGGGATGCAGAATGCATCATGAAAGTGGAGGAAGAGTTATGGAAAAGAAAGGTCAGACAATCACAGAAAGACGCTGTTGAGTTATGGCGTAAAGAATCTCATAGACGAACAGAAAAAGCACGTAGACAAGAAGAGAGGAGTAAAGAAAGTTCAAATAAAGTTCAAGAAAATCTATTAATTAAGGAAGGTATCCGAGTGAAATCAGAACAAGTAAATAGACAAAGAAATGCTCTTATGAATGGTATGTATCCCCTTCTAGCCGAAGGACTACCTAAGGCTGCTCCAGAGATGCCAAAGGACTTGCCACCCCCATTATTTCCAATTAAGGTACATCCAAAAGGGCATCCCAGAACCGCAGAAGATGTTTTTCTTTCTTCATATCTAGACGACGCAGCTCCCGAGTATGCTAACGCCGCACCACATAGACCGTCTGGTGTAGGGGTTCAACGTCAGGATCAGGTATCTGTCCCCGTGCAACAGCAAGTCCCGACACAAGCTTCGGCAAGCACATCTGTTTCCGCATCTGTCTCCGCAGTCGACTCTACAGAGGTATCGACACCCATAGTTGCTGTGTCACGTTCAACGAACCCATTCACACCCGACGCCCCAGATGGGGCCACGGGAGGTGCTAGCATTACCTTTACACCACCTAGAATAAATAAACTTGTCTTTCAAGAGTCAGCACATTCACGTACACCTAAATTCGTAAGTGAACGTACGCTTAAGGAACTCCTTGTAAATTGTAGATATGACCCGGTGGTTGGTAAAGAGGACGAAATGGTCCTGGCATCATTACGTATCAGGCGAGCCGCAGAGTATTTAGCAAGGTTACCAGGAATGACTACGCATCTAGATAACATATATCATTTTGTTCAAACAGGACGAGATCCAGGATGTATTAACAGAGCTATGGAATTCCAGAAAGTAGAGATACAGGGGGAACTGTTACGTTTCCTCATAAACTGTGTGATCAGAAATCAAGACCGCCCGGGGGTAGACCCGAATGCAATGCTTATTCTTACAAGATGGAGTCAGAATATATCAGAAGGGAGACACGATAAGCAAAATTGTATAATAGCCATGTGCCGAAAAATCCGTAAAGAAATAGAGCGTATTCATGAAGAGAGATTGGGAACAGACGAGTTTGAGCAAGATGAAGTGTCCGAATCAGGGAATTCCGCAAGACAGTCAGAAACCATAGCCTATGTAGGCAGAGGAAGATCCTGTGAAAATACTAGATGTTTTTCTGATCCCATACACTCAGTATGCCCAAATAATAGCAGAACGTATCCGACGCCTGTAATAAATCTGAAGTCTCCTGAACATTCGTTTCAAGCCGCAGATAAAATACTACGAGAACGAAGGGGTTACCACCTCCTCGATTCCATGGATGAGCAAGAATTAGCCAGATCAGCTGTTCACTGGATTGACAGTCCTGAAAAATACGGTGATGAGACCGTAGCACACACGTTTTTTAATCTCAGTGCAGATGAACAACGTTTAGCTGGAATCTATATGATTCAGCAACTCCTCATATTATATAAGAGCCAACATGCTGACCCTGGTCCTTTACCTGATATATTAACGGAACTACTCACAAACAGATGGAGAGGTTCTAGTAACAAGCTAATTAAAGAGATATTAGTGTCACGTAAGCAGTATGTCCTTTTTGTAAGTCCGGATTCTCTCTCACTGCCCCGCAGAGAAAGAGCGCCGTACTATATGGATAGACAAAATCCCCTACGAGAAGTGCACCCAATAAAAGGCGAAGACAATGAGTTTCACCGTGTATTTGTTTACACACCCATATCAAAAATGGAATTATTGGAAATGAAGAAAGTAGTACCTAGTCATGACAAAGACCCAGCGGGTTTCCACCGAGAAATTAAAGACATGTTACTGATGGGAGAGTACACCTTTCCTGATATTATGACGATATTAAAGGTGCTTTTGCCTGCTGGCATTTATGAAAAACTGAAAGAAAAAGAGTGGGAAGTGGGTGACCAAAAGATAGACTGGACAGCATTAGCAGAGGAAGAAAGGGGCCGAACTGCAGGTTCAGGGCTCGGGGATAAAGTTAAACTGTTACCAGGTTTACTAGTACAGGTACTGCCACGTTTATTAACTACAAAAAAGGAAGATTGGGGTGCAATCACAGCCTGCAAACAAAAGCAAGATGAAGACACAAGCGATTATTATGCTCGATTTGAAAAATGTTTTGGTATAAATAGTGGTATAAAAGCAAGTAGTGACTCATATCCACATTTATTTGTGACAAAATTAGTGGAAAATGCATTGCCTCCAGTAAAGAATAGAATATTGAAATTCGAGAGTACCTGGCAAAGTAACACTCCGTCGCAAATGCTACAAATGTTACAGTATCATCACAATAGAATTAGGGATGAACAAGAACACGAGCATAGACGCATGAAGGATACAAAAATGAAAATGCTAGTTTCTCAGACAGTACCAGCAGATGGTCACAAAAAGGGTGTGACACATTCTGGTGATTCTGCAGTTCCTGTAAAGGGAACCTGCAATTACTGTAAACAACTGGGCCATTATGTACACGATTGTCCAGTCCTGAAACGTAATATAGCTACAGGTATTGCAAAGGAGAGACCACGATTAGTTAGACAAGATCAGAATGAACAAGGAGCTATGCAGCATGGACAGTCCATGCCAGTTCAGCAACAGTCCATGCCAGCCTCACAGCAACCCATACAGTTTGTGCCAGCTGCACCACCGTTGCCTGCTACTGCCACACAAACCACAACACGACAAATGTATCAGACTGCACAGTATGAATACCCTGAGTATCAGCGTTACGCATGAACCAGCCTAGAGAGGGAAGTTGACTTACCGCTTATCGAGATTCCTGTAGATCAAGAAGGACCTTATGTACATAGTAAATTATTAGGTCAAGATAGAAAATTCTTACTCGATACAGGGGCAAGTCGAACAACTATAAAACGTAGTGAAGTTCCAGGGGCACCCCTCTCAGGCTCTCAAAATGTTTCCCTTGGTTTTTCGGGAAAACCTATTGTTAATGAAGTATCACAGCCTCTACCACTTACGATAGGACCTTTGACACGAACTACAGATTTATTGCTTACTAAATCATGCCCAGAAAATCTGTTAGGAATTAAAACTCTGAAAGCACTAGGAGCCATAATATGTTGTTCTCCGGAAGGAGTAAGGTTGTTTTTACGTGATTTTAAAGGTCACTATGTGTCTAGAGACATGGATCCCCGACTACAGACTTTACCAGTACATCTATGGGCACAAGGCCCTACGGATGTTGGCTGCATGAACATTACACCCTATCGAGTCACACTGAAAGCAGGAGTGGTATAGCAAGAGTAATGGGATGTACATAGGCTCTGTTCAACCTATGATGGTATCACACACCATACCACCAGGCTTTAAATGAAAAATTAGATGCATTTTTCTGATTCTTAGTTATTTGTTGAAAGACCACCAGCCAATAAAAGATCAATAATTTTAACATTGCATAAAGTGGTTGACCATTCTTCTACTAAACTTCCCAACAATGCATTTGAATATCAAAAACCTATGTTAGTGTGAAACATGTCTTTTATTTTTGATGTTCCAGTTAGTGTGAAACATGTCATTGAGTTGCTGCCACACTGTAGCCCAAAATTGGATGGATATTAGGACATTCAAACAGCATATGAAATAACTTAGTCGATGAATTCTAGCATGACCAACAATTAGAGGGGAGTGCATGTATCATTTTATTTAAAGCAATGGATGTGAATAAAAGTGTGTTATAAATAAAAAATAACATTTGAGTGGTTTTTGCAGTTCAGGATGACTTGAGGATCTCAAGCCAAATTTTATTCCATAACATTACAGGCCAAGAAACTTGAAAAAATCCTTTTTCCATTTAAGTTCAATTTCAGTTTTTGCTCTAGAGTTGGTTAATGAATGGAGAGCTTTGTGAATAACAGATGCAGAAGTATTTGAGGAGATGAGCTGTTATAGATGACAGGTGGAGGCATCCAGTGAAATGTCAGAGGAAAGGGCCAAAAAGGCTTGACAAATGGATTCTATGAGAAGCATAAAGCTTTTTTTTCTAATTTAGGGAGATTAGAAAGTCTGTGTCTGTTGAAAAAGGAGAAAGGTGTCTTCGTGAACGAGCTGTTTTGCCCATTATAAACCTCTGTCACTCCATGCCTTACAGAAAATGACTCAGCTATTAATCCTTATCAGTTCCGAAAACCATATCCAGGATTCTAGGAATACATGTCGCTGACTAAGATGTTGAATTGGAATTGGATGTAATAATTTATAAGTATGCTTAAAAATAGTAGGGGATAAGGACATAGGTTTCTGCGTTAAGGAAATACATTCTTTTAATGAGAAATCAGCACGACTGGACAATTCAATATCAGTCCAAATAGTAAAAGGTACAGAATCATCAGTAAGGTGGAAAATTGTGGATTGTTTTAACCAGAAAGCCAATTGATAGGAAATGAAATTGGGGAAATTGACTCCACCTACTTCCTTAGAACATTGTATTTTGGAATTGGATAATTTAGATATTTTATTATGCCAGAAAAATGCAGATGGGATAGCATAAAGTTTCTTAAAATGAACATAATGGAATCGGACAGGAATATTGGAAAGATTAAATACAATAGGAGGGAAAAACATCATCTTTACTGAATCCAGTTTTCCCCACCATGATAAATGTAGTAGAATCCATTTAGAGGTCAGTGTGACTATTTACTTAATACCAAATTAAGATTCAAGTAAATTGTTTCTTTCATATTGTTAGTAAACCACAGTCCTAAATATTTAATTTCTTTTGTGGGGACCATACAAAATTAGTGCAATTGAACTCCCGGTTAAAGCAAAACTTATTAGAAGGGAGAATTTCACATATATCTGAGTTTGTAGCCCGATACCTTAGCAAATTAGTCTACTTCAGATTAATAATTTAGGCACAAAAGTCACTGGATTGGTTATAATTAAGAGAATATCATCAGTTTATGCAGCAATCTTTAACTGTTTATCCTTATATTGAAATCCTTGAATGTTGGCATTCTGTCGGAATCTGTGTAAAAATGCCTCCAAAGTAAGAATGAAGAGGAAATGAGATAATGGGCAGCCTTGACAGACCCCTCTATGTAAGGAAAATTGGAGGATTGTAAACCATTACCAAAACCAAATGCCCTTGAAGATGAATAAAGAAAAGAAACCAAATTCTGAAATGTAGGCCCAAATGTAAACCACTGTAGAGTTTGAAAGATAGCCACTGCATTCTATTGGAAGCCTTCTCTAAATCAAGAGAGATAGTGCGTAAGGAATGTTTATACACCTGAGATTTGCTTAAGACCTTAAAATGAAGTCTAGTGTTGTCAGAAATCAGTCTGCAATTAACAAACCCAGATTGTTCCTGCCCTATCAATTGTGGTAACAAAGAGTCCATCAGAAAAGCATTACATTTTGCAAGGATCTCATAATCTATGTTTACTAAAGATATAGGCCTATATTTTTTAAAGAACTTGGGGTCATTTCTTTCTTTAGGAATTAGACAAATTATCACTTCCTGGAATGAGTTTTCTTCTGTTTTGTTTGCAACAAAAGATTGAAATAAGTAAAGTAGTCAAGGCATCAAAAGATAAGAAAAAGAACAATGGAATTCAAATTTAAACCCATCTGGGCCAGGAGCCTTTCCTGATTTGATTGATTTCATAGCTTGAAACATTTCCTCAGACAAAGCATCATCTTCCAAAAGGTTAAAATCAAGATTAACATTGCGTTGTTTATGGATAAGAGCTAGATAATGTTAAATGGATGTAGGAGAAGGAGATAATTAAGGAGTATATAGGTGTTGATACTAGGTCTTAAATTCCTCTAAAATATCTTCATCCTTATACAGTGATCTGTTGTAAGAAGGTTGCCTATTTTAACACGTTCTTTTTTAATTTTTAGATAATCGACTTAGAGATTACCAGCCTTATTTTGCCTTCCATAATATTTAGTGCCAGAAAATGCATTCTCGCGCGCGCGGTTGTGACTTACCGGGTCCCTGCGTTCGCCGACGAGTTTTCCTATCCCTTCGCGCGTGCCACGAGATGTTGGATTGTTGGTAGCCAGTCGCTCTATCCCGCGACAGTTTGCGATCGCGAACACGTCATTGCGATCGCGAACATGTCATTCGGCCCGGAACAGGAAATAAGCATCGGGAGCAAGATGGCTGCGCCCATTAGCGACCACATGGGCAAGTTGGGGATATATTTCCCCGCGAGCACGCAAAGACACATTGCGCACGGGTAGGAAAAGAAATCTCTGCATCTTCACGAAAGTTCTGCATGCTCGCGTAGATTTTGCGCAATTTCGCAAATTCCGCCCACCTCTAGCCACACATGGATACATTCTACCTCTCATGCCCATATACCTCCCTCTCATGTAATCAGCACTCACACCATGCCAATACTTGCCACAATCATGGTAGTGGTTGGTCACCAACAGGTTCTGAATGCCCACAAAATGGCAATAATTGCAATCAAAATACCAGTCACTTTCCCATACCAAGAAGCACGAATAATTCTGTTGCTCTATATGAAACAATGTTTTAGTTTCCAAAAAGGTGGTGTGGTCCTTTGAAAGTTCAATATGGGATGTGTCAGTCACTGTTAGACTTGGCTTTTACAGTGGGTTTACCCCCAGACTTTTTGCTTTTTGGCCTCCTGTTTTTGACTCTGTTTTGTTGGTTTTAGGACTCTGGGCACTTTACCACTGCCATTCAGTGCTAAAGTGCATATGCTATCCCTGTAAATTATGCTATGGATTGGTGTTTCTATGATTGGCATGTTTGATTTACTGGTAAGTCCCTAGTAAAGTGCCCTGAGAGTACCAGGCCCTGAAAATCAAATGCTGCTGGTGGGCCTGCAGTACTGGCTGTGCCTCCCACTCAAGCAGCCCTGTAAAAAGTTCTCAGACCTGCACCCACTTTCCAAGCCACCTACTTGCCAGGCCCTAATCTTTCCTTTTCTTACATGTAAGTCACCCTTAAGGTAGGCCCATGGTACCCCTGTGTGTAGGGTGTGGTGTGTGTTAAAGGTAGGACATGTACTAGTGAGTGTGTCATGTCCTGGTAGTGAATTACAGTGTATTTTATTTTTCATTATGGAAAGACTATCTGCCCCATAGGAAAGAATGGGAGTTTACTTATAACATCTTATAAATATAAAGTCCCATCTGGACCAGACAGAAAGATGGAGTTTAGTATGCCTGAACTCAGAATATAAAAATGTATCTTTTAGGAAAGGTGATTTTTTATATTGTATGTTTGAAAATACCACTTTAAAAAAGTGGGTATTTTCTTGCTTAGCCAGCCTGTGTGCCTCTGCTGGGTTTGTGGATTGACTGTCTGGCTTTGGAGTGACAGGGAGTGGGGATGTGCATTCTCTTCAGACAGCCCTTTGGGGATTGAGATATGTCCTGCTTTTCCTGGATGAGTCAGGGCTGGGCTGAAAAGTCCTGGGCTGCATTTAGAGTAGGGGAAGAAAATTTTGTTGCACCTGAAAGGGCCTGGTCTGCCTTCCACAATGCTGTCTCTTCCTTCATCTGGGTAGCTGGACTAGAGAGGACAGAACTGGTTTGGACTAAGCACAGGGACTCTCTGTCGCCAGAGTACAAAGGAAAATGGTATACTAAAATTGGGGCCCAGACCCCAGTATTTCAGATTACTGCTGAACTAAGAAGCCTACCAGAAAGAAGAGCTGGAAAAGGAGGAACTTCCACTTTTCTGGGTGCTCTGCTGTGTTGGCCTGCTGCTTGCTGCTTCTGTTTTAGGCAGGGAAAGGGCTGGATTGTACTTTCATCATCCTGCTGCTAGACTTTTCTCTAAGGGCTTGAAGTAGAGCTTGCCTCCTATTGGAAGTCTCAGGGAGATCAAAGGCTTCAAGGAATTCGCTGGAATCAAGGAACCTGCCAAGAAGAGCTGGAAGAGCTGCCAGGAGGAACCCAGCCCCTTTGCTGTGCTGTTGCATTGTTGGGTTGGCCTGCAGTTGCTGCTTCAACCTTGGGCAGTGAAAGGACTGGACTGAGCATTATTTACTTGTGCTGAGTATCTCCAAGGACTTGAAGTAGAGCTTGCCTTCTGTTCTGAAGTCTCAGGGACTGCAAGGGCTTCACCAACCTCTGGGTACCGCTTCAGGAACCATTGTTTCAGTTGCCACAGAGAAGAGAAAAGCAATCGTCACTGACTCTGTTGCTGGCTTCATGTCCTGAAGGCACAGTAGAGGTCACCAGCACATCTCGCAACGCAACCCTGGTCTCACCGGCGATGACGAGCGACACCGCCGCCACCGTGACCTCTGGGCACTGCACTTCACCTCACTTAATTTCGCTGCCCTGGTCTCACCAATGCCGTCGCTGCCTGCAAATTTCAACACCCATGTCTGCATCGTGCCTGGGGGCACCGCTTGTACGTTTTATGATACACCGCCTCGTTCCAAACTGCAGTCTGGGCTGACCGACGCCACCTCCCGCTAACAGGCTGTGTCGCTTGCACCATGACCTGCCAGCACCTCAACGAGCACCGCCTCACTCTCCATCGTTGCCCTTGTCTCACCAACACTGCTGGACAACCGTCACTGAGCCGCTGCCTGCACCGCACCTTGAGGGCATTGCACGCTGCACCGCTTCACTTTCCATCACAACCGCAACAGTTGCCACAACCAGCTCGCACCAACGTGTCAGCCACAATGCAAAAGGTACTGTTTACGAGTCTGACGACACCCACAACTGATATGGTCAGACGGAACTGTTGGATTCTGTTTCCGTATCGAAGTAGCTCCAGAAGGAAGAACTGTGTTTTTGAGATATTTCTGCAATTTTAAAGGATATCTTGCAAAGTATACATATTTCAGTACTGTTTGTCGGACTCTTATCATTTTGTCCTGTTTTGGGTATATACAAATATTGGATAGTTTTCTAAACTGGTGTGGCATCCTTTTGTAGTGTTTTCACTATGTTATTGTTGGTTATGTGTAAATGCTTTACACACTACCTCTGAGATAAGCCTGATTGCTCATGCCAAGCTTTCAAGGGTTTGAGCAGGGGTTATTTTAGGAGTCTACCTCTCCTATCCTGACTAGAAGGAAGGGTCCCTACTTGGACAAAGGTGCAAACCATTGCCAACTATAGTCCCCCATTTCTAACAGTCACTCTTTTGAGTCTCTCACAACATGTAAAAATGTCTGCTCTCTTTCCATCTACACCCAAAGCGGAGTCAAATGTAGCTTAGTGGATCATTCCAGTAGTGATGACCAGCTCATTTATCTTTGTCTAGCACAATGCCAATCTAGGAGGCTAATGAACTCAAAAATCATAGGAGGTCACATGTCTATTTGTAGATGTGCCCTTAAACTTGCATTACACCTCATTGCATTTTACAGTGTATTGCCTAATGTTCAACACAGTAATAACAAATACAACAGTAAGAGATGTATAAACATGCAGTAAAGTCAAATCATAAACAAAAGTTGGATGAGATGCATGGTGAGGTCCAAGTGTTCTTCCTCATTACTGCGGTCCAAATATACATTATAAGGTATCCCTACAGAATTATTGATCTACTACATAGATTACTAGGTAGAATTAATGTTTTTTTTGCATTATGTTTACTTTCTTTTGATGTGAATATGTTCAGTTTTTTATGTACAATAGCTCCTGAACATTGTGAAGATGTACGCTGTATCATGACGCATTAGGTCTTTTGGATTTTCTATTCAACTTATAATGCTATATCTGGGCTGTAATGCAAATTGCCAGGCGATTAAATATTCGCATTTCTCTCCTGTTTTGAATAATTTATCCTGCAAGTTCTGTTCTGACTGTTAATTTTTTATCAAAAGATTCAAGAAGTATCAATAATAGGTGGATGGCAATGAGACAGAACAAGCCTTCTCTTAGTTCCTTTCCATCATCTAAAGTGTTGTGGGGCTGCATTTACAGTTGTGCAGCCACTACCAGCTCTGTCAGTGGAAACCCACCTGTGAAGATATTGGCGTAAATGCTGTTTGAGGAATCATCCAATTTAGGGTGACTGCTCCATTAGCGTTCCTGCTGGTGCCATTTCTTTCTGAAACCTCCATGTAAGCCACAGTGATCCTGGCGAGATGAATCCCAGACATGCCCATCTTGTAGTGGCAAGACATCTACCAGAGTAAAAGAGAAATTTATTTTGTTATTCCTAAACACGGAATCCTGCTTTAATGTCTTCCTCCAGGAACCACAAAAGCGATGACTTGTCTTCGAGTTCCAATCTAGGACTGGCAGTTTGGGCTAGAGTGTTCTTTTTTTGGAGCAGGGCAAAGACTGATATGCGTATGAAATGCATCTATTTGGATAGACACAAGGGGCAAAAGATTATAGATTGAAATGTGGCCCTGAATGATCACCAGTAGCTGAGATTAATTCAAGCAATCCTTCCATCAATTTGTTGTTTGTTGCAAGTCCTCCATGCTGGTATGACCTGGTGGACCTGTCATCACAGAACATATTTCACCATAATGTACCTCTATCCATGTATGTGGGAACGAATTTTAGGGAAAAAAGACTTGTTTCAGCTCCACATGACCAGCACTGAATGGGACACCTTTCTATGATCTACTCAACCTTACAACATTGTTTTTTTTAATAAATGTTTTTATTTAATATTTGCAATATAAACATGTAATTAAAAAAAACATGAACACACAATATAAATTGGATGGTGAGCAATGACATGTGGTACAGAATAAACAATCCAGCACTGCACTCATGAAATGAGAGCAAGACATAAGACATCAATTTCAAATATAAACATAGGTTGATAATCACATCACGATTGTCTACATTGATCGACATTGGGTCAGACTTTACAACTGTGAGGGCACATTCTCTTGTATTCCCCGATAATGGATCAACTCCCCCCTCCTCCCAAAGTTCCAGACCATAGTACGCTATCCATGGGGCCCATATCTTTCTACATTTCCAGGGGCAGCCCCTGGCTTCATACGTCACTTGTTCCGCCACCATATAGAGGTCTAAACCTGCCCTCCATTCCTTAAGTGTGGGGAGTTGATGGACCCGCCAGTAATGCGCTATATCCCTTTTGGCTACCACCAGCCCCAAATTAGCTAGCAGGAGTTTGTGATGTGGCAGATCCGCATCCGTGGGGATCCCCAGTAAGAGAAATCAAGCCTCCAGGTCCAGTTGTGCACCCAGTATGTTGTTCAGTTCTTTCACAATCTTATTCCAGTATGTCTGAATCCTGTTGCACTCCCATAGGGTATGGATGAATGTACCTTGTTCTGTATGACATTTAAGACAGTCCGGGTTGCTAGCTCTCCCCATGGTATGGAGTCTCGCCCTATCAAAATAAGTTTTGTGGAGGATTTTTTATTGAATAAGACGAAGTCTTAATTTAATCGCCAGTTCACGCGGATGCATGAGGGCTGCCTTCCAATCTATATCTTCCATTGGACCAGTGGTAAGCTCTCATTTCTCTCTAAGCGGGCCCAGTTTATCAGGCATATTGTTAAGTAGTGTTTTATAGGTCAATGAGATGGCCTGAACAGAAATCTCCTCTTGAAGGAGCCTGCCTTCTAATGGGGCATATTCAGGCAGTGATTCTGCGTCAATTCCCTTGGCTTGCCAGACATGTTGTAGTCTGAGATAAGCATAGTATTGAGAGGTATTTAAGTGATAGGTAGCCTGTAGTGTTGTGAATGGAGCCAGTGTGCCACTTTCCCAAATTTCCCTTATTTTAGAAATCCCGATTAGATCCCACTGCTTGAAGCCCTTCAGTTTTCCCAATTCAATCAATCTTGTCCCCTCCCACCGAGGGGATTCCCTGGTAGGCTTCTTGTCCCATCTCATTTGCCTCTCAGCACCCTTCCAGGCCTCTACTATTCTTTCGGTAGCAGGTAGGAGCCGACTGGTACCTTTGCCTCCATATAAATAGTACAGTTGCGTGCAAATCTGGAATTGCAGTCTTTCCAAAATATAGGAGGGGTGATCTCTAGGAGCATGATCCCATTCTTTAATTACTATGAGATGGGCCGCTCTGTAATATACTCTGATGTCCGGTAAGGCCAAACCCCCATTGTACACGTTTCGCTGCAGTGTTTGTAGTGCTATTCATGGATGGGCCCCGTCCCAAAGAAGCAGACGTAATTCGCTGTTAAGAGTTGTAAACAAGGCCTTGGGAATTTTACAGTAAGTATTTTGCAAGACATAGAGTAACTGGGAAAGTGTGTTCATGTTATACATTGCGGCCCTCCCCATGATTGTCAGAGGGAGCTTCCTCCACCTTTTAACATCTTCTTGGAAATTGGAAAGAACTCACCTAATATTACGTTCTAAACTGGTAGCCACGTCAGTGGTGATATAAAGTCCAAGGTAGGTAAATCCCTCTGTAGTGTATCGCAGGCAACTCGGATAGGACTGGGGATCCACCGCCCCTCCCAGTGGATTGAGGGTGGGTTTACTCCAGTTAATCCTGTATCCGGCGTGACGCCCATATTCTTGACAAACATTCAGGATTTTGTGAAGTGTCCGTGACATAGAACAAAATATCATCTGCATATAAAGATATGTATTCTCCTTTTAAATATCGGAACTCATCAATGAAGCCACCCAAGCCTGGGTGGCACGAACAACACAAGCCAATGGCTCTAGTATTAGAGTGAACAAGAGAGGAGACAAGGGGCAGCCCTGCCTTGTTCCTCTTTGAATAGGCCAGTAAGAATTTACCTTGACAGCAGCCTCGGGAGCATTATATAAAACTGCTAACCATTTCTGGAATATTGGACCAAATCCAAAATTTTCCAGGGTGCATCTCATAAAGGGCCAATGTATGGTGTCAAACGCCTTCTCAGCGTCTAAGGAAATGAGAAAGTGAGGGCTATCACGAGCCTGAACCCCATCCATCCAGTTAGCCAAGAGCATTAAATTAAAGCGAGTCACTCATTTCGGCATGAACCCAGATTGATCTCTATGTATCAGGGTGGAAATAACCGTCAAGAGGCGCATCGCCAGAATAGTGGCCAGAATTTTGGTTTTAATGTTGAGTAGCGATATGGGTCTGTAGGACCCACAATCCACCGGGCGCTTCCCCTCCTATGGATGACTACTACAGTGGCCCGTCAGAGATCTATTGGCAGGATTCCTTGATCTTTTGACCGCTTGAACATATTAAGCAAATGTGGAGCAAGCAGGCTACTATTCAATTTTAAAAATTCACCAGAGAGTCTGTTGGGGCTTCTGGACTTTTGGTGACCGATGGTCTCTGTCACCTCGTCAAGAGTTTAGTCTTCCTCTAAGTTATCTCTGTCCTCTCAGGAAAGTGAGGGAAGCTCAATTGTTTCGAGATATTGGAATATGTGTGCCTCACTGGTTTGTGATCGAGCTGCATAGAACTCCGTGTAGTACCGGGCAAATGCCCCCTCTATGTCCCTGGGCATGGTGTATGTATGGCCTTGTGCTTGGATGGTAATTACCCATTTGGACTCTAATTCCTTCCTGCCCTGCCATACAAGTAGGTTCCCTGCTCTGTCCCCCTTCTTATATAACCGATGTTGGACGGCCAGCTGTTGGGCCTGCACTTCATGAGTGACTAGCGCTTAATACTCCCTCTTGGTTAGTTCAATTTGACAACGGGTGTGCGTATTCAACCTGGAGGTACTCTTCCTTTCAAGAATTAGCAGCTTATATTCTAGGGCCTCTACCTGTTGGAGTTCTCGTCTCTGTTTATGCAATTATATTTTGTGCCCTATCTCTAAACACCATCTTAAATGCCTCCCATAAGGTAACTGCCGATTGGACAGATCCAACATTTCCTGTAAAATAGAGCTCCGATTCTACCATGATCTCTTTAGCCACTCTTTTGTCTGTCAGGGCCCATAAGCTCAGACTCCAATTTGCTGTCCGGGTGCCTGCCTTCGCCCCCAGTGTTAGTAGGAGCGGGGAATGATCCAAGATGCCTCTAGCCAGGTATTCCACCATCTCCACATGCCCAATCTGATCTCACCCGCTGGAACAAAGAGATAGTCGAGTCTCGAGGACACTCCGTGAGCCCCCGAGAAATAATAATAGGCGCGCATGTTCAGGTGATAGCGGCGCCAAATGTCAGTCAGCCCAAGGACTTCTCGAAACTTCGCCAATGGTGTATGCCCTGGCATGCCCAGCCGCAGGTGGGTGCGATCCAAGGAGAGGTCAAGTATATCATTAAAATGCCCACCTATAATTTGTGTGGCGGGTTCGGAGTGCAATAGGAGATCCGTCAATTTATCAAGTGTACGTTGTTGCAGTCTTGTTGCAGCATAAAAGCTAATAAGAAGGAACAGATTATGATTCCAAATACCCTGGACGGCAACATAAGTCCCGTCTGGATCTACCCATTGCTGTGTGACACGAAAGGGGGGCGATTTTGTTATAACAATTGTCATTCTCCCCTCGAACTCCTAGTAAAACCAGCATGTGCCAGGGTATGATACTGCCCTGTCCCCAGGAAAGAACAGTGTGAGCCCATCAGATGCGTCTCCTGCAATCGTATAATATCGGGTTTAAGTCTTTTAAAGTAAGTGGATACCAACCCTTGTTTGATTTTGTTCCCTAACCCATTGATGTTCCATGTCATTACTGTATATCTGCCCTCAACCATTGTCCTATAGGTAATGAATCCACACAGGTCTCTCCCCCCCCGATCAGTGCTCACATCTCTTGGTCTCATCGCAATCTCAGTGTCCACGTGGTCAAACTCAAAGAAACTATCCCCCCATTCAATAAACTTATTGCACAACTCCAGACATTGTCCAACAAACCCCCCACCCTACACTCTTCAGGTACCCACACCCCCCCCCCATTCCTAAACATGACAACTTTGCCATGGGTAGTCCACCAAGAGGTCTGTAACCCTCCATCCCCCCAATTCAATCAACTACACAATGATATATGGATGACACAAATTGTACTTCCCTTCAGTGGGCCAAAGTTCTGCAATGTCTGTCAGGCCTCGGGGAATTCTTTGTGGTTTGTGTCGGCCATCTGGCCCCCGTTTCTCACTCCTCCTCGTCATTGTTAGATGGTTGCAATTGTGGTGTGACTGTTTCAGGCAGGGTCGGATCTGGCGCTTCCAGGTGTTGTATGCTCTCAAGCCATGGATGCTCACTGTCCACATCCGCCAAGTCTTCTCACTCCGATACGTCCGTATTAATGGTTTCACTCGACCTCCGAAGGGGCCACGCCCCGGGCCCCTGAACTGCATCTTCGTTCAAGCCCGATAGTTGCGACTTATTTTCTCTGGGCCTCAAGGACCTCCCCGGCATGCCCCCGCCGAACTCCGGAGCCTCAACGCTCGACTCTGACGTTTTCATTTAGGTCTGTCTTGACTGGAACCCATTCTCTTTTCTGTACTCGGCCCGGGAGTTCAGGGCGATCCTTGCCGCAACAAGGGCCGCTCCTCTACCCACAACCACGCCTCATCTGGGGTCTGGAAAAAGAGTGTAGAGCCCCGAAAAATGACTTTCAGTTTAGCTGGAAACAATAACATGTACTGAATCCCAAGCGCTTGATGGGGTCGAAGGATCACCACTGTTTTTGTACGTCGCAGGAGTAGTAACACCATTACTCTCATGTTCTCATACTTAATATCCCCTTTCTTCTTCAGGTCCTTCAGTATGAGATCTCTATTTTGAAAGTTCAAGAAACGAGCAATCAGGGGCCTAGGAGGAGCCCCCGGCGAGGGGCGGACATTTGGCATACGATGAGCTCGCTCCATGACAAAACAGGATGAGAATTGTGTATCTGGAAGGGCCTCTTAAAGGAATGTGAGGAGACATTTTCCTGGGTCAGGTCTGTTAGAACTGGGGGTCTCTAGCTGGCAGAGGTAGGTACATTTGACCAAATAGGGACCCTTGCTTCTAAGTCAGGGAAAGGGGATTACACTACTGGATAACCCCTGCTCACACCCTTGGTAGCTTGGCATGAGCTGACAGGCTTATCTCAGAGGCAGTGTGTTAAGCATTTGTGAACACATACAGTAATACATTGAAAACACTACAGATGGACATCACACAGGTTTTATAAAAATAAGTATTCTTTATATAGACTTAACACAAGACCACAAACGACAAAAATCCCCAATACTGTACTCAAAATTGACTTCAAGATGGTAGAATTAACTTAGTTCAAGTTGATGGTAAATGCGACACAGTTCTCACAAAAGTACCTGGATGCGTAACGCAAAATAAACAAAAGGCTTGCAGCATTGGGGTTGCGGTGCGGCAAGATGGCACCTCGATGCGATGCGACAATCCGGTGCGATGCGATAAGATAGTGCCCTTGTTGCGGCGACTCTGTACTTTGGAGCCGCGACAGGCCCTGCAACATGCTTCTCTGTTGATGCGACAGCGCCCCTCACGGTTGCAACGAGCTTCTCCGGTGATGCGACAGCAGACAGCTGCGATAAAGGCATGCTTCTGGGAGATGCGACGGCGGCACGCTTCTCCGGCGATGCGATGACTACAGCTGTGGCGGCAACACGCTTCTTCTCGTTGCGTCACACTGCTAGCTCCCAGCAACACGCAGGCTTCTGCAGATAGAATTCCCTGCAAGGAAATTCAGAGGGGAGCTGGTGGTGACGTCTGTTGTCCCTGAGACGTCAGCAGGAGGCAAGCACAAGTTCAAGCCCTTGGAGTAATATTCTGCAAGATGATGAAAGTTCTGTCAAAGTTCCTTCTCCTCTCCTTGGCAATGAAGACACCACTGCAGGCCAACCCAACAACACAGCACACTGGCAGGGGGGAAGTCCAACTCCTACAGCTTCCTTTGGTTCTTTTCCTTGGCAGAGGTTTCTTCTTGTTGTTCCAGAAGTGATCTAAAAGTCTTGGGATCTGGGTCCCCATATTTATACTACTTTTCTCTTTGTTCTCTGAAGGCAGAGATGCCTTTGCCTAGCCCAAACCAGTTCTGGTCAGTCCGGAAGTACTTTGTTTACATGACTCCTTCTTTCCTTTCAGAGTGCAGGGCAGAGACATCAGACACACCACAGGAGGTTGAGCCAGCATTGTAGAGGGAAGGCACAGCCCTATTCAGGTCCCAGGTGCAACTCCTCCTACCCATCTACATGCAGATCTTCCTATTCAGCCTTGTGCTGACTTACCCTCTCCCCTGGAATCCCCCAGCCCCTGTCACTCACAGAACCAGACACAATACACAACCTAGCAGAGGCAGGCTTGGACAGTTAAGCAAGAAAATGCCAACTTTCTAAAAGTGGTATTTTCAAACACAGAATGTTAAAACCATATTCACTAAAAGATGTATTTTATCATTCTGATTTCAGGCATACTAAACTCGAATTTCTACCATGTTCCCTGGGTCAGTTAGGATTATAAAATGTAATAATCTGAATGCCCATTCGGGCCTATGGGGAACAGGTAGCCTTGCAATAGTGAAAAACGAAAATGGCTGTAATTCACTAGTAGGACATGCCACACACACCAGGGCATGTCCTACCTTATACTTACAATGCACCATGCCCTTGGGCCTACCATAGGGGTGTCTGATATGAAGATAAGGGAAGGTTTAGGGACTGGCATGTGGGTGCACTTGGTCAGTCAGCATGGCAGTACCAGACTGCACATAGGCTCTGCAATGGCAGGCCTGAGACATACTTTACAAGCTGCTTCTGTGGGTGGCACAACCAGTGCTGCAAGTCCACCAGAAGCATTTGATTTACAAGCCCTGGGCACACATGGTGCACTGTACTAGGGTCTGACAAGTAAATCAATTTAACATAGGGAGCACTTGCACTGTGGCACTGAATGGAAGTGGCACAGTACCCAAAGCATCTAAACAAGCAAAACATATCAAAAACTGAGGAGGCAATCAGAAAAAATGGAAGGGAGACTCATGCCAATGGTACCGGGCCTAACAAGGTCGTTCCGCGTCTTGCGGAAAACCAATAAATCTAAGATTGTTTCTATGGGCCCTATTTTCCGCATCATCGACCCTCCAGGCGGCCACCTCCTTCACGGAGGCCAGGAGTCCCGTTACATCCTTCCGCATGGAAAGGGAGGTATCTTTAAGTTCTGATATACGGTGTTCCGCCTCAGTAACTCTCAGAAACTTTTCCCAAGTCGTGTCGTAGTAACATGACCTCTGAGCGGATCACCGCCATTTTCACTTCCAAGCTTTCCCTGGATGCGTAAATCTCAACCTTACAACATTCAACACGTTTATCAAATGCTCAATCCTTTCATCACTAACATATTTCTTTTCCAGTCCCTATTCTTTATTCTTAACAATAATAAGTACAGGAATTCTATGCCGACATAGTTATGAACTTTGGATAGAATATTTCATCAAGTGATCTCTAATAATTATATTGAATTTATTTTTTTAAGGTTCATAGAATATTTATCTGGAAAAAAAGCTTCTGTTTCCAATTTTCACATATTCAGTGAGAGGGACATCTCACAGGAGATGTCTTTCCTATGACAGCATCTACCCACTAGTAGTGACGACCTTCCCACATAGTACAGGCGAACCCTGGGATCATGTCCAGCTTTTACCACAGCTGTGTTTCCTCCCTTTTATGAAATTATCTATCCTTGGGGATAAAGCGACATCCATATTAGACAATGAGCCATCAAGATGTATTTATGTATTGATATTTATGTACAGCAAACATATCAATTAGGGTAACCACTGCTGTATCCAAACCTTGCAACCCAACCCTGACATGCCTGCTTTCCCTAGTAGTCTTGTCAAATTAGTTCAAGAAATGGGCTAACTGAGAATTAATTGCAATACAATTTCCGTGAGTGGATGTTTATTGAAATGATTCCGTAGAAAACGATGGTGAAAAGTCTACCATTCTATCATTAATCCAATATGGCGGATTTTTCAAAATGGCTTCCCATTATTTGAGATATAGGGTATAACTGTTTATATGCCCATGTGTGGTATCATTTTATATGTTTTTAGGGACGGGAAAGTCAAAAATAACATCAAAAATTGTTTCTGATGACTATAACATCAAATTGGGATTAATACAATAAACAACGATAATTATATGTTAATATGCCAAACATAGTTTTGACATTATTTTTTATTTAGATTTTTTTAACATCATTTGAAAAGGATAAACAAATTTCAACTAGATAATATAGCACTTCTCAATATGACACTGACACATAAAAATTATTAAAGAGATAAATTCAAACAGCACTCCTCGGTATAAGAATAGTATGATTTTAATCATCGTCCATGTCCACTTCCATGGAATTGCAACAGCTTATTCCTTGACAATCCATGCACGCATCTGTGCACACAATTCCCTGTCTTTTGCATATACATTGCAGAGTCGCACATTGACTCTTGCTACAGCCACATTTCACAAATTTTAATAAATGATCTGGTGCTTGACTCATTCTAATGGGAGCCAATCTTCCATCTTTCACTTCAAATCCCCACTGTAATGGATCCATATGAATACCATCCACTGCTGCACCTGATGATATACTCTGAGTGAATGAAATTTGCAGGCATCCTCTGTAGGAGGCAAGACTTTCGGTTTCACATGTATTGTTGATTTTGTTGCCTTTGAAGTGAAAGTTCGAAGTCTCATATTATGTAGTGTGCTGTCTCCTGGTATTCCTCCATACAACTCTATAATAGAATTAAGACCAGCATAAGATGACCACGAATCGTTCTTGCAATAGCTTTACCAGAAAGCATGTGCTTTACAGCATTTCCTGCGTATATGATCTCAAGTATATCAACCAAACCTGCTCCACTCATCAAAAAACCGATGCATCCAAGAAAACTCATGATTGTGTGCACACCTCCTAGTCTCAGAATGACCTTCTTCAAAGGATTATCCTGTGATTCATTGGCTATGATGCTAAGTGCTTTGTGGAAAAGAGGCTGGTTGAATGTTATAATAGGGGTCTGGCTGTATCTCTTGGCATGGTCAGAAACAAAAAACAGTGTTGAGTGAATACACGTCTCATTTGTTGGATCCATGTTAATCATTGGCAGAAAGATGACAGATGATACACCGGGATGGTTACCTTTATGTAGTAGTTGGCATACTCCTTGCCATCCTGGAACACTGTTGCTGAGTAGATGTGACATGTTCAATAAAATATCCAGGTTTGCAGATGGGTCACTGTACGTGATTTCCTTAATGGTATTATACTTTAAAAAACGCATCCCACTGGCCTGTGAATTATATGTTTTTATTGGGATTTGCCCCAACCTCCTCAGTTCTTCAAATGAAACTTGACGTTTCTTAATGACTGTTGAAAATTTTACAGTTGAAGTCACAGTGGCGATAATGCCCATCCCAGGAAAAGTACCATGGCCATCTATTGTAATAATATTGTGATCAATATTATCAGCTGCATATCAAACGAATTTCGGAGGACTTTCAGAAGGTTCCACAAGGACAGGTATAGTATTTCCTCTTTCTGCTGCAGCTGAACGTTCAAAACGAAGAACTTCTGAATAAGAGCTGCAGAATCTCATATGATTTACTGCTTCAACTACAAATCTCGAGCTTGTGTTGTCATGTAATTGAACTGCCAGCCATAACTGCAATGGTGCAACTAAGACTCGTGGGAGCACAGCTTGCATGATTACCTATCCTATAGAAGCTACTTTTCTCTTTCTGTTGGTTTTATCAGTAACAAAAACTGATAATAAGAGCCTTAACGAATCAGGAATATAGCTCACATTATAGTCAACACTACTCGTGTTTTCAATGGGTGGATATGTTTCTGGTTCTACAGGGATGTCTTTAATATCATTTCTTATTATTTCAGCAGCTGCCATAAGGAGATTGTTTCGATCCTCTTCAACATCTTCATGGCTATGACTGTGGTACTCTTGCAATTCATGAGCAGCTGTACTTTTAAAAGTAACGACAGCAGCAGTCCCTGCAACTGTTCCTATGAAGATTTCATCTTCAAAATGCTCTTTGAGTTTTTGTTTCATATACTTCGAACTGTATGGTTCGCTATCTTCTTTCAGTAATTCTCGCATTTTATTAGCAAGTTCTTTAACAGTAGTTTGTTCTTCATCAGTTGCCTCCATGTATTTAACTACTTGAAGAAAAGCTTCCTGGTGAACTGAGTCCTCTGGTCGACCTGAAGATATTGGAGGGTTATCAGTGAACTGCCCTGAAGTATAAACTAAACTCAGTACCACAGAAAAAACATTTTTATCTAAAATCAAACGGGATTTCTCACGACCGTAGAACACGAGAAGTTGTGGGATCTGATTCTTTCTCCTGAAACGGAGTTTTCAAGTTAACAAAACGCATTCTAGATTTCTTGTGAACTTTCTGCCCAACACAAACGTGAAACTTAGATATTTTTCTCTCCTTTTTTAATTCCAGTCACTCCTCTTTCAGTGGGTACAGATACATCGTCATCTTCTTGAAACAACACATCACAAATGAAACACTTTTCTACGTCCATTTTCACTGTATCTAACAGCAACTCGCAAGAACCTGTAAAACATAAATGAAATATTTTTGATTAACAAAAAAACAAACAATAACAACAAAGTGTCACGGTCCCCAGGGATCCTCTCCTCGGGATGACGCCGATGCTATGTAGGGGTCCACCCCCCATCCGCCCCCAGTCCGGCGTATGTGTAACACCCATGGACTCAGAAGACAGGTGGGTGAGGGAAGGAAGGGTAGGAACAGCGGGGAGAGAGACCTGTAAGAGAGAAAGAGAGGGATTAACCTAGGCTTACCCACTTGACCCCGCCACCACCCCGGGCCTGGCTTGTATGGTACCTGTAGTCCCTTCCTCCCTTTCGTTAGGTTCCTCGGGACACCTAGACCCTAGTTGCATCACTGGGCCAGGCTGAGGGTGTGTTCAAAAGCGGGTAGAAGCCAGGGTGCCTTCGTCCTGTTCTACCCCGTTGAGTCACGGGTAGGGGCGAAAAGGGAGCGAGGGTGCTGCAAGAGTCAGAGTCCTGACTGGGTGGCGCTACCACTCGACACCCTTTCACCTCCGGGGGCGGAGGAGCGCCTGTAGTCTGAAGGGGTCTCCTCTGTTTCTATCACGGAGAGACCTGGAGTCTGTAGGGCGCTTCAACGTCACGCCCGGAATCCTTGGGTGGAGGAGCGCCAGAGGACAGACGGTGTCTCGGGTCACGGAGAGACGGGAGGTCCGCCACTCGAGTGCAGCCGGCGCTGCAACGTCACGCCCGGAATCCTTGGGCGGAGGAGCGCCGGACCAGCAGGTAGGGCCCCCCGACTGGGGGTAAGGTAAAGGACTGGGAGGACAGCGGGGTCGCGGGTAGCCAAAAAGGCCAGCCAGGGGAAAGCAACCCGGGACCACAGGTTGAGCGTGAGGCCAATGGAGAGAGAGCTCTCACCTGCCCCTTGCTGCCGATAACTCCGTCTCGGTTCTTTCAACGGGGTTTCTGCGCCGGATACGAACAAAAGAAGCCAAGCAGGAACGAAACAACTTGGAGGTTGCTTCCAGGACGTCACTCTGGAGTCTGACGATAGGAATCATTGGCCCCGCCTCCCGGGTTGTCCCGCGCTATATCGGCTTCCGGAGGTCCCGTGCTGCAGGTAAGCGCGTTGGATCCTGGGACTTGGAGTCTGTTCGCTGGGGGCGGGGCTTTGCCGCTCGCTGGATCATGACACAAAGTTACAAAACAAAACACAAACAATAGCAAACTTTTTATTTCAAAAGTTAATTGTAATATTTACGTTCCTTCACACTTTGTCATATATGTCAATGAAAACATTATACAAACTTTGTCTATCTGACATATTCCACGATTATTTGATATTATGGTCATCAGAAACAATTTTTGATGTTATTTTTAACTTTCCCGTCCCTAAAAACATATAAAATGATACCACACATGGGCATATAAACAGTTATACCCTATATCTCAAATAATGGGCAGCCATTTTGAAAAACCCGCCATATTGGATTAACGCATCATGATAGAGTGGTAAACTTTTCACCATGGTTTTCTACGGCAAAATTTCGATAACAATCCACTCACAGAAATTGTATTGCAATTAGTTCTAGGTTCCGCAACAAATTGACTAGTCTATAGCTACCTTCTGAAACCATTTTTACCTCAGCCAGAGTTAAACATTCAAGCAAGCTGAAATCAAATTATGGCTGCCAAGAAAAAGGCTTGAAAGTAGAGAAAAGCAGATCTGCACCCCATACTTCTCAGGTTCACAGTATCCTAAACTCAATGTGTCAGGAACACAGATAGTGGGGTGTTTCAGCTTCCATCTTGGAGCCACTAGTCTATTTTCACAAATTAATTAACTAATACATGCACACCTTTTCATTTGTGCCTCTGCATCAGCAGAAACAAATCTTTATGACTGAGCTCCAGTTATAAGGTTCCTTTATTAGGCCTTGCTTCAGTCAGCCTTATTTGTCTAAGAGATCTCATGTTACCAGTACTTTAAAAAACGCACATACAAGAAGTAGGATAGTGAGTACAGGCTTTGTATCAACTTTCTTCAAACTTCATTGAAGAATTTTGAGGATGGTTAAATTATCCCATAACTGTTGCCATTATGTTCTGGGGTGAACAATCGAGAAGTAATCCTACACACTATGTCCTCTCCATGCTGTTGTTTCCCACTGTGCATCACTCCCAGAGCTCACCCCCCTTATTTTCACTTCAACTTCCCTCTGCCATCTCTCACTTCCCCTCCCTTGCTCTCTCTTCTCCCACAGTCTCCCCATCCTCTTTTTCAGTACGCATTCTCCCTCCATCCTTAACCCGGGCTTGCACTATATCTTTCACTGTCCTTTCGCCTCATTTTCCTCTTCATCTGCATTGTCCCCTGCATCTTTACCACTTTGCTTCTCTCATTATTTTATCCACGCCCACAGCATCTCCCCCTTTCCCACATCATTAGCAGCCATGAATCATCATACCCTCAGTTTCATCTGAAGATGGTTTCAATGCACCTTCAGTTACTTTCGTTTTGCTTTTGTCCATCATAGTGCCTTTTTTCAGACTCCACACACTGCTAGCTCTTTTGCTCTTGAACACATTGTACCAGAAAAGGGGCTGAAGAAGACGAGGAGTTTTAGAGGCTGAACACTGGCATTTACAATGTTTGCATGCCTGGTATTGCCTATCAATGCTGGGGTGACATGTTACAGAACATAGAGGACCTGCAGAACTGCAATCAAAGCCTTGATAATGACTACCACCCTCATAATCCACCATTTAAATATTTAATTTGTACATAGAAAACAAGCAAAATCATTACATTCACAAAAGTTATTGTGCAAATCTTTGTCAAAAGCACCGTTAACCCAAGATCCAGCCTGCTGAAAGCAAAATCACAATTTGTTGCCATTGTTACGACATTCGAGGGCATAGGCATTGTTCCTAATTGCCGGCCATCCTAAGAAGGAAGGGGTAGTGATGAATGCCCATGGGACCTCTAGTTACTAAGATTGTGAAGCAGCAAAAACAAGTAATTTTGTCTAACTCAAGGGACCTCTAGTAATGGCTTAAGATATTGTAGACTCCTAACGCAAGAATTTGTGTCAGATTCAGCGTACTGCAGCCTTCTTTGGGAAACAAGTGTGTCTAACTACAGGGTCCTCTACCAAGAACCTCATGCACTGCAGCCTGCACCAGGAAAGCAACAATGCATGCTTTTGAAAATTCCAGAGGCATATTGAGGTTCCGTGAGAATCGTAATTACATTTTGGGTTTGTTCGAATATGGACGAGTTTGGTATCTACGAACCGCAAATGACGAGTTTAGTGGGTGTACGCGTTTTCGCTACGCTACTATGTATGGTTCGTCTCATTCGTGGGTATGTCCATCTGAACCCTCGGGTTCCATTTTAGATACGGCATCCATTTTGTCTCTTGCCCTCAAGTAGCCAGCGAACGGACACTGTCCGCTTCGTGACCCTGGGATTCCCAACTTTTGCGGAGGACACGTGTTCCTTTGAGGGTGTCTTTATGATGAGGGGGATGACACTGCAAGGGCAGATGGCTCCGCTCAAGGCTCATCTTACCGTGCTAGTCTATTGTTTCAGTCGTGCATGCATTAGGCACGGATCCTTTGATCTTGCAATCATGCTTCCGATATGGCTCCCTACACTCTTTTTCAATCTGTTGTTCATCTTTGTTTTTCCTTTGCACCTGTTTCTGTCCTTCTCCTAATTCGTTTACAGTCAGAATGGAATGTGCTTAATGTGGGGATAATGTGCTTTCACAGTTGGGAACCGGCAATGCTGCTGTAATTATGTTCCGGGTTTCTGTAAACATGAATGCGACCCTTTTTGAAGTTTACTGTGGGAACTGAGTTGTAACCTTTTGTTCGCCATGTTGTTCAATGACGAAAATGTGTATAAAAGGAGCGATCCACTTTTGCAATTTGAAGCAGTCTCTCAGAACCTACACGTTGTGTACTTCTTGCGATTTCTGTATCCCTGCAGTAAATAAATACTGATCTTTGACGCCGCAGGAAGTGTCCCGTGTCTCTGTGTTTTGTACGCCGGAACAGGTAACCCACGAAGGTTTCAGGTGTTGTCCCCTGGCACCGCTGGGCCTTAGAATAGCCCAGTCCTTCAGTTGGCGCCCAACATGGGGCGACATCAGCGGTACCGGTCCAAAGCCCGACGATCGTGAGGAACTTCGTGTGAAATCTCCGAGGGAAGGTGCACCCCGCTTCATCGATCCAGTTGTCGAAATAAGTGGTCCGAAGACTTTTCCCGCGAAGATTCCCGCCTCCTGACGGCTGCGACGGACTGATGCCCTGACTGTCGACCTGTTTTGGCGCCTGGCGTAGTCCTTTGTACGGCGAGACGATAGACGGGCCTTCCTGGTGACGCCATTGCTCTTTTAGTTAAGTATTTGTGGGTCGCTCCCAGAGTCCATGGTTTTGCAGTTCCTTTGTGGGACGGTTACTTTGTATTTTTTGTAACTTGGTTAAACTTGGTTGTTTGCATGGTTCCATTGCATTTGTGGTTCTTAGTTGTTGGTTCTTAGTTGTTGGGTTTTATTTGACAATTGCAATCGCCAAAAACCGAGGGTCTTGCATTTTTTTGTGAGGACATCGTAATTCGATAGCCCTTGAAGTTTGTAAACTCGGTTAGTGTGCACGATGCCTGGCCGTAGTACTTTGTTTGGTTTCCTTAAATGTTGCAGCACGGATTCCCGGCTGGAGGATTCATGTCCGATACCTCCAGTTGGAACTCCAATTTATGAGCTCTATAGTCGCCACGGAGTAGGTCCTATCGTATATAATGAATATTGGATTTGTTACACTAAAAATGATGGTGTTCTTAGTTGGCCACCACATGGTAGTTTCGAAACTGCAATATTAGATAATCTTGAAACTAAATTGTTTAACAAGAAGGCTAGGCCGGCCATGTTTGATTCCTTTCGGTTATGGCGTAAAGAGGCCAAGCAGAAAGAAATCAAACAGATTAAGAAAAATAAGAGAGAAGGTATTATTACGGTAATGCGGAATGCAGAACAGTATCAGCGAGACAAAGACGAGAAGGAACAGGAAGTTTTTGCTAGACTGCATCATATGGCGGTGGATAAATGTTATCCGGTTTTACCATCTAGTTCTGATAGGAAGGGTGAAGACACGGTAGAGGATCCATTATTGTCTTATCTATTGAAATCACCACCTCCCTATACACAAGATACTATGGTTCCTGTGATTCCTCCTGTTCCTCAACCTGTTGTTCTGGCGGCTGCTGGTCAGCCTGTCGTTCCTCCTGTTCTTCCGAATCCCCTTGTGCCCCAAATTGTCCCTACTCCTTTACCCGCTCTTCTTCCTACTGCTCCTTTGCCTGTACCGCATCAGCCTATTGTTACTACTACTCCTGCTATCTCGACTACTGCTACTGTTCCTACGTTTACTCCTAATGTTGTTGCTCCTGTACTTCTTTCTTCTTCCCCTTCTGTTCGTAGTCGTATACCTAATGCTGTTGCTAATCTCTATTCTCCACTTTTTGGGCCAATACTTGGGTCCGATCTTTCTGATGCCTCTCAGAGGCGCAGTCAAATTCCTGATGGTAAAGAAAGTGAGACGTTAGTGAAAATGGCGCGTAAATGGATTAGGCATCCTGCTAAGTATACTTCGCGTATAGTTTTCGAAACATTTTCTCAGTTTAATGAGCCCACACAAAGATTCGTGTTCGAGGAAATGTGTAAATCCTTGAGAGAAGAGTGGGATAATGATGAGGTAGACAATGTACCGCCCGAGATGACTGAACTTCAGAATCAGTTTTCGAATGGTATGATTGTGGGTGGTAATGTCCGACGTGCTTTAGAGCGTCTGTTATCTTTTCGATCTACAGTACAACCTCGAGCATTGTTTAAGGACGAACCTGAAGAGTGGATGGCACAACCTGGTCAGTATCCTATGCGGGAAGTTCCCCTAGTATGGATGCCAGGTGATCCTGCTGCTAATCCTGTTATTTCACCACACTTTCAGAGAGTTTGGATACACCTTCCATGGAAGCGATCGGAAGTTTTGCAGGTGAAGCAAACTTTGCCTGACCCTCGCAAAAATCCGGCAGGTTAATATAAGGAGTTATCCCAATTAGTGGATGCTACTGTTATGAACCTCGCCGATATCGACATGTTGTTTGGTAATGTAGTACCTCAACCGATTTGGGCAAAAATCCGTCAAGAGAATCACGCAGCTGAGTTAGGCGGTGATTGGGCTGCTCTTGCGGCGGCTGACGGACGACAAGTTGGTGGGTCTAAACCTGAACAGATCATTGAGAACCTGCCCCAGAGGATAATTACACTTATGAAGACGCTGATGCCAGCAATAAGAGTTAACTGGGACAAACTGTCTGCGTGCAAACAAAAGAAGGGCAAGAGTGTCTCCGATTTCTTTACGAGATTTGAGGAGGCATTCATCGATCACAGTGGTCAGGATATGAGTACTGAGGGCGGTCAGCGACTGTTTGTTGATAAATTTGTATCGAATTTGTTGCCTGAACTAAGCAATAAATTGAAGAATTCTGAAAGTTCGTGGGCGGTTTCTACCACTGCTCAAATATTAGCCACGGCCCAATACTACAAAAACAGAGAGAAAGAAGAAAGCGAACGTGCAGATAAGAAAACGAAGGATCTTAAGACTAAGGTCTTATTGCAGCAAGCGTATCCTCCGCGCTCGAATCAAAATGACTCGCAACAGCAAAATCGATTGCAATCACAGTTTTCTAGGTCGCAGTCGCGTACCGACTCCTCTACACCACGATCTATGCTGGGGTATAATCAATGCGCATATTGCAGGGGTGAGGGCCATCTGAAGTTTAATTGTCCAGTTTTGCGTGACCGAAACAATGGTGTTTCGGCTCGAGGAGGTCGTAGTGGTCCTCAACAAGCATCACGTGGTAGAGGTCGCGGTGTTACTCAGAATCAGAGTGAGCGTTTTGCCACTTCATCAGACTCGCAAAATTGCTTTGATCGGCGCGATTCATCGTCTGGTAGATCTGCACAGTATCATGTGGACGACTATTACGTCGAGCATGATGTCGATGCTGATGGTAATTACTAGGACAGCCATAGACAAAGAGAGGGAGTAGTATCAGTTCCGGTTGATCAGAGAGGGCCTTACGTCGCAGTTGCCACATTGGGCGTAGTTGAGCCTTTCCTGTTGGACACTGGTGCAGCGAAAAGTTCCATCATGCATTCAAAACTCCCTGGCGCGCCTTTGTCTGGCTTAACGAATGTTTCCATTGGATTCTCTGGCGCCCCCGTTAGCAATCCAGTTTCTAGCCCTTTGCCCCTTACAATTGGGTCTCGTGAGTTAGAAGCTCCTTTGATTTTGACTACTGGTTGTGGTGAGAATCTTTTGGGCCTGGATTTGTTGAAGCGGTTATACGCGACTTTGTACTGTTCTCCTGCGGGAGTGGAGCTTACGTTGGGTCAGAGAGTGATCTCTCCTATGTATTTGTCAACGAATAAGCTCCCACCGGAATTGAGTTCTCTTCCTGAGTCTTTGTGGGCAACAGGTCCCAATGACGTGGGCCTGCTGGATATACCACCTTATGCTGTTCAATTGAAATCAAACGTGCAATTACCACGCATTCCCCAGTATCGTATCTCTCTTGATGGAGAACGAGCACTATTAGCGATCATTTATGATTTGATCGATAAAGATGTCATCGAAGAAACTCGGGGTAACGTCTGTAATAGTCCTGTGTTACCTATTTTGAAACGGACTGATCTATCCAAGCCTCCTGTGTATCGTTTTGTTATTGATTTAAGAGAGGTAAATAAAATTGTAATTCCACAGTTTCCCGTGGTACCTGACATTACAGCTTTGCTGACTCTGAGTCCAGCTTCTGCATCATGGTTCTCGGTAATCGATCTGAAGAATGCTTTCTTTAGCATTCCGATTGCTGAGGAAAGCAGAGATCTATTCGGTTTCTCATTAGGTGGTCGCAGCTTCAGGTTTAAACGCACACCTCAGGGCTACTGTGAGAGTCCATCGATCTACAGCCAAGCTCTTAAGAGTCAACTTGATGCGTTTGTGTTACCGGCTGGTGTGGCCTTGATTCAGTACGTTGATGATCTGTTGGTAGCTGCTGACACTGAACAGATTTGCAAAACTGCTACAGTATCACTGTTACAGCATCTATGTGACTTACATCACAAAGTGTCACCTTCTAAACTACAATATTGTTGTCAAGAAGTAACCTATCTAGGTCACTTATTGTCAAAGGAGGGAAGAAGGTTGACCCCAGAAAGAATTGCAGTGATCGCTCGAATGACTGTGCCAACAACTCAGAGAGATGTGCGTGCCTTTCTAGGTATCACGTCATACTGCAGACAGTGGATTCCGAACTTTTCACTGTTAGCGAAGCCATTGATAGCTCTCACGTGCAAGGATGTTTCGACTCCTTTGCCATGGACGGAAGAATGTCAGAAACGTTTTTCTGAACTGCGTGATGCGTTGTGTTCGGCTCCTGTGTTAGGTACTCCTGATTACAGTAAACCATTTACACTATACGTTCACGAGAGAGAAGGTTGTGCGTTGAGTGTTTTGACGCAACAATTTGGTGGTAAGCAGCGTCCATGTGCATATTTTTCCTCGACCTTAGACCCGGTAGCTAGAACGTTGCCGAGTTGCTTGAGAGCGACAGCGGCAGCTGCGGTGTCTATTCGACAATCCGCAGGTCTGGTCATGGATAATATGCTCACAGTGATGGTTCCGCATGCAGTTGACACTCTCCTGAATCGTACAAAAACTCAACATCTGACAAATGCACGGTTGTCCGGTTATGAGTTGACACTTTTGGCAAGTCATATACAGATCAAGCGTTGTAATGTGCTGAATCCGGCGACATTGTTGCCGACTAATATGGAATCAAATGATGTACCACCACATGATTGCTATTTACGAACTGAGGAAGAAACGAAGGGTCGTGTTGACCTGAAAAACACTCCATTGATAGACCCCGATGGCACTTTGTATGTTGATGGTTCATGTTTTAAGTTGCCGAATGGTGATGTGACGACTGCGTATGCTGTAGTGACGTTGAGTACGGTTGTGGAAACTGCGAGATTGAGTCAGAATTCAGCGCAAGCGGCAGAGTTGATTGCATTGACAAGAGCGTGTGTTTTGTCTAAGGGAAAGCGAGTGAATGTGTTTACTGATAGTCAATATGCGTTTGGCGTTGCACATAGCTTTGGTCGATTGTGGAGAGAAAGAGGATTTATGACATCGCATGGTACGAAGATCCAACATGGACAGCTTGTGAACGATCTTTTGGATGCACTTACATTGCCTAAACAGGTGGCAATCGTTAAATGTAGTGCGCATCGAAAGGTTACGGATGATGTTGGTCGTGGTAATGCATTTGCGGATGAGATTGCTAAGGAAACGGCTAAGAATCTTGCGACCCGAATGTATGTTACGAGTTCAGTGAGGTGGACGACGGAGACTGGTATGTGTGAAGACACTGTTGAGAGCGTGAAAGCAATTCAGAATGAGGCCACTGAAACTGAAAAGACCAAGTGGAAAGAAAGCACGGGAAAGTTAGACACGCATGGATGTTGGATTGACTTGTCGGGATGTCAGAGGTGGATGTTACCAGATGCATATGTGCTAGCCGTTGTGACTATGGCTCACGGCTTGTCACATATTAGCGCGAAAGGTATATGTAAGTTGTTGTCCCCTGTATGGAAGAATGATGGTATTGCTAAATGTGCTGAAAGAGTGGTTAAGAATTGTATGGTGTGTTTGATGCATAATCCTGGCAAGGGCACCCCCACTCCGCCCGGCCATTTTGCTCCTCCTACATGTCCCTTTGAGGTTATCCAACTGGACTTCATCCATATGGAGAGATGCAATAACCTGAAGTATGTTTTAGTTGTGGTTTGTGAGTTCTCCAGATGGATCGAGGCCTATCCTCTCAAGGATAATACTGCCCTGTCCACAGCGAAAGTCCTACTGAAGGAATATTTTCCTCGGTATGGAATGCCACGGATTGTGTGGTCAGATAACGGAAGTGAGTTTGTGGGAAGCGTGATGCAGAGTGTGTGTAAGGGCCTTGGAATTCGACAAAAATTCCATAGCGCCAATCATCCCCAGGCAGCGGGTTTGGTTGAAGGGTACAATGGTACTTTGAAACTGAAACTTGCGAAGATACAAGCTACGACTGGTCTGTCATGGCCTGATGCCTTGCCTCTGGCCCTCTTATCGACCAGGGCGACTGTGCACTCTCAAGTAGGGCTTAGCCCATATGAGATTGTGTTCGGCCGCCCTGCAAACATTTGGGGAGTCCCGAGGCCTAAGGCCTTTGATAGTCTTGAGTATCCAATGTTAATTGATTACCTTCATGATCTGATTGCTAAACTGAGGTTAATTCATCAACAGGTCTTTGAAGCTCTACCGTCACAGACAAAGGGTCCTGGACATCGGCTCCAACCGGGTGACTGGGTTGTCACCCGCAATTTCGGCAGAAAACGCAACTTGGAGCCGAGATTTGTGGGTCCCTTCCAAGTATTGCTGGCTACAAGGACTGCAGTTCGGTTGGAAGGCAGAAAGAACTGGGTGCATGCCACCCATACCAAAAAGGTTCCGATCCCTTCACCAGCAGACAATTTGGTGAGAACTGGTATTGCGGCAACTGAAACCGAGACCCCTCTATGTTTTGTGCCGTTTAGTGATGCTCAACCTGTAGGAAACAATTCATTGCAGCCAGACACATCTGTTGAGTCGTCAGTTTTGGAGAACTCGAGGTCTAAATTGTCATCTGATCGATTGAACACTGTTTCACAAGTTGAACAATTATTTGAAGAGCAGACTCGACCTGGAAGAAGTCGATATTTTCTTCGTTCACATGACAAAGACTAATATTTTTTTTTGAATTTATATTGTCCTCTACTGTTGCCACGAATATTAAGAACAATTGCATCCTTTACTGATTTTCGAGTTCCTTTTCATGTTTACTTTTTACAGCTAAGAGATTTTTTTATTGAATTGAATGTTTGTTTAAAAAACCTATCATCCGGGTTGACCGTAGGGCCGTGCGGGTACTTCCTTCTGTTTAGTAGGTTCCTGACACTAGGTCGGTTACTTTTTGTCGATTCCTGGGAACTCCTGGGAATTGATAATCGCTACTCAGAACGAAGTGCGTCAAGGACGTCACGGACGGTTTTTAGAGGATGGCGTTCTCTGAGCTGTTGGAAGTAGAAAGGATGTCGGCGCAAAGATCAAAATTGCATAAGATTGTACGAACAAAATGCTTTTTGTTTCAGGTATTCCTGCTGTTTCTGACTGTTTCTATGCTATTGGTGGGTGGAGTGTATTTTGGGATACAGTCGTTATTGCCTTCCATTTCACCTACTTTTTCTCCTAAACTAAGTTCTATTACCACTGTTTCCCCACATTCCTTTCATCCTCTGCCCCAACATGAACAGATTAGACGTGCGGAATTCATGAATAACTCTTTCGTTCAACTCCTACATCAGCATCAGTTGGTGATGAATACTACCAACTGTTGGGTATGTGGGTTAATGCCACATACCATGGATAGGGGCATTCCGTATTTGGTCCTTCCTTATAGCTCCCAGGGGTCAGCTCGAGCATTCCAAACTATGTTCCGTAGTGCACTAGATTCCTACCCCAGTCGAGAGCCACGTTTTGCAAACTTCGGCCCTGGTCCGTACCACAAGCCTTTGGCGATAGAGATTGCTGATTTAGATAGAGATATTTTTGAT
The DNA here is from genome assembly GCF_964204655.1 of Triturus cristatus. NCBI lineage: Eukaryota > Metazoa > Chordata > Amphibia > Caudata > Salamandridae > Triturus > Triturus cristatus. The sequence goes on along the minus strand of NC_140586.1, from coordinate 462,350,018 downwards.
GCATCGCTTATTCCAGATGAAGAGGTACAAGCATATAAAGATCTGAGTGAGGCTGAGTATAGTATGTCAGTGGGTGATAGACAGCTTAAGAGCTCGTCTCCAATATGGATCGTACCCCTCCTCTGTAATTTCTGCTTGAAGGGTCTTGGTCGAAATCCGAGAGCCCAGCTTGGGAAGAGTGCTTGTACTGATACGTATGTTCTACCGATGCTCTCTTCCCCTGTTTTCCTGACTGCCAAGGGTACTTATTTTGTATGTTATGAACGTGCATATACATGGTTGCCCTGTGACTTCTCGGGTACCTGTTATATTGCGAATCTTTTGCCACCGACTTTTACGGTTGCCTCAGACTATCACAAGACTAGAGTTGTGAGAGGCGTTATTAGCAAAGAGGACACTGCCGGTCAAGAAGCAGGAGATTTCTTTAAGGGTTTCTTGCCGTTTTGGGGACCTATGGTTAATAGTAGGAACCTGAGACAGTTGACCCGCATGGTAGAATTGACTGCTAACATAACTGCAAGTGCTCTTGGTAATTTAACAGCAGAACTTCAGGCAGATAGACTCATGACGTTGCAGAACCGTATGGTTCTAGACGTTGTTCTTGCAGATAGAGGTGGTGTGTGCAAGGTGATCCATTCGAGCTGTTGCATTTTCATCCCTGACAATGCTCCAACTGTTTATCAAGCCATCTCGAAGTTACATAAGATCTCCGAGTCCATACACGTGGACGAAGGTGGTTGGACGCTTCTAGGATGGTTTTGGGGCCTGATATCAACTTGGGGTTGGAAGATTCTGATGATCATAGGGGTTGTTGTAACGTTTCTGTTCACGTGTTGTCTTTGTGTGCAGTGTGGTCCTGCCTTATGTGGCCTCTGTGCTACAACGTGTATAAGACGGCCATCTGTTACCAAAGAGACATTGATGGATAGAATGATGTTCCAGCAACAACTGAACGATTTGATGAATATCGAAATCGATTCTGATCTCGACTAGTGCTTGCCTACATGAGGGCAAAAGGAGCGTCTGAGGTTCTGTGAGAATCGTAATGACATTTTGGGTTTGTTCGAATATGGACGAGTTTGGTATCTACGAACCGCAAATGACGAGTTTAGTGGGTGTACGCATTTTCGCTACGCTACTATGTATGGTTCGTCTCATTCGTGGGTATGTCCATCTGAACCCTCGGGTTCCATTTTAGATATGGCATCCATTTTGTCTCTTGCCCTCAAGTAGCCAGCGAACGGACACTGTCCGCTTCGTGACCCTGGAATTCCCAACTTTTGCGGAGGACACGTGTTCCTTTGAGGGTGTCTTTATGATGAGGGGGATGACACTGCAAGGGCAGATGGCTCCGCTCGAGGCTCATCTTACCGTGCTAGTCTATTGTTTCAGTCGTGCATGCATTAGGCACGGATCCTTTGATCTTGCAATCATGCTTCCGATATGGCTCCCTACACTCTTTTTCAATCTGTTGTTCATCTTTATTTTTCCTTTGCACCTGTTTCTGTCCTTCTCCTAATTCGTTTACAGTCAGAATGGAATGTGCTTAATGTGGGGATAATGTGCTTTCACAGTTGGGAACCGGCAATGCTGCTGTAATTATGTTCCGGGTTTCTGTAAACATGAATGCGACCCTTTTTGAAGTTTACTGTGGGAACTGAGTTGTAACCTTTTGTTCGCCATGTTGTTCAATGACGAAAATGTGTATAAAAGGAGCGATCCACTTTTGCAATTTGAAGCAGTCCCTCAGAACCTACACGTTGTGTACTTCTTGCGATTTCTGTATCCCTGCAGTAAATAAATACTGATCTTTGACGCCACAGGAAGTGTCCCGTGTCTCTGTGTTTTGTACGCCGGAACAGGTAACCGACGAAGGTTTCAGGTGTTGTCCCCTGGCACCGCTGGGCCTTAGAATAGCCCAGTCCTTCAATATAAGTGTAGCAGTTGTGTCAGAGATGTTTTTTTACCTTTTCTGTTGATTTCACCCCCCTGTCTTTGTGGGGTGCAACATACAATAATAATAACAAGTGGAACTGAATGTGCAGTATGAACGAGCTTTGTCAAAACTGATAGATCTGGTGTGTACAACAAGACCTATTGACATTTGCAATGCTTGTTTAAAAAGATGAGACATTTTGGCCTCTCCTTCTGATCGTGCATGGTGTCAGCCTCAATCCGGGGTTAGCTTTCATTCTAATCCATGAGGAATGCCTGGTGCATCCCCAGCTGATTAGAAATTATTCCGCCCCTTCTTACTTCTACTTTGCTACTTCCCACCTCTGATCAGCGTTGATGTATCACAACAGAGGAATGCCTTGAACATCCATGACATTTACTTTTCCCATTAGCGCTGGGCTGGGATTTTGTTGAACACATCTTTCGGCTGCCGCTGTCTCTTCTATTCACCCCAAGCAAATTGCGCGAGACGGATCTACTCTATTGTGATGCCATTAACAGTTACCATACATTTAAATGAAAGTCTACATGAGTGACAAGATCAATATTTTTTAGATCAAATCCTAAAAGCAGTCGTGTTTTTCTTTAATCAGTGTCTTTTTGTTTTATACTCCTGCCTAAAGCAAAAATCCTGTTTTCTCCATGTAGACATAGCATCCTGCTGTGCAGTGTCAAGGAAATAAAAAGGCAGGATGGAGAATCAATTTAACAAAAATCCTTTCATTAACAAAGCGTTGCAGTACTTCAATTGAAGCTAGCTTGTTCACGAGTCTTTGGTAGTGGGGTGTTATCTTCGCAGTAGGACATAATCCTGCTAGATGTACTTGGCGTTATTCATGGAGCATTTCACTGGATGATAAAAGGTGGTTGCTAAAGACGAAAAACAATACCTCGGTGACTTTTACATTCATTACTAAAACATGAATGCCGCTCAAAGGCACAGAAAAATGTCGTTCATGTTAAACCCATACTAGGCATGTATGGCACGCCTTTTCCACCATAAAGATGTTAGGAAAACATGATATGAATGACAAGTTCCTGATCACATCTCAGAACAATTATTTTGCATATTAGCTACAAGCTAGCATACAACGTGTCAAGATGTCTGTCAATAGCATTGAGCTGAAACAACTGCTGTCTCAGCTTTAGTGACCTAAGCCGTGGGGTTTTTCTGTGAAAATTCTACACAATTTTATAATTTCGAAGAAGGATTCAATTTCATACATTAGTAAACTATACAATTGTTAGAGGTCTTTTGTTATCGTAAGATGTAAGACTGGAGCAGCTATTTTATGTATTGTGTATCATCTAAACCTTTGGGCCGGATTACAAGTCAGGAGGAGTAGCATCCCTATTTGGGACTATGCTTCACCCGCATGGCATGGTTCTAATGCTATTCTGTCTACATGGCAAGAATGTGAGTATTTGTGGTGAATGCCTGCAAAGCTTGGAAAATCATGGACTTTGATATAAGTGATTTGAGGGCCAATGAAAGTGCTGACATATGAAGCATGTCTTCCAGTAATTTCTTGGATGTATTATGCTGTATCACACACAGAGTTGAGTACTCACTAGCTACTTTCATATGAAAACAGTAGGTTACACGTTTTATTCTCAATAGAGCCCTTTCTACTCCTGACGGGAAAGAATTAAGCACCAATAAACGGGACTAACATTACCAAAGTCAATAGATCTTAGCAAACTGGTTCATGGTTATGTTTTCAATACAATATCCATGGGCCATAAGAAAAAGAATGCATGTGCCAAAATGGGGCAGCAGCATAGTTGCAACATACAACGTACAAGAATATTCACAAATAATTTTAACAGAATCATAGTTGTGCGTAATTTTAGGCTGGTTTGAAACCCCTTTTCATTTTAATGCCCAGTAAAATATTAATCTTATAGGTGCAAAGAAAAGGCTTGCAATTAGCGTAACCTGAAGACAGTTTAAGAACACCAGGGTGACTTCAAAAGACAAGATTTTGTAATGCCATTAGGTCTTGTCTCCAACAGATATTGGGTTTGCCAGGGGCATGGCCACACCGGCATCCACGATGGATGCAGGCCGCTGAAGTTCAGGCGTTGGTAGGCCAATAATGGCAGATCTACAGGCGACATTTCAGTAATATTCACTCCCTATAGACGGAGCCCACCTGTGTGCTCCATGTGCCGCTCGACACCTTGCCCTGCTTCATGATCTGGGTGGCATAGGCAACAAACCAGTGGTGATGCGGGGCATGGGCTAGCTCTACGCCGATGCCTTGCAGTAACAGGGGCAGGGGGCGAGCCTGAGAATATATCTACCAAGCCCTGTTGGGCCCTCCTGCTCGCTCTTTGGCGAGGGGGACCATTGGCTGGCCTGGACAAGCACACATCGCTCATGGAGATCGGGGCCTGCCTTCGGCTTGCTGAGCTGTGCAATGGATCATCACGGCCCGGAGTGGGGCGGGCCAACCCCTCTTAGGATAGGGTTTGCACTGCCGATCCCGGCTGCAGTGTTCCGGACGCCCCAGTCGTGACTGCTGCTGGCCGTGCTCTCGGGGTGGAGAGAGATGATGCTTTGAGGATCCCTTAACTGCACTACAGCTGCTGCGGTCGACCAATGCCCTGTGGTGCACATCGCTGGCCTTGCCTTAGTGTTTCCTTTGCTGACACCCCTGGTGGGCTCTGAATAACGGTGCAGGTCACGTAGCTGGAGCCTGTGATCAATGCAGGGGCCATCTATTTGTTACTCTCTTACCAGCTTTACCAGCCTTCTTTTTTTCTCTGCAGCCCATGGACTTTGCCTCTCACCACTCCCAGTCTATACCCGTTAGTATATAAGAAGTGGATACACCTTGCTTGTCGGTGCTTGCTTGCTACACCAGCTCACTTCAGAGTGTCACCATGGGTAAGGGAAACCTCAAACAATGAAAGTCCAGTTTGAGAGAGCCTGGCAGTCCAACAGGCTTGAAGCTACAATCGACCCAGAGAAAGGGGAGCAGGGGGCACGGCGGAGGACCATGTGATTGGCGTTGGAGCCATTGTGGCTGAATTGCATGCTGGATTTCGCTTCATTGATGCCTGGTTCAATGCCTTAAACTCCCACCTAGATTGCAAGGGGGAAAGGATCACAAGACATGGGAGCTTCCTGGATGGATTAAAGGAACTTGTATTCAGCTTAGAGGTTGGCGCCGTGTCCCTTACAAAACACCTACACAAAATGGAGGGACTCCTTAAGAATGGCGCTATTAAGAATGAAGATCTCGAAGTGAGGTCGCGCAGGAACAATATTCGCATTACAGGTATTGCATGGTCCACACATATTGAACGTCCAGACTGATCAATAGTTTGAAGGGTATGATGGCAGCCAACCACCAAACATTTGGTACCTTGAAGTAAACGTCTGTGATGTCAGTTCCTCTCAAACTACAGTGATGACCACTGGGCTGACAGTTATCTTTAAACTGTGCTGTATTTTCCGACTTTCACAATGCAGCACAGCAAATTAGGTTGCTGCACTGTGTTGCATGATAAATGAGTACATCTATGAATTCATCTTTAAGGCTCAGACGTGATTCATTGGAATATGATCAGATTGTATGGAGCACACTTTTTACGTTTCCATACACAGTAGCAATAATATCCTTGCTAGGATGTGTATCACTGTCTTGTGGGCAGACCCAATTTATTCCGGCTGAAAAATAAGTCTGATAAAACCATTTTGGGAACGGGGTGGTTGCAGCCGGAGCCTATTCCACAGCTTCCGTATGACTTTTTGCCAAAGAATGGAGGGCCAGGTACATACTAACATCTCCCCCCTTCCCTCACCTCCCCGCACAGGAATCCTTGCAGTTATTGCTGACATTTTCTACCGCATCAGAGCCGGTGGTAAATGGCTCCTTTAAACACCCTGGAATTGGCAATACCAAGCAGCATTCTGCTCAGCAAATCCAGCTCCACACCATCTTTCCCCCATTCAGGGGTCTATCTCATATGTTTAGGAATTCTATGTAAACATCACAGCTTGTTTATTTACTGCTCTTTTTAGTGAGTATTCCAGGGCCAGATCTGGGGGCATATTATCAAGAAACAGAGTTAAAATTATCGCCGCTTTAGCGGCAGAAAACTGTCGCTAAAGCGGCCATAATGGGCTTGATAATATGCCCTTGAGAATTCCCACAGAAGCACATGTTTTGGTGACAATATGGGCTTCTATTGGAATTCTCAAGTGCAAATTATCGAGCCCATTATCGCCGCTATAGCGGCAGTTTTCTGCCGCTAAAGCGGCGATAATTTTAACTCCAGGCTTGATAATATGCCCCTAAGACCTTTAAAGGCTCTAAGCACTTAAATTATTTTAGTGTCCCCATATAGATCTTAATTCAGAATATGAACAATAATAAACTGCAAAATACATTTTAATTTTGGAAATGTAACAAAACGTACAGTAAGATGGAAAATTATGTTTATTTTTGTATACTTCCTCTTTATTTATAGGTTTAACTGCACCATTTGCAGATTGCACCATATGGTCCATGGTAAATCCGGCAATGGGACATTTCTGTTGTGCCCCTCTTCCCTGGATGTCCTAAACACGTGCTAATTTTGCTTAATGGTTAATCCAGCTCTGAAATATCCATTTGCAAAGTGAAATCTGTGAAAGAGCACTTCCACTGTAAAAACTTAGCTCTCCCTTTTGCACTGTGATGTTTTGTAGAGATTGCAGCTCCTGTGAGGTACGGGTTTCCTACGGTAGCAAACTATTAGGGCGAATGAAGAGATGAAGTTATGCTGCCCCTTGCTTAGCTCCATGTATTAACTTGCCACAGAATAAATCCAAAAATTGGAAATGTATTAAGTATACAAATGGACTGACGTCAAAACATAAACATCAGTCGCTCTTTGGATGTTAGAAACCAAACCCAAATAGAAATTTCTTTTTAAAAGAATATTTGGAGCCCGGGTTGCTTTGTGATTTTTTTAAGCAGGCCATTTCTTTCGATCAGTGTTTTTGTTTTTTATTGCACTGAAGCAGCTTGATTTTGATTTTATTGGCTCCCCCCGCTGCGTAGAGATTCTAACAGATGCGCGGCTTTACGGGATTGCGATTAGTGCCAGAATGCTTACAACCGAGCTCCTCGTTAGGATTGGCATTTCACCGGGGAGTGAGTGCTCTTTTTTCCTAGAACTCGGTATCAGTGTTTCTACGCGAGTCCTTTGTGCGCTTCCATGGCACCAGCCTGCGCGCACCCGCCTTTGCAGATTTACATATATCCTTCAGGGCTCGTGTCTAACAAATGTTATGATAATTCTGAAGACGGCCTGTTCAATTCATTCAGAGAAATCAACAACGTTATTACGAAACAGCTGGTTTAACTACAGGAGAAAGACACAAAAAATGGCCTCAGGTATGCAACTACTGAGCAGCAAAAAATGAAATAGGAAAAAGTGTGGCTGGAAAGCAGAGAGGCAGCTGCACTGACGGGGAGGTGCCCTGGGATGGAGTGTGTAAGCACTGAATAGAAGGAGCCATTCTGGCAACAGAAAAATCAAGAAAGTCATCGGCGGTCAAAATGGTATGATTTTGAATATCTGTGGGCATGGAGCCACCTGCTTTTAATCTCAGCAAAAACAAATAGTAGTCTCCCATGATGATTTGCTGTCAGGGGCAATATTCAATAAGCTCCCGGATTCTGGACAGGATGGCAGCATTCCACATTTTGAAGTTCAGTAATAAATCAATGTGGCACATTTTTCAGTGCCCTGCTTTGCATCATGAAGTGTCACATGTGATTTGATAGTTCAGCCTGTGCAGGAATATATAGCATGACGTGGCATCAGAAACACACTGGTTTGAAAGTGACTGATAACACAGTCGCAACAAAAAATGAAATATGGGTGCATTCATGGTGCCTCTTTTCAGAGAAGCGCTGGTAAAGTAAAAACAAATGCAACAATATAACATGGTCTCAGGCGCCAAGGTTAAAATGTTGACATCGCTTAATTACGCCCTGCACCGCTTCAAAGAAAGAACCCGTCAGCGCGCACACACCTCGTTCTGACTCATGTTCCTATGCATCCAAATGACAGTAAGTATTACATTGCGGACCTTATTAGTGAGCTTGAGAAATACATTTTCTCGTTTCCTGGCCACGGGTTGCCCATTACAAGGTACTGCAACCTGATGTTATTGGGGGAAGAAGACGTCAATGTAGGTTTGGCCCAAAGGCTCTCAAAACCAGGTCCAGAAAATTTCAAACAAGACCCAATGGGTAAATTAGCGAATTCCTTCTTCTACAGCATGGGTACTCACAAACTTTCTCTCGGGGGCCAAATTTACAGTGTGGTTTGTGGCCGAGGGCCGCACCGGTGGGGGCGGGGTCAGTGGGGGAGGGGCGGGGCTAAAGCAAAAAAAATTGTTACCATGAGGTTGAACACAGGTCCCTGCAGCAGACGCCTTTGTCCACTGAGCCACCAGACCCGGCATACACACATCTCTCTCTCTCCATCTCCCCCTCCCTTCCCTCTCCCTCGCCCTCCCCCTCACTCCCCCTCTCCCTCCCCCTCTCCCTCCCTCTCCCCCCCTCCCTCCCCCTCCCTCTCTCCCCCTCCCTCCCTCTCCCTCACTCTCTCTCTCCCCCGTCTCCCTCTGTCTCCCTCCTCCCTCTGTCTCACTCCTCCCTCTCTCTCTCCCACCTCTCCCTCTGTCGCCCTCCCTCTGTCTCCCTCTCTGTCTTCCCCTCTGTCTCCCTCTGTCTCCCCCTGTCTCCCTCCCTCCGTCTCCCTCCCTCCGTCTCCCTCCCTCCCTCTGTCCCCCTCCGTCTCCCTCCCTCCCTCTGTCCCCCTCCGTCTCCCTCCCTCCCTCTGTCCCCCTCCATCTCCCTTCCTCCCTCCCTCTCCCTCCTTCCGTCTCCCTCCATCACCCTCCCTCCCTCTGTCTCTCTCCCTCTGTCTCCCTCCCTCCGTCTCTCTCTCTGTCTCTCCCCGTCTCTCTCCCTCCCTCTGTCTCCCTCTGTCTCTCTCCCCCTTCTCGCTCTCTCTGTCTCCCTCCCTGTCTCCCTCTCCCTCCCTCTGTCTCCCTCCCTCTGTCACCCTCCGTCTCCCTGCCTGTCTCCCTCCCTCTCCCTCTGTCTCCCTCCCTCCGTCCCCCTCCCTCCCTCTGTCTCTCTCTGTCTCCCTCTGTCTCTCTCTCCGTCTCCCTCCTTCTATCTCTCCCTGTCTCTCTCCCTCCCTCTGTCTCCCTCCCCCTCTGTCTCTCTCCCTCTGTCTCCCTCCCTGTCTTCCTCTCCCTCCCTCTGTCTCCCTCCCTCCCTCCCTCTGCAACCCTCCATCTCCCTCGCTGTCTCCCTCCATCTCCCTCCCTCCGTCTCCCACCCTCCGTCTCCCTCCCTCCGTCTCTCAAACTCCCTCTGTCTCTCTCTCTGTCTCCCTCCCTGTCTCTCACCCTCCCTCTGTCTCCCTCCCTCTTCCTCTGTCTCCCTCCCTGTCTTCCTCTCCATCCCTCCCTCTGTCACCCTCCGTCTCCCTCCCTGTCTCCCTCCCTCTCCCTCTGTCTCTCTCCCTCCGTCTCCCTCCGTCTCCCTCTGTCTCCCTCCCTCTCCCTCCCTCCGTCTCCCTCCCTCCAGCTCCCTCCCCCGTCTCCCTCCCTCCGTCTCTCTCTCTGACTCCTTCCCTCTATCTCTCCCTGTCTCTCTCCCTCCCTCTGTCTCCCTCCTTCTCCCTCTGTCTCGCTCCCTGTCTCCCTCTCCCTCCCTCTGTCTCCCTCCCTCCGTCTCCCTCCCTCTCCCTCCCTCTATCTCTCCCTCTCTCTCCCTCCCTCTGTCTCCCTCTGTCTCCCTCTCCCTCCCTCCCTCCCTCTGTCACCCTCTATCTCCCTCCCTCTGTCTCCCTCTCTGCCTCCCGCTGTCTCCCTTCCTCTTCCTCCCTCTGCCTCCCTCCCTCTCCCACTGTCTCCCTCCCTCTGTCTCGCCCAGACTGCACTTTTCTGTCTCCCTCTCTCTGTCACCCTCTGTCTCTGTGTCCCTCCCTCTCCCTCTGTCTCCCTCTCCCTTCCTCCGTCACCCTCTGTCATCTCACCCTGTGTGTGTGTCAGGGTGTGTGTCAGTCTTCAGCCCCGGCTGAGTCAGCTTTCCAGCGCGCACACACAGCCGCACCCCAGTACTTGGCAGGTCTTTAAAAGACCATTTACATGCTAATAAGCTTTGTTGCATTTCACCTCTTAGGCCCCTGCATCTCCACTTTGACAATCACTGGAATCCCCCCGCCCCCACAGAGCAGAGTATCAGAGTCCGGGCTGCTGCACCCGTGTTTGCTAACACTATTTTTTTTTATTTTTTTTTAAACACAGGTAGGATGTCTGTAAGGTCCGCGGGCCGCCAAGGAAGGCTTGCCGGGCCGCTGGCGGCCCGCGGGCCATACTATGAGTAACCGTGTTCTACAGTATCCGGCTAGTTCCTCTTACTGGTTGTCCTCAATTTTGCACTGCAAGCAACTTTACTCACATTTCTTTTGCTAGAAGCGCCATTTTAGACTATACCTACATTTCTTGCCCCATAATTTCAGCTTGTTTGGGCTATGCAATTGATAACCGTGAACATTTTCCTGTGTTAATCTCTCTGGGCATTTCCATGAATCATGCAGAGATTTTACCTTTGGTAGGCTTCCACTCCTCTTAGGTCGTTGACAAGGTCGATCTGGAAAGTACTGGATAAGAACAGATTACAATTTTGGCAAAACTGTCTGGAGTGTCTGTATCTTAAGATGACTTTCGCCCTGCAAAGCCTCTGAACTTGGGGGCAAATTAGCAAGACCGGCGATAAAATTATCGCCGTTTCAGCGGCAGGAAACTGACGCTAAAACGGTGATAGTGGGCTTGCTAATATGCGTTATAGAATTCCAAAAGAAGCCCAGGTTAGATGTCCTGCACATCTAACCTGGGCTTCTATTGGAATTCTATAACGCAAATTAGCAAGCCCAATATCGCTGTTTTAGCGGCAGTTTACTGCCGCTAAAATGGCGATAATTTTATCGCCCGTCTTGCAAATATGCCCCTTAGGCGCATATCAGCAAGGAGGCGATATAAAATTATCGCCGCTTTTGCGTCCCTTTTGAGACGAAAAGCGGCGATAATTTTATCGCCTTATCAGCAAGGTCACGCTATCGTGTGAATCCTTGCATTAGCTCCCTTTCCCGTAACGCCCACCTTTGCATCTCTAATGAGATGCAAAGTGGGCGTTCCATCCCAAAATAACTGGAGAAATGTCGCTAACCGGCATTTCTCCAATTATCAATGGGCACGCTAACAAGCATAGCGATAAGAAAAGTAGCGCTAACCTTGGTTATCGCTACTTTCCTTACACCTGCTTTTAGTTTGACTTAGCCATTATATCCAATGTAAGGTGGATATCATGGCTAAGTCTGCCCCGCCCTATCAACAAGCTATCGCCAAATTTTGTGAGATTATCGCTGGATTTCCAGCGATAAACTCACATTTGGCAGTTAGCACTTGGAATTTTATCGCTTTTGAGATAAGCGTTGCTGATAGCACGCTATCTCAGCGATAAAGTTCCACGTTAGCCGGCGATAATTATCCTAGTGCTAAGTGCGCTTAATGATAATTATCGCAGGTCCTTGATGATATGCCCCTTGGTTCTTTGTGGCCAAGAGGTATTCAACCATTGTTGGATAAAGTGAGCTCGGGTACGCATAGCTCAATTCCTCAATACCAACCAGAACAATGCACAAGAAATGGTTAATTGCTGAATTAATATATCTAAAAAGAAAAGTTAGCAGGCAAACAAGAAACATGCAAAGCATCGGTGAAGACCCATTGCTCCAAGCTCAAATGCACAATCCACAAACAGAGTATAGGAGAGAGATATGGGAAACAAAGTGGAAATACTTGGAGTCGAAGTGGCTAGTATTGTAAAAGATTTCAAACCTGGAGATCATAGAAATGTTTGGAAATGTATCAACATTTTTTAACCACGCCTAGTGGTTAAAAAATGGAGTCAGCTTTCAGCTCTGGGAATCCCACATTATGCAATTATGTGTTGATGAGGAGCTCAGTGTATCCCCTCAGGAACGCTACACTGAGCAGTGGTCTTACTCTAGGGGCAGTTTCTTTAAATTAACACTCATAGTATTAAATTGGCATACCAGGGCGAGTCATTTTCCAAACACTGTGTTAAAGACTGACTTGGACTTTTCGAGTCATTGGCTTGCTCCATTATATAAGGCAGTGTTTTAAGTATCAACAATTACGGATACTTGGTGAGGGTCATTTGCCCACTTTTAAAACAGGGTAACCGGAGGCATTCCTCATGTTACCGACTCATCTTGCTTTGTTAGATTTGGAGAGTAAAGGTCTATGCTAGAACAAATGTTCTTTTATGTAAGGGTGATAACTGAGGAACCCGTAGGTATTTTTCTTTCAGCTGGATTCCGTTTTTGTCCAGTAGTTTTATGTAAGAACTCCCTCCTACTGCCAAGTCTTGACGCAGGTTGAGTCCGCCCCAGTGGCAACATCCGACCAGGGTGGGGATGGGATAAAGATGATGAAGCATGACACTATTATGTGTGTGAGGCATCCTCTTCCTTTGAGTTAAGGATGTCCTCCCTGTTTTGAACGGTCTCACGTGACCTGTAGTAGGCAGTGCTCGAACCGACCCCGGGTCCTGCGCATGTTTGTTTTACCAGCAACCTACTTTCTTGTAGTTGGCAATTTCTTGATTTGGAGGCCAGTAGGGTTGCCTCTTTCCTCCCTTTTCTCTTGTGTGGTAACTATGCTATTCTACTGAGAGAATAGGGAACCTGGATAGAGGGAAAACATATAATTCATTTTTATCAATCAGGAATTAAGTGCAGCTGCACTACTGTAGACAACATTCTTGTAATTTCATTTTTGGCACAGCAGGCTATTACCAACAAGCTCCCTCCCTAATTTGCCTGCTTCATAGACTATTCAGCTGCCTTTGACAAGGATGACTGACATGCTCTGGAGCAAACTTCAAGCATGGGGTATCCCAACGCCCTTACTGCATGCTTTAATCTCACTATACTCTGACACCTGGGTGCGTATAAAAGTTGGTAAAAGCTGGGTGGTGTCTGCAGAGATTTCTATGAGCAGAGGCCTGAATAATGGTTGTGTTCTTGTCCCAGCTCTTTCGAATTTGTACACAGCCAACATGTGTTTCACGCTGGGCTTAGCCAGATTGTTTCTGCCCCAAATCTGTAGCCATCACATTCAACTTCTTAATATGCCGATTACATAATTTCATTTGATCAGACTCACATCGGCCTCCAAAGGGTTCTCAACAAACGTCATGATTTCAACTTCAAAAAATTAATACTACCGTCATGGTGTTTTGAAACTTTTCTAACAAAGCACTGAAAAAATGGCATGTGGGCCCTGCCACCCTGTGTTAGACAGCTGAATGCAACTACTTGGCTGTATGGTTAACTGAAAAAGATTCTCAGAAACTGCACCTGGCTAAACTGAAGAACAAGGGAGCTAGTCTTGCCTACGCCCTGTGCAGACTACAAGCAAAGATCTACAGTCCATCAGCCTCCTCTATTTTAACGGTGACAAAAGGCAAACTCCTGCCAGTTTTAACCTACAGTCATCATAGTTTTCCAGGCCGGCTATCTTCGACTACAGATCAGATTCAATGTAAAGTATACAGTAAACTATTCTTAGCAGCACATCAGGTGAATCGCAAGTTTGGCCTATTGAAGCAAGATATCGCCTGGAAAGCTTACTTTTTAAATATGATTGTTAGATCTGGGGGTCTCTAGTTGGCAGAGGTATACACCTTAGACCAAATAGGGACCCTTGCTTCTAGTCAGGGTACAAGGACACACACGGTAGATAACCCCTGCTCACCCTCTAGGTAGCTTGGCTCGAGCAGACAGGCTTATCCCCAAGGCAATGTGTAAGGTATTTGCACATAGACACCACAATGATCCCCCCTCCGTACACCACAAACTTAGACCACACAGGTGAGTTATATCAAAAATAATATATCTTTATCTAGCTTCCGCAGTTTAAATCAAGCATCACAGGTTTACACAATATTCGCTTTCTTGGTTGGTCGGGATCGTAAGACGATAGTCTCTAGTCTCTTGCGTGATTCGATACTCACTGAGAAGGAATCAGTTTGTAGGCTCTTGTTGTTTAGGCAGCTACGTTGCTCCGACGGTGTCACTGCGCTCGTTTGTACAAAGCGCTCCTCTGGCTGTTCGGTGCAAGGTTTCCACAACTCCCTCGACGAGCCCCCAGTGACGATGTCGACGTCACCAGAGTCAGCCACTCGCAGCGCGGCTTGGTAGAGCAGGGAAGTACGACTCTCGATCTGCTTCAGGCCTCCGGGTCGCGGCAAGGCACGTGCCGATGAGCACGTCGGTCTTCTCGATGCGGCAACCGGTGTCAGGCCTGGATCAGCGCGGCACTCTCCAGCAAGATGGAGAGCAGCCAGCCCACTTTACAGACAGATGTTGAGAAGCTTGGTAGAACAGTCCAAGGTCCCTGCGGCACACAGCAGCGCAGGGGGGGACACAGCAGAGTCTTGAGTTCTTGGCAACCTTTCTATCCCTGGGTTGCGAAACAGGAGGCCAGCTCTTCTCAGGCCCTTGGAGATTCGGTGTAAGACACAGCACACAGCAAAGTCTTATTTGGTCAAGTGGGTAGAGTCAGCACACAGCAAGACCCCTTCTCCTCCTCAGCTTCAGTTGTACAGCAGAACAGGTCAGCCCTTAGAGCACACAGCAAGGCAATCTTCCTTTAGTTCGTCAGCGGTCCGTCTTTCAGCAGAGGTTCCTCTTGATGGTAGAATCCGAAAATCTGTGTTCAGGGGTCCTTTACTTATACCCCTAAAAGTCTTTGAAGTCTTTGTGCAAGTGGGTCCTGAGCCCGGTCTGATCCAGTTCTGGGTGTTGCTGGAGCACTTTGTTTTCCTGGCTTCTACTTTCTTTTCAGAGTGAGGGGCAGAGTCGTCAGCCGCCCAGCAGGAGGTGGAGCCAGCACCGTGGCAGGCAGGCACAGCCCTATTCACTCCCAGGTGCTATCTCCTCTCTCCACTCTCCTTGCAAATGTCACTATTCAGCAGAGGGCTGACTCAGCCAACCTCCCGGGGGATCCCCAGCCCCTGTCACTCTCAAGCCAGACAGTCAATCCACAAGCATGCCCAGGCACACAGAAGGGTCAGACAAGAGAACAGCTACTCTCTAAAAAGTACTATTCTCCAACTCAGGATTTAAAAACAACCTCTCCTAAAAGATGTGTTATTAAATGCTGAGCTCAGGGATATCAAACACTCATGTCTTATCTTGTTCCTATGAGAAGATCGGCGGATAGCCATTGGCACCAGCCTCCCCCATGTTAGCCTACGGAGCAAGATAACCTTGCAGCAATGAACACACAAAATGGCCGTTGTTCACTACCAGAACATGTTACCTGCACTAGCACATGCTCTACCTTTTGCATACACTGCACCCTGCCCAGGGGGGTACCTTGGGCCTTCCATAGGGATGACTGACGTGTATAAAAAGGTAAGGGTTAGGCCCGGTCAGTGTGGACACTGGCCAGGAGGACATGGCAGTCCGGGGACTGCAGGCAGGCCTGCGGTGGCAGGCCTGAGACACCGTTTTAGGGCTACACAGGTGGGTGGCGCAATCAGCGCTGCAGACCCCCTAGTAGCATCTGTCATCACCAGCCCTGGCACACACAGTGCACTTTACTAGGGACTTCATGGTGATACAGATATGCCATTCAGGTATATCCAATCAATATGATATTTTACACAGGGAGCACTTACACTCTGGCACTGATTAGCAGTGGCAGAGTGTCCAAAGCATCTAAACCAGCAAAAACGAAATCCATCACAGCATCAAAAATCCAGGTAGCAGAGGCAAAAGATAGGGGAAAAACCCACGCCAAGGATGTCAGGTCTAACATGTGTCCCCTCCAGCTGAAAGTGGGGAGAACTACCCACCCTCTTGGGAGTTCTCATCACTAAGGCGGAAAAACCTGGACAGACCATCAGCATTGGCGTGTTCTGTACCGGGACGGTGTTCCACCGTAAAGTCCATTACCTGTAGGGAGATGGACCACCTCAACAGTTTTGGATTCTCACCCCTCATCTGCATCAACCATCTGAGGGGCCTGTGGTCGGTCTGAACACGGAAGTGAGTCCCAAACAGGTAGGGCCTCAGCTTCTTCAGGGCCCAGACCACAGCAAATGCTTCCCTTTCAATAGCGCTCCACCTCTGTTCCCTGGGAAGTAGCCTCCTACTAATGAAAGCTACGGGTTGGTCCCCGCCCTCGTCGTCCATCTGTGAGAGTACTGCTCCCACGCCTTGCTCTGAAGCGTCTGTCTGCACTACGAACTCACTCGAAAAGTCAGGCGCCTTAAGCACCGGTGCTGTGCACATTGCAGTTTTCAGGGCATCAAAAGCAGTTTGACAGGCCTCGGTCCAATTCACTTTCCTGGGCTGATTTCTAGAGGTTAGTTCTGTCAAGGGGGCAACAATGGTGCCGTATCCCTTGATGAACCGTCTGTAATACCCGGCGAGTCCTAGAAAGGCTCTCACCTCTGTCTGCGTCTTGGGGGGTTCCCAAGCCAGAATGGTATCAATCTTCGTCTGTAGGGGCGCCACCTGGCCGCTCCCCACCTGGTGTCCCAAATACACCACCGATCCCTGCCCTATCTGGCACTTACTGGCCTTGATAGTGAGGCCTGCCTTTTGCAGCGCCCTCAACACTTCACAGAGGTGTTGCAAGTGTTCCTCCCAAGTGGAGCTGAACACAGCAATGTCATCCAAGTACGCGGCGCTGAATTGCTCCAGCCCGGTCAGTACCCGGTTGACCAGTCTCTGGAAGGTGGCAGGGGCATTTTTCAATCCAAAGGGCATGACACGAAACTAGAAGTGCCCCTCTGGTGTTGAAAATGCCGACCTCTCCTTAGCCCCTTCAGTTAAGGCAATCTGCCAGTACCCCGAAGTCAAATCGAAGGTGCTGAGGTACCTGGCAGCTCCCAACCGATCCACGAGCTCATCAGCTCTGGGGATGGGGTGCGCGTCAGTCTTGGTGACCGCATTGAGCCCACGGTAGTCCACGCAAAACCGAAGTTCTGACGGGCCACCGGGTGTAGCAGATTTCTTGGGAACGAGGACCACTGGGCTAGCCCAGGGACTGCTAGAGGGCTCAATTACCCCTAACGCCAACATCTTGGAAACTTCTTCCTTGATGCTGGCCCTGACCTTGTCAGCTACTCTGTAAAACTTCTGTTTCACAGGCAGACTATCTCCAGTGTCCACATCATGGACGCACCAATTGGTGACACCTGGGGTCAGGGAGAACAGGGAGGCAAACCGACCCAACACCTGGCGACAGTCTCTCTGCTGTTCTGGGGTCAGGGTGGGCGAGAGGACCACACCATCCACTGACCCGTCTTGCTCCTTGGTTGCCAGGAGGTCAGGGAGAGGATCACTATCCTCCTCCCCACCGTCATCTGTAGCCATGAGCATCGTCACTTCCGACCTCTTTAAGTGGGGTTTGAGGCGGTTCACATGCAAGACTCTAAGGGGCTGCCTAGGAGTCTTCATGTTGATCAGGTAGGTCACCTCACTCTTGCGCTCTACCACCGCATATGGCCCGGTCCACTTGTCACGGAGCGCACAAGGCTCCACCGGCGCCATTACCCACACTTTCTATCCAGGATGAAATTCTACCAGAGTGGTATTCTGGTCGTACCATCTTTTCATCTCCTCCTGGCTGGCTTCTAGGTTCTCCTGAGCGAGCTTCCTGAAGCGCTGCGTTTGGTTGTGGATGGCCAGCACATAGCCGAACACATCCTGGGGGGTTTTCCCACGGGATTTCTCTCACCCCTCCTTCACCAGTGTGAGAGGTCCTCTAACAGGGTGGCCATACAGCAGTTCAAAGGGGCTGAACCCTAAGGACTTCTGAGGCACCTCCCTGTAGGCAAACAACAGGCATGGTAACAAGATGTCCCACTTCCGTCTCATGGGCTCCGCTAGGCCCATAATCATACCTTTCAGGGTGCGGTTGAACCTTTCAACCAACCCATTTCCTTGAGGGTGGTAAGGAGTGGTGAACTTATAAGTTACCCCACACTCCTCCCACAGAGACTTCATATACCTAGAGATGAAGTTGGTACCCTGGTCGGAGACCACCTCTAGGGGGAACCCCACACGGGAAAAGATCCCCATCAATGCACGGCCCACCACGGGTGCTGTGATTGTCCTGAGAGGGACTGCTTCCGGGTACCGAGTGGCGTGATCCACCAAGACCAGGATAAACCTGTTGCCTAAGGCGGTCTTGGGATCCAGAGGCCCTACGATATCAATGCCCACCCTCTCGAAAGGGGTGCTCACTACAGGAAATGGCTGGAAGGGCGCCACGCACTTCCCTCCGCTCTTACCACTGGCTTGACAGGTTTGGCAAGACTTACAAAAGGTACAGACGTGCTTCTTCATCTGGGGCCAGTAGAAGTGGGTGACAAGCCTGTGATAGGTCCTGTCTTGCCCCAGATGTCCTGCGAGAGGCACGTCATGAGCCAGACCCAGTAAGAAGTTCCTGAAGCGCTCGGGTACCACCAGCACACGGGCTGCACCGGGCTCAGCGAACTTAGGCTCACTATAAAGTAAGTCATCCTCCCAGTAAATCAGATGTTCCTTGGACCCTAGGCCTGTTGCCTGGTCTGCAGCCTGCTGCCGCACACCAACGAGAGAAGGGCACTCCTTCTGAGCCTGGCAGAATTCCTCCCTGGAGGGACCACCCTCTTGCTGCCAATGGGTCAGCTCAGGCAATTCCCCCAGTTCGGCCACCTGTTCCCCTGTAGGTTCCAAGGCATCCCCCTCAGGTTCTGCTTCCTCCTGGACCGTGGGAACGGTGGGGGTCGGTTTCCCGCGCCCTCTGCCCCTTCCTCTCCTGGCAGGTTCCTGGGCCATTGTTCCAGGCTCCAGTTCTACTAATCCGCCCTTACTGGCTGTCATGGCACGTGTGGATACACAGATCCACCCTGGCACTCCTAACATCTCCAAGTGAGTTCTGTGCTCTACGTCCTTCCATGGAGAACTCTCCAGGTCGTTACCCAACAGACAATCTACTGGCAAGGCATCACTGACACAGACTTCCAAGGTACCAGAGACTCCCCCCCATGTAAAGGGAACACGCGCCATCTTGCAGAGGCGCACTGAAGTGTCAGCGGCCACTACTGGGCGAAGCACATTGGGAATGACTTGCTCTTCAGACACCCACTGACACCTGACAGATGTCACACTCGCCCCGGTGTCTCTCAGAGCCTCTATCTCCCTCCCATTGATGGTCACCTTTTGCCCGTATTTCTTAGTGTTAGCGGGTATCAAGGTATCCTGGACCATCTCTTGGTCTCCTAACGAGACAAGGGTCATCATAGCTAATCCCTCTTCCCCACTGGAAATCAAATCCCCTCCCAAAGCTACACTAGTTAACCCTGGGACTGGAGCAGCAGCTGGTGCTGGGGGTTTCTTGGGACATTTAGGGGCGATGTGCCCCACTTCCCTACAAGCATAGCAAGTAGGCGGTGGTCTGTTGCCCTTAGGGGGCCAAGACCTCTTAGGCTTAGGGATTCTGAAGGCCATTATTCGTTCATTCCTGGTAAGGGAACAAAGTGCTCCTATGAAATCTTGGGTTAGTTATTTACATGAACAAATTCAATCTTTAGAAATTGCTGAAATTTGGCGTAACATTCCAATAAGATTGTCCCTTAAATAAACATAAAACTCTCAGGTCATACTTCTGAGCCTGGCAGAAGACGTGGTGGAGCTCACCATGAATAAGGCTGGCTCTGTTCTCCTGGATTCCTACAATTCTCTGCTACCGAAATACTATCTGCAAGAAAATATTGGTCCTCAGCCTACTACTCCTTATTATGTTGTGAGCTGTGCTCCTATTGATAAGAAATTTTAATTCATCTTTTATGCTGATGTCTTGTGGTGAGCATTGAGCGGAATTTTTATACAAAGCAGATTATACTTTCAAACAATTTCAACACCTGTAAGAAAGCAGCATCACACTACCTGAGCACTAAGAACATTTCTGAACTCTATCACTGCCCAGAATTCTTACAGGCTATTTTAAAAAATGGATAGCAGCCTTTTGTAGGTTCCAGAGGATCAAGTTTACTACTTGTTGAACCAGTTTACAAAGAATATATGACGTTACAACGCGTACCATTACAACGCATACTTTTACATCACATTTTTTACAATGCAAATACCATTACGACGTATGTTTTTAAGATGCAAGACATTGCAACGCATGTTCATCGGGTTATATTAAAACTACCATTACAATGCATAGTAATACAACGCATACCATTACCATGCATAATACATTTTCTATGTTACAGTAAAAATTCTGAAAGATAAATGTTTTTCATCCATCCTCTGGGACGGGATGGAAGGGAAACAGGTTTTGGGTGGGGAAGTATATTAATACCCAGGTACTTATTGTAATACTTGTGTATTCATTCTAATACCCAAGTATTCAAATACATAGGTATTACTAGTATTCATTTTTTTGTTTAATTTGTTTTTACAATTTTTTTTTTAAAAGAGTAACTCTGATTTTTATGCAGATATACAAATCATTTTTTAGGAAATAAACTCTATAGTTAGTGGCAAAAGCAGCATCTACACAGAATGCACTCAAAGGAGACAAAACGGGTGTCCTTCACCTATTTCCATTACAGGAGCGGACCCATCATCTACTCAAAATGGCTGACATTCTGAAACGGAAGGTATAAAACAACATTTCACACAACACATAATAATTATACATTCTGTCAGGTTCTGAATCACGTAGAAATATCGTTTCCAAAACATAGTTTCTTTCAAATTTTTGTTTACCCCTAAAGAAGCCGACCACCATTCTTTGCTCAGTGGTACACTGACATCAATGGTGACCACATGCAGCAGGAGTAGCAGGAGACATCTCAGACTTAACACCTGCTTAATGAAAAGAAATAATTTATATACTTTACATTTATTTTAAAATTATTTACAGCACTTCAAAAACAGCCCCAAATCTACAACATATTATCCGGAATAAATATTTCCGTTCATAAGTAAGTGAATATCAAACTACATCTATTTATATTATAAAACCATAAATCAGAAATACCAGTTTCTACAGAGATTGATCAGACACCAATAACAATTACAATTATAAACTGTGGAAAACAGTCCTTCGGACTATCATCTGTAAGTATACTATATAATTTGTTTTGCCCAAACAAAATAAAATGTTCTGCTTAAAATATTTCACAATTTTTTAGGACGGCGCTGCTCAGTGGTGGGGGCAAAAATATTATTTGAACTCTGCCGCGTGTTGGCTTCAGGGAAGGTGCTGGTCAGTGGTGGGGGGAGAAAATATTATTATTCGAACTCCACCAGGTGTTTGCCTCAGAGAAGGTGCTGGACAGTGGTGGGGAGCAAAATTATTATTCTAACTCCACCGGATGTTTACCTCAGGTAATGTGTTATTCTAACTCTGCCAGGTGTTTGCCTCAGGGAAGGTGATGGACAGTGCTGGGGGCTAAATTATTCTTCAAACACCACCAGCATTTTGCCTCAAGTGAGGTCCTGGACAGTGGTGGGGGAAAAATTATTATTCTAACTCCACCATGTGTTTGACTCAGGGTGGCTGTATGGCTGAGGAGTGGTTGTGTGAGTAGCTGTATGTGAGAGTGAGTTGCTACTTCAGTGGCTATAATGGTGAGTGAGTAGCTATGTGAGTGGCTGTAAGAGTGAGTGAATGGCTTTGTGAGGAGCTGTATGGGTGTGCGAATGGCTTTATGAGTGAGAAATGGGGGTGTGTGAGAAGCTTTATGAGTGAGTGAGTAGATGTGTGAGTGGTTAAATGGGTGAGTGAGTAGGTGCGTGAGTAGTTGCATGGATATGTGAATGAGTATGTGAGTGGATGCATGGGTATGTGAGAGGGAATATGAGAGGTTGAATGAATGTGTGAGTGGGTGAGTGAGTGGTTCTGTGGATGATGCCATCAGTGATGTCATCAATGATATCATATGGGCTGTCATCAGCGATGTCATCAGTGATGTCAATGACCACGTCACAAGCTATGTAATTTGTGAGGCCATAACCAGAGCATTTTGGGGGCGTAATTTATAGTTAGCTCAGGTAACCATAACTTCTGAAATTCTATGGTTTTTTATGAGTGAAATCTGAGCCTAACTATTACGTCCTATAATGTTAGTTTTTTTCAGTGAATTTCCAAGGTTCTTTAAATTATATTCCCTAATTATAACATCCCTGTGAACCTTTTTATTTCAGCGAATTTCGAAACTTTTTCAAATTGCAGTGTTTTTAATACTGTAGATATTCTTATGTTTACAAATAAACGTTTTATGCATTTAAAAATATAAACATAACATTTGTACCTAATGTAAAGTAGAAGAAGTTCTTCTAATATTATTACATCTTTTAAAAAATATATAATTTTGAGGTCCGGAAATATAAACATACTGCTACTCTATGGTTTTATACCCAATCATATGATTGGGAACGACTCTGCGAGTCCTAATCAGTGGATTTGATCAAAATTTTAAAACTTGGAGCGCATATTTACACACCTCCTTTGTCGTCAATAACATCAATGGGAACATATTTACAAGTATTTATAAATCACCTTATATCTGTTTTTTTTTTTTAAATTACACTTTTACCAGTTTCATGGATCCGCGTTATTGCAGACCGGATTGGCTAATTCACTTGAGAACACACCCAAACCTTGCATTCTGATCGGATACATTATGACCCCACCTTTCCACGTGGAAAACCACACTCAAAAGCAGTTCCTTCTCCAGTGAAGTCTCTTGAAGGCATATTGAGAAACAGGAGTGCTGTGCTTTTAGACAACAGCTGAAGATACATCATCCATCCAAGATGACGATCCACAGATTTTTGAGGATGAAGAAGAAGACACATCACCTTGCAGAAAAGAAAGTGATGTGTGGAAGAACTTCACTTTACCTTCTGGAGAAATTAAAGTATCAGTTTTAGAAATGAGGGTCTCTAGTTGGCAGAGGTAAGGACTTTTGTCCAAATAGGGACCCTTGCTTCTAGTCAGGGTAAGGAGAATACACACTACAGATACCCCCTGCTCACCCCCTTGTTAGATTGGAACTAGCAGGCAGGCTTATCCAAAGAAAATGTGTAAAGTATTTGTACAAACACTCACAATAACACAGTGAAAACACCACAAGTAGACACCACACCAGTTTATAAAATAAAATATCTTTATCTAAACGTAACAAGATCAAAAGACCAAAAATCCAACATACCTAGTTAAAATTATGACTTTCAAAAGGTTTGAAGAACTTGTACCATGGAAAACTATGGATGCATGACTTTCACTCAAAGTGCCTGAGGTTGGTTCAAAATTCACAATGCTAAACAGCCGCAGAGTCGGAAACAAAGAGATGCATCAACTCCTGAGACCTTGGGGAGGCGATGCAACAGTTCTGCTGCACGCAGAGGAAGAGTTGCATCAAATCCGGTCTGTATGGGAAGTGATGCGGCAATTGTTCGTTACGGTTCTGGCCTGCCGGTGATGCGTCAGGAAAACTGGCCGCACAGATACGATACGTGGAAATCTGGGAAGCATTGGTGATCGATGCGGCTGCGTCGAGCGGCTCTGCGTCGGTCTTCTTCAGCCGCAATCCCTCTATGCGTTGATTCTTGCAACGGCGGCAGGCATTGCTTCAGTTTTCACAGCAGCACAGCGATGCCTAGAAATTCTTCTTGCACTATGGAGATGCGTTGGAAAAACAGTTGCAAGAAGAGTGATACACCGATTTATGCAGTTCTTCAAGTTCCCTCTTTCTTCCTGCTCCCAAACAACAAGAACAACCTCCAGAGGACGAAAATGGCACAGGCACCTCCTGAAAGGTCAAAACTCACAGCAGCAGAGTTTAGGGGGGGCTAGGGTTGAAGTCCTTGTGCCCTGAGACTTAAGAACAGGAGGCCAAAATACACAGGCCCTTGGAGACCTCCTTCAAGCAGGGGACACAGCACACAGGAAAGTCCTTCTCCTTTCCTTGGCAGAAAACGCAACTGCAGGTCAACCCCACACAGCACACATCAAAGGGGCAGTACTTCTCAGTCTCCCCAGCTCTCCTCCTTGGCAAAGGGTCCTCTTGAATTCCAGGAATTATCGCAAGTTCCGAGATCTGGGCCCAAATATTTATACTACAAATTCCTTTTTTCTCTGGTGGCAGAGAAGCCCTGTGCTCAGTCAAAACCAGTTCTGTCCTCTCTGGTGCAGCTTCCTGGCAGGAGGTGAAGACAGCATTGTGGAAGGCAGACGAGGCCCATTCAGGTGAAAAGAGATCTACTCCCCATACTCTAAATGCAGCCCACGTTTATTCAGCCCAGCCATGAGTCATCCAGACTTTCTGGAGCCACTGCACATCCCCAGCCCCTGTCACTTCAAATCCAGACAGTCAATACAGATCCTAGCAGATGCACACTGGATTGCTAAGGAAGAAAATACCTACTTTCTAAAAGTGGTCTTTTCAAGCAAAGAATGTAAAAATCATCCATACTAAACTGTATTTTCCTACCTTATTGCCAGGGGTAGTTATGTTTATAAGATGTTATAAGCAAACTCCCCATTGTATCCTATGGGAACAGGTAGCCTTGCAGTAGTGAAAAATGTAATTGACAGTATTTTACTCTCAGAACATGCCACACACACCACAGCATGTCCTATCTTTCACATACACTGCACCCTGCCCATAAGAGTACCTTGGGGCTACCTTAGAGGTGACTAATATGTAAGAAAAGGGAAAGTTAGGGCCTGGCAAGTGGATGCACGTGCCAGGTCGACATGGCAGTAAACAAACTGCAACATCTTTTCAGGGCTACTCATGTGGGTGGCACAATCAGTGCTGCAGGCCCACTAGTAGGATTTGATTTACCAGCCCTGGCACACTTAGTGCACTTTACAAGGCACCTACTAGTAAATCAAATATGCCAATCAGTGAGAACCAATCATAATAACAATTTACACAAGAAGCACTTGCACTTTGACACTGATCAGCAAAGCATCTAAGCAAGAAAAAACAAAATCCAGCACAGCATCAAAAATACAGGAGGTAGAGGTCAAAAAGTCAGGGGAAACCACGCCAAGGATGTCAGGTCTAACAATCAGCAAAATATGCCAAGTGCACAATTTGTGGCAAGCTAGTAACTTTCTGTTAAAAAAAAGAAAATTGTTTGAAAACTATTGAAAAACCCTTCTAAAAAAACTCTATTCTTATTAGAACTAGAACCACCATCTACTCAAACAAAGAGCTAACTCTTTATTTTTAATGGCCACTGACTGTATCTGTGAGAGAGTGAGTGTATCAGTAAGTACATGAGTGTATGCCTACATGAGTTAGTCTATGCATTTAGCGAGTGCCTGGGTGTGTAGTGTATGCATTAGTATGTGCCTCTGTGTGTTAGCATATGCATCAGTGTGTACCTGAGTGTATTATTAGATGCATTACTGCTTGGCTGGGTGTACCAGCATCTGCACTGCTATATGCCTATGTTTGCATTGGTATGTCCCTGGGTATGTCAGTGTATGACTTGGTATGCTATTGGATGCATTAATGTTTGGCTGTGTGAGTGTCTGCATTACTGTATACCTGGGTGTGTCAATGTCTCTATTGCTATGTCCCTGGGTGTGTCACTGCATGTGACAGTGTGCCTGGGTGTGTTATTAGATACATTAATGTTTGGCTGGCTGTATCAGAGTCTGCATTACAATATGACTGAGTGTATCAGTGTCTGTATTGCAATGTCCCTGGGTGTGTCAGTGTATGTGTCAGCGTATGCCTGGGTGTCTTACTGAATGCATTAGTGTTTAGATGGGTGTGGTGGTATGTACATTGTTGTATGCCTGGGTATAATCGTGTGTGCCCTAGTAAGTCTTTGGGTGTGTCAGTGTGTGCATCAGAGTGTGCCTATGTGTGTGTTTGGATACATTACTATTTGGCTGGGTATGTCAGTGTCTGCTTTGCTGTATGTCTGTTTGTGTTAGTGTCTGCATTGAAATGTTCCTGAGTGTGTCTGTGTGTGCCTCAAGGAGCACCTGGGCATGTTATTAGATGCATTACTGTTTGGCTGGATGTGTCAGTGACTGTATCAATGTGTAGTTGGGTGTGTCAGTGACTGTAACAATGAGTGTCTAGGTGTGTCAGCAACTCTATCAGTGTAAGCCTGGCTCTGTTAGTGCCTCTGTCTGTATGTAGGGGGATCGGTGAGTTGCTATACTAGTGTGTGCCTAGGTGTGCTAGTTAATGAAGCAATCTTTCCTTAGGTATGCATTATCAAAACCTAAAGTTATGGAACAGCTCTGCAAGAACTAATTAGTGAAGTATATTACCCCAATATATGGAGCCATTGATCTGCAAAAAGAATCTGGAATATTTATTTGTTTTACAATCAATAGAATTGCAAAAGTAACTTACAATTTCAACAATGCATAAAGACATAAGAAATAACTAGACATTTCTCATACTGTAAAGGTATATATTAATATAAAAAAAGGAGTTCATTTTCCCTTTTTTACTGTTATAAGCTTCTTTACTCATACTCCGCAAAGAATGTACTTTTTAAGGAGACATCATAGAACAGTGAGGAAAAAACTGCCATAAAGTTATAGGAAAAAAATAAAAATCTGCAAGCTCACTCACTGCTTTTAATGAACACTGGGGTTTGCACTCACTACAAATAAAGAAATAAAAGTAACACAACTTATTTAACTAATCATTAACCATTATTAACTATTTACAAATATTGTTGTGTGCACAATCTTTTTAAACACATGCATGTATATCTCTACAATAGCACAAAGAAATTGATGTTTGGAAGCACTTTACAATACCATCTGTGGAAAAGAATATACCAGCTAAATATGTGCAGTGTAATATTTGTGGCATGCAGTTACCCGGCCTGTTTTTTCTAAGTCAAGGGGACCTCATAATCAGAGAACCTGGAGGCATATCATCAAGGCCCGTGATACAATTATCACCATTTTAGCGTCTGTTTTTGGACGAAAAGCGGCGATAATTTTATCGCCCTATCAGCAAAGACACGCTGTTGCGTGTTTTCATGCCTCTGCACCCGTTTCCTCAACGCCCAGCTTTGCATCGCTAATGAGATGCAAAGTGGGCTTAACAACACACAGAAATTACCAGGAAAATGTCACTGAGCAACATTATTCCTATTATCAATCTGCACGCTAACCTGTGCAGCGACGATAAAAATTGCAGGATTACTTACGCCTGCTTTTCATCTGACTAAGCCATATTAGCCTAAGGGTGGGGTGGTGGATTATAAAGCTGAGACCACCCAGCCCTATCAACAGATACGTGAAGAAACGAAGGTGGTCTGGTGAGTGGAAGAAAGTAAAAACATGCAACTCTTAAAAAACATAAATTGAACTCCTAATAATGAATTTATATAATAAAACCAGGAGTTATTATAGTTATGAGGTCGATGGCATTTCAATCTCAAACATTTGAGATCATCTTCAGGACAGGTGTGTGAACACCAAATATCACTGGAAAAAAAGAGAAAGAGGAGGTCATAAGGCTGGAGTAATTAGAGGCCTGCTAATAATTTCAAGAAGTAGTTAAACAAGAGGGGAGGAAGGGAAGAAGGGACACAGTTCATTAATTAGCATAGGGCACAATGGTAAGGACTTCAGGTTGTTGTGAAGTCAAATTTTAATGAACCAAGTGTGTTGACAATCAACCTAGGTTAGAGAGAAAATACATTTGCATATGCCTTAGTTTGTGAGGAGCTGGGAGAAGGCAGACTAATCATCTTAAAGGAAATACAGTTAAGCACCCAATCGCTGGATTAGTCCAAGCAATCAACCTCATGGGAAGAAGAATGCAGATGGTGAGCCTCTGCACTGTATTGTCTAGCACCAGAATAGATCTAGCATTGGTGTCTAGGGAGTGAAAGGACACAAGAGTTCTGATTAAGTAACTGTCAAACATCCAAGAGGTTAGTGACCTGAGTCAAAACCATGTAGTGGGTGGGTCAAGTAACTGCAGGTATAAATAAAACAAAATATAACTTACGGTTGTAGGGCGGATAGTAGGGCATCTTAATCTGGAAGGAACACAACCAGGATAGCAGAGTCCTTAGGTGAGGTTCCCTGGAAGAGTGCATGAGTGGTGGGTCAGTAATTGTTAATTTGGTTTCAGCACTCACGTAGAATAAGGAGACGAATGGAGACTTACTTGTCACAGTGATCAAGTGTGGTAAGACAGTGGAGCTTATTCCGAGTGTCAGAGGAAAAGTGAACCACAGGGAACCGGCACACTTATTATTTATGAGGCATCTGAAAAGAGAGCATAGTGACAGTGTGTGCAGAATGATTGTATCTACCTGATAGACTAAGCGGTGGAAAGGAATTTACTTAATGTGGCGATCAGGCACGTTTCGCCGAGCGCCAGGGAAAGACTTACTAGGAACCGGCACCCGTAATGATTTATGGAGCAACTGAAAAAAGGGGGTGTGGATCTCAGACCTGACATACAGAAAGAGGTGCCAGGCAACTTACCTAATGCGGCTATCAAAGATGCATTCCCACCGGGACAAGTCTCCTAGGCAAGAATCGCTGACGGACGAATCAGGGAAAGCAGAACGAGTTTTAATATGTCACACGGAAACTGATTTGTATGGCGGAGCAGCATGGAGCACTAGTATGCTGTCCGCGTTGTTTGACCAGCACATGTATAATGTCAACATGCAATCATTTAAAGAGTGAAAAAAAAAACCTTACTTTGTGCTCAGAAGTAGAACGGGCAAAATTATTTATTCAGTTGCTTGTAGAACGGGACTCGGGAAGTCATAATGTGGTTCACTGACAAAATATCGAAGTTAAAAATATAGAAGTACAAATTATCGATGTAAAAATATAGAATGCAAAAATATTAAATCCCTATACTTAAACAGATAAGTACAAAAATGTCGAAAAAAATATTAATGCAAAAAATATAGCTGTACAAAATAGAGAGTTATAAATATAAATATATGTATATATATATATAGATATAGATATATATGAATAAAATGAATATTTAATATGTTAAATAATAAAATGTAAATAAAAAATTAAGTAGATTTATTATAAATTCAAAAACATTATAACTAAACTTAATTAAAAAGTTCAATACACATACATAATAATTCATATATATTTCCTTTAAAACAATTGATAAACTTTTAATTTTATTTTATTTGATAATTTTAACAGTATATAAAAATGTACATATATGTATAAATTAACTACTTGCGGTCGCCAGTAGGTAGTTATAGTTAGTATCTTGTTCCTATTCAAGAAGTGTTTTTCATTTGCCAATATCTTTAGCGCCGTTTGACGAATCTTATCAAAATTTCCAAAACTAATAGTTCACTCAGGCAGCTCCTGTCTGGAAAGTTTCAGGGTGATTAGTCAAGTGGGGGCCGAGAAAAAAGGGGGTCCCAAAACACGTTTTCCCAGTGTTAATTTCCATCAAACCTTCAGACAAGCCCGAACTGCTAAACGGAATAACACAAAATTTAGTAAAAAGGTAGGTCTTGGTCCAGAAAGCGTGCGTTTCTTTAAATGGTGTTAATCCGTTCAGTTGTTGCTGAGAAATTTAAAAAACATAAAATATTGATATCTGAGCACCGAGGAGGAACTTAATTCTGATTGGCTGCCAACACTCCAAACCAGAATGTGTTCGCAGACATCTTGTGACTTGCAACCGAGTCACAAGAAAACAGTAGAAAAAACATAAAAAAAAGAAAAGGGGGCAGTGTAGAAACACCCTGGCCACCTAGGCCAGCTTGGGGTCCTACAAGGAAACCCAGGGCCATAACAAGATTTTTTTTTTAAAACATCAGCCAAATTGGGTGCGCCAGGTCCCGAAGGCAATGCCCAATTTATTGGAAAATGATATGCGGGGGGACCAACACCTCCCGGGGCTTTTTATTTTTAATGCGTGGGGGGCTTGTGCCCCCCCCATGTTGCCCTGGGGACCGCCATCTCCCAAGGGCATTTAAATCTTTGTGGGGGGCCTCGAAGGCCCCCAAGCCCCGGGGGACTGCCAGCTCACCGGTGCTACAAAGATTTTGGGTGGGAGGCCTTTCAGGCCCCCCAAGCCCCAGGGAATCACCACCTCCCTGGGGCTACATGATTTCAATGCGGGGGGACATGCGGCCCCCCAGCAGACCCGGGGACTGCCACCTCAGGGGCATTGAATATGTAAATACGGGGGTCCATAGTGGCCCCCAGCCCCTGGGACCACCACCTCCCCAGGGCCCTGGGAACAGCCAACCCCCAGGGCTGGCTCCTGCACTGTTCTGGGGCGTCCCTGGGACATTGCTGTTTGCTATGGCAGGGCGGAAGTACGGCTCCCGCCTTGCTATAGCAAATACTGCTTTCCTCCTTGGAATCCAGAGCAGGAAACCTGCTCTCGCTTCCAAGAAGCAAAGCAGAATTGCTTTTGGGCAAGGGAAGCTGCATGTTAGTAACTCCCCTTGCCCAAAAGCAAAGCCGGCTCCCGCAGGAAGCGGGGAGCCGGCTGGGACCATGGGGGCATTGGGTCTCCCCCTGTGGTCCCCAACATGAGGGCTGGCCCCAGGGGATGGGGTCCCTGGGGCCAGAAGTTACCCAGGAGGGGGCCACACAGCCCTCCTCCCTTTTGTAATTAAAAAAAAGGCCGGACCCCATTGGCCGCATGGGCCATACAGCCCTCCTCCAAACTTTTATAAATAAAGAAATGCTGGCCAGGCCCCGGAGGATGGGATCACTGGGGCCAAGAGAGGCCACAAGACCACGTGCCCCCCCTTCCAAAAATAAATATAAAAAACAAATGACCAAGCCCTGGGAGATGGGGTCCCCGGGGCCGAAAATGGCATAGGGAAGCGGACCACACGGCCACCTTCCCTAAAAATATTTAAAAAATAAAATAAATGAGGCCCTGCCCCGGGGGATGGGGTCCCTGAGTCCGAAATCGGCCTCGGGAGAGGGATGCACTGGCCCCTTCCCGTTTATAAAAAAAGAAAAAGAAAAAAAATGGGCCAGGCCCCAGGGCCACGCAGGCACCCTTCTACAAAATGCAAAAAGGAAAGAAAAGCCAACATCTAGCCGGAGGACACGCCCTTCCCTGCACCACTCTGCAAATCCACTTCCTGGCGCCTTCTAAGTTGGGGAATTAAGTCCCCTTGAATCCTCAGGGTCCCTGGGGGCTAACTGGTACCTGGTGAGGCCCGCAACATGGGATTGCTGAGAGGTGGTCCAAGGCCCTGTCCCATTTTACACCACTCTGCAAAGCACCTCTTGGGGGCCTGGTCTTGGACCACTCTCAGTAATCCAGCTGAGTGGGGCTTACTGGAGGTACCCGGTGGGCTAGTTGGCCCCCAGGGACCCTCAGGAGGCAAGAGGACTTCATCCCCAACCAAGAGCGCGCTAGGAGGCATGTTTGCAGAGTGTTGGACAAAGGGGGCGTGCTCTGTGTCCACCTATCAGCAATCCCACTATCTGGGGCATACTGAAGGTATCAGATAGGCTACTTGGCCCCTAAGGACCCCCAGCAGTGAGGTGGACTTTAATACCCATCCAAGAGCATGCCAGGGAGCATGTTTGCAGAGTGATAGGGAAAGGGGGCATGGCCTGCTATGAGAACTTAACAATGCTGCTGTGTGAGACTTACTGGAGGTAATCGGAGGGGTAGTTGGCCCCAAGGTTGTCCTTGGGTGCCAGCTACCCCTCCTGTTACCTCCACTAAGTCCCACGAAGTGGGATTGCTAAGAGGTCTTCGGAGGCCACACACCCCCCTTTCTCCACCACTCTGCAAACACGCCTCCTGGGACAGTACTGGTTGGGGGATGAGGGACTTTGGGGGCCAAGAAGCCCCCCTGGTACCTCCAGTTAGTCCTACACAGTGGAATTCCTGAGCGTTGGTTGAAGGCCCAGCCCTCTTTCTCCACCACTCTGCAAATTTAATAGGTCTCGCATGTGCAAGAGTTAGGGCTATTGGCATTCTAAATGTAAAAGTTTTTTACTAATGTTTTTGAGAGTGAAGTGGATGTACGTTGTGTGTAGTGAAATTATGTGGTATGTTGTTCAGTGAAAATGATGTGGCTAAAAGGTATGTGGTATTTAGTGTATAGGAATTATGTAGAGTGGGATTAAGGGTTATGGAGAGCAATTTTGTGGTATGGTAGTCTGTGTTGTGGAGTGGTAACCTCAGGTTTAGTTTTCCTCCTTTCCATAGAAGCTAAACTCTGATCTCAATGAGACAAAAAAAAAGGAATCACTGAGGAGTACTTCTGGACCTAGTCAGAGGTATGAGCAGGGCCACTGGAATTATGCGACTGTGTGGCTGCACTAACTATACATTCGCAAAATTATACATTTTCCGCATTAGCCACATAATCCATCATCTGTTGCCTAATCTGCAGAATTGAAGAAAAAAAACCTTGTCTCTGACTCAAACGTTACCAAAAATGAAACAACAGCTGTTACAGCGCGGTAGAAGGTCCTTTGTAAACCTAGAATGGTCACTTGTTACTTATTGCTAAATGTGGGTGCTAAATTGGTACTAATGGTGTGCAAGCCACTCTTGCTTCTTTCTGCGCCTTTTTTGCCTCTTTCTGCATCTCTGTTGCTTCTGTCTGCACCTTTCTTTTTTTCTGCACTTCTCTTGCCTCTTTCTGTACTTCTGTTGCTTCTTTCTGCACCTCTCTTGCCTCCTCTTTCAGCACCTTTCTTGCTTCTTTCCACACACACAGGGCTACTGTTAAACTGACCTCAGCAGTGCACACATGTAAGTGCAGAAAAGGGCTGCTGGCCTTTAAACTGCCATGCCCTATTATATGCTAGGGACTTAGAGGTAGTTTTAACCCCCCTGCCCTATTATGTACTAGGGCCTTACAGGGGAGGTAATGCCAATCACAGTGGTACCCCAGCCCATAGTGTACCCTAGTATATGTAGTTGTTTTCACTGTATTCTAAGCGTCTTTCAGAATAGCACTGGCTCCAGGCCTGGTTAGGCAGAGCCCAGGGTCAGTCACAGTCAGTTACCACTAGTATCAGTCAGAAAAAAGTTGGGGGTTGCCCAGGGCACAGGATGACTCTGCAACAAGGCCTCTTTCTGCACCTCTGTTGGTCCTTTCTGCATATCTCTTGCTTCTTTCTGCACCTTTCTTCCTGTTTCTGTACATGTCCTACCTCTGTAGGCATAGTTAGAAATTAGCATTAAAAATCTTAGAAATTCCCTAAAAAAACATAGGTTTCAGGGACCTTATAGTTAGAAATTATCATTTAAAAAAACATAGAAATTCACTGAGAAACCATAAGTTTCAGAGACGTTATAGTTAGATATTAGCATAGAAATTCGCTGAAAAAAACACAGGTTTCAGGGACGTTATAGTTACTTGGACATTTGACTCATACAAAACCAGAGAAATTCGGCCATTATAGTTAGTTGAGCTAAGTATAACTCACTCCCCTGCAATGCACTGCTGATGACATCACATATGACATCACTCATGACATGGTCAGTGACATTACTGATGACATCATCCATGTGATAATCTTATGCACCTCCTCACACCCTAGTATAACCTTTGATACATCCACTCTAAAATACAGACTACATTCTCAAAACCATAGACACATCAATATCAATTACTACATACCCACTCACCGATTCCTAGGTCTACACACACATCCACTCACTCACCCATACAGTCATTCGTACATGCAGTCACTCATCAATACAGCCGCTATCATATGCACTCATACACCTGTACAGACACTAACCCACAGAGTTACTTACACAGCTAGTCAGTCATGCAAAGAATCAATCAAACTCCCATTTACTCACCTATACAGTTATACACACACCACCTCACTTATTCACACAGATACAAACACATACTTAGTCTCTTATACAATCACTGACACAAGCACACACTCATCCACACAGCCGCTCTCACAATCACTCAGTCTCACATAGAGTCATTTCTATACTCCAACACTCACATATACTGCCTTTCACATTAAGGGTGGGCGTAGTTCGCGAAGTAGCACTTCGCGAAGCTACACAAAGTGAAGTTCGCACTACGCGAGCTACACGTAGCACTTCGCGAACTGCGTAGTAACATGTTCGCACTGTGCAAGATGTTGTTTTCAATGATTGCACAGTGCAGACAAGCAACCGGCACTGTGCAATCATTGAAAATGGCATCTTGCACAGTGCGAGCTGTAGTTTTCTGCTGCTCGAGTAGATTTTTACTCGAGCGGCAGCTTTCTCAACGCGAACTGGTAGTTTCTCATCGCGAGCGGTCGCGAGCATACGCGACCTCTCGCAATGAGAAACCTGACCTCCTCGCGTTGGGAATCTCGCCGGGAGGTTTATTTTCCATGCTCGCGATCGCGAACAAGGAAAAAGTCTCGCCGGGATGTCATTTTGCTTGCTCGCGGTCGCCAACTTGACGTTGAGGACCGCGAGCAAGCAAAAAATGACCGCAGCACTACGCAACACTACGCTACGCATGTTCGCACTGTGCTACGTGCAGTTCGCGTAGTGCGAAGTAGCGCGAACTTCGCAAACTACGCGAGCGTAGCGTAGTGCTTCGCCCAGGCCTATTTCACATATGTAGTTACTCATGTACCACTGAGACATCTATTCACTCACCAACACAGACATACACACATTCACCCACCTATACAGCCCCTCATAGACTCACTCTTGAACCCACACGCCCACTGATCACCCTGACAGTGGTCCACTCCGTGTTTTCAAGATCACGCTAGCCAACCAGCCACTCACTTGTGCAAGGAGAAAGGAGGAGGAGGAGGACACCGCTCTGCCACTGCTCATTGCGAGTGGGCAGCTTCACCTCGAACCCGGCAGAGCCTGCAGAGCCTCCACAGAGCCTCGCTGCAGCTTTCTGCCCTGGAGAGGTGGACTTGCAGACAAGGACACGTGAAGTAGGCTGTACAGGCTGTACAGGCTAAGAAGCAGGATCCCGGTCCAGGAGCAAGAACGCGTCGGAGGTGAGAGGCGAGAGGTGAGAGGGGTGAGAGGGGTGCTTTACCTTGAAGGGTTCATACCACCCACCTTCACCCACCTTTCAAACCGCTTCTTTCACCGGCTTTGACCGACTTCGGCAAGGAAGCTGCAGTGTGAGAGGCCCTTTGCAGCTTCGCGGTGGCAGCCTGATTAGATAGATCAGGTGGAACGTACAATCCTGCCTCGTTCACCTCAACCCGCTTGCCTCCTCAGTTGCCACCTCCTGTCACCTCCTTTCACCTTCCTCCTGTTGCCTCATGTTGCCAGCAGCTGCCAGCAGCTGTCAGTAACCTGTCTGTAACCTTTCGGCGAATCTCCGTCCAGATAAGCCACTCACCTTTGAAGCCCCTGCGGGAACCACGGAGGAGTGGCACCTCCCTGCACCTGCACTTCTCAGTGAATACTGCACTGTACTGCCTTATCGCAAACCTACTGATTCTCTACAGCTCTTTCTAGCCTCCCACAACCAAAAAAGGGCACTCTAAGTCGACAAGTTGGTCATAGAGATAGTCATCAAGGCGGGTGCTATGAGATCGGGCAGAGTAAGGAAAGCACCAGCGAAAGCGAAAGCAAAATCACAACCACATCCTAAAGCAGCCAAACGAAAGAATGAAGGGAGGAGGGGGTCCAGTGTCACCAGGGATACCTGTCCACTGGGCCTTGCCCAAGACAGCTCTAACATAAAACGTGGGAAACTTGATGACTCGTCTGATGACATACATTTCAACATGCAAAACAATTTCCCGCTCACCTGCAATCTCCAAAAATCATCTGCAACATCAAGGGGCAATACATCCAACACAAGGCAGGGACTAGAGGACCAGGATTTAATTTGTGAGGGAGGGTTGCCATCAAGGAGAAACCCTTCTCTTTTTCAACCAAAAATATACACTAAATTTTCCTTCTTGAAAGATCCTGGCACAGTAATATTCTCAAAAAGTGCCACCATAGAAGGATTACAATCCCCTCTTCTACCTTTAGCTCCATACAGCCTTGGCCAAGAGCTGCAACCAACGATGCTGAAGGAGATCACTGCTCAAATCCATTTTGATGGCAGCCCCCCAAAAAGTCCACAAACCAGCCTCAAGGGGAATCTTAGTGAGGAAGAACTGCTCTTGCAAAAAAACAAAAATGGAAAAAACGACGTAACACAAGATACCGTCGAATAAAATGCACAACGTGGAAAAAAAGAGCTTGAAAGAGCGTTGGACTGCGACCTACTGGAGCACCAATCTGCTTATCAACATGCTCAACAGAAGGACAACCACAATGAGCATCTTGTTTCCTCACAACATAATTTAACGGTCAGCTCACGCAAAAATCAATCCCTACTTTGTATTCTTATTTGTTCAGGCCAACTAAGGCCCAGCCAGAGACAGCAACTTCCAAACTGCAGCGGCAAGGGCAAGGGAAACCCACATTAGGCTCAGACTTCCAATACTTTCAACTTCCTCCCAAAATCTCAGAGATTCACCTAAGCGAGGATAGAAGCGAGGACGCTGAAACCCTGATAAATCAAGTAAAGTCTAATTAGGATTATGCCCCAATGTTCCATCAAAGCCCCTCAGCGACAGCACCAACAGTACACCAGCTCAAGGAGCACAAAACAGGGGAACTAGCACCACAACAAAATAACCCCTTCCCTCAACCGTCATCAGCAACTAGCCCCGACCTAATATTATTGGGGCCAGGTCAATCGGCACCTGGCAAAAACATAGGCAACTACAATGGCAATCCTTGCAGCTGGTCAACCGCTGCTTAATGAAGATATGCCAGCAGCAACTGGCGACATGTCCTTCCTAGCTTCTCAAGAGTGGGAGGAACTAGAAGAAGCAAAACCACCCGCAGCAACGAATCCTTAGTCTGGGAGTCGATACTAACCACTATGCAATACTCGACTGCAGCCCTGCAATATCAATCCCACAAGCTGGATCTCCAACTTACAGTTCTTCAAACCCTGGCTGACTTCATCTCAGGGATCGATAGGAAATTAGATGATTTAAATGGTCTGATAAAAAGAGGGCAAGAAGCGGCCTTTAAATCGCATCCTGAGCAACAGGAATGCTCCTGTGCCCCTGTAGTGGACAAGCTATTAACGGTCCCAATGATACTGGGTGACTTGTTGACCGTCCTGAAACAAACAGCTACAACTCAGAATATTGTCTGTAACGGCAGTCTGCAGGTCGACGGCAGTGTACATGGCCCACAATCAACAGGGTGGATACAGCCAAACAGGGACAGCTTACCAGGAGGAAGCAGCCCCTCGCAACGCCCAAAAGCCGGGCTGCCAAATAAAACGGATTTATCGGCAACATCTGGATGTAAATATAAAAGGAAAGGCAGGAACAAGAAATCAGCACCCCGGGCACAACATATAGGCGCACATGCATCAACCAAACCAAAAGCGATTCCTTAATAGCGAGAAATAAGGAATCGTTATTAAGGAATCGCTTTTGTGCATGCATCAACAGATTCAGTAAATTTTAGCGATTCCTTAAAAATCGCCATATTTACCGAATAATCAATAGCGGGGCATGCAAACTCCGATTAGCTAATAGCGAGTTCGGTAATACCGAATTAGCTATTAGCGAATTCGGTATTAGCGAAATCGCAATTGAACGCGTCGCTCCGGGAACTTGCAGATGACATCACCAACCAGGAAATACTGCAGCCCCACCCTCATTGCCTCGACAGAGGAGCAAACAGGAGCTGTGAGTGAAGACTGCCTGTGCAGAGTGAAGCCACACCGACTGTGCAATTCGCAAAACCTATTTATCATGGAGAAGGAAGTACCATCCAGCGCTGAGTCAGCACGCAAGCGCAAGCGCAAGTTCTCTGACAGGGAGCTGGAGCACCTGATAGAGGGAGTCAGCAGCAAGCATGATCGCCTTTTCGGTAAGCTGTCCCTCAAGGTGCCTGAGCAAGAGAAGCGGCGCATATGGCTGCGCATCCGGGAGAGGGTGAATGCAGTTGGTGTAATGCTCCGCAGCATCGACGACCTCAAGAAAAGGTGGTACGACCTGCGGAAGCGTGCCAAGGAGAGGATTGCGGAGAGGCTCCGGGAGGCGAGCAGGACCGGAGGCGGCTCTTCAACGGTCCAAGCCAACACTGCCCTGGAGGAGCTGGTGGAAGGGACGATCGAGCGTGAAGCCGTCGTGGGAGTGACCCAGATGGACACGTCCGGCGCAGCCACAAGTGCCCAAGGTAAGATGCATGCCTGTGCCCATACCCAGCATAGCGTAAATCCATTCCCATGCCCCCAGCAGGATCTGAGTGTGTATGCAGCTTTGGGCCACACAGCTTTACTCTTAACACTAGTGCATCATGGGAGTTGTAGTCTAGGCAGCCCAGTGTGCATGTACAGGCGTAAATACAATTACGGATCACCACATCAGTTGAACATGGATATAGACTGTTTACTTAGTGGATCACAGAGGGACATGTATGTGTACAACACTACGGAGGTGTAACTATCCCACTAACCATGCACTGTTTCACACACAGATGCATCTCCTGGGGAATCGGACGACAGTGGACAGCTAATCATATCCGAGACAACGGTGGATTCCGACATGGAGACAGCGCAGGATGCGCATCCATCACCTTCACCTGCCACCCCACCACCACCAGAACCACCAGCACCACCAGCACCAGCTGCAGCAACAACAGCCACTAAAGCGCTGAGGCGCAGGTCCCAAGTAGCGCCCTTGCAGGTGATGGAAACACCATCCACACAATTGGGACAAAGTCTGCACACCATCACACCGCCTGCTGCACCACCTGGATGCGCCAGACTCCAACAGCGGCACAGGGCTCGGCCAAGTTCTGTCTCCTCAGGCGACCTTGATCTCCCACACACTTCTGCCATCGAGGAGAGGATGCTGCGTGTACAGCGCCTGCAGGGATGACACATGGCAAAAATTAGCTCAAATATCGTGCGCCTTGCTCAGGAAATGCGTGCCATGACTGCGGCGGTTAGGGACATGACCACTGTGGTGGCAGAGGGCAATGGGCACCTCAGGGAGGACATCCATGAGCTCACCCGTGCCATGAGGGAGGGCCATGAGTGCGAGAGGAGGAGGCACCGTCAGCAATTGTTGCGGTCCGCGGCCTCTACAAAGGCTATCACACGTCTCAGCAACAGCACCGCAGTGTTGGCACGCCGCTCTGTGTCCTTGCAGGTGGACCTTGGGCACTTTTGCGGAGGTGTAGCAAAGGCACTAGGGCAGATGACCGCTGCTGTCGAACACCTACAGAGCAGCACATTCAGTGCTGGTGCATTGGGAGGGGAAGATGGCAGTGAGGCTGCCTCGAGTGTCAGCA
This sequence comes from Triturus cristatus, assembly GCF_964204655.1. Taxonomy (NCBI): domain Eukaryota; kingdom Metazoa; phylum Chordata; class Amphibia; order Caudata; family Salamandridae; genus Triturus; species Triturus cristatus. The sequence continues at coordinate 462,310,599 of NC_140586.1, read as the reverse complement.
GTGTGTCGGTGGCAGAGGCCAGCACCAGGCACCGCAGTTTGCAGGCCTCCACGGGGACAGGCCATGGTGAGGCGTCGGAGACACCTGAGCGGAGGCTTGGTGTACGTGGCAAGCGCCACTAGACAGAATTACAGGCCTACCTGACCGTGGTGGGGCAACCATGGTCCTCCCCTTCCTGAGTCTGCACAGCCGTGACTTTAACGCACATTTGTTTTAACTTTTTTCATGTGGAGCATTATTTCCATTGCTTGTTTTGTTGCACATACCACAGTGCTACTGTGCATTAAACAGTTGCACCCCCAACAAATTAGTTATGTATCATTCTCACCTGATTCAGAAATGATGTTGCATGATGTATGTCCGCCTCCTATGGCCCTCTGCTGTGTTAGGGACGTGTGCCTGTCGGTGTTGGGCGGGTGGTTGGTCATCCCGGTGGTCCTCATTCCTGTCCACCTCTATGGGTATCCCCCTTCTGGTCGCAATGTTGTGCAGCATTGCACATACAGCAATAATCCGGCAGCAGGTTTCAGGTTTGTATAGCATGGCGCCGCCAGTCTTATGTAGGATTCGAAAGCGACTCTTCAGAATCCCAAATGTCCTCTCTATGACATTCCTAGTGCTTATGTGTGCTGCGTTGTAGCGTTGTTCCTGTGGGGTTGCTGGATTGATGTATGGGGTGAGTATATATTCACGCAGGGCGTAAGCACTGTCACCTAGAAGATAGAAGCAAAGACTTAGCAATGGTGAAGTTCATACATGTGTGGTGTTCATGTTGGGAAGCGGAATTTGTACGTACCAAGCAGGAGTCCCGCTCCAAATTCTCCGTTGAGTAGACGCCTGTGGATTCCACTGTTGTGGAATATGTAGGAGTCGTGTGTGCTCCCTGGAAATTGTGCCACTAGGTCCGTTATGACGTGATTGGCATCGCACACAACCTGCACGTTGATTGAGTGGTATGACTTGCGGTGACGGAATATGTACTCATTTGCTGCCGGTGGACATATGGCGATATGCGTACAGTCAATGCATCCAATTACATGGGGGAATTGTGCCACCTGGTAGAATGCCTGTTTGTTGCGGTCCAACTGCTGTGGGGTTGTGGGGAAGCTGATGTGGGTGTGTAGCATTGTCAGCATGGCATCTAGGAATTTCTGGAAGAAGCGTGAGAGTGCGCTTTGCGATACGCCTCCGGCTACCGCAATTACCCCCTGGAAACTTCCTGAGGCCAGTAGGTGCAGGCTGCATAGGACCTGGACGTGCGCAGGGATTGCATTGGTCCGGTGTGTCTGGTGCTGCAGTAATGGTTCCAGGTCTGCAATGAGGCGCATGATCATGGCACGATTGAGTCGATACTTCTCGTACACCTCGTCCTCATTCTGGCCGAGCAAGGTGATGCGCAGTCTGAAGACTCTCTCCTGGACCCTTCTCCTGCGCTGTCCTGCCGCATTGATACGCATCCTCCTTGCAAGCACGTAGAGGGCTGCCATTTTGTGGTAGCCAACAGGGTCTCCTTGGCCACATTTAAGGGTTTGGTGATTACCACAATCAGTTGCACCTGTTGAAATATTTGTTTTTATTCACATGACTTTTTTTTTAACTTTACCTCCAGGTTCTGATTCCCCTTATTTAGCTCATGCAAAATAGCGATTTTTGGGATTTTCGGTATTTGCGACTGTTGTTGCATTGGGTAGCGATTCGTTATTAGCCATTGGCACTTGCCGGGAGCTATTAGTGATTTTGGTAATTGCTAATTCGGTATTTAGCGATTCGGTATTATTGCATGTTGGTTATTTGCGATTCGGTATTTTACCGGATTTCATTTGGCGATTCGTTATTTGCTCACAGTTTGGGTTGATGCATTGGGATTCGGTTTGTTTTACTCGCTAACGGGTTTTTTTAGCGATTCGGTATTTTACCGACTGGATTTTGGCTTGATGCATGTGCCAGTTAGTGATTAACTTTCAGCCGGACCTAGTGGCAACAGACCGAATAAGTGATGAAACTCCAAACTCAGCAACTACAGCAGTAGCTGAAAGCAAAAGGGTCAGGACTACAAGACCCAAACCCATAAGGGCACAGCAAAGTAGTTCCTGCCAAACAGAGAGCGGCAGTAATAAAGTGGAGGATGGACACGAACCACTTGGAAAATTAGTCGGCAACACTACTTCTTCTTTAATTTCTACACCCCAGCGGAAGACCCTGGAATTCACCAATACAAGGCTAGATTCACCAACAACAGTACCAGACAGAAAGAAACTCGCTGAAGGACTACAAGTGGTAAATCTGAAATTAGGTCTAGACACACAAGAAGTCCATAACAAACCTTCATTATGCCTAAGTCAAAATCATGGCGGTACAAAAGGGGGTGGTGATGGACGGAGCATCAGAACCAATCAAATACTCACACCCAGTCAACAGATCTGGGTTTGATCCATCACCGTTCTTTAGCCCACTCTGCCACCCCAGTTCAGACATGGCCATATGCAAATCAGTCTGACCCTGTGCCTCATGGGAACAGTCCAGCCCGAACTGCCAAGCCATGCCTTCCCTGGACCGGAAACAAGCTTCCTAGGACCGGTTTCTGGCATTTCAGCCGTCTTCAGCCAGGCTTGCTTGAATCCAGTGGCAAAGTGAGCAAGGGACTCACGTCTGAGCATACCCTGCCAACTTATGGCGAACAAAGCGGTACAAAAGGGGGTGGTGATGGACGGAGCATCAGAACCAATCAAATACTCACACCCAGTCAACAGATCTGGGTCCATCACCACCCCCTTTTGTACCGCTTTGTTCGCCATAAGTTGGCAGGGTATGCTCAGACGTCCTAGGAAGCTTGTTTCCGGTCCAGGGAAGGCATGGCTTGGCAGTTCGGGCTGGACTGTTCCCATGAGGCACAGGGTCAGACTGATTTGCATATGGCCATGTCTGAACTGGGGTGGCAGAGTGGGCTAAAGAACGGTGGTGGATCAAACCCAGATCTGTTGACTGGGTGTGAGTGTTTGATTGGTTCTGATGCTCCGTCCATCACCACCCCCTTTTGTACCGCTAAGTCAAAATCATGGGCAAGGCGTCAGCCTGCACGACAAAGAACGACCTTCATCTGACCAATTGTTAACATCACACAACAGCAGTAATCACGAAATGACTAAAGCTCATCCTCCTAAACAAGGGCCTGTCGACCGTAAAGAGCCAATTAGCACTGGATCTCAGCATCTCACTCAGGAAACACTTGCCCACATAGCAACTAGAAGTGGCAGTTTGCAGCCCCAATGCCAGGATTCTACTACGGCAGAAGAGACCGATACTATAATATTCCTTCTCCAATATCAGTCACATGGTCGTATGGATATCCTAAATAGAGGCAACATCTTACGACTCCTACATTCCATCTTCATCCCTAGCTAACGTTGATACTTCTGATTTAATGTCAATCAAATTCTTGCCAGCAAACACTGATCAGAGCACCGAAGCGAGCAAAACAACATGACGATCCTTAGAGGTTGCTGGTAGAGTTCTACACAAAGGAAATAGATCTCAAAGCTGGGGGATAACTCTGAAATCAATATCAAAGCCATCATATCCAACACCTTTTCTCAGTCTAGACGCATGCTCCCCAAGCCTTGCGACCTTTTCAGTTCTAAAAGGTACAAGGAGTAGAACACCAGGTAGAACGATTGAGGCCAACCTGACAATCGCTCTGTTACCAACTCAAAGTCAATAATCACTACCACATCCATCAACAAGCAACAACTGGACCACCACACACCGACTAATAACACCCGTATGCCCAAATTGACAACAGACGGCTGCAGTATATCCATCGCCAATAGATCATGAAGGAACTTCCATATGTGTCTAAGAACATTAATGGCTTGGCATCTAAAATGAGTGCCCAAGAGATCTTAAGCTACATGAAAACTTTTGACATAATATTGTTACAGGAGACCTGGGAAGATAAGCCCTTCGACCTGCAAGGTTATACCTCCTACTCACTTCCTGCAACCAAGGAATCTGCTTTTGGCTGTCGCTCGGGAGGTCTGCTGTTTCTAGCCTCAATAACCAGAATAGGTGAGCTTTTACCAATAACAATACACCTAACATCTCCAAATTGAATTCTGGCAGCAACATTGATGCTCAAGTTAAACCAGCTTAAACAGGATAAAGTAATAAGAAATGTCTATATACATCCTAAACAAAAAACAAAAGTAGCAAACGAGCTGTCAATGGAGCTACAGAGAGTGATGGACGAAGAGGCAGCGGATCTCTTTATCTAGGCCGGAGATTTTAAGATGCACCTCCAAGGGCAATGTGAGGATGACGATTCAACGCAGGACCTCTCAGGCGTATGGGGAATCCCATCGCAAGGCCAAACAGAGACCATCAAGCCCTCTAGGAATGCAACGAATCTGCTTCGGGACATGGAACATCTAAACATGAGAGCTCTAAATGGCCGGTTTAAAGAGGACAACCCACCAGCAGCCACGTACCACTCGACTAAGACATCATCAAGATTACAACTTTACAACATTAACAATGTTTAACAAAATTGACACCTTTAAGATAGGCAACTACGAATTTAGTGACCATCTGCCACAAGAGTTGAACCTTCATGCTCGACCATGTCATACACCAGAAACTAACAAGTCCTTTTTTCTGGATGAAACTAGTAATCTTAGAAGAATAAGGTGCAACACTAACAACATAGAAGAAATATCGTCTACAGCTAAAGCCCTGTACAATCAAGGAGGTGTTAATGTAGAGCAGCCTGTGGAAAGTTGGGAAAACTTTGTTACATCTTTAGGAGGAACATTTTCCACCAGACAAGGCCCGAAACTGAGGGAAGCTGAAGCCAACCCAATTAAGATGGCAAGGAGTCCAGTTTCAAAAACACTTAAGCGATCCATAAATCGAAATTTAAAGCAACAACGTGGAAATCCAAATGACCAGAGCCTGCAAGATACCCTTCGTGCGCTAAAGAAATTATTAAAAACGAGGAGCTGGATTAATAAAAGAGCAAAGAACAATGATTTATGGGGCATATTTTACCACGATGCAAGCCAGAAAAACCGCAAAATTATGGCAATCAGTTAACAAACTGCAGCAGCCTAATCATCCAGGCATAGCCTCAAGCATCACTGAAGTCTCTTGGTTTGACTATCTTTTTAAACATTTTAACGACTCAGCAAAAGAAACTATAATTCCCCCTGTCCAACTGGGAAATTTCTGCTCCAACAACTTAACACAAGCAGACACAAATCAACACCTATAAAGTGAAGATGATAGAGGCTCACCAAAGACAAAGCTCTGGGAGACGGATCAGCCAACAGGCTCACAATGTCAATTAAATGTTGTAGAAAAGCAAAACGGCCCCCTGGCTACAGCAGTAAGGAGGCAAATTGCAACAGGAAGGCGGGTGGGAGCACCAGGCCCAAATGGTATACCACCAAGTCTGTACAAGCAAGACCCCGAGTTTTGGAGTAATGCTTTGGAACCTGTGATAGGACATGCATTAAGAACTACAGAATTCTCTGAGTCATGGAGAGGTTCGATCATCAGCCCAATATACAAGCAAGGAGCAAGGTCGGATCCAAACAACTATCGACTGATAGCCATTATAGATACAGAGGCCAAATACTTTGCGGGGATCATTTTAACCGAATTGGCCAGCTGGTCCTCTACAAACCACAAAATACCCATCACCCAAACAGACTTCCGCGAAGGGCATGGCACAATAACCAACATCATGGCCTTTACCATGCTCATGGACGCTGCAAAGCGGGGAAAATACCCTCTATATCTCTGCTTCATAGACTATTCAACAGCATTTGATCACGTTGACCGCAGAAAGTTCTGGCAAAAGCTTGTCAAATGAGGGATGCCAACACCTTTATTGGATCAACTCATTAAACTGCGCACCACCACATGGATTAGAATCAAACAAGGCGCCGGGAAGCACCTCTCATCCAGAATTACTACTACAAAGGGTCTAAAGCAAGGAAGTGTCCTAGCCCCCATGCTTTTTAGACTTTTTCTGGTGGATTTACCGGGGGAACTGGATAGCTGTCTTTCACATTCTCCGAAGCTAGGGGGCACGTCATTGACAAACCTGCTATATGCCGATGATTTAGTTCTGGTTAGTAGGACTCCTATTGGCCTTCAGCGCCTTCTTGACGCAACCTATAAATTCTCGCAACTGAACGCTCTGGAAATTAACTTTAAAAATCAAAAATCTTGGCAGTAAACCACCGCAAGAAGGCAAACCCAAAGTGGTACCTGGCCAGCAAACGCCTTGACCAAGTAGAATGCTATAAATATCTGGGCGTTTTGCTAGACCACAAGAACTCTTTTAAGCCTCAGCTAGAATCTCTGCGAAGAAAGGGAGTCATGACTTACTTAGCATTAAAACCCTTAAAGAAGATGCTGCCGGACCTTATGTTTGAACCTTTTTTAAAAGTCTTGCTAGCAAAACTTCAGCCCACACTCAATTATGGCAGAGAATTGCTGATGGGCAGAGACGCAGTATCTCTCGCTAGCACAATAGCAACCGCCTATCCAGCAATCTTCCAGCTTCCCAAATGTGTTTCACAGGCTCAAATCAGACTGGAATTCGGCCTCCAAAACCAGGTGACAGAAAAGAAGGGGGCTTTTGTAAAAAGCTGGCATAAAATATGTGGGGACTCTGAACAACCATCTTTGGGTAGAGCTTTCACGCTATGGAAAGCTGACAACCAACGTGTACCTTCAAGAGTCCATCAACACACTAGGCTTGACAGATACCTGGAACACTCCAATGGGCAACTCAGCCTTTAAGAAATTAGTTACCAAGACAACAAGACTAATATCATCAATAGAGGACAAGAATGCTCTATCTAATCGAGCTCATGGTTGGGCTGTGTTAAACAACTATGAGGTCCTCAAACCCCAACCCTATCCCAAGGCAGGTATAAACATTGCGACCATGGAAAGATTCTTGAGGCTCCGCCTGGGAGTCAGAGTAATCAACTCGCTTCTACCACCTTGGGAAAGAAGGGGTGGAGACCAGCCCTGTCGTTTGTGCGCTAGTGGCATGGAGAACCTCATTCACATCATATGCATCTGTGAGAAGTTAAAAGACCTACGGAAAATGTTACTAAAGCCATTCTTCAATCAGTATGGTGTCAGGTCTTATAGGCAGGCAGTTATGCTGTGCTTCAATCCATCCTTAGTGCAGCTAAACTGCCGCCTCATACATTTTTTTGCACTGACTGCGACGAAGCTGAAAAGCCTACCTGCAAAAGTTACATCTTTGACAACTGTTTGAACCACCTTGTATATACCGGCCTCTCACAACGGAATCTGGATGCTAAAAATAGCAGCTACAGGTTGCCTACTTGCCGCAAGGGATCATTTTGCCATTTGAAAAATACATTTTCTATTGAGCTGCCTTCTAATAGACTCAGTGCTGTCTGTGCTGGGGACACATGCACTTTTGACATTTTCTTAAAAGTTTCACGCATACATAAAAGTGTTTATTTTAAACTTTTTCTTAATTTTTATTGTATTAACGTAATGTGATTGATCTTATTGTTAAATGCATTTATGCAACGGTTTTAATTAATCATGCATGATAATAAACTTAACTTAACACTGAATCCATGCAGTGGCAGTGAGTCATACACACCACACCCACCCACCCAGATACCCATACAGATACTCAGACAAGCAATCAATAACCCATAGAGAAACTCATGTATCTACTCACCAACCCATGCAGCCACTTACACACCAACAGACAGGGTGATACATACATTCACACAGTTTAGTCACTAACCCATGCATTCAGTAAAACATGTTTAATCACTCACTTATACAGTCAGTCATGCACCTACTAAATCATCCATTCAGACAGTCATTCACCCATTCATTCTTCAATACACCTTGGCCTATATATGTATAAAACATATTTAACCTTTACAGAAACTGTCACTGGACGATGTCATATTCACTGAAAATAAACACACGTTTCAGGGACGTTATAGTTACTTGGACATTTCACTCATACAAAACCAGAGAAATTTGGCCGTTATAGTTAGTTGAGCTAAGTATAACTCGCGCCCCAGCAATGCACTGCTGATGACACCACATATTACGTCACTCGTGACATGGTCAGTGACATCACTCATGACATCTCAAATGACATCACTGATGACATCATCCAGTGACTGAGTTTCTATAAAGTTTAAATGTGTTTTATATATATAGGCCAAGGTGTATTGAAGAATGAGTGGGTGTAGCTGTCTTTCCCTAGGCCATTTTTGCCCTGGGGACCTCATTTCCCGGGGCTTGCCTATTTGTTTTTTATATTTATTTTTAGAAGGGAGGCCATGTGGCCCCCCTTTCCTGGGCCTCTCCTGGTCCCGGTGACCCCATCCCCTGGGGCCAGCTCGCACTTTGGGGACCGCGGGGGAACCGCCAATGCCCCCGCAGTCCCAGCCGGCTCCCCGTCTCCTGCAGCCGCCGGCATTGCTTTTGGGCAAGGGGATCTGCTAACATGCAGCTCCTATTGTTCAAAGGCAATTCTGCTTCGCTTCTTGAAAGCAAGAGCAGGTTTGCTATGGCAGGGCAGGAGCCATGCTCCTGCCCTGCCATAGCAAAGAGCAATGTCTGGGGGGTGGGCACTCCAAGAAATTGCAGAAGCTGACCCTGCGGAATGGCAGGCCCCAGGGCCATCAAGGGCTCCAGGAGGGGGGCTGCGCATCCCCCCTCACAACATGTAAATAGCCCCAGGGAGGTGGCAGACCCTGGGAAATCATATAGCCCAGGAGAGGTGGTATTTCCCAGGGATTGGGGGGCCCGTGAGGTCCTCACCCAAAAAAATGTAAAAGGAGGTGGCGGTTATCGGGGCTTGGGTTCCCGCAAGACCCCTCAGCACAAATATGTAAATGCCCGGTTCAGTGGCGGTCCCCAGGGCAGCATGGGGGGATAGTAGCCCCACACACATTTAAAATGAAAAAAGCCCTGAGAAGGTGGCAGTCCCTGGGTCTGCGGATGGGCCACATGCCCCCATATATAATTATCAAAGCCCTGGGGATGTGGCGGTCCCCAGGACTGCAGGGGCCCCCACAGGTCCCCGCTAATTAATTGGGCTGGCATCGCTTAATTTCTTTTCACTGGATTTGCTCACCCATCGTGAATTTGGCTGATCTTTTCTTTTTTTTTTTTAAATACTTTTTGGGGCCCTGGGGGTCCTTATGGGACCCCCTGAGCAGGCCCAAGAAGTCATGGTGATTCTACCCTGCCCCCTTTTCTTGTTTTTTTCTACTATTTTCTTGTGACTCATTACCAAGTCACAAGATGGCTGCCAACACATTCTGGTTTGGAGTGTTGGCAGCCAATCTGAATTAAGCTTCTGCTTGGGAGGGTTTGCGAATCCTCCGTGGTGCTCAGATACCGACATTTAAATTTTTTGAATTTCACAGCAACTACAGAACTGATTTACACCATTTAAAGAAAGCACACTTTCTGGACCAAGACCTACTTTTTTACCAAATTTTATGTAATTCCGTTCAGCAGTTTGGGCTGTAGCTTTGTCTAAATTAACATGGGGAAAATGCGTTTTGGGGCCCCTCTTTTTTCCTCGGCCCCCGCTTGACAAATCACCTAGGAGCTCACCTTAGTGAAACATTAGTTTTGAAAATTTTGTGAAGATTCATCAAACGGCGCCAAAGATATTGGTGAAAGAAAAACGCTTTTTGAATGGAAACGAGGACCTAACTACAACTACCTACTGGCAACTGCCAGTAGGTAATATATATATGTGTGTGTATATTTTTACAGGTGGTATGGCATAAACGTGGTAGACTACTGACTGTGCCCTCAAGTGACTAAGTCAAACTTTTTAATGACTGTTTGAATCTATGAATATTGATTTTATATATAGCTGAATGATAGTTTCATGCATTTTCTATGTATTTATTGCTTGTTTTGCACACAGTTTTGCTTGACTTCTGCTTCCATTTTGCACATTAGTAATGGCTAAAGAAAATTAATTTTTAAACAGTGATGTTTTTTAATGAATTTTGCTGTGACGTCTTAAAATGATTTTATGATATATCTTTTGTAATGTTTTTGTACATATGCACTTTGATGGTACTCGGTTACCGAATAAAGTTCATTACTTCTAGATATATATATATATATATATAAAATCTATAATAACATTCAATTATAAATTAAAACATTAAACTATTCAAAAATCTTCAAACATAAATTTCCCACTCCAGTGAGCGCAACAGTAGGGAAAATGTTGGATATCAGAGGAGGCCGGCCCACAATATTGTCCCGAAATAGCTTTCGGGAAAGTTCTTCACAGTACGTGGATTATTTCTTGCAAAATCATGTACAAAAACTCTCCTCATACATCAGGGACACAGGGGACTTTTTATCCAAAATACAGTACTTTGAATGGGAAGCTGATTTCCTACTGATCACCTTAGACGTGACATCCCTATATACATCCATCAACAATCAGGACAGTCTAAGGGCGTTGAAATTTTTCCTGGACAGGAGTTCACCGAAATACACATTGCATAACAAAATGTTAATTCAACTGGTTGAATATTGTCTTTGGAACAGTATTTTTATGTTTTAGAACTCACTCTATCAACAGCAATTAGGTGTAGCTATAGGGGCCAGCTTCTCCCCCAGCTATGCCTGCTTACAAATGGGAGGGTGGGAGAAGCTGGTCCTCCAGAAAGAGCTTGAGACAGTTGTAACTGGGAACATTAAACTTTGGCTTAGGTTCGTAGCTGACCTTTTTATAATCTGGCAGGGGAGGCGAATAGAAGTGGAAAAATTCATAGAGGTTTTAAACATCAATAGTCTTTATCTACAGTTTACGCCCACTTTGAGCACTGAGTGTCAACTTCCTTGATGCATCAGGGAAGGCAAGCTGGCAACAGCATTCCAATGCAAGCTTACTGCTGACAATGCAGCCTTGCACTAGCAGTTCTCACCCTCAACACTTGGGGGCTGATTCCGATAGCCGGTCGGACAGTTGTCCGTAGCCTTAAAGTGTGACCGACACGTACCCGGAGCCGGTCCATCCTGTAGAGTAAGTACGATGCGCATAACTGCCAAAAACACGACCGACACGTAGGCTGTGAATCAAGCTCCATTGTCCGTCCGAGCCGTAACTCCTAATGATGACCCGAGTCGCCCGGAAGCAGTATCCATAGCAGTTTCCGGCATGACAAGTACGATGTGTACTTCCTACGTGCCAGACAGGTCATCATGTACGGCACGTCACAGCATCCGGAAAACAAGCATATCAGCTACGATTCACGCCACAACTCAATACACGGCTATGAGATGGACCAGCTTGCAACGGGTACGAGACGGAGCAACAAGCAGCGTGTACGAAACGAACACATCGTGAATCCCATCACGCAGGTCATACCAGCACTCTACATCTATGACCAGATCAGGAACCAACGCCGACGACGCAGGTGGTAAGTCAGACACCTATTACATAAACAAACGACACGTACCCGCAAAATGGCACACACACACAGGGGATCCACATCCTGGCCACTAACAACAGCCCACCATAGGGGTTGCATGGCCAGCACCACTAACACCCCCACCCATAGGGCTCATGTTGCCCATCACTCCTGACACCCCCACCCATAGGGACAATGTTGCCCATCACCCCTGCCACCCACACCCATAGGGCTTATGTTGCCCATCACCCCTGCCACCCCTACCCATATGGCTGATGTTGCCCATCACCCCTGCCCCTCCCACTCATAGGGGACCTGTTGCCCATCACCCCTGCCACCCCCACCCATAGGGCTTACGTTGCCCATCACTACTGCCACCCCCACCCATATGGCTGATGTTGCCCATCACCCCTGCCACCCCCACACATAGGGCTGATTTTTCCCATCACTCCTGCCACCCCCACCCATATGGCTGATGTTGCCCATCACCCCTGCCACCCCCAATCACAGGGGACCTGTTGGCCATCACTACTGCCACCCCCACCCATAGGGCTGATGTTGCCCATCACTTCTGACACCCCCACCCATAGGGACTATGTTGCCCATCACACCTGCCACCCCCCATAGGGCTTATGTTGCCCATCACTATTGCCACCCCCACCCATATGGCTGATGTTGGCCATCACCCCTGCCAACCGCACTCACAGGGGACCTGTCGCCCATCACCCCTGCCACCCCCAACCATAGGGCTGATGTTGCCCATCACCCCTGCCACCCCCACTCACAGGGGACCTGTTGCCCATCACCCCTGCCACCTCCAACCATAGGGCTTATGTTGCCCATCACTACTGCCACCCCCACCCATATGGCTGATGTTGGCCATCACCCCTGCCACCCCCACTCACAGGGGACCTGTTGCCCATCACTACAGCCACCCCCACACATAGGGCTGATGATGCCCATCACTCCTGCCACCCCCACACATATGGCTGATGATGGCCATCACCCCTGCCAACCCCACTCACAGGGGACCTGTTGCCCATCACCCCTGTCACCCCCACCCATAGGGCTTATGTTGCCCATCACTACTGACACCCCCACCCATAGGGACTATGTTTCCCATCACCCCTGCCACCCACACCCATAGGGCTTTTGTTGCCCATCAATACTGCCACCCCCAGGCATGGGGCTTATGTTGCCCATCACTACAGCCACCCCCACCAATAGTGCTGATGTTACCCATCACTCCTGTCACCCCCACCCATAGGGACTATGTTGCCCATCACCCCTGCCACCCCCACCCATAGAGCTTATGTTGTCCATCACTACTGCCACCCCCACCCATATGGCTGATGTTGTCCATCACCCCTGCCACCCCCACTCCCAGGGGATCTGTTGCCCATCACCCCTGCCACCCCCACCCATAGGATGGGTGATGTGCAACACATGCAGCATACTCCAACATCAAGTATGTCCGCAAAATATATCCCCCCTAACATCATGTCAACAGTGTGTAGTCTGTGACAAATGCCCACAACAGTGATTATGGCTACAAGCATACAATGTAAGTAACAGCACATGTGTGACTAAGAACACCCCCTCACTGTGTAGAACAGAAGTTAAGTGGGGGGTTCCAAAATGCAGCAGATGTTGAACATTGTGGTGATGGGGACTAAACCCCCCTCATCACAGTGACCAAAAGGTAAGTGTCATCATGGTCAAAGCTGCAAATAACAAACAGCATGTATGATCCCTGGTCCCAACACATCAAACACTTATGGGGCAAACTAGTGGTTGTGTCCCATACACACAGAGATGTGGTGAGGCTAACAGTGCTGTGAAAACATAACACACTCTCGGCCATGTGCAGACAAGCACCACACATGGGGGCTGACAATGCATACACCGTACAATGACACAACAGCAGAAGTGACCATCACCAAGCATACACACATCTTGAAAATAGACACACTAATCAAAACAACATGTGTAGACTGTAGGTGTCAGATCCCAAACTCACATTCCATGCCAGCAATGGCACCTAACAACCAGGATGAATGTGCACAATGATGTGATATGACTCACAGGGACAGCATGCAAAATCACAAAAACAGCATCCAGACAAAGGCCCACAACAGAAATACCAATGTACTGGTGCAGATGCACAAACACAAACAGACAAACTCACACTGCACATCTGACACAGCATGTGTGTGTGTGTGTCACAGTATCCCCAGGCAACTACACAACACATGAGGGGGCTTAACCACAGTGACACAGATGTGGACACAGTGCCATACAAAAGTAAACCATCATTGGGACACCCTCAGTGGGCAATCAGACATTGGGAGATGAGAGGGAGCACAAAAGAGTCAAGACACATGTGACACAAGCTGGAATGAACACCAAGTAACACAGCAAGAGACTGACAGACAACACCACTACCCCCAGGGAACATACATTGGGGTGACACAAGCATGCATGACTACTGTGATGACAAAGGCAGATGTCGGACAAACTGGGAAACACAGACATGTGTCCGGTGCCACAAACGTACACCACATATACACGAACACAAATCACTCAGCATGGCCCCTCATCCATGGACAAACAGGAGATAGGGGACCACCCATGCAAACATTCACATCAGTCCACCCTCAACACCACACACCCTGAACTGCAACAATGTGTATCTGTGAAGCTCACATGGACAGGTTACATTGCACATGCACCCATGACAAACACAGGAAAGTTGTGAGGAACTAAGGTGCACAGACACATCACACAAGGACAGTTCACAACCCTGGGGAATGACAAACATACTGCACTGTATGCGGTACATGGCCATGACCTCAAAGCTCACGTAACCTTCAGAATACCTGCCACAGTCCCAGGACAATGCAGATGCCAAGGAGAACCACAAGGCACACATGCTGACACCAGCATCGCAGCCAGGAACCCGGCAAGCGGGAGCAGTCACACACACATACAAATGTCTCAATCACTGAAAACTACCACCTAGGGACAACTGCATGATTTAGCAAATAAACAGGTGCCTTGAGGAACCCTGACTGTGTCCCATCTGTGTCTGACAACATCATCACCACTCAGAACTGACAAATCCCAATGATGATACACCAATTAACAATAGTGTGTCATGCACGCACACATCTGGTAGCCCATTGGAAAAGTAGTGGGATGAACCCAGTACCACTCAGCAAGCATCAACAACAGGAACATATCAAGGGAACACTGTCTGTGTATGAACAGGGATGTGGACACACACACATGCCCATACAACAAAAACCATGGGCCCAGGCCATGTCACTGGACAACACACTTACTTGAGGGGACCCAACTCCTGTGGGAGCCCAGCTGTGCCAAACATATTCACTGCAAGTCCCACTCATGTCTGCAGAACACTTGGTCAGTCAGCCATCAGTTACCACACAATGAAGGCTCTGATCACAACAGCCTGGGTATGTGAGTCTCCCCCAAGTCATCTGCACATACCCAACACATATGTCTAGCAAGTTGCACAGAGGACCCAGTTGCTCCTATGACAATGATGCCCACACCTGTAGGTTCAGTGTTGATGAGCACAAAGTATGTGGAAGTGACAAATTGGACAATGGGAAGCACATCATATGTGCAGGGGTGCAAGCCACAGATGTGACCATGTAAATGAAATGCTCACAGAGAGATGTCCACAAATAGTTGATCCTGACACACCCAGGTAGCTGCAAAGGATGACATGGATACCGACCAGAATAGGATACTTATCTCATGGACCACAGGGAGTACCTCACAGCAACACATCAGAACTCAACATTGTAAACAAAGCATCACAGGTGCAAGGGCATGTTAAACATCATCAACATAATGTACAGCGAAATCTAGTTCCCAGGGAGAAAGAAAAAAGCTTTATTCAGCATTTTAAAAGTTAAACGTCTGTGCAAACAAAAGGCCAATGGCCAGTCCATGTCCAAATGCCAAGGAGTGAAGTAGAGTAACAACTGTCACACCTTGCTTACCTGCACTGCTAAGGACCGGGGTCATCCCCTCGGAGGGGCATACATGGGGGCAGGCCAGGCACCACAGGGACAGGATCAGGGCGCAGCAGAAGGAGGCAGTGAAGAGGTGGGGGATGCAGGCGAGACACTTGCAACTGCAGTGGAGCTGACTGAAGTGGTGGGTGTGGTCACAACTGTGGGGCACAAGTCAGATGGTGGTGGTGCCGGCACAACTCCAGTGGGCAGGTCAGATGGAGTGAATTGGCTCACCACTGCAGTGCCCAAGTCAGACGGGGTGGTTGTGGACTCCAAAGCAGTGCCTATATACATGGGAGCGAGATGGGGGACAGGTGAGGTCGGCAGGGCCGGGGGGGACACGGTCCCCACATCAGTGGCACTAACTGTCTGACCAGGTGTGGAGGAGCAAGTGCTAGGGGGGATGGCCTTAGCATTTTCGGGATGGTGTATCTGTGGGTGGGGGAACCTGGGGCAGGTAGTGGCGGGGGAACCTCTGGAGTGGTGGCCTGGGGGATGGAGGACGTAGACTTTGCCTGCTGCGTGGTGGCGGGGGAGTCTTGCTCTTCTGGCGCCGGGGGGACTTGCGGGTGGGGGTCTCTGTCTGACTGCGCCGGTGGAGGGTGTCCGGGTGTGAGGGGCACTCCCTTCTGTGTGTGGGGACTTCCTCTTCCCCTTGTAATCAGGATCTGATGTGTCGTTGTGGAAGAGGCCAAGGTCACAGAGGAAGAGCTTCTGGGGGGATGGGGTTGCAGGTGAGGCAAGGGAAGGGGCCTGGGAGGGACAGGTCTTGGAGGACTGTGGAGTGGTTGTGGATGACTGTGTGTGTCTGCAAACCAGCCCCTGTGAGTGTGGAATTAGCCCCCTGCGCTTGCTTATGTGCACGTCTAGACCTTGGTTTGGGGGTTTCTGTGCTTGGGACAGGTAGGGTGCTAGGAATCGTGGGTGGTGCAGGGGTAGGAGGGGTGCGGGTCTGTTGGAGGAGGGACACTGCTGCCGTCAGGGAGGTGGCCACGGACTGATTGGTCGTCTGTAGGGCAGACATGCCCGAGGAAATTCCCTCCATGAATGACACCAGTTGTGTCAACAGACCTGTGTGTGCATAGGGGAACTTCAGCATCGACGTCTGCCCTACATGGATCTGTCTAAGTAAGTCCACAGACTCCTCACTCAGGGCAGCAGGGGACACAGGGGCAGGGGGTGCGGTGCCTGGCACAAAGGAGACATGCTCACGAACACGGGAGCCCACAGGGACCTCTGGGACCTCTGGGATGGGAGCCGATAGGAGGGGGGTGGTGGTGGCGGTGGTGGGGGTGGGGGTGGGGACAGCCTCACTAGCTGGGGTTTGGTGGCTGCTTACACCCGCCTCCACAAGCGAGTCATCCTCAGAGCTGCTGTGGCCCTCAGCTGGGGGTGATGGTGTTGACGACTCCTCTGTGTGGCTCCACTCACCCTCCGTGCCACTGGGTCCACCCGACTCCTCTCCTTCTGTCCCTGTAAGGCTCTGTGGCTCCTCCTGGTCCGTGGAGCTGTCCCCTCCTGTGGCCGGGATGTATCTGGATAGGAGTAGGAAGTAAGAGAGCAACATCAGTCACCTGCACCGACTGCACACACCACAGTGAGTACATCACATCACAGGGCAAGCCCTGGCATCATCAGCTGAACACAGCTAGTGCCAACACTGTTTAGGATACGACAATTGTCATTCTCAACATCAACCATGGCATACATATCCCTCCTTGACTTTCAGACATATGTCCGTTGCATGTTGGATGCCAACACCCCAATGTGCCAACATCCACCACCCACACATTAGTTGTACATGCAAGTGAACATGTAGGAGTATGTCACTATACACACAGCACATCTCTTACTACTGACTCAGTACAGGTGTCCTGATGAAGGGATGGGCAGAGACTCATTTCTCTTGCTTGGGATGCAGGCCAGCAACCCACACTAGGATGTACTCATATCCTGATGGACAATGCCACAATGGGGTGCATGGTGCACACTTGAACACAATGCAGGCTCACTCATAGCAAGTTAAATGCCATGGCACTAGGATGCCCTGAAAGTCAGACAACACTGTCTCCTGTCACAGGGGCAGGGCATCAGACAACAACAATATACACTGACTCACAATCCTAGCTCAGGGATAAAGCGAACTCTGCAGATGACCAGCGCACTTGCCCATCCCATGCAAACAACATATCCAGGACCCAGAAGACCCCACATCATGCAAATCATACATATGAGTCTCAGCAAACACAAATCCCTGTACAGTAACACATCATAGTCTGCCATGCATGTAACCCAGCTGCATGAAGGACACAGTTGCATACACCATTGTGCGCTGTCAGATGATCACACACCTATATGTCACACAGGTCTTGTCTCTCACAGTCACATCGCAGATGTCATGCTGACCCTCTGAATCATGGACACCCCATTTGTACGTAACAACAAGCCACACCCTAATGACACAGAGGCAGACACCTGAGGGCACATGTCACTAAGCACAACCTGCAATTTCATACACAGGAGTGGGACTACAGAGTGTTTCTAAATGCCCTTGAGGGGGCATGACTGGCCAGGACTACGTGAAACAGTGTTTGGCCATGGTGGCTAAGCAAGTGTGACATTCTTGATATACATACTCCTGAGGTCCCAAAATTGGGGTCCCATGCTGCATGGGTTTGTTTGGAATACCCCAGCCACATGTTGTGAGTCAGGCCAGCAATTGGTACACATCTCAAGGGCACACACAGATCACATGTCAGATCTCAGGCATTGTGTAAACAATTGACCCACCCATGAAACACACAACAGATTCACGGGAACTGATGCTGACCGGTACCTGAAGCATAGCTGACTGCAGGGACACAGTGCCCTAGTGACACAAGCAACAGACTGGAGGGGCCACACCTGTGGAACAGATGAGGAGGGTTCATCACACAATTGAGGTACCTGAGTTTTGGACTACAAGACCTACATAATGTGGAAGTGTGACCAGGAGAAAAGACTGCTATTTGCATGTCAGATATAGTACACAGATTAGACATGGACTCACCCCCATCCTGCTGCTGTCTGGCCTTCAGCTGCCTATCCAGGTCCAGGAAGTCCACCGCCAGGATACGGAGCATGTGGGGAGACAGGGTCCGGTGTCCACCCCTCCTGCGTGGAGGTGACAGCTTCAGCTGTACTCTAGCTATCCTCCAGGTCCAGCCCCGAAGGTCCTGCCACCTCTTCTGGCAGTTGCGGATACGGCGCTTGTAGACCCCCACAGAACGAACAGCCTGGGCGATGGTCAGCCAGATCTCCTGCTTCTGGTGGGCATCAACCTGTGAGGAGGACAAAGTGAAAAGTACATTAACACACATGCCCCAGATTTGTGCAGCACACATTTGGATATACATGTCATCATCACAAATGAAAAAAAAATACACAGGTAGTGCAACCATGGGGAAGGAAAAATCACCTGCATGTCTGACATGTTAACAATGCCTGGATAGTTTAAGCTTGCAATAAGGCACTTTAGCAGCAGGAAAACTATTCATTACATGTACCTACACACTTTGGGGGATGAAAGTAGTCAGTGAGAATGCTTGCCACTGGTGTACACACTACTTGTACTGCTAGTCAGACAACATGCATAATTAGGAAGTCAGTGGACTGCACACTCACCTGCTCCCCTGGTTTCCCATAGAGCTTTCTGTACTCTGGAAGGAGCCCGTCCAGCAGGGCCTGGTTCTCCTCCTCAGTGAAGGCTGGGGCCCTCTCCAGAGTACGTGCCATAGCAGGAGCCAGAGGATGCATAGACAGCAGCAGTGGTAGCAGGGATGTTGTCCAGTAGCATGTAGTGCAGGCAAGTGAGCTCCCTGGGGGCCAGCCAGCCTTATATTTGTGCTGCAGAGGCAGACTCTGTTTCATGTGTCCCAAGTGATAGGTCCAACACGGTTGCATTCTATGAATCTCGCCAATCCATTTAAAAGTACAACTCGTACACGCCTTCCGCATCGTTCAAAACTTCACCTTCATGGAACTCTTGAAATTGCAACATTGTTGTAGGCATCCAACTGAATTTCCAGTGCACAACTCGTACAAGTTTTGAATCCGCATCCGTCTCCATGACAGTCCAGAGTAGGGGTGGGCGGAATTTGTGAAATTCACTTTCGCAAACTATCGCGAAAATGTTGAAAATCTCCGCAAATACGCCAGAAATATCGTGAAGACGCGGAGGTTTTTTCCCCGCCTGTTCGTGGTATTTTTTGCGTGATCGCGGCTCGCCAACTTTCCCATGCGGTTGCTCATGGGCGTGGCCATCTTGTTTTCACTTGTCCCACCCGCTCGCGTTTGATATGACGTGCCCGCGTCCTCACGCTCTCGCTCGTGGTGGAGAATGACGTGTTCGAGATCTCCATCATCTCATACTCTCGTGGTGCATGATTGCGAGAAGAAAGACGTGATCGCGCGACAAATGACGTGATCGCGCGACAAATGACGTTAATGCGGGCGCGAACTGTCAACAATCCAACATCTCGTGGAGAACGCGACTGGATCGGGAAAACTTGCCGGTGAACGCGGGGATTCAGGTAAGGCAATCGCGTGCATGCGAGAATGTATTTTTCTACACTGCGAGCAAGAAAAAAATTACCGGTAAAATGCGGATTACGAAAATTTTGACATTTTCGCTCTTTCCACCGAACGCGAAAATGCCAAATTATCTCAATTTCCGCGAGCGGAAAGGAATTTTGGCCCAGGCCTAGTCCAGAGCCAATGGGTGCGGCCGGCTCGTTCAACTGACTGTACAACGCGTATTTTGAATATACACATGCACCTGTCTCCTTACGATTCAATGGCCAAGGCGTACGCCTGTCTCGGACCATGCCTGCCCGACGCGTATGCATGAAAGTCAGCCGCGTTGGACCTCATTGCATTCAATGACAAAGCGTACGCACGGCTCGGACATGACTCGTGCAATGCGTACGAATTGTCACCCGCGTCGGACCTCATTGCATTCAATGACTAAGCATACGCACGACTCGGACATGACCCGTGCAATGCGTACGCATTGTCACCCGTGTCGGACCTCATTGCATTCAATGACAAAGCTTACGCACGGCTCGGACATGACCCATACAATGCATACGCAGTGTCACCTGCGTCGGACCTCATTAGTGTGACTATTATACGGATGCAACACACATATACTGGCCAGGGACACCTGTGCACACCTGCCACACTACAGCATTGGCCACACAGTGTCCCATGGCATGCAAGGCTGCATTCCCTGGGTGTTTGGGGGGGCCACATCTGTTTTTGTGTGCTGGCACTTTGCGCAGCCACTCCCAGGCTGTGCACGTGTACATGGGGGCAGAATCCTTTGTGTGTTGTGCACATTACCCCTGTGATGTGCAATTGGACAGTGATGGGCATGAGTCACGGCCACATTGTCAGTTTGGATATGTTTAGGACAGGTCACATACACCCTGAGTCCTGGGGGTGATGGCAAGGGGTGGGCAGAATTTGCGAAATTCGCTTTCGCCAACTATCGCGAAAATGTTGAAAATCTCCGCAAACACGCTGGAAATATCACGTAGACACAGAAGTTTTTTTCCCGCCTGTTCGCTGTATTTTTTGCGTGATTGTGGCTCGCCAACTTACCCATGCGGTTGCTCAAGGGCGCGGCCATCTTGATTTCACTTGCCCCGCCCTTCCGCGATGCTTACTTCCTGTTCCGGGTCACGCAATGCATGCTCGTGCCCGTTCGCGGTAGATATTTCCTGTTCGCGAACACTTTTACTTGTTCGCGGTGCTTTTTGCTTGCTCGAGGAGAAAATATTGCACGAACTTGCGCACGTGGACGCAATGGGCGCGGCCATCTTGTTGTTCACTCTATTGCATGGTTCTGGGGCCTGATTTTCAATCCTCCCTGCATCTTTTCACTCCTTTGTTTGGAGCCACTTTTTTCAAATCTTTTTTATTTATTATTTCTCTAACTATTTTCCTGCTTCTATATTTTTGGTTTTTGTTTACTTTCTTTTTGTATTTTAGCTACTTTTTCACTCTTTCTATTGCCTACTATTTATTTCCTTTACTTACTTTTTAAATTTTATTACCTTTTCTTTCCCGCCCCGTCCCAGAACCATGTCAAAGGGTAGGACTCGCCGCAGCCAGAGCCGTGACCGCCTTCCTTGTTGAAGGCGGCGCCCACAAGGGGTGCAGGCACGGGCCTTATTTGGGCAGGTGGAGTTGGCTGCACTCATTTTCTTTGTGCAGTGCCACCTCCCCTCAACCCCGGCAGCAGGTGGCAGGCCTGGGTCCGGGTACGGCCTCCGGGAGCGACGACAGCGGTGGGGGAAGGTGCGTCGGGCAGTGTTGCACTGCTCTGGGGTCCGGCGCACCCAGGCGCAGTTGACGCACCGGTGGTCCGACATCCTGGACTGTGAGCAGGACCTGTTGGACCTGCTAGGAGTGGAGGTCCCCGGTCTTGGTGAGTAACTATTTAATTATTACTACTTTGTGTCTGTTCTTCTGCTCTGTGTTATATTGCGAATATCTTTTTTTTCTTCCAACCAGCTAGAATGTTGCTGCTTACAGTCCAGGTTAATTACGTTTAAAAGTCTTCTGTGATTGTTATGACACAGGTGCTCCTCTGCGCTACTACTAATCTTACTTGTTTGCAACTTTGCGTTTGCGCTCGCTTAGCGTGATTCTGTAAGAGTTTATTTTAGAGAAATTAAGTTGCGGTATGCTACAGTGACTCTAGTCCTTACTTTGTCCTGTCACTAAGAGATAGGGGTGGATTGATACTTAGGTTTAGGTACTTTGTATGAGTTTGTAATTTTTTAGTGGTATGCATGATGCCCCCTCAGTTACGTCACTTGCTGCTAGTACGCCAGTCTTTATTAGAACCTTTTCTAGTTTGTTCAATGATTGGTGGTAATTGGCTTAGCACTAGCAGAACATCAGCATCAATCAATTAACCCAAAATTTGGTGTATACAAAAAATGTAGTCATGTGTCCTCCATTTGACCATATGCATTGTTAAGGACTAAAAGAAGTGGAAATGCATACTTAATGTACAATTGGCACGCCTCGAATAGGTGGGCTCGGTCGGGTGGTACGTCGTACTTAGGCTTAGTTGTAACTTAATATTCTGGAATCAGAATGGAAGACTGGATTACTGTTGATAAATAGTAACTTAAGTAGTCGATCCGTGAATCCTCTGATACCACTTCTTGACCAGATGAGATCAGTCAATTTAGTTATTGCAATTGTTGTTTACATAAGTGTTTTTTGACCGTTCTTTAAAAATATTGTATTTGTTTGACACCATCCATCAATGTTTGACTCTTTCTTATATCTTTCCTGTTCATCAGCACCCAGAGGCAGGCATACAGGGAGTGGGCAGTTGGCGGGAGAACACCACCACCAGGAGGACACCAATGAGGGCTCCTCTACTGGCCCCAGTAAGTCTTCTTGTTTTTAATAATATTTCTTATTCCATAACGTTTACTGCACCATATTTTTCACGAACTATTGTTTCAGTTTCCCAATGCTATTTTTTACCAACAATTATCCTTTAATCTGTACGGTTTCAAAAATCTTGTTATCCCTGCCTCTGCTATGATGACTCTCTGTACTACTACTACTATCAGTCTGTCTGTATTGTAGTAGCTAAGCTTGCCCAGTTGGCCAGTGCCACTCTTTATTTGAAAGGTTGTAAATAAAACTCAGATTCACCGGTAGCTCTAGCCATTGAGTCCAGTCCTTTGGGTCGTCTTCTTGTACTACTTCTAGTCTTATTGATCTTGAGTCTTTGTTAATCTTGAGGCTTTGACAATTCACAGCAACAAATGCCCAACCTGATTTATTACTATTTTGATATGATAGCCTGTAGGACATACTACTACTGTTGTAGGGATCTTTCACATACAGACCTTTGCACAAGAAAATAGGATGTTGGTGATGGTAGGTTGAACCTTCCTCACACACCTCAATCAGAAATTCAGAACCCACCACAATCCCCAGCCCGACTATAGGACTGTCTTGTCATAACTATTAGGTCTCCGAACCCTCCCCCCAAGATACCCAACAAGTAGACAACCCAGAACATAACACACTCAACCTCTCAGTCGTGGAAGCAATGCACATGCACACCCTTCCTTTAATTTGCTCACTCGTGTAAGTCCACACCAAATACCACCAAGTCTATGTAAGTTCAAAATGTTTATTTTGAATTGAGAAGCTCTGTACATTGTTCTATTATATAATGCAGCGCCAACCGGGAAATCAATAACATTAAAACAATAAACATTGTTACACTTACTTACAGTTGGGAATTAAATCATGATAACTGAACAGTGGTGGAAGGCAGCACCACCATCCCCTAGGAATTTAGTTTATATAAATTTATAAATGAAGATCTCTGAGTGAAGGGACCCCTCACCTTAGAAGAACCTAGTACTGGTAGTTGCTGCATCATTCATAAGCTCTGCAAAGCTCTGGTTCGTAGAAGGGAATCTTCCGTCTGTAATGCGAAAAATAAAATGGTGCGGGTTAGTATATTGCAACTTGCAAGCATTTGTCAGCCGTGCCAAAAAGTGTAGCATTTATGGATAAGCAATATGGACTAACAGTACACCAGTACTTCATAATAAAGTGGCTTGTTAATGTTTTTGTTGACCGCTTGTATGCAGCACGTAGACAGTAGTAGTGTGAGGCAGGTCATGTGGGCTCAAAGGTGTCTTATACAAAAAGCTGCAAGGTAACGTCACATGTGCAAAAATAAAAGACACAAAGGTAAAATGGTTGCATGGCTCGGGCTAACTAAGCAAAGGCTAGAATTACCCTAGGGGGGACCGTATATAACTATTAGTGTCTACTCTACTACTACCTGATTTGTACTAGTGATGTATGTTATATACTATTAACTCATTTTTCAATCCTGCTACTGACCAATAGGGGAGGTGTATATGACGCCTAATAAATGTGTAATGTTTTCTAGGCGCACTACAGACTACCATTGCCGGGGCCAGCGAAGGTGACGCAGAGGGAGAGGATGCGGCAGTTGCTGCCGATACCGACGATGGAGCGGTAGGGGGAGTGCCAGCACCAGTGGCGGGCGGTGGTAAGTTAGATTCATAATCCTTAACTATTGTTGACAGTACACTCACTGCAAGGGTGTACTGTATGTATACTGTACTGTTGAGACTTAGGGCCCCATTAGGATGGCGGGCGGATTGCCCCCGCCGGGCCAGCGGTAGTAACCGCCGACCCCGCAGGGGCAAACCTCCCGCCATCCCTGTAGAAAAGAGTCAGACCCCCCACATGTCGACCATGTGGAAAAGGGTTCAATATGGTGGCGGTGTCTCTCTGAACACACCGCCAGCCATATAATCTGCATTTTGGAATGCCTTTGCGTGGCGGCATTGCCGGCCGCCATGGAAAGGCATGCAGAATATGCTTGGGGGCCCCCATGGAGGGTACCTATGCTATGGTACCCCACTGCCTTTCAAAGCAAAACGTGACAGGCTACGCGCGGGGTCTGTCATGTTGTGCTTGGAAAAGCACAACATGTATTTTTAGCATTGCTTTCGGCACCGCCCACCAGAATGTAAAAAAAACAGGATGCGCCTGCCACTGTGGCGGGCGCATCCTCCTAATTGTCCCCACGGGACCCCCACCCTTTTTAGCGTGAGGATGGCGGGCGGACAAAGTCCGCCCGCCATCCGATGTCCGAAGTAAGTATGAGTTGTTGTGAATGTTTGAAAAGTTAACTAGACTAGACACCCTTTAATTGGCATAGGGGCGGGAGTATTGAGTAACCAATGGCCTCATCTATCTAATTTCAACTCCGCTTTGAAAGTTTTATGGAGAAGAGCACCTGGTGCACTGTTCAACTAAAAAGTGAAAAACGGGTGGAAGGAAGAAGGACGGGCGAGATTTAAAATGTTTTGTACTGTGCTTTATAGTGCTACTGTACCATGCCACTATGTCTATAATTAACTTGTCTTACTGTTTTTCTAAGAGTATATTTTACAATTGTCTTGTTTTTTTCTTTTTGATACACAGCTACTCCTTCCAAAGTCAATCGGAAGGAGTTGGCCGCCAAGGCACGGCACCGGAAGCTGGAGGCAATCCAGCAGGAATATCGGCGGCTGGTGGTCTTGGCAAAGGAGGAGGAGGAGACTGCAGCAGCACTTGAAGCCTCCTCCAGTGCCCCGGGCCCCAGCCACCGCCCTCCGGCGGTACGGCGCCACCATCTGGCGGCTGCCCGCCACCACCGCAATGCCATTTCTGGTGCCCCCCCCACTGTGGCTGCAACTGCCACGTCCTCAGACGCCGCGTCGCCCGTCTAGAGGAGCAGATGTGTGACCTCCTGCAATCCCGCCCACACCTCAGTCCCTGTCTTCTGCCCCTTTTTGAATTCTTGTTTGGGTGAGTGGGAACTGGTTTGGGCATTGGGTTTTTGCTTTTTGGACTAGTATTTTCTGGACTTTCTTACGGACATTGGTTGGGGTAGGGAGGGGGGTGGGTCAGCTTTTGTGGGTTTTTAGTTTATTTTTGTTAGGGTCAATTAAATATATTTTTCTACATTACATGCAATGTTGTTAATGTTTTGTAGGTGGGGTTACTGTTTTACATCACACTGTTTCCTTGCTGGTGCAGGCCCGCCCATAGCCAGTGTTTGATTTAAATAATTGGCTGACTGTGTTAGACACAAACAGATAGATGCGACACCCCTCACTGATTGACTTGTCCTACTAGTACTTTCAGTCTCTCCTCTAGTCTATGCATTCTTTATCTGGACTCAAAGGTGTGTGTGAAATTGAATTAATTGAAAACATGTCCATTATTAATTCTGCCTCCCCCAAACTTCTCTTACCTTTGCTTGATGTGTAACTTAGGCACAGCAATGGCTGCATGGTGAAGATGGTTTCCTTTTTCTAACATGCCATGATTGGGTGGTGGTGGTAGTATAGTAGTAGTAGCAGACATTGGCAGGGCAGCAGCATTTGCAAAAGATAAAATGAGACCGTCAATCACCTTTGAGAGACAGTTCGAGGAGTAGTAGAATGAAGTACAGTACAGAACTTACCGAGCAACAATAATATGCTAAAATATTTTACAACAAAACATAATGGTGGTTGGGATAGCCTACTAGACAGAGTTACAAACTATAGTTGTGTCGAGTCACTTGACTAGGCCTACAGCCTAACAGTTAGTGCTGTGTATGAGGAATGACAACAAATCCAATCAATGCCGGCAATTAATGCTGAGGTATATGTTCCGTTGTTAAATTAAATCACCTCTAAAATATACTACTCATGGGTGGGCAAGCAGAAGAAGATCATCGCTCTGCCTTGAAATTGAAGTACTGTTGCTTTCGCCACATCCGCCCCAGCAAGCGTGTGATTAAGTATTGGTGTACATTTAATTTAGTCACACCTCGACAATAAGTCACACAGCCCGGGGGATGTGGGTTAGGGTTTGTTGAATGGATGGGAAGGGGGTTTGGGGAAAGGTTTGACAGTGAAAAACAGTATGCATGGACAAACAAACGACAATCTTTGAAGACTACCATTTCCATATGTTAAGGGAGAAAAAGGAAATGCATGCATGATGATGAGAGACTCGGATTACATACACTTCTTGTTCTGTTGTTCTGGCCTTAATACTTTTACAGATAGCAAAATGAAATTTTAAATATTGGTAGGGAAGAATCGTAAACAGAGAGCAAACCTAATGATGATAATAACAACAACAAGAACACACTGTTGTAAAGATTGTAGACAAAAAAATGAATTAAATTATTTAAAAGAAGATGAAAGTTGATACTGTTACTGTGTTATCCTGGTCAAAAATGTGGACTGGATTTGCATCTCAACATTCCTCTTGGTCCTCTCGTCCATCAATCTTGGGTGTCGCCACTCGCCACTGCCCGGGTGGAAAAAAAATGCCGATTTATTGGTAAGGTAAGTGTGCATTGTAATGTTTTCCCAAGTATAGGGCAAGGCCCGGCCTGTAATTGTAGATGGAAAAACAAAGGGGATATTGAGAAACAAAGATGAAACAAATGCACAAGTGATGGTGTAGTGCACTTTCCGAGGTGGCATGTATGCATCATCTCTGCTCTAGTCTGTTTCCAGCATTGACCTTCAACAATAACAGGAGAGAGCAGGCCCACAGTGACAGGCCTGACGGCACATTGCTTAGCAGTAGCACATCCTACGTTTAGAGTACTTTTTTTTTTTTTTTTAAAGAGTTGGACAAAGGCAAAGCACATTATCCATTCCAAACATAGCATTTTACAGTTTAAGTTAGTAAATCAATGCACCAAAGTCATCCCACCGCTACACTTGACTCCACTTCTACACAGACATTTGGGTCTGCTGTGGTTGTTGTTGACGTGGTTACCTTTAGGCTTTTAAGTTTTATGCCACTCATGAAACGTCCTCCTGACTTGTTATCATTCCATCAATCATCTCCGATACTTGTACTGACTGACTGTGAAGATTGGCCTGCAGTAGAAGTAAAATTTTGTTATTACACAACAAGAGTAGACATATTATTGACTTGAGTCACTCTTTAGTGTGTACAGTAAGACTACTAGTACACTTTGACTTCACTTCGTGCACAACAAACAAACAACGAAAACACAAACACCAATCACTCAGAGTCAGGTGTCCAATGCATGCCATTAATTGTCATTACCTGTTCCTTCTCATCTTAAGTTACGGGACGTCTTTTTCGCCATCATCATCATGGACGGTGCTGTTGTCAATCATACTCAGTGCGCAGATTGAGTCCCCTTCCTGTATTGAATTAAAAGCAATGTATCAAGCTGAAGGAGCAGTACAAATTTCTTATTTGCAAGAAGGGGAAAATTCACCTTGAGTTAAGTTTAGTGTGTATTGTAGAAAGATGATTAGTGCACAATGACATAACTTCATGCACAACTAACACAACAAAATCACTCAGTCTGCGACTCTGCGGCCAATGCATGGCATCAATCATTACCTGTTCCATCTCATTTTCAGTTAATGGGCAGTCTCTCTTGGCTTTGTAAGGAGGATAGCTATAGTAATCATCTGATTCATGCTCCACGTCTTTTGGCGGGACTAGGAAAGTTTTAATCTTTTCTTCTATTTCCCATCATCCAATCATCATTCATGAGGGCAATGGATTTGGGCGGGAGATTCAGTATGAAGGAGCGGAGGAGCTGGATTCGGAGGATTGTACTGTCAAATGGCAGACACCTGAAACTTGTATATTAAATAAGAAGAGTAGAAGACAGTGGTAATTGATTTGTTGTGATTCACAAGTTTGTAACCGGAACGACAGACACACAAATAAAGGGGAAAAAAAAGGGAGGAAGACAGTAAGTGCAAGCCTAATTGTCAGGGAAGTATAGCTCGTCCTCAAACTCTAGGGGTTCAGCCAGTAGAAGGTAATCATTTGACACACTACTTGTCCTCATCTTCCTCCAATGCTTCATGTATTGTGTAATTCAGTGGTATGAAGTGCTGATTCATTTTGATCATTGTTAACCTCTCCACGTTTTTGGGCGAGAGACTGGTCCTTCTCAATATTACAATGGAACCAGCAGCACTGAAAACACGTTCGGAAGAGACACTTGCGACAGGGCAAGCCAGATAGCTTATCGCCAGTCTGCTGAGCAGTGGCCATTCAGACCTTTTCCTATACCAATACTGCAATGGGTTTTGATCAATGTACACCTCTGTTAGGCCTGGACCATCCGCTCAATGTTCAGGGGTGCTGCTGGTAAGCTTTCAGGCTCCTTTCTCTGTGCATCAGCACTGTGCTTATTAATGCCTAACTGTACATACCAATCGTCTAACGATTCTACTGGGCCTAATGATCCAGTTATTGTTGCTGTTGTTGATAGTGATGGTGAGTGTTGTGATCCAAACGCACTGCCCTAAGCCGACGAAGTTGCACTTGATCCTGCATGCCCTGCTGCAGTACTTCTTGTGGGTTGATCTTGCGGGCTTTTAATTAGCAGCCGTTCGTTTTCCAACTTACTGGCTGTCTCAGCTATACAAGTTTTGTAGCGGGCAACATCAATCTCTGAAAAAGCAAAGAATGTCTTCAGTCCAAATTTTGCACATGGATCCAGAATTGTGGCACAAATGTAATGTTCTTGTGACAAAATTTTATTTTGCATCCTTACATTTTCAGCTAAGCGCCGGGATAAGCTCTCCACCAAGTCATGGGCTTGCCTTCTGTCCTCTACACTTTTGTATGATTCAGACACATTATTCAGCTCATGCTCTAGCATTACATACAGCAAGGCACCCTCAATGAAAGACACACTTGTCCGCAATGATCCTGGCAGCCAATCATAGGGTACATGGCTATCACAGAGGAAATGATTCTTCAAATGCAGGCTTTGCAAAGCATGTCACTTTGGTATCAACAGGACATCCTATAAGACTCAATTTGGGAACCAAGAACGGCCCATCAACAAAGCTTTGACCTGTAAGTCAGATTACGTTGTCTATGTGCTGGAGTGCCCTTGCAGCATACAATATGTAGGAAGTACTATACTTCAAGGGCACAAGAGGGTACTCCAGCACATTAGGGCTATTAAAAACAAAGATCAATCCTACCCTGTGGCTCGGCATTTTGAAGAAGTACATAGTGCAAATCCCAAAGTTTTGAAATACTTCCTGATTGATGCTGCCCCCTAACAAGAGAGGAGGAAACAGTGAAAAGGCCCAAAGGAGATTAGAAACAAGTTACACACTAGATCTGGATTCTAAGCAAACTGGGGGCTTAATGGCACTGAGGACTTGTACGTGTGCCTCTAGATAGAACTTGGATGTAGAGGGGATATTCACACGTGCACACATCCACAGGGGGAGATCAATAACAACAGGTCCCCCAAAGTCAAACTAGCAGGGTATACTGAAAATGCTTAACACCCCTGTTTATTACCAACACAGTTCTTTTTAATAGAATTTTAGCTTTTTACACTAAGGTGAAATTTGCACACAGCACTTTGTTTTAGTAATTAGAATTTGCACCAGCACTTGTTATGTCAAAAACGTAAGGCTTACAAAAAAGCCAGTATGGGGCTAAAAATCATGCAAGAAGTTGAAATACATATGGGCAAGTTTTAGCAAATGTTTTAGATATTTTGAATGGCTTTTAACAAAATCTTTTTAGGCAAAGTTTTATGGTTTAATAGTCTTAAATTCTTAACAGGAATTTTGAGGTATTTATACCTGGACGCTGCATTAACCAAGACCTATCGATCTAAATCGGCAGCATGTTGTCAGTTTCTATTGTTGCTTGATACCAAAACAAATGTAAATTTCTAAATGTGCTGAAATTATTATTACTCAATTTGTAAAGATTTTATGGTTGAACAATTTGTATTATCAAATGAATTTTAAAGGTATTTATACCTGGATGTTATTCTAACTGGAACTGACTTATGTAAACAGTATGTTTTCAATATCCATTGTTACCTTACGAAAACATTGCACATGTGACTTTAAGTAGAAGGGCAAAAAATGGTTTAAAAGCTAACCTCTGACTGTGAGGCGCTTCATGTGCTCAAGACCCTCCGGGGTGGAAACGTGTCATGCTGTTGTTTTGAGAGCGGAATAAAACAACTTACCTGCACCAAACTGTGGTCCATGCTCCTATTCGCGCAAAATACCAGCAAGGGTAGAGCGGATTAGCGTTGATATATATATATATATATATATATATATATATATATATATATATATATATATATATATATATATATACATATATATCTATCTATATATATATTAAATAACATTTGATTATAAATTAAAACATTCAACTATTCAAAAATCTTCAAACTTAAATTTCCCACTCCAGTGAGTGCAACAGTAGGGAAAATAATGGATTTCAGAGGAGTAATAATTAATATTCTTACTCCAATCAGTTCAAAATAGAACGCAAACTAAATTTCAACAACAAAAACATTATTTTAAAAGCAAAATAAATTAAAAACATATAAAAGTGTTAATAATTCAAATACAAATATATTTAATATTCAAACAAATTATCAAAAATGATAATGTTAAATGCATATAACAAATACCTATATAGTATATTAAATAAAATAAAAAGCAATTTCCCAAAAATAAATATTTGTAATTAAAAAATATTTAGAAACAAAAACATTAATTATTACATAAGTTTACTTTTGTTTATTTCCTACCCTTTAACATCACACAATTCACAACACACATCTACATTTAAAAAAAAAATACTTCCTCAACTAACATAATTAATTACCAATTAAAGAAATATTCTTAATTAAAAACTCATAAACAGTATTTACCTTCCCACATTTTACCCCTATTATCCCCACAGCCCAACTGATTTTCAATTAAAAAACTAATAATATTTAACAACTAATTATAATGTAAGTAAAATGTATTTACTCTCCACACTGTACCCCTATAAAAAGAAACCCCCCAAAATGATAAACAAATACCCTAATTAAATATAAATTAATTAATATTAATGAACAAATAATTATTAATTAATTGAACATACATACCTTCCCACCCTTTACCCTATAATTCCCACAACCTGCACCTAAAATCAATTACACAATTTCCGTAATTAGTTTTCTATCAATTAATTAATATTAATTAAGAACTGATCGTTAATTAATTAAAAAGAAATTATTTCCCAACCTTTACCCAATAAACCCCACAACCCACACCTAAAGAAAAATAAAAAAATCACACAATTACCATAATTATCAATGAATTAGTTCATATTAATTAACAACTAGTTATTAATCAATTAAACATACATTACTTCCCACTCTTTACCCCTATAAACCCCACAACCTGCACCTTAAATTAATACCTCAATTTCCATAGTTAATATTCAATATTCAACCCCACAACCCACACCAAAAAAAGTTACACAATTACCACAATTAATTAGCAATTAATTAATTAATAATGATTAGCAACCAATTAATAATTAATTACACATAAATTACTTCCCACAATTAATGCTATAAATTCTAAATTAAATAAATAATAAAATAATCATTATTTTATTATAATTATATTACTTCTCACCCTATTCCCCTACAAATCCACAACCCGCAACAGAACTAAAAAATACAAAATTTATTTAAAATAAACTACAAAAAATTAAACACATATATTAAAAAACATAAACAGTACTTATACAAAAAACATACATCACATACATTTAAAATATAAACTAAAATACATAACACTAATTTAAATAAATGATATTTTAAACATCTATATTTTTGCAAACAATATTAATGACTTTTATATTTTTACAAACAATATTTCTTACATTAAATTTGACATTCTTGACCACGATATTCTTGCTGTCGATATTTCTGAATCACGATATTTCCAACTTGATATTTGTGTAAGACGACATTTTCAACTCTATATTCTGTCTCAGCACCTCCTAATGATGTGTGAATGGTGTTATCTGTAAGTTTCGGTTTGTTGGCCCTTATTAGGTGAACTTTGATGTTACGGACCCTTTTGAAAGAGAAAAGAGGCAAGTGTGGTGATAGAGTACGTTTTAGGACATTCCAGTGTATTTTTATGCTCTTTGTGAGTTTATTGCTGACGGGGCAGAAGGTAGTCAGACACGTTATTCTGGACATTGAAGACTTGTGTCTAGGATGTAAAGGTATGCCCTGTGTGAGTACCAAGCTCATTTAAGTGACTGTTTTATCAATCTTTTGGGTATTCTCTGTCCTAAAGTTTTTTTATGGTTTCAATCTTTTTATTGATTTTTTTCAAAAACAGTTGCTACCACATACATCCATTGGCCGGTGGGGAGAAATATTGTAAGACTATGCAGGGAGCAAGAGGGTGCAGTTGGGGGAGTGGTGCTTGCCTGTACTGTAATCAAAACTACCACTAGGAGGGGAGTCTATTGGTCCTGTGAGTGATCCCTGGTGAGTACCAGTATCTGGAGGTATTTCAGGCATGTAAGTTCATTAAATTCTGTTGACAAAAACTTTAAGGTAGATTCCCATGTTTTGTCGAAACGGGGAAGCCGGCATGCTAAGCTTGCTGTTATCTTTTCCATCCCGATTACCTCCCACAGCTTATGCGGCCTGTCTAGCCTGGTTAGGACTCACTACGTACCCCATCTAGATAGTATCACCTGCTTGGCAGCCCCCAGTGCCAATGCAATGGCTCTTCCCTGGCTTGATCCTAAGGGATACGTTAGGGCATCGCGAAGACCAAGGAGTATGTAGCTAGGGAATCTTGGTACGTCCTTGTCATAAGTAGCACTTATGTCAGGTAGTATGGAGTACGAAAAGGGTTGTATCTTCGGGCATTGCCATAGTAAATGGGTCAGGTTTCCCACCTGGCTGCAACAACGCCAACAGAGGGCATCACCTCCTGGCTTCCAGCGTGCCACCCTGTTAGGAGAATCATACCAGTAATGTGCTATTTTGAGAAACATCTCTTTTCCTGCTGTACTGCAGGAGGAGGCTTTCTTTTGGGGAGAATTCTCGTTCGCATATATATCAGAAAGCAGGCATTTGTCTGAATGTCTGGTTATGCACCATTTTTCAAAATTGGTTAAGGGACGCCTTGCATGCATGCTGATTTGTGGTTGTGTGACCCAGTGTCACAGGGAAAAACACTGCCAGTAAGTTGTTCTAGGTAGGTCATAATTAGCAGCTAATTGGGGTAGTCAATTATCCCGTGCTCATCGAAGAGATCGCCCACCCTTTTACAGTTGGATTCCTGCCATTTGAGGTAATCCTGCCCAGTCCAGGAGTAGATAGACCACGGGGGACCTGAACCCTATCCCATACAGACATTGTGGCTCGCATAACCGGTGAGATGTAGACCCCGACAGGGCGATGTTTTCTGAGAAACCAGGGCACTTTCCACACATGTATGCCCCATATTGAGTGGTCGATAAAGCACCAATGCTTTTCCAACATTTGCTTATACCATTTGATCATGTACGGCAATTGAGCCACTTGGTAGTACCACTTTAAAGATCTTATTAGGATGGACCAAGGACCGCAACCGCCAGCCATGTGGTGGCAGTCCTTCCTTCCTCCAAACGTGATTTCCCCCTGCCAAATTAGGATGGTGGGGGGAATCTCACTGTGACCGTGGCGGTCTCAAAGACCGTCCACCACAGGACCACCACAGACAATCCTTACGATTGCCTGGCAGAGCGGTCTTCATCAGGAAAAATGGCTGCGGTGCCTAGCAGGCACCGTCTGCCAAATTATGATGTTGCTTGTAGACAGCCTTTCCATGGTGGTGGAACCGCCATGGAAAGTCTGGTGTGTATTGGACTTGGGGGCGCGTTGTGGGGCCCCTTTGTGGTGTGGAGGTAGGGGTGTACTTGGGGGGAACCCCCCTATATTTCACAGCACTATGTGGCAGGCACTGTGTGGTGCCTGCAATGTAGTGCTGTGAAATGCACAACATGGTATTTTAGCATCAAAGCGGGGGATGCTGTCAGCAGCAACTGCCGCAATTTTAGGATGCAGGATCCAATTGCCATGGTGGTGGTTGTATCCTGATACGGTGTGCGGGACTGCTGCATACATGGCAGAGGATCTTCGTTTACACCAGAATGACGGACGGACTCGCCATTCTAATAAGTCCCTGAGTGTGGAACACCTAGCCCTCTGTCCTCCTGTTTGAAGTATGTTTGGGGCTGCACCATTCTAGCCTTCTTTTCACCCCAAATAAAGTCTACCAACAAGTGCTGTAGTTTGGCCAGAACCTGGTAGGAGCTGTAGTTGCATTATGTACAGTATATGGGGGAGTAGTGTCATCTTTATAGTGACCAGTCTACCTAGCCAGGGCAATGTAAGCCGTCTCCAGTTTTGGAGCTCTGTTTGAATATTGAAGAGCAGGACACCATAATTCTTGTGTGCCATGCATTCAACCGTAGAAAAAATCTGTAGGCCCAGATAGGGAATACCTGCTGTGGCCCACCCAAAGGGAAAATCTGCCCTTAAACGCTCCAATTTGGCATGGGAAATGGTTAGACTACGCGCTTGTTTTTTTATATTAATCTTGAAGCCAGAGACTAGACCAAACTCTTCAAATTCCTGCATGAGGGGAGGCAGGGAGGTGAGCGGCTGACTGAGAAAGAACACAACCTAGTTGGCATAGAGATACACTTTATGTTCCCTATTCTCCATGTGAATCCCAGTAATTGCGCCGTGCTGGCAGATACGCTCCTCAGAGGGCTCCATATATAGAGTCAATAGAAAGGGTGACAGGGGGCATCCTTTTCTGGTACCTCTCAGAATATTAAAGGGTCCGGAAAGGAAACCATTTCCACTAATTTTGGCCTCAGGTGCTCTGTAGGTGCTAATCACTCACCACAAAAACCGCTCCCCCAAGCTGAATCTTGCCATGGCCAAGCGCAAATAGGGCCAGTGGACCAGATCGAAGGCTTTCTTGACATCCACTGATAAAAGTAAAGCTGGCTTCTGGGAGCGCTGGGTCTTGTTCAGTAGGTGACACAGTCGCCTTGTTCTGTTGCTACAACTGCATTCCTGTATGAATCAGGACTGATCCGTATCCACCTGCCCCTGGATATATGGTGCTAATTGGGCTGCTAATATGCTAGTGAAAATTTTCAAGTTGACGTTCAGCAAAGAAATGGGGTGGTAGGAGGCTCATTCCGTCAGATCCTTGCCCGGCTTTGGTAGGACCACCACTGTGGCCATACTCATGGAGGGATCAATGGATCCATCTTTGCTGAAGGAGTTAAAAAGTCTTGAAGCAGCTGGTCTAGAATGGGTGCAAACATTTATAGAATTCAGAGGATAATCCATCTTCCCCAGGCGATTTACCTGACGCAAGTCCCTGGATTACCTGCATCACCTCATCTGGTTGGATGTCTGCATCCATTTTATCTGTCTCCCCAGCCGGGAGTGAAGCTACTGATGCCTGGGAGACATACATTGCTGCTGCTTCCTCATCCAAGGTGTCAGCGGTATAGAGGGCTGTGTAAAATTTCTCAAATTCCAGAGCTATAAGATTGTCCACTTGTACTTTCTCCCCGTGGTTGGTCTCAATCCCTGTGAACAGTGTTTATTTATTTGGGTTAGAATTTGATGCGCCAAAAGATTCCCGGCCTTATTCCCTCCTCATAATATATATATTTTTTTTTGAAACCGTTTATTACAAACTTCAAAAAATATACAAAGATGGGCCTACAACCTTCAGGCCGGCCGCTAGCAAGCAAGAGGAGCATGTGATACAAACAATAGCGCGCATGCCGCGGCAAAGGGAAATGCACAGGAGTTAGAAGCGGTGGTAGCCACACCATCCGGGCCCACATAACGGTTTCATTTTAATATAAATAACAACAAAAAAAAAAAACAAATCCACAAGGCAACCCACAATCGGAAACAGCAGCATGTGCTCCCCTCGCGGGGGGACCCTACCAATCCATAGGAGTATCAAGGGGGGGAAAAAGGTCAAGACTGGGATTAGGTGGACTCAGTGCCCGGAACCGGGGAGATAAACTGGCTAAGGGGACGGGGCCGGAGACGGATCGGGCAATAACGGCGGGGTACAGATTCCCCCGCGGTAGGCGTTCCAGGGGCCCCATACGTTCACCCATGTCCCAGGCTTACCTCTCGCAACATACACCACCTTTTCCCGAAACATGCACCAATCCATGTTATCCTTCCATGCCGAGACGGTCGGCGACCTCTGGGAACCCCACAGTTGAGCAATGTCGCGTTTGGCCACCATATATCCCAGAGTCACCCACCGCGTCTGCGGCACCGAGTAGTCGGTTGGCTCTCACACATTCAACAGGCATCTCCTCGCTTCGGGCAGCAGCGACACACGCGTAACCACCCGCAGGACCTCATGCACACCACGCCAGAATCGCTCCACCTCTGGGCATTCCCACAAAATATGGAGAAAGGTCCCCAGAGAACCACACCCACGCTTACACAACCCGTCCACAGCATAGCCCATACGCAGTAGCCTTGGCCCCGTAACATAGACCCTATGGAGTATCTTGAGCTGGATGAAGCGAAGGCGGGCCGGTATGGCCACCTCTTTCGGGGAGGCCACCGCCGATACCCAGTCCTCGTCATCCAGCTCCAATCCATCGGCCACCCATGCCTCACGAAGGTTAGTCAGCAGTCCCGAGCGGTCATTGATAAGTTTTTTATAGATTAATGAAATCGTGCTGTCCGGTACATGTCCATCTAGCACTCTATCCTCCAGAGGGGAATACTCCGGGATGGAGGCAACGTCCGGGAATACGGAGCATAGCGCATGACGGATCTGCATATACCGAAAGTACTCCCTGTCCTGCAACTGGAATTCTGTCTGTAGCATCTCGAACGTTTTGAATCCCCCCCTCGTCCAGAAATCACCCACCCTGCTGATGCCTATCATGTCCCACTTTTCAAAGCCCTTCGAGGTCCACAGGGAGCCCAACTGCTCAGATGCGTATAGTGGCGACGCCCGGGTCAAACGATCTTTCCACCCCATCGCCACATTAGCCGCGTGCCACACTCGTACCATGACACGCGTGGGGCCCGTCAGACGTGCGTCAAGCGAGCTGGAGTAAAGCGCTCGGTTATAATCACCACCCGGCAGTAACATCTTATCCATTTCAATGGCCGGGTTTAGAGCGAGCCCGTACAATCGCAGCCAGCTGGGAGGCCCAATAATACCGTTTGATATCCGGGAGGGCGATCCCCCCGTCATACCACGGGAGCGTCAGCTTCGCCAGGGCGATACGCGGTCTACCTTCCCAGAACAGTCGGCGCTGCAAACTCTCCACCTCGCGAAAGTAGCGCGCCGGGACGACGTCCATTGTGTTCTGCAGAGCGTACAGGAAACGCGGCAGCGACATCATCTTAAACAATGCCGCCCGGCCGAGCGGCGAGAGCGGCAAGCGCCTCCAACGCGCAACATCCTCCTTCAGGCGCTGGAGGGGGGGAAGCAAGTTCTGACTATATCGGGCCTCCGCGTCCAGGGTAATGAAGACACCCAGGTACCGAAATCCCCGCCGGGCGAT
Source organism: Triturus cristatus (assembly GCF_964204655.1). Taxonomy (NCBI): domain Eukaryota; kingdom Metazoa; phylum Chordata; class Amphibia; order Caudata; family Salamandridae; genus Triturus; species Triturus cristatus. The sequence goes on along the minus strand of NC_140586.1, from coordinate 462,272,012 downwards.
CTGGATAGGACAGCCCCGCGGAAGGATAGGATCCTCCCCAGAGAGAACATAGACGCACGATTTAGCCCAGTTGATGACAAGGCCGGAGTTAAGACCAAATGAATGCAATACATCAACCAGTACTATCAGTGATTTACGTGGGGAAGCCAGGTACAGGAGAATATCGTCAGCGTATAGAGATACGTGGTCCTCATACTCGGGGGTCCAGCGGAGACCACGAATAGAAGGTTCCCACCGCAGCCACTCCGCCAGGGGCTCCAAGGCGAGCGCGAAAAGGAGCGGCGATAACGGGCAGCCCTGCCGCGTGCCCCTGCCCAGCTCGAACGGAGCCGACACTCTACCGTTCACCACCACCTGCGCCAGCGGGCCACAGTACAACAATTTTACCCAACTGATGAATCCTGGGCCAAACCCAAACTTCGCGAGCGTCGCCCAAATATAAGGCCATTCAAGCGTGTCAAACGCCATAGTGGCGTCCAAGGACGCCAAAATGGCCGGCTCTCGTATGAACGGGACACGTGCGAGCACCCCATGCAAACGCCGCAGGTTAAGCGCTGTATTGCGATGAGGGATAAAGCCGGACTGATCCTGGTGAATCAAGTCACACACTACGCCGACCAGCCGGTTGGCCAACACCTTAGCGAGGATTTTGGGCTCCGCATTCAATAGCGAAATAGGCCGATAGGATGTGACCCGGTCCCGTGGCCTCCCCTCCTTATGGATAACCACGATAGTAGCTAGACGCTGGTCTAGCGGGAGGGAACCCGCCGAGTGGGCCGCGAGGAACATAGCACGGAGATGCGGCGCCAGCGTATCCGGTCGTAGTTTATACAACTCGATGGGAAGACCATTAGGACCCATGGCCTTGCCGGAAGCGACCGAACGTGTGGCGAGGGCAATTTCTTCGGAAGTTGGAGCGGCGTCCAACGACACTCTGTCCTCCTCCGAAAGGGAAGGCAGCGCGATATCCCTGAGCAAGGCGTGGGAATCCTCTTCAGAGCGGGAGGACACCGGGGAATACACCCCACGAAATAGTCTGCAAAGCAGGAGACAATTTCTTCTGGTTCAGTGACACACACACCATTCTGTTTCTCAATCAACGGGACAACTCGACTCGCTCTCTCCTTTTTGTCCAGCCACGCAATCAATTTACCAGCCTTATCACCCACATCATACAGTCTCCCCTGTTGCTCTCTACTGAGGCCCCTGGCCGCCTCCGTGACGAGGGCCTTATAAGCCGCTTGCTTGAGTCGGAGAACATGTAATTTGTCATCCGTCACCCCACATTCTAGATCACCCTCCAACTCGGTTATCTCAGCTTCAACACGGGTCACCTCCTCCCGCTCGCGCCTCCGGGAATGGGAAATAAGGAACAAGGCCTCTCCCCTGAGTACCGTCTTGAACGCCTCCCACAATGAGATCGCCGATGACACAGACCCCACATTCTCGTCAAAGTAGCGCTTAAGGGATTTAACCAGCTCTGCGCGAATGGTGGGGTCACGCAGGTACCAGGGATTAATCGGGACTACCCTACCCTCTCCCCTCGGAAGAATATCAAAGTGCAACAAGAGCGGGGAGTGGTCCGAAATACCCCGTGCCAAATGGCACCCCTCCCCTATCCTCCCAACGTGCGCCGCCGGAACCAGGACATAATCTTGCCTTGAGAGACTACCATGAGCCCCGGAATGGAGGGTGTACTGTAGCTGCGTGGGATGTTTCAAACGCCAACAATCCACCAGCCCCAAGGTATCCAAGAGGCCAGACAACCACGCCTGGGCACGGGGGAGATCCCTAGGGGGGTGACGATCCACAGTTCCGGAAACCACAGCATTAAAATCCCCCCCACCACTAGAATCCCCTCCGGGAGGCCAAGGAGGAGGCGCCCCAGATCCGCAAAGGTGGTCGTCTGCAGCCCCGGCGGGACATAAACAGACACGAAAACGACCACTCTGCCCTCCATTCTACCCACCAAAACCGTGTAACGTCCCCTGTCGTCATGGTGCACCTCATCAATCTCCAAAGGGAGCGAGTTCTTAACCATAATGCCCACACCCCTTGAACCAGACGTGAAGCCCGAATGGGCCACAAGGCGGTAGCCCCGTCGATTCATGGCACAAAAGGAGTTGCCAATGAGGTGTGTCTCCTGCAGAAAAACTATATCGGGCGAAATTTTCTTCAAGAACTGCAGGACCACACCTCGTTTTATCCTGTCCCCCAATCCATTAACATTCCAGGACAACAGACTCAGTCCCCTACCCCCCATCATAAACAGAAGCCATCACTCGTCCCCCAGAGAGCACTTTAGAAATAACACAACGATGCTTTTGCCTTGTGGTAGAAACGAACAACACCCCACCCCAACCCACCCACCCCAACAAAACTCCCCCCTCCCTGCACGCCTGCATGAGCCCAGACAGCCCCCCCAACTTGCAGTGTGCCTGTCGCCCCTATATAATGAAACTAGCTAGACCCCCTAGAGGAGGAAAGAGTACCCCTTCTAGACCCCACACAACCTCCAAGGGAGGGGAAAGAACAAAGACAGAAGCTTGGTCGAAAGTGGCATCATAGTCGTCCAGAGTGAGGCCCAATATCAACCCCTCAGTCCCGATCCAGTGGGCCGTCTCCTCCCGCCGCCCCCCCCCACCATCTCGAGCACTACCCCCAGACAGAGTGTCCAGCCAGTCCCCGGCCGCTTCGGGACGATCAAAAAAGTGCGTGCGACCATCCACCTCTACCCGCAGCTTGGCCAGGAAGAGCATGGCGTATTTTAAGTTCATGTCCCGGAGCCGGCGCTTAACACCCAGGAAACTCAGTCTCTGTTTCTGGACCGCTTGAGTGAAATCGGGATAAAAGTTCACCTCCATATTTTCCAGCTTAATCGGCCCTTGCAGTCTGGAGGCCTGCAAGATCGCGTCCCTGTCCCGAAAGTTAAAAATCCGGGCAATGAGAGGCCGCGGAGGGGCTCCGACCTTCGGCCTTCCCCCGGGAACTCTGTGGGCCCTCTCCACGGCAAAGAATTTACTCAGTCCCCGAGGCTGGAGATGGGTAGCGATCAGGTCCTCTACAAAAAGATCTGCCGCCGCTTCCTCCCGTCCCTCGGGTACTCCGATGATGCGGATGTTATTCCTCCGGGCCCGACTCTCGGAATCCTCCAGGTGCCGATCCATAAGCGCACTCGCCTGACGAAGTCGGTGCACCTCCGTTTGGAGGGCCGCCACCTCAGTCGTGAGGCCCGACGCGGTTCGGGCCAAAGAGTCAACCCGGTCGTTGGTCTTGGAGAGATCAGCCCTCACCAGGCCGACATCCACGAGGACCGCGTCGATCTTATGCGCCAAGGTGTCGAACCGCTGGCCCACCGAGGCCTTCATCTCAGCAATGGCGCCCATGACGTCTTGCAGAGTCAGATCTGTGGGCAAATCCGGGGCATCAGGGGGGCCCTCAGAGGACTTGTGCGGTCCACCGGGAGATCCCTTCTGGAGGGTATAGCGGTCCATGATGTTGGCCTGATGTACGGCGCCACGCCGGGTCGACTTGGTCTTCGACCGATCTCCGTCTTGTTTCGTGGCCATCGCCACGGGTCACACACCCGCACCAGCTACGCCGTAGAGGGCAGGCAATCAAGGCCAAGAGCTCCGGGGGGGCCACCCCAGGTCGACGGGTTGGGTCACAGCCGGCAGGCAGGCAGGGTCTCCCGGCGAGGCCACACCAACACAAAGAGCTCCGCGATCTCACTTGCAGAGACGGCAAGGGGATGCGAAAGTGAAAGCGAAAGTGTGGGGTACGCGATTCGCCAGGCCCGTCCCGCCGTTGTTGTTCACTTTGCCACTGGATCACCCCCCAGCGCAAATCCGGGGTCCGGCGAGAGGTAGGCCGCAAACTTCACTCGGTGCCCACTCCGGTACCCGAAGTCCGATTCGAGAACGGGAAACGGATACCACCTCAACTCAGGCTCACCGACACAGTCCCCTCAACCGAGGCAGGATGAAGACAGGATAAACGTAGGAGGTTGCGGAGGTCCTCGGGAGCCTCGCACCTACGCGGCCATCTTGGTTGCGCGCTAGGCTCCTCCTCCCCTCCTCATAATATTATTGTTTAGTAAGAGTGAGTATTCAGCCCAGTCGAGATCCAACGCTTTCAATTGTTTACGAGCATTAGTAAGTTGGCAGCGGGTCTGGAGGGTGCCCGTGCAACGGTACACCATTTCCAATTCCTTGACCTGATCTTCCAATTGTTCCCATTTATCCTTCCTATCCCGATTTAGCATTGCCAACATTGCAAGAAATTGACCCTGAATGGCTGCTTTCAGAGTATCCCACAGTAAGTGAACACGGGTAAGCCTGTCATCGCTGATGACCAAAAAGGTTTGTATAGCCCCCTGCACAGCCCTGATAGTCGCATCATACAGCGCAATTAGTGATTAAGTCTCCACATCCTCTGTCAATGGTGATCTCAAAGCCTGGGCAAAGCACTACGCTACGCTCGAGTAGTTTGCGAAGTTCGCGCTACTTCGCACTACGCGAATTGCACGTAGCACAGTGCGAACACACGTAGCGTAGTGTCGCGTAGTGCTGCGGTCATTTTTTGCTTGCTCACGGTCCTCAACGTCAAGTTGGTGACCGTGAGCAAGCAAAATGATATCCCGGCGAGACTTTTTCCTTGTTCGCGATCAGCAACATCAAGTTGGCGATCGCGAGCATGGAAAATAAACCTCCCGGCGAGATTCCCAATGCGAGAAGGTCAGGTTTCTCATTGCGAGTGGTCGCGTATGCTCGCGACCGCTCGCGATGAGAAACTACCAGTTTGCGTTGAGAAAGCTGCCGCTCGAGTAAAAATCTACTCGAGCAGCAGAAAACTACAGCTCGCACTGTACAAGATGCCATTTTCAATGATTGCACAGTGCCGGTTGCTTGTCCGCACTGTGCAATCATTGAAAACGCATGGTTAGTCTTTCGGGTGTTCTCCCCCGCAATCTCTATCTTACAGCTGTTTAATGAGGGCCTCTAGCTCCTTTTGACTTTCCATTTCTGATGGTCGTGAGCGTGAATCCTTCCCTGTGCAGCGTTTCCTTCTCAGCTTTAACATCTGCTCTGTCCCTGTGTCTCCTGGAGGTCCATCCTCTGTTCCCCCTGCCTCCAAGTCGATTCCCAGCACAGCCTGTGCTTCTTTCAGGGATCGCACTGCATGCGTTTCTTTATACCAGACGAAGAGTAATCTAAAGGGATGACCCCACCGGTATCGGACTTCTTGCTCCCATAGGAAGGCGGTGACCGGTTGCAGGGTTCTGCGCCTTTGGAGCGTGAGTTGGGAGAGGACTTGGTATATGCCCACTTGTAGGCCTCAAATGGGATATTTGCCTTGTCTCAAGTTGCTGCCATGATGATCTCTTTTTGACAATAGCAGTGGAGGCACATGAGTATGTGGTCAAGGATAATTTCCCCATCACCCAATGCCGGGACAACATGGTGAAAGAGGTGGGTCATGAGGTCCTCCAGTTTACCGGTGCCTGCGTGAACTGGAACTCCTTTGATGCAGATATTAGAATGGCGGGACCTGTTTTCCAAGTCTTCTAGTTTCAGGCATAGGTCTTCATTGCGGTCCTGCAGTTCCAACAGCTCCCGTGAATGAAACGAAATGAAAATGAAATAAAAACAGCATTTATTGAGCGCGTAGCGCATGACTACCTCTTCTAGGCAGGGACAGAGGCCAATAGAGGCATTGTCAGTAAGGTTCTGTACTACGACCAGTTGTTTGTCATCAGCATAAGTCACTATATGGACCCCAAATAGGAGCACGATCTCTGCAAGCGGGGTCATGTAAACATTAAAAAGGGACGGACTAAGGGACGACCCCTGAGTGACTCCGCACTCAAGAGGCACGCTGAGCTCTTCTTCCCTGCTGCCCCCGGTCTTCCCCAATGCATCCACACGATCGCCCATTTCGCAAATATCAGCTCTGACCTGTTTTAAGTCAGTTGAGACCTCTTGTCACAGCCCAGCAAAGTTCTCTCCCAGCGTGCTGAACAGGGGCTCTAGGAATTGTCAGGTAACCTGGTCCTCCTTTTATTAGTCGGGCAAGTCTGTGTCTCCTTCTCGATTATGGGAGATTGACAAATCTGCAGTGTGTCCATCAGCTCTTTTGCCCCCCCTGCTTCAGGAGGTCCCTCATATTTGCCTCCTTTTTGGAGCGGTTGGATGTCATTTTTTTGGGGTAGAAGGCCACCAGGGGCAGCGGGCAAACTCAATGACCCCAGCCGACTAAGGTATCTCAGCTTGTCAGTGCCCTCTACTATGCCTGTATCACTTGTCCCTGGCTGTGAGCCCAGGTCTCACCACACTGCATCCTCTCTCACAGCCACCTCCTGGACTATCAGGCCTTTTGCTATCCGGTCCGAGGTCGCCCTCGTCTTTGCAGCCTGATTAGTGCAAGCCCTCTTCTGGGCAAACCTGTAGGCCCGGCTGGACATATGGGAGGCTGTCCCTGTCTGCCCACCACTCCTGGGATGCCCCCGAATGCCCCCAGGCCCGGTCACACCTCCCGTGCAAGGCCCAGGGAGTATGCCCAAGCATTCACTCATTGGCCTAGGTGGGCCCAATTGACCACTGGAGCCACGTCTCCCATCCGGGGCCTCCTTACTATTACCATGGCTCAGGCCTCCAGCTGATGTCCACCCACTGTCCTGGAAGCCTCACCTCACTCTGCTGCTTGCAGGGGTCACTGCAGATGCTCCAGTAGGGGCCCTGGCCTCTTGGGAGGCCTCTGTAGGTGTGCTATCATATGGGTGTCCCCAGTCCAGGTGGCACACTCCAGCATATCCTTCAGACCCATCTCCTGTGCTGCTCCTCTGCTCACTCTGGCTCCACTGTAGGTCTGGCCACATGTCTGTGGGTGCCCGTCTCCCACACGGCTTCACTTCTCTCTGCTGTTCGCCTGGGCCTCAGCTTCCACTCTCTCCAGGCATCTGGCACTACACAGTCAGAGTCAGAGGCCGTCGCTCCGGATGCCGCACCGGCCCCACAACGCCTCTGTCGCCCTCCAGAGCTTCTCCTATGCTCACTCTGTTTCCATTCTTGGATTTTCACAGTGTCATCTAGATAATCAATTTGTGTATTACTGGAGTTGCACATAAATTTCTGATCTGGTTGACAGTTATTGAGCCAATCACAAAATGTAAGTAATTCAGAACTAGTAATGGACCAGATCATGAAGATATCTTCAACATATCTTTTCTAGGTACAGATTTTGTCATAAAAAGGGTTACAGTTGCTCAAGATACACGTCTCTATATCATCTACAAACAGTATGGCAAAATTATGAGCAAATATTGCCACCGTAGAAGAAACCTTTGCATTGGTTGTAGTATTTTTCATCAAAAAGAAAATAGTTCTTAGTGAGAGCCAGTTCTAAAAGTTAGATAATAAAGTCAGTAGGGACTTGGTGGGGAGTAGGTCTTGATTTGAGATATCTTGTAATTACTTCCATGCCTTTTTCTTGTTGTATATTAGTGTATAGATATTATAAATCTAGAGTTACCAGCAATTCGGAACTGCAGTCAAAATGTTCTGATTCAACCAATTTGATCAAGTGAGTGGTGTATTTTACATAGGCAGCAGTCTTTTGAAACAAATTCCAAATGAAATAGTCAATGTAGTGGCCCAGGGGCTCCAAAATTGAACCGCAGCCTGACAGTATAGGTCTGCCCAGGGGTGCATTTGGATCTTTGTCAATTTTTAGCAGTGTGTAGAGAACCTGGGTGCATGGGTTTTTATTGTTTAGAAAAAGATATTCATTGTGCCTTATGAAGCCAGGCTCTTCTGCTTAATTAGTAATCCTTTGGATTAGATTTTTTAATTCTGGTAATGGATTGCAGGTAAGTGGTTTGTTGTGAGAAGTGTAATTAAACTGGCAAATGATCTCCATGTTATAGCTTTCTGTGTCCTGAATCACTATACTACATAGCTTTATTATTATGTCATCTCTGGATTTAAGGTCACACAAGGTGTAAAGTGATAGTCAAGTCTTCGTTTTTCAAAGTCTTGTAGTACCAGATGTTCAATGGTCAAGATATCTGGGGGCATCAAATAAGTAGCTGATTGAAAGGAGGATGTTGGGCATTGACCTGTTAGATCTGCTTTCCATGGCATTTCTTTGTCAGAAAAAAAATAAAATCAGTCTTATTTTTCTAAAGAACTGGTATATTAGTGTGTAGTATAAACCAATTGGATTTTTCAGTAATAACAAATGAAAGGCCCCTACTGTGTAGAGAAATTTCAGCCGAGGAAAACATATGTTTTGATAAATTAAAGATCAGCATTTCTTTCATAGCATTCACAGGGTCCATTATTAGTGAGCCTAGTATTGGTAATCCCATAGGTAGAATGTGCGCCTCGATTGGCGCTCCCTTGGTGGTTGATAATTCCTGTTCAAACAAACAAAAGTCATCAAATGATGATTACACTTCTAGCTATTGCACTTCGTATGTTTTTCAAGACAAGGGGACTCCACAATTGGAGAACTTGGGGTGTATAAATATGTTTGGAGAACAATAATTCAATTGTGCCAATGGTCTCGTACAAGTTCTTTTTCAGACAAAGGAAAGTGAATTAATAAAAGGTTCCTTACGATTTCATTCAGGACTCTAGAGTATATAATAAAGGGAACAGAACAAGTATGAAGTAGAACGCCTTCAATATTTTTGGTGCATAGTGCAATTAATTTATTCACTGCAGCATATCAAAACCTTTTCTTAAGCAAATATATTCTTTATTTGTTTTTTTTAATGATCCAGTGCTCACAGATAAATGAAAAAAGTAGGTGCTCTAGTGAGTGGAAGAAAGTAAAAACATAACAACAATAGTGGATCCCTTTTGTGTATCCTATATTACTGTATAAACATATACTACTTACAATTCTTCTTACCACAGTAATAATTTATTCAACATTCTTCCCTACTTGCACCCATACACTGAGCCCCGGTTCTTGGCGTGAGTAGATGTGTGAGTAGTTGTATGGGTGAGTGAGTGGCTGTGTTAGTAGCTGAATGGGTAAGTGAGTGAGTGAATGAATGGCTGTATGGGTAAATAATTAGGTGTGTGAATAGCTGTATCAGTGATTGTGTGGCAGTGTGAGTGGCTGTACGGACGAGTGTGTGGGTACATCAGTACCTGAATGGGGGAGTGAGTGGCTGTGTGCGTTTCTGTACGGTTGAGTGGGTGTGTGTGTGAGTGGTTGTATTGGTCTGTCAAGGAGTATGTGAGTGGTTGTATGGGTATATAAGTTGGTTTATGTGAGCTTTGTGAGGACATAAGTTATATTAAGCTCAGGTCACTACCACTGTTGAACATCACTGGTTTTGTACAAGTAAAATCTGGGCCTAAATATACTGTCCCTGTAATCTTTGTTTTTTACAGTGAACTATTACGGATTTTTAAAATCTATTTCCTAACTATAAACTCCCTGTAACCTTTGTTTTTTACAATGAAGATATGTGCATATCTTACCTACTGGCAGTCACCAGTAGATAGTTATACTTAGGACCTAATTCCCATAGATGAAGCATTTTTTCCAAGAACTTTGGTGCTTTTTGACAAATCTTTACAAACTTTTCAAAACTAGTTTGGCACTCACCTCAGCTGCAGTCTCAAAAGTTTGAAGGTGATTTGTCAAGCAGGGGCTGAAAAAAAGGGGGTCCCTAAACACATTTACCCCATGCAATTTGCCATAAGGATTTTGAACATGGCTACAGTCCAAACAGAATGCCACCAAATGTGGCAGAAAGCTAGCTCTTGGTCCAGAAAAAAGCCCTTTTCGTGATTTGGTGTGACTCCATTCAGTAGTTTTGGAGTTATTAAAAGAAAATAAATATAGCTATCTGGGGATGCAGATCCTTCATGGATCCTTTGTGGCACTCCATGAATCCACGCACCAACAGCAATATAGTAATTGGCTGGCCGCAACTTGACTAAAGATTTGCGGTCACCATTTTATATTTCAGGGCAGTGTCCTGGACCCGTAAAATTTGAGTGCATATAGATTGAAGGGGTCAAGGTAGAAGTACCCTAACACCATGGGTATGTTAGAGGGGAATCAGAGAGACCTATAGTCATCTAGAAATTGCCTTACTTTTTTTTTGAGGAGGGATTTCTGGATCTGTCACAGTGCTCAGCACGGCCCCCGTGTGGAGAGGTGATGGATCTGTGAATCCTGCCTCAAGTTTAAAAACAATCCTATTCACTGACCTACTTATAGACCTACATAGGCACTTTCACACCCACACACACACCCACACAAGCCAATGCACAGTCACTTACAGACCCACATATGTACTCACAAACTCACTCACAGACCCACATAGGCACTCAAACACCCACTCAAACATATACATATACTAGGATAATTACACACCCAATCACAGACTCACTAAGACACTCCACACCCACTCCCAAACACACATAGTCACTGACCCACTAAGATGCTCACATAGTAACCCACAGTCCCACTCTTATCCTCACACACCCACTTACAGAACTACTAACAGACCCATTAACACACCCTCTCACAGACCCACAGAGACACTCATATACCCATTCAGAGACCCACTCACACACCCACTCAAAGACCCACACTGCCACTCATACACCCACTGGCAGACCCAATCATACACTCACACACTCACTTACAGACTCATTCAGACACTCTCACACCCAATTATAGACCCACTCAGACACTCACACACTCACTCTCAGACTAACTCAGATACTCTCACACCTACTCAGAGACCCAATCTGATACTCACATTCACAGACCCCCTCAGTGAATTTCATTCCCACTCACAGACCCACTCAGACACTCACATGCCCACTCAAATACTCACACACACCCACTCAGATACTAATGTACCCACTTGAATTCCCACTAAGGTACTTACACACCCACTCATAGATGTTTACAGGCATATACACACTCATAGACCCATGTAGACACTCACATACCCACTCACACATCCACATCCATACTCACACAGCCTCTCCCAGACCTACACAGGATCTCACATACCCACATAAACACACTCATAGACCCACATAGCCACTCACACATGCACTGACATGCCCACTCATACACTTACTTACACAATCACAAAACTACCCTCACACCCATACAGCCACTCACACAACCAATCACAGACCCACAGAACCACTTGTATCCCCTTCAATCACTCCCACATCAACTCACATACTCACAATCCCATTTACACACCCACACAACCACTCTTACAGTCACTCACAAACCCAGAGAGCCCCTCACACACTCACTCATATCCAAACAGACACTCACACAAGTATTTACATACCCACTTACATAACCACACAGCCACTCAAAAACCCACTCACAGACCTATATTACCACCTACACAGTCACTCACATACCCGCACAGCTACTCACACACCCACACAGCCACTCACACACCCATACACATACCCATACAATACTCACACACCCACCTACACACTCATACAGCCATGCACACACCCAGTTACAAACCTACAAAACCACTCACAGACCCACACATTCACTCTCAAATGCACTCTTATGCATCTATACAACCACTCATAAATCCACTCACATAACCATACAGCCACTCACATACCCACTCACAGACTCACAAAACCAATAACACAGCCATTCACAGATACACAGAGACTCTCACACATGCACTAGCACACCTACTCTCAGACCCACTTATATACCCATATAACCACACACATAGACACACCCATACAGCCACTCACACACACTCTCACAGACCCACAAAACCACTCACATACTTAAAAACCCACACAGCCACTCACACAACCACTCACATTGCCATACAGCCACTCGCACATCTACTCAGAAACCCAGGAAACTACTCACATACCAAATAGACATGTACACACCCATACATCCACTTATAACCCCACTCACAGACACACCCACCCACCCACTCACTCACTCACTCACTCACTCACTCACTCACTCACTCACTCACTCACTCACTCACTCACTCACTCACCCACTTCCTTAACTACACAGACAGTCACACATGCAGTGACATACCCACCACCCACTTATACTTACACTTCCACAAAATCACTCACATACCCTCTCACACACCCACATTATAAGGGATGATATAACATTAAACAAACATAGACATTCAATAAAAACAAAGGTTAGAAGAACATTATAGTTAGGAAATAGAATTCAAAATACCTTAGAAATTCATTGAAAAAAACAAAGGTTACAGAGACATTATAATTAGGCTCAGAATTTACATGCGTAAAAGCATAGAAATTCAGCAGTTATAGTTACCTGAGCTACCTGTAACTTATGCTCCCATAATGCACTGCTTACTACCTCACATATTACATCACTCATGACATGGTCAGTGACATCATACTTAACATCACTGATGACATCTCAAATGACATAATTAATGACATCACTAATGACATCATCCACAGAATATATATATATATATATAGATATAGATTTTTGTGGATGATGTTATCAGTTACATCATTTGATATGTCATGAGTAATGTCATATATTTTATTAGGGATGTCACTGACCATGTCATGAGTGATGTAATATGTGGAGTCTTAAGTACACACACACACACATGCACGCACATTTATATACACACTTTAAAAAACAAAAGTTACAGAGACGTTATAGTTAGGCTGACATTTCACTCATACAAACCTAGTGAAATTCAGCTGTTATAGTTAGTGAGCTAACTATGACTTATGAACCTGCAATGCACTGCTTATGACCGCACATATTACATCACTCATGACATGGTCAGTGACATCACTGATGACCTTACTGATGTCATCTCAAACTTGGAGTGTTAAATTATATACCAAGTTGTGTTGGTAAATCAGTGGGTGTATGAGTGAATGTATGGGTGATTTATTGGATGCATGACTGGCTGTGTAAGTGAGTGATTAGGTGTCTCAGTGACTGTATGGGTGAGTAACTAGGTTGTGTAAATGTCTGTATCAGTCTGTCAGTTGCTGTCTAAGTGGCTGTATACTTTAGTGAGTAGGTAGGCGAGTGGCTATATGGGTGATTGATTGGTTGTCTGAATACCTGTATGGGTGTCTGAGTATCAGGGTGGGTGGGTGAGGGGGGCGGGACCACCTGTATATATGAGTGAGCAGATGAGTTAGTGGTTATGTGGGTTACTGAGTATGTGTGTGTGAGGGGTTGTATGGCTGAATGAGTGTGATGTATGGCTGTGTTGGTGAGTGAGTGCATGTGTCAGTGGTATATGGGAGAGTAGCTGGGTATGTGAAGGTAGTATAGGTGAGTGATGGGGTATGTGAGTGACTGTATGAATGAGTGAGTGAATGTGAGAGTGGCTGTATTGGTGAGTGTGTGCTTGTGTCAATGACAGTGTATGTGAGTGAATACATGTTAGTATATTTATGTGTGTGTAACTGTATGGGTGAGTAAGTGGCTGTGTGATTGACTGTATCGTTGAGTGAGTAGCTATTTCAGTGATTGACTCAGTGTAAGTAGCTGTATGGACGTATGAGTGGATATGTCAGTGGCTGTATTAGTGAGTATGAGGGTGTATGAGTGGCTGCATGGGTGAGTGAGTGAGTAGATGTGTGTGTTGATCTATGAATCAGTAAGTAGCTGTGTAAGTACTGTATGTGTGTGTGATTGTATTTGAAAATGATAGTATGTCAGTTGCAGTGGGTGTATGAATGATTACATGGAAGAGTGAGTGTGTGCATCAGAGATTCTGTGGATGATATCATCAGTGATGTCATTTGATATGTCATCATGGATGTAATCAGTTATGTCACTGACCATGTCAAGAGTGATGTTAAATGTGAGGTCATAATAGTGCATTGCAGGGGCACAAGTTATAGTTAGCTCACTAACTTTAACGGCTGTGAAATGTTAACCTAACTATAACAACTCTGTAACCTTTGATTTTTTCAGTGGATTGCGATGTTTTATTTATTTAATTTCCTACTATAACACCCATGTAACTTTTGTTTTATTTCCAGTGATTTTTTAAATTTTTCTAAATGCTAATTCCTATCTATAACGTCCCTGTAACCTTTGGGTATTGAGTGAATTTCTAAGGATTTGTAACTATTAGGAACGTTTACAGAGTGGTCGAGAAATTAGGCTGGGCCTGCGACCAGCTCCCAGGAATCCTGCTGTGCGGTATTAAAGGAGGTACCAAGAGGATTTCTTGGCCCCCAAGGTCCCGCAGGAGTAAAGTGAACTTCACCTGCCAACCAGTAGTGCAACTTAAGCTGTGTTTGCAGAGTGGTAAAGAAAGGGGGCATGGCCTCCAAAGACCTCTCTGCAATCCCACTGTGTGGGACTTATTGCAGATAACAGGAGAGGTAGAGGGCCCCCAAGAAAGTCCTTGGGGGCCAAATAACCCTTCTGTTACCTCCAGTAAGTCTCACACAGCAGGATTGCTGAGAGGTTATACACCCCCTTTCTCCACCACTCTACAAGCGAACCTCCTGGCACACTACTAGTAGGGGATGAAGTCCTGTTGGCTAATGAGGGTCCTTGAGGGCCAACTAGCCCTCCTGTTATCTCTAATAAGACTCACAGAGCTGGATTGCTAGAGGTTGTCAGAGGCCACACCTTCTTTCCCCACCACTGTGCAAACGTGCTTCCTGGTACACTACTTGTTGAGGAAAGAAGTCCACTTTAGTCCTGAGGCCCTCAGGAGTACAGTGGAGTTCATTCACTAACTAGCAGCACACCAGGAAGAGCATTTGCAAAGTAGTGGAGAAAGGGGGTGTGACCTTCGAGTCCTATCAGCAGTCCAGCTGTCTGAGAGTTACTGGAGATAACAAGGGGTTCCTGGACCCCGTGAATCCTCAACATCCTAGAAGAGTTCATCTTCCAACCACCACTGCACCAGAAGGTGTGTTTGCAAAGTGGTGGTGAAGGAGGCGTGGCCTGAGGTGACTTGCAGTTGTTTCTTTTTATTTAACTTTTTATAATTTTAAGGGACGAGAGCTGTGTGGCCCTCTCCCTTAGCCATTTTTGGCCTCAGGATACCATTCCCTAGGGCATGCACCTTTTTATATATCATTTTTTTAAATGGAAGGTGGGCCAAACAGACCCCTCCTGGGCCGATGTTGGCCCTGGGGACCACATCCCCCGGGGTCTAGCCTCTTCTTTTTCTTAATTTTAGGGGAGGGGGCTGAGTGGCACCCCTCCTGGGCCATATTCGGCACTGGGGTCCCCATCCCCCGGGGCCTGCTCCTTTCTATATTTGAAGAAAAAACATGGGCGCCCCCCTCCCGGGCCGATGTTGGCCCTGAGGACCCCATCCCCTGGGGCTAGGCTGTAGTGTGGGTGCCCATGGAACTCACATTTTACAGTTGGGGACTGTGTAGGGAACCTGAAGGCCCCCATGGTCCCAGCTGGCTCCTTGCCTCCTATGCTTACATGCAGCTCCTTGTGTATTAAAAGCTAACTACTTTGCTTTGAGCAAGTGAGACCAAAATGCTCTAACTTGCTCAAAGCAGACCACTGTTTCCTGTGGCATGACAGGACCGGTGCTCCCGCCATTGCAAGCTGCAATGTCATGTGGGTAGGTACTTCGGAAAATGGCTGAAGTCACCTCTGGGGGGTCACAATCCTCAGGGCCATATATGACTCCAGAAGAGAGGACTGCATGCCCCATCTTTCTTGAGTAGGGGCCTGCCCCAAGAAGGTGGTGGCACCGGGGCTGAGAATGACCCAGGTGGGGGGCCACATGACCACCTCTGATTTCTTTCAAATACAGTGAGGGGAGGTGGTGGTCACCGGGGCTGGGAGGGTCCATGGGTCCCCCTAAACAAATATTCAAAAGCACCAGGGTGTTGGTGGTCCCTGGGGAAGGGTGGTCCTCATGGCCCCCCATCACATCATTCCTGGGGTGGTGGCAGTCCTGGGGGCTGTGGGGGAGGCAATATGGTCTTCCTTGTACTTTTTAAACAATTAGCCCTGGGGACGTGGCAGTCCTTAGGGTGTGGGGAGTGTCAAGTAGGCACCCTCCGTATTACCACATAACGTGCCCCCCAGGACCTTGCCCACCTGGGGGCCTAATTAAACAGAGTGCGGAAGACTATGCTTCCTAGTTAAAAAAAAATCTGCAGGAGTAGCAGATCCAACATGACTCTCAGCTAATTTCTTTTTTTTAATGCATGTTTGGCCATGGGGGTTCAGGGTGTTTCTCCCCTGCACCCCTTTCTTTTTTTAAAAATAAATTTCTTGTGACTTGGTTCACCCGAGTCACAAGATGGATGCCAACACTTCTTGGTTTGAAGTGTTGACAGCCAATCAGATCTCAGACATGGATGGTTCTCTGATCATTTGCATATCTCCGCAACTACTGAATAGAGTTACACCATTTTATAAAAAGAGTGCTTTCTGGACCAACAACTACCCTTCTGCCAAATTTAGTGTAATTCCGTTCAGCAAATCAGGCTGTAGCTATGTCTAAAGTTTCCTATGGAAATTAACATGGAGAAAAAGTGTTTTCTCAGCCCCTGCTTGACGGATCTCCCTGAAAGTTTTAAGACAACAGCTGAAATGAGTGGCATATGAGTTTTGAAAATGTAGCGGGGATTTGTAAAGTGCCCCAAAAGTTACTAGCAAAACAAAAGCTTTTCCTATGGAAACCAGGTCCTAACTATAACTACCTACTAGCGATCGCCAGCAGGTTATATAAGTACATATATTTACATATATATAATTATATAGATATGGAGAGAGGGTGAGATGGATAGATGGATAGATAGATAGACAGACAGACAGACAGACAGACAGACAGACAGACAGATAGATAGACAGATAGATAGATAGATAGATAGATAGATAGATAGATAGATAGATAGATAGATAGATAGATAGATAGATAGATAGATAGATAGATAGATAGATAGATAGATAGATAGATAGATAGATAGATAGATAGATAGATAGATAGATAGATAGATAGATAGATAGATAGATAGATAGATAGATAGATAGATAGATAGATAGATAGATAGATAGATAGATAGATAGATAGATAGATAGATAGATAGATAGATAGAAAGATAGATCGATTGATAGATCGATAGATAGATTACCCCGTGCCAGTTGCCACTAAGTAGTTGTAGTTAGGATTGTGTTTCACTCATCTATTTACCTTTTGGCAACATAATCAACACCATTGCTGTTATTTTGCTACACTTTGTTTTAGTTTGTAGATTATTAAATAATACAGACTTGTGGGAAATGTACTCTCTGTGTGTACTAAGTAGGCCAAGCTATCTAACGGGGAGCACATTTGCTGCTTATATTGCTAAAGGACTGATGCTGAGGGGCCTATTTAGAGAACACTAGATGTGAGGCAACTGCCAGAAAGTGGGGGTTGTTCTGTCCACCCAATTTAGAGTACATAAACACCATATATGCTCTGCATAGGGGTAGAGAGTACTACTTTTTTGCAGATGTCCCATTTCTGCCCAAGTTTGAAGAGGGACTTAAGCCCCTATTATTCTCTTCCTCCTGGATCAATCTAAGAAATGGATTTGCTACCCTATGCAGTCACCCACAAGGTACAATATTGGGACCAGTAGGCCAAGAAAGAGTTCTAATGTGAAACCAACAGCTTGGGAAAAATTACCATTAGAAGGGGCAAGAAAAACTTGATTTAAGGAAATGCATATTTGCATATGTCTAAATTTTTTTCAAATTATTTGTTGAAAGGTCATAATTTGCTGTAAAATAATTACAAAACCAACATCAAGGGTCTAAAATATTTTTAACTAGTTTCACCTGTTCTATCCACACTATTTCCGTTCTGATGATGACCAGGCAATTCAAATATTAAGGTGCCGATTCCGATCCTGTTCGGCGCGTATGCGGGCACATGTTTGGACGTCTCCATGGTTGCCATGGGAGTTCGCTCCGTACGGTGTTTTTTCCATACGGTTGTGCATTCGGACGGACGGGACGGATCGTACTTGCGCGCTCGGACTTCAGTTTACCGATTCGTACGTAAAACTGTCCGGGGACGTGTCGGACACTTTTTCCGACCCGAGGACGTGTCGGGGAATTTTCACAATGCGATTCGTATGGATTTTTTAACATACGAATCGTACTTGCCAGTTTGTACGGGACTTGTACGATTCGTACGTAAAAAAATCCGGATACGATTCGTACAGGGAATATTTTTAACGGATCGGAATCGGCACCTATGTGTCCATGATCAACAACTTCAATAATTTTCATTTCCATTCTTGGACTGTACTTGTGAAATAAAAGGAAAAATTGAATTAATCCCTGAAGGTGTACAAAAAACACAGCCAAACTTTGTGGTATTTATACAGTCTCTCATTGGGTTGTATTCTGCATTTTTCACTGTTATCAACATTCATAAACATTGCACAGATTGGCTTTATTTGTTCTCTATAGAGTTCCTATTTTATAACTCTGTCATTAATTTCATTACTTTATGAAAATTCCCTTAAACATCAAGTATTATTGTGTGATTTCTTTTATTGTCTATAATGTGAGGACTTCTAACCTGCCTCTGCTCAGATGTTAAATATGTTTTGTGAAAAAATCTGAGAAAAACACTAGACCTGGTTCCAACTAAGTTTCTTTTTCATGGAATCAGACAATCCCTACCTTGCAATGATTTCCACTAAACACCTAGTGTTCCTCATATCTCTCACTTAAATGGTGGCAATTTCCTTCTTGTTAGCCCAACAACATGACTCCTATTTAAGTCAAACAGCACGGTTCCTGACTAAAAGTAACAACTGGCAAACTAACCATTCTGCCTTCCAGTGTTGTTGCCAGCCCTGCGTTGCCCCAACTTCTCCAAAAATATATTTCTTCTATCCAACGAGCTATATAATCATTCTTGTGTGAACACTGTAAGCATTCTTCTTTGTTTCTTATGCCTGTATATAGGTAAACCACATCACTGGGCTAGATCTGAGCTAAATAACTATCCCGAATTTAAAAAAAGAGCATGGTGTAAAACAAGTGCTCAAGTCTGATAATCTCTGTCTCTCTGGAAGAAACTTCATCTGTACTTAAAGGCTTACAAACATTATCCTTTGGCAGACATCAAGTATAGTTCAGTGTAATGTGTACTCTGAGGGAATGGTGGCGTAGGGTTAAAAAAATCTTGGTAAAGTTAGCTAAGGCAACCATTCAGATACTATCAAATCAGGTAGGTTAGATTAACAAACCCTTAAAACAAATTGATGTCTATCTGGCATTTAGCTGACACGTTTATGAAATGCTTCATTCAAGTGCTTTCGAAAGTATAATTAGCTATATGTAAAACATCACATTATGGCATTTCTTTGACTGACATTGTAATTCTGCCGGTCATATTCATTCTTCATATTAAATTAGGACGTGTCGGACCATGAAAAATAAACTTAACAAATGCTAAAAAACAACTAACTCCTTTGAGCATGGTAATGATATCAGAAAATGCATGCTGCTTTTTGGGTATACAAATGATAACCACTCCAAACAAAGTTGTTACTAAGCGTTAACATGTTTTGTTGTAGTTAATAATACATATGTAAAACAAGCTTGTGCCACTGTAATGCATGTGATGCATGAAACTGGGGTTTTATTGTCAACGGCCCTTTGTATGTTGGCCTCTCCATTATGCATCACTAGTAATTAGTTGTAATATTTTTGTTGTGTCATTTTTTAGGCATTACAATTGACAGGTAATATGTTTGCTACTACGTGACAGAGGTAATAAAAAAATTATAATCCAAAATGTGCATTTTTTCAAAGATAAAATGTAATAGGCCAATGCTGATCTTACCTGACGGACACGAACGCAGAAATTTCAGATATTGTTTCCTGCAATGTTAAGCCATGTAGCTTTAGATAGTTTGGGGAAGATTTAGTAACATTTCAACAAACGCAGCTTAGCAAAGCACCTTGCTATGCTATGTTGAGTGAAATGGTAACATCGGAAATGTACCATATTTGCAAAGAGATGGCGCACTTCTGCTGCCTCTTTGTGCTGCTGCCTAGTGCAAACACAGGCACCCTTGCACCATGGTGCAAGAGTGTCTGTGTTATGGGTAGGTTTGTTTCTGTGCGGGAATAGACACCATCCTGCACAAAAACAATCCTTAGAGGCAAAGGAAATAAAGTGATTTCTCCTCAATATACCAGGGAGGTGCACAATTTTGATGCATCCCCAAGTTTAGAACATTTTCAATATCTGGGAATGGGCCAAAATCCACTGGTGGATGCAAGAGAATGCCCACACTCCACCCATTGAACGCCACCCTTCCGAAAGATTACACAAGGCAGCAAAATGCACTGCATTGCATTACCTTGGACTTCTCTGGTGACCTCATTAACTTCAGGCTGGCAGAGGAGGGTAGATCACCAGAAGATTCCCATGCAGGAACCCGCATGTAATCTGCATGCCTCCGTCTTCACCATATGTAGTTCTCATGGCTCCCATGATTTATTGACCATGCAACCTTGCGTGTGTGTTTTTATTAGTTTTATTCCAAAGATGAGAGCGGTCCTCTGCCTAACCTAAGGTGCAGTGTTTGCACTCAGATAGGATAAGATTGCATTATATACTTTCTTCTGCATTTAAGACACAAGTCATATTCCATGTTACTAGATGTGTTCCTTGGGTTTGTGTGTGTTTTGTGTCACATTTGTTTCACTTGTCTATGTCTCTCTTTATGTATTTCGCATATGGCATAACTTCGTTAGCTAACAGCCTAATGCATCATCCTACCTTTGATGGACAGTGGACCTCCGACCTCCTGCTTCAGGGACCTGCTCTCTCCCCCTGCAGCTCCACCAGAAAATGCCACTGCCCACTGCTCATGCTTGCTCTTATTCTGGTCCCACTGCATCGTGCCCATTCCGTTTGGTCTCTGTGTCTGTCCTTGTTGTATTGTATTGTAATTGCACACTACTGTAACCGTGCCTGTTTTTATTTTTTTTGCCCCCCCTGTATTTCTATCCTCTCTTTGCCTGTTCCTGCCCGTTTCCCCTTCCTGCCCGTTTTGCCTTTCCCGCCGCTGCTGCCCACATGGCCCCTCCCCCTGCCTATTTCCCACTCCTGCCTCCCAGCTGCATGTCTCTCTCCCCTTTCCTACTTAATGGCGCTGCTGCGAGGGAGCACAAGCAGGACCTCTGAACTTCTTGTTCAGGGACATGCTCTCTCCCACTGCAGCTCCACCGGTAAGTGCCGCTGTCCCCTGCCCATGCTTGTTCTTCTGCTGGTCCCACTGCATTGTTCCCATTCCGTTCGGTCTCTGTGTCTGTCCTTTTTGTATTATATTGTAATTGCACACTATTGTAACTGTGCCTGTTTGTTTGTCTTGCCCCCATATTTTTGTCCTCTCTTTCCCTTTTTCTGCCCATTTCCCCTTCCTGCCTGTTTTCCCTTCCCACAGCGGCTGCCCCCATGGCCCCACCCCCCTGCTGATTACCTGCTCCTGCCTCCTAGCTGTGAGTCCCTCCCCCTTCCCTAATTAATGGCAGCTGCTGAGCGGGAGCACAAGCAGGGCCTCTGACCTCTTGGTTGAGGGACCTGCTCTCTACTCTTGCAGCTCCGCTGGTTAGTGCCATTGCCCACAGCCCATGCTTGCTCTTCTGCTGGTCACCCTGCATTGTGCCCTGTGTTCAGTCTCTGTGTCTGTCCTTATTGTATAGTATTGTAATTGAACACTATTGTAACTGTCTGATTTTATTTGTCTTTCCCCTGTATTTTTGTCCTCTCTTTGCTTGTTCCTGCCCATTCCGGCATCCCGCCCATTTTCCCTTCCCACTGCTGCTGCCCCATGGCCCTTCCATCTGCTGATTTCCCGCTCCTGCATCCCAGCTGCGTATCCCTCCCCCTTCCCTACTTAATGGTGGCCGCGCCAAAGGCAACCCCATTTGCGCCCGTCCGCGACCCAACCGCGACCATCGCCAGGGACCCTGGATCGCCTACCATCCACTACTACAACCCTGCTACCCTCCTCGCACTCAACCCCGATAGAAACAGCAGCTGACAGCTATCATCACCAAACACCACCCACGGCCAATTCTCCTGCCGACACTGCCGACATTCCTTTACCATCCACAGCACCCCCTCGAGCTCAACACCCACTCCAGATGCCTGCAACAACAAAGCCCCGAAATGTATCCTGCTCAACATGCGCTCCCTGCACGGACAGGCCATAGAGATCTGGGACCTCCTCGACCCCCACTCATGAAACGTCGCCTTTTTCACCAAAACCTGGACTAACGCCACCTCTGCCCACGACATCACCACCTCTATCCCTGACGCCTGCAAGATACAGAGGAAAGACTGCTCCTACCACCCAGGAGTACACAAAAGCTTCCTCTGACTCTCCACCTCCAGCACGAGCGACCCTTTCACCAACACCAAACACCTCCACTTCAAGATCCGGACCAGCCCCAGAACCACGCTCCGCTGCACCCTTGCCTACAGACCCCCCAGGCCTGCGCTTCTTTCAACTCGACCATTGCCAACCTCATCACACCCCAAGCCATTGTCTCCACGGACTACATACTCATCGAAGACATGAACTTCCACCTCGACAATTGCAGCGACCCTGACTTCACCGCCCTCCTGGACAACTGTGCCAAGCTTGGACTGAAGCAGCTTGTCCCCACCCACAAGGCCGGACACATCCTCGACCCTGCAGGAGGAAGTAAAATCCACTTCAGCCACACCTCACAGCCCCTCTGGACTGTTCACCACTGCTTACACTTCTCTTTCAGCACTTCCACCAAACACAAACACGCCCCATGCTGCTATGAAGATACTGTAGCAAGATCACAGACGAGGACCTCAATTCCACCATTATCCACGACCTCCCTCCGTCACAACCCAACACCAACTCTGCAGCCATGGAACTACATTGCTAGATCTCCAGCTGCGCAGATAAGCTCGCTTTCCTCCACCACCCTGACAGACACCACCCTTTGTAGGCCGCTTGGTTCACCACTGACCTCCAAGAAGCTAGATGCACATGCAGATGGCTCGAGAAACGACGGAGAAACAGTCCACCTACAAGCACGCCATTACAGAATACCACCAACTCATAAGAACCAAATCCTCACTAATGCCAGCAACTCAAAGGAACTCTTTAACATCATCCAGCAGTTCACCAAACCCCCCAGCGGAACCATGGACATCACACCATCCCAGGATCTCTGCAACAAACTCGGCTCCTTCTTCCAGCTAAAGATCAAGGTCCTCTATGACAACTTTAGCGAAGAGACTCGAAAAAACACCCGCCCCTCCAGCAGCAACAGCGAGCCTACCATCACTACCTGAACACCGTTCACCACCGAAGACACCGCTGAGACCATGACAAGCACCCTCTCAGGAGCCCCCATGGACCCCCCCGCCCGTCTCACATCTTCCACAGAGCCACCGCCACTATTGCGCTCGAACTATGCCACACCATCATTGCCACTTTTGAATCCGGCATCTTCCCTGATGAATGAAAACGGGCGGTGGTCAAGCCCCTCATCAAGAAACCCTCGGCTGACCTGACAGACCTGAAAAACTACTGCCCATATATCTCGCCTTTCCTTTGCAGCCAAAGTCACCAAGAAATTTGTCAAAGCACAACTGACCTTCTTCATCAAATAGAACACCATGCTCGACACCTCCCAGTCCGGATTCCGCAGCAACCACAGCACCAAGCCCGCCCCCCTCCCTGCCACCGACAACATCCGCATGCTCCTTGACCAAGGACACACCACGGCCCTCATCCTGCTAGACCTCTCCACCGCCTTTGACACCATCTCTCACTGCACTCTTGCAGCCAGACCCCAAGATGTCGGAATAAAAGGACTCACCCTTGATTGGATCTGCTCCTTCCCTACTGGCAGAACCCAACGGATTAGACTCACAAACTTCCTCTCTGAACCCACAGAGGTCAACTGCAGAGTACCCCAAGGAGCATCACTCAGCCCCACGCTCTTCAACATCTACATGGCCCCCTTCACCACCATCGTCAGACAGCAGGCTCAGCATAGTATCATACGCCGATGATACCCAGTTCATCCTCTCTCTCATGAAGAACCCCGAAGACACCAGACTCAGCTTCCTAGAAGGAATACAAGACATTGCAGACTGGATGAAGGACAGCTGCCTAAAACTGAACTCAGAGAAAACAGAGGTCCTCAGCCTTGGACCCTCCCCTACTGTGTAGGACAGCACCTGGTGGCTCGCCGCCCTCAGATGCCCACCCACCCCGACGGACCAAGCCCAGAACTTCTGCATCATCCTGGACTCCTCCTTCACCATGACTCACCAGGTCACTGCCGTTGCCTCCACCTGCTTCAACTCCCTCCGCATCATCCGCAAGACCTTCAAGTGGATCCCACCTGAAGCCAGAAAAAAACATCACCCACGCAATCATCACCAGCAGATTGGACTACAGAAACGCCCCTCTACGTGAGAATCAACAACTCCCTGCTACAAAAACTTCAGACCATCCAGAACACTGCAGCCAGACTCGCCCCTCGGCACCCCATGACACAAGCACCCAACACCTGCGATACCTAAACTGGCTCCCCGTCGAGAAGAGAGTAACCTTCAAACTACTCACCCACGGTACAAATCCCTGCATAACATCGGACCCAAATACCTCAATGAAAGAATCTCATTCTACACACCCAAAAGAGACCTCCGCTCCACAGACCTCACTCTAGCAACGAACCTGCACATCTGCAGAACCAGAGCCGAGAGAAGGACCTTCTTCTACATCGAAGCCAAAGCCTGGAATGAACTCCCTGTCAACATCAGACGCTACCCCACCCTGCACACCTTCAGAAAGAGCTTTAAGACCTGGCTCTTTGGCTGACCCAGAGATACCCCCCACCACCTTGAGACCCTCACAGGTGAGTAGCATGCTTATAAACCTCTGATTGATTGATTGATTGATTGATTGATTGATTGAGTATGACTGTGCTATCCATCATTATGATATTTCTTAATTGCTGTTTTCCTTTTTTTAGAGGTTGTATTTGGTAACCAGAACCATGTACGGTACACTTCACACTGTAAGGGCGAACTGCTTGATTGGGTATTTAACTTAATCCATATTCCCAATCTTCTCTAGATTATGTACAATCTCGTCCTGTTGAATTGCCAAGATTTCTCATGACTACTTACATTTTAATTCCTTTTGATACCACTAATTGAGCTGTATTGGAACACTTATTTATACACAGGCACACTCTTTTCTTTATCCACGACAGGAGCACTCACACATTAAACAAATTTAAGGGTTTCCCCTAGTCAGTTTTTCGATCATACCTCACACCGATCTACATACACCACACCCTCTCACATACTTCATCACAGTATCCTATTTCTAAAGATCTTCGGCAAAGAGCCTCCTCGAGGGATCTGCTAGACATTGCAGCACCTGACGAAGGGTTGCCAGATGATGAAGCATGACAACCTTTTGGGAGTTTGAGGGCTGCTGCCTCTGATCAATCGGATCCCTCCATCCAAATGTATCAGTCCTCTCCGACTGACAGTCCCTCTTTCCAATCTTCACCTCCGTAGGAACTGTATACTTTCTTTGGAAAGTCATATACCGAGGGGGCATGTATGTTGGACCTTAAACTTGCTCCCTGTTCCTCCTTGTTTTTTGTTGTCTTATGTAAAAAGTACTGCAGGTATATTTATAGTATAACATGTCCCGCTAGTGAAAAACCTCTCAAGTTGTTTTTTCACTGTGGCACGGCTGGCTCTCCCATAGGGAAACAATGAGTTACACTATAGCAACACATAGTGACTGACCTGTAGTCCTTACAGCGATCTTCCCCCAAACATTTTGGCTTTTGTCTCCACATTTTGCTGAATATTTTTGTTGGCCTTAGGATTCTGGCAACTTTTCCACTGCTAATCAGTGCTAAAGTGCATGGGCTTTTTCCCTAAACATGTGTATAATTGGTGTATATATGATTGGCATACTTTACTTACCTGTATGTTCCTGTTAAAGTGGTATATCATATACCCAGGACCTGTAAGTTAAATGCTACTAGTAGGCTTGCAGCACTGATTGTGCCATCCACAGAAGTAGCCTCTCAAACCTGTCGCAGGCTGGCCACTACAATCCCTGTGTTTTGAGTTTACTGCCACTTTAACTTGGCATTTATAACTACATGCCAAGCCTTAAACACCCAATTTCTTACACATAAGCCAATCCTAAGGTATGCCCTAGGTATCCCTAAGGGCAGGGTGCTATGTAAGTAAAAGGTAGGACATGTACTTTTATGTTTTGCATGTCCTGTTAGTGACAAGGAGCTAAATTCTTTTTTCAATACTATAAGGCCCACCCCTCTCATAGGTTAACTATGGGAATTCCTTACAGCTTTGAGCTGTAATTCCTAATCAGAGAGGAGTGGACAGTTTCTGTTTTATATCTTTGAAATGTCAGTGATAAATCCTCCTTACTAGTGAAGTTAGATTTAACATTACTGTTTTAGAAATGTCACTTCTAGGATATTGACATTTTTCTGCAATTACTACTTTGTGTGTCTTGCGGCATCGCTCCTTCATAACTGATGGATAACAATCACTGTGTGGAGAAGAATTGAGGCATCCTCAACCTGCGGTATTGACATTAACGCATCTCCCAATGCATTTTGCAGTTGCGACCAGCAAAATGTACTTTGTTCACCGGTGCCTGTATTGGTCCTGTAGCTGGCTGGTGTTCCATCGTGGCTGGCTTGAAATTTGACTTTGCCCCGGTCCAGTGTGACCTCAAGTATCCCTTAAAGTGCTATTTGTTTCTAAGTGATATTTTTCACTTGTTCTATTAAAATTCATATTTCAGCTTCTAAGCATTGTTTTTTTGTCATTTTGGTCTTGTTTTATTCAGAATATAATAATCTACTTTTTTAAACCTGTGTGGAGTATATTTTGTGGTGTACTCGCTGTGCTACTTTGTGTGTGTGTGTGTGTGTGTGTGTGTGTTACACAAATACTTTACACATTGTCTATTTAGATAATCCTGGCTGTTCTGCACCCAGTTGTGAGCACAGGCTATCTTTTAGTGTGTACTTAGCTTACCCTTACTAGAGTGGTGGTGACTGCTTGGCCTAGGTGTATACCTTAGCCAACCAGGATTCCCAGTTCTATCAGTGCTGAATTTTAGTTTGGGAGCAGCTAGAAAAATGATTCAAAGACTCCATTTAATTTTTAGAGAAAAATACAACTTAATGTTCAAGTTTTTATATTATTTATTTAGGAAATCACACATTTTTAGATAGTCGTTATTTTTCTGCCTAAAGCTGAAAGGGCCAATGCCAGTGTCAAATGCCTGCTGATGTCTCTCCTGCAGTGAGATGTGGATTGTTACCAGACAGTGGACACAGGGCTTGGGTGTGGAAAAGTGTTTTTGCTCATTGAGCAGGATGGATTGGGGGCTCTACCTAGCCCCTTTTTGAGATTCCAAGATACCTATAATCTCAATAGCAGATGTAGCTCACATCCTTTGGCCATCCTAGACATCTTGGCTCCAAACCCACTGGGAGGGGAAGCTGCAACGGTGCTTGTTTGGAGTGACCACAAGAGAGTGTTTGCACATTACCATTGCCATGCCCCTGAGTAGTCACAAGGAGCTCTGATCAGAGGAAGAAAAGTACTGCCATGTTGGATTTAGGGAAAGAGAAGTTTGGGATTGTTGCAGTGAAACACACTTCAAGTGCTGCAAAAGTTGTTGGGGGTAACCCTGAGAACATTTATCTCACTTGTTAGGTAGAGGACAGGTGGTCCCCCATACATAGGTTGCCACTGGGCATAACTTTGGGGCCTGCGTTTTAACTGTACCTACCCTGAGCCCTGCTGCTGACTTCTGTAGTAGTGAATGCTAAATGTTAAGTGGCACCCCTCAGAATCTAGACCCTTGGCTGGTGTTAGAATCTACTCCTCCTGTCCCACAAACTGCACAAAGTGGAACTTAGAAACTTTATTCCAAATATCTATGAGATGAGATGTCATCAGTGGTGTCATAAATGATGTCATAGAACATGTCATGAGTGATGTAATATGTGAGGTCATCAGCAGTGCATGGTAGGGGCGTAAGTTATAGTTAACTTTGCTAAAAATAACTGGTGAATTTCGGTGCTTTTTTAGTTCGAAACATCAACATTGTCTGTGACAAAATCACCTAACTAAAACGTTACTTTAACCTTTGTTTTTGTCAATTTATATATATTCACTGACAAAAAACAAAGGTTACAGAGACCTTATAATTAGGCTCACATTTCATTCATACAAAACCAGTGTAATTCAGCTGATGCAGTTACCTAATATAACTATAACTCTATTTCGTATGCCCAGCACTGCATTTTGGTATAATTTGAGAGAGATAACACAGAACTAGTATCTGAATCCTATGAGGATCCGAATACTGAAGAGAATATTCATACAAAACCAGTGTAATTCAGCTGATGCAGTTACTTAAGATAGCTATAAATTATGCCCAGCACTGCATTTTTGGTAGAATTTGAGAGAGATAACACAGAACTAGTATCTGAATCCTATGAGGATCAGAATACTGAAGAGAATCCTTCTAAGGAGGTAGTGGAATCCCTCCACTCAGGAACAGAGGATGAACCCTCAAAAGAGGATATCATGCTAGAGAAATTGGCCAGGAGGCTGAAGTTAGAAGCTCAAATCCCGAACATAGAAAAACAGAGAAAAGAGATAGGCCTTGGACCCATCTCTGGTGGCGGCAATATGCTAATTAGGGAGAGGGAGGAATTGTTTGATCCTAAAACTCACTAACTCCCTAAATATTTAGATGGTGATGATATCACCAAGTATTTTACTGCTTTTGAGAAAGCTTGCATCAGCACCTGATATTGAATGAGACTGATGCTGAGTCTTATGATTTCATGTAGGGTACACTGACTGAGGGCTTTGGACTCACCACTTAGTAATAAATAATCACATTCAGGGAGACTGGACCTCCCCCAGTTAGTTCTGGGTTGATTTGTGGCATTTGCAGTAAAAACTCTAGGTGTCTGGTTAAAGTATAACATTGTGACAGGTTTTATAATTTAAATATGAAGTAACATCTAATATGTAATTGTGGGCAGTAGAAGCTGCACGATTACCTGGTGGATCTGGGGCCAGTCTCTCCTCAAGAGTTACGGAGGAAGGCTGATCATTGGGTAAGAACTAGAGTGTCCAAATCTAGACATGGTGAGTGTGACCAAAAGAAAGAGGTCAAAAGACCCTCCCAGAAAAGAAAGTAGATCACTCTG
This sequence comes from Triturus cristatus, assembly GCF_964204655.1. NCBI lineage: Eukaryota > Metazoa > Chordata > Amphibia > Caudata > Salamandridae > Triturus > Triturus cristatus. The sequence continues at coordinate 462,242,675 of NC_140586.1, read as the reverse complement.
AAACAAATCAAAGTAAGAAGTCCTCTGTAGGCCCCCAAAAACCTGTCCAGGAGAGTGGGCCCCCAGACTCCTCACAAAATAAAAGTGGTATCAGGTTAAGAAATGGAACCCAAAGAAAAATTGGTACCTTAACTGTAACAAGACAGGGAACCTAGCCAAGGAGCCTTGATGTCCTAAAAACAGGTACACCTCTAGGGGTTGCTAGTGTAGCTTTTGAGGATAACTCCTCAGATGAGGAAGTCATCCTAACCTTTAACTGGGATATTGGACCAAAAGGTATCTGAAGATTCCAGAGGGGAGTACACACTTCCACCACCTACTTGTGAATGGAATCCCAGCCACTGCCCTGAAAGATACCTGTTCCAGTCACACTGTTGTGCATGACAGGCTGGTTCTCTCCAGTCAGTATATCCCAGTTGAGACAAAAAGACTAAGAGTTATTCCAGGGGAGGTCAAAGTTAGGCCTGTGGCTGTAGTGCCCTTAGCAATAGCGGGGTCCCTTAGTTTTTGAAAGATGGTAGTCAGTAAAGACCTCCCTTATGACTGTTTCCTTGGAAATGACCACAGAGAGCTTAGTCTAAGCCAAAAAGAGGTACTGGTCCAGTGCCAGACCTCACCCGAATATTTTGATGAGGCTGAACCTGCAGCTAATGCAAGTAAGCCCCAAAAGAAAAAGAACAAGAGAAACTGTAGGAAAGGTGGGCAATCTTTAGCCAAAGTTCCAGTGAGCCAAAGAGATTCTACACCAGTAGGAGAAAACTTTAAAATGTGCACTGGTGCAGTCCCACCTGTCCCACAAGAAGACCTAACTAACCAGGCAGCTGTTCAGCATGCGATGGTGTGTCCCCAGCTGACAGAAGGGAGGGACACTAGGACCTACTAGAACAGTAATGCACCAATACCCTGGGTACTGGACCCCCTACACCAAAGACCAAGAAGAAAGAGTCCAATCCAGACTCCAACTATCCATGACACAGATACCCTTTGAGGGACTTTGAGATCCCTGAGAGCTGCTCTGTGAGTAGCCCAGCTGAGCCAGAATTGTCCCTGCAACCTGCCTGTCGCTGACTGCGAGGACGACTCAATGCATAACAATTGGCTGCCCTACATGTTCTGCACCCAGCCTGCTCTGCCTGGGTAACAATGAACTACTTATGCTCTCATGGATCTAGAGGCCCTTCAGACCTGCTCTCTTGAGTATAACCCCCCAGACTTCCATTTCAGTCCCTCTGTACAGCATGTTTTCAGGTAGTCCCCTCTTCTTAGTGGATGCTACCTACATCATCAGCACCCTGCTCCTGGCTGAATCCGGGATACTCATGATCCTCCACTGTTGGAACATTGGACCTGCTCTTGCTGCTTACCTAAATCCAGAAGATGAACCTCAAGAATCCACTGTGTGATTTTATATCCTTTTTCTTATTATCTCCCATTGACTTCTATTGTGCGTAATTGTGCACAACAGTGATTGTTTTGTGAACTTTGAAAACCCATAACTTAAAAGGTAGACCTTAGAATAAAGATCTTGGTCTGTTTTACCATATAAAAAATAGATGTGATTTTTTACAATCTGTTCTCTGATTTATTCTTGGGTTTTTGTCTCATTTATTGCCTCTGTGAGTACAACAAATGCTTAGCACTACCCTCTGATAAGCCTAACTGCTTACCCACAATACCACAAAGAGATCATTAATCATTAATGTTGTATACTTTTGCATCTGTATACAATAAAGGGATCCACTGGACTCTCTGCACAGCGTATTTGGCTTTAGTGCACAATATGGAGAGCCAGCTTCCAACACAAACCTATTCAAAGACTCATGCACCCACTCAAAACCCCACTCAAATGCTGACACCCCCTCACAGATTCAATCAGACACTCATGTACCACTCACAGACCCAATCAGATACTCATGCACTCACTCACACACTAATAAACCCACTCACTGACCCAATCAGACATTCATGCAACTTCTCATAAACCTACTCAGAGACACATGCACCCACTCACAGGCACAGCCAGAGACTCATGCACCCACTCACAGGTCCATTCAAAGACTCTTGCACCCAGTCAAATATCCAGAGACTCATGCAGCCACTCACATACCCACTCAGACACTCAGCACCCATTCAGAGACCCATTCAGACACTCAAACACTCACTCACATAGTCCCTAGTCACTCACGTACCTTCTCACAAACCTACTCAGAGACCCATAAACCCAATGACAGAATCTCTCAGACACCCATGAACCTACTCGCAGACCATTCAGAGACTCATGCACCCACTCATATGTCCATTCAGAGAATTATACACTCACTCATAGACCCACACAGAGACTCACATGCCCACTCAACAACACACTTAGGCACTCAAGCACCCTCTCACAATCCTACTCTGAGACTCATGTACCAACTCACAGACCCACTCAGACACTCAAGCACTGACTCACATACCCTCTCAGAGACGCATGCACCCACTCAGAGACCACTCAGACACTCATGTACCCATTCATAGAACAACTCAGGCACTCATGACGACAGCCACAGGCCCACTCAGACACTCATGTGCCCACTCACAGATCCACTCAGACACTCACAAAACCATTCACAGATATAATTAGAGACTCATGTACCCATTCATATATTGAAATAGAGACTCACATACCCACCAACAGACCCACTCAGAGACTCACACACCCACTCACAGACCCACTCAGACTTGTATGCACCCACTCACAGACACACTCATACATGTTGTAAACAGTCACAGACCCACCTAGACACTCAAGCACCCACTCACAGACCAACTCAGACACTCATGCATCTACTCAGAGACCCATTTAGACACTCATGCACACACTAAAAGACTCATTGAGAAATTCACACACCTACGCAGAGATCCCCTCCGAAACTCATACACTCACTCAGACCCACTCAGGGACTCATATTCACACTCAAAGACCCTCTCAGGCACTCATGCTCCCACTTAGAGACCAACTCAGACACTTACCCACTCACTCACAAACCCAATCAGACACTCATGCACCCTTTCACACACCCACTCAGAGACTCATGCACCCATTCACAAATCAACTCAACCACTCACTCAACTACTCAGACCAACTCATACACTCATGCATATAGCTGTAGACCCACTTAGACACTCATATACCCTCTCACAGAAAAATTCAGAGTGGCACACCCATACACAGACTACTTAGACACTCATATACCCATTAACTGACAACCTCAGACAAGCACATACCCACTCAAAGACCCTCTCAGATACTCATGCACCTACTCACAGATCCCCTCAGACACTCATGCATCCACTCATGGAGCCACCCAGACCCTCATGCAGAGATTCACATATACACTCAGACACACACTCACAGACCCACTCAAACACTCATGCATGCACTCTCAGACCCACTCAGAAAGTCTTACACTAATTGATATATTTATACACAGACTCATGTACCCAGACCCACTTAGGCACTCACACATCCACTCATGGACCCCCTCAGAGACTCATGCACCCACTCAAATACCAACTCAGATGCTCACACACCCACTCAGAGATTCAGAGACTCATGCACCTACTCACAGATTACTTCAGACGCTCATAGACCCACTCAGACATTTATGCACCCCCTCACTCACCCATTGAGAATTTCGTGCAGACACTCACAGAGCCAGTCAAACAATCATGCACCCATTCATAGATCCACTCAAACAGTAATGCCCCTATTTAGAGATCCACTAAGTCAATGATGCATCCACTCAGAGACCCACTGAGACACTCACATAGCAAGTCACAGACCCACTCAGACACTTATGCATCCAGTTCCAGACCCACTCAAACATCCTTGCACTCACTCACAGTCCCAGTCAGAGAGTCATACACCCACTTATGTATCCATTTAGAGACTCACACACCCACTCACAGAACCACTCAGACATTCATGCAGCAATAGATCCATTCAGACACCCACATATTCACTCACAGACCCACCCAAACACTCATGCGCCCCCAGCATTTCAGCAAGTGACCCACCCATCCCAGTCTCCAAACCAAGATGATTTCCCTGGCACAAAGATGGTCATACTTGGTCTTCTTGGAAAGCTAATGCAACTCTTTGTTTTTCAATTAAGGGTAGCTTCATGTGGTCATACTTTTAAGGGGGGCATTGACTATAACAACAACATAAGGGAACATTGCTGGAAGGAGTTGTATGGTAACCTCATTGGCAAAATAACCTGCATGAGAAGCAGAAGAGTCTATGACTCCCTTCCCCTGCTGTACGTCATGTGTCCTGGTATCAGAGCTAAGGAGTTCACAAGAAAAGAAGGGGAAAAGAGCTAAAAGAGTGGGATCTAAGAGGTCTGGTCAGAAGTAATTCAGGCCTGGCCCTTGCTTGCCAATTGCTGAAACCAGCTCCGTGAGAGAGATCAGATATGCCCACCTTCACCACTATATGTTTCCCATGACAGCTTTGGGCAGTTGGAGTTGAACCAATTGTGGACATGAAATCCCCCAGTTGATGAGCTTCTCCACCTTGCCAAGGTGCATCGTCAAATCATCAAAAGCCCTGGTAAAAAGTCCTTTCAAATGATCAATATAGTTTGGGGGAAGAGCTGGTTCTGGTACAGGCAGTCAGTATCCCCACATTTACTATAATGGTGATTTTCTTTGGGGCTTCCCCACACCTCTTGGGCTTGCATCCTGAACTAGCGGGACTAGACTGAAAAGCATCCCCATCATGGTCCTTGGCTGGAATGTCACCCCGCAACAGTAAGGGATAAATCAGAGGGTATACTGCCTGATCACTCTCCAGGTTGAGTGCTGATATAGGAGTGTGAAGCCTCATAGGAGTAACAGATACACAGCACAAGTGAAAAAACCCTCTCTAGTTGCCCTACTAGGGGTACCTTGGGAGACCTTAGGGTGGGATCGGTTGACTTAATTTTCCCCATCTCTGCAAAAATCAGGCAAGAACAAGTGTGAAGTTTCCCAGTAAACACAAAAATAAGAGAATAAAAGAAGCCCCCGCCAGAGTCAGTAAGAATGGGCAACTAAAAGCCCAAAAATAAGAAACAAGGAAAATGACCCCGCCCCCCCCCAGTGCCAAATGAGTCAATGAATGCCTCTAAGTGGGATTTAAAGAGTCCATTAAACAAAAAGACAGCTGAAGCATGGCATTTAAATGTGAGGGCTTGACCCTCCAAAGCACAACAGAGAGCAACAAATCCCAGTGGGGGACAACCAGATGAAGATGAAGACAATGTCACTGATCAGTTAATTAGGAAAACTGAGGGGGGGACAAGACCCAACGGGACTGACGGTAAACATATAGCCACTAACACTCTGAGGTGCAAGATTCCTGGTCAAACTGTAAGTCGTGTAGCTCTTTCAGGAATATACCTCCTCCAAGGACATCAAAAAAATCGGTAATCACTGGTAGAGCCATTGGGGGTGTGGCCCTGTACTCTTCTGGCACTGACAGGTGTAGGACGGGCCTGCTCTTAAGAGACAAAGAAAAGAGATGGGATTCGGACCTATCTTTGGTGGCAGCATATTTATGACTAGGGAGAGAAAAGATTCCTTTGATTCATAACTCCCGAAAAGGATAGTCTCTAAATACTCAGTGGGTGATGACATCACCAAAGGGTTCACTGCTTTTGAAGAGGCCTGCCTAGTTGGAAGGGGGCCCAGAATGAGAAAGATACTGAGTCCTATGACCTCATGAAGGGTATCCTGATTCAGGGCTTTAGAATCACCACTGAAGAATAGGGAAAAAATGAGGGAGACTCAAAAAAGCCAACGTCAGTACTCGGTGGTAATCAATGACTTTTCAGTGAAAAAACTAGGTTGTTGGTTAACAGGGAACAATGTGCATGATAAGTATGAAGGGCTGCACAATTTGATTATGAAAGAGCATCTTCTAAGTAATTGTTACAATGAGAAAGAAAGAGCATCTTCTAAGTAATTGTTACAATGATAGATCTATGTTTGCTTTCTCCTTTGGAGTTGGGAAAGAAGGGAAACCACTGAGACAAAACAAGAGTGACAAAAATGACCACTGGTGGGGGAGATCAAACGAAAGAGGTCAAAAAGACCACCAAGTGAACATTTGTGACCAAAATTATAAACATAACAAGCATTTGCAATGCAATAGGACGCACATTTTCAAGGGTTTAAGCTTAAGTTTTAAAAACCAACGCATAAATAAAAGGCATTGTCCTTAGCAATGCCAATATTTATTTATTTATTTATTTATTTGTTGGTTTATATAGCGCTGGAATCGACTCCAATTGGAGTATCTCTGCGCTTTTCAGGAGCCGGTAAGACAAAGATAAGAAGAGAAGGAGCTAGATCTCATTTCTAAACAGCACAGTTTTCAGGAGTTTCCTGAAAGTGAGGTGTTCTTTACACTGTCTCAGAGATAGAGGGAGTTTATTCCACAGTGTGGGACCTGTGATCGATAATGCTTTGTTCCCATGTCTAGCTTTTTTTGCACGGGGAGTCACTAAAAAGAGATTGTTGCTAGACCTCAGTGATCGAAGTGGGGTGTAGGGGGCAAATTTGTTTTGAAGATAGACGGGTCCTTGTCCATTTATACATTTGTGGATAAGGCAGCATATCTTGAATTTTATTCTTTGACGGATCGAAAGCCAGTGTAATTGATCCAGGAGGGGTTTGGAAGCGGTTCTTGGGGGAACGTTGAGGACAAGGCGAGCTGCCGTATTCTGAATGACCTGAAGCTTAGCCAATACGCCTTCGTTGGCAGAAAGCAACAGGCCATTACAGTAATCAATCCTACTTAAAACCAAAGTCTGAACCAGGGTTCTCCTAAAGGAGTCAGGTAGAAGGGGGAAAACTTTCCGTAACAGACTAATGGTATGAAAGCAGATTCCTGAGGTGTAGTTAACATGCTGTCTGAAAAGCAGATCTTGATCCAAACGGATCCCTAGATTCTTCACGACCTGTTTAGGTTTGGGAACTATTCCTAGGTCGGGTGGCCACCAGTCGGGGGTCCATAATATTTTAGCCTCACCAAACAGCATTACCTCGGTTTTACTGGCGTTACACTGGAGATAGTTGGAAGACATCCAGTGTGCCACTGCCTTCATGCCAGCAGAAAAAGAGCTTTTTACTTCAGCGGAGAGAGTCTTAAAAGGGAAGAGGAGCTGAGTATCATCAGCATATGATACTGGGATAAAACCATATCTCCGCATCACTCTAGCCAGGGGCGCCACATAGATGTTGAAAAGGGTTGGGCTTAAACAAGAGCCCTGAGGCACCCCTTTTGAGATCTCAATCTCCGCTGAGCGATAGGTGTCCATGATGACTCTCTGGGAGCGGTCGGAAAGGAAGCTCTTTAACCAGTCAATGGCTTTATCCTTGATGCCAGCGTTCGACAAACGGTCAATAAGGATGACATGTGACACGGTGTTGAACGCTGCTGATAGATCTAAAAGAACCAGGATCACTGAAAAGCCCTTGTCCTGGTACATATGTAAGTCATCAGTAACAGACAGAAGGGTGGACTCTGTACTGTGTTTAGGCCTGAACCCTGACTGAGAGTAGTCCAGGGCGCCAGCAAGTTCGATGTAATTAGACAGATGGTGGTTGACATGCTTTTCAATCAGTTTCCCTAGGAATGGCAGTAGAGATATAGGCCTAAGATTGGCTAATTCAGTCCATGGAATGGAGGTATTTTTCCTGATGGGTCTGACAAGGGCTCGTTTCCAATCTCTTGGGACAGTACCTGAGCTAAGTGAAAGATTCACCAATCTTTCAAACATGGGACAAAGCTGTTCGGTCAGGACAGGCATAATCCTAGCTGGGATTTTATCATCCGGACAGCCGCTTTTGATCTGTGATATTAACGAAAATGTTTCTTGTGAAGAAATAGGTGGGAAGGTGTTTAGCTCAAACTCTCACAAATACAAGACCTATTGCATTGCAAATGCTTGTTTATTAGACTAATAGTGAATAACTCTTGTTATCGGGCACATCGGAATTAACAGACCACTCGTAATCAGGATTTCTGCTTACTCCAAAGTTAAATATGAAGTTTTGTTAGATTTACTAGATACATGCAAAAAGAATAATTGATGGACTGAATGCAGAACAATGTCATACATTACATTCCCCCCAGTACAGAGCTCTGGGCCTAAATCCATCGTTTTTTGCTCACCATGCCATTCCAGTTTGGACCCAGCCATATCCAAATCAGTCTTGACCCTGCACCCAATGGAAACAGCCCAGCCCGAACTGCCAGGCCAGGTTCTCTTTGGACTGAAAACAAGCATCCTAGGACCGGTTTGGGGTATCACCCCTCATCAGCCAGGATAGCTTGACTCCAGTAGCATGGAGAGCATGGGACCCACGTCTGGGCATACCCTTCCCACTCGGGGTGACAAATGCAAAAAGAACAATTGATGGACAGAATTCAGTGCTCCGTCCATCATCTCTAAGACTGATTTGCATATAGCAGCTCTGTCTGAACTGGGGTGGCAAAGTAAGCTAAAGAATGATGATGGATTCAACCCAGATTTGTGACTGGAGGTGAGTGACTGAAAAGTTTCCGTGCCCCATTCATCATCTCCTTGTGTTTGCTTTGTTCACCCTAAGTTGACAGGGTATGCCCAGACGTGGGTCCCTTATTTATTTATTTATTTAGCGATTTGTATAGCGCCTGGTGACCCAAGGGCATCCCCGCGCTGTAAAGACTTGTTCTCCAGATGAGGGCAGGGAAGAGGGGAGACCTTATTTGGGGAATAGGAGTGTCTTCAGTTTTTTACGAAAAACCAAATAACTGGGTTCCAGTCTAAGGGTACGTGGGAGGGAGTTCCATCCAGTAGCCTTGCTCACTTTGCCACTGGATTCAAGCTAGCCTGGCTGATGAGGGGTGTTAGCCCGAAACCGGTTTCCAGGATGCTTGTTTCCGGTCCAGGGAAGACATGGCTTGACAGTTTGGGCTGGACTGTTCCCATGAGGCGCAGGGTCAAGACTGGTTTACATATAGCTGTGTCTGAACTGGGGTGGCAAGTGAGCTAAAGAACGATGATGGATTCCACCCAGAACCGTGACTGGGGGTGTGTGACTGAAAAGTTTCAGTCCTTAGTCATCATCTCCTTGTGTCAGATTTACGAGATATACATAAATCTTGAACCTTGCAAGAAATTTTTTTCACTCTCCAACGTCAGTTATTTTTGCACAAATTTTACTCATTTTTCTGAATTGTTCCTTTCTGTTTCCCTTTTCTGCGTTTGAACATTATTACAGTGACAGACTGTACCAGAAAATAGGCATGGCACCAAAATAAAAGTGACTCCCATTAGTGAGGTGGAAAGTTTAAAAAAAAGGCTTGTTGTAAATTAGGGCCATTTTGAACATGTAAAGACACGTTGCGTTGTAGAAGTGTTTTGCAATGTATGGAAGTCTGGATGGATTTGACCTTGCTGCAGCCAATGTTTGTTTTAATATCAGGGAAATCAACAGTACACACCAGCCCAGGCCCACAAACAGACAAAATCTGGCCCACACATTGACCTGTTTTACCAGTCTGTCGGACACTGCCTGATTGCCCTATAGGCCAGTCCAACCCTGCATGATTATGCACCATGGCTCCCCTTGCATTGCCATACAGGGTAAACCATACTGTGTGACCCTACCCAAGTTACTGGCCAGCAGGATCAGTTAATATCCGACACTGATTAATACCTTGCAGGCTTTTCCTTTAGAGGAGAAAAAAATGTTTTTCCTTTGCTTTCCTCTATCATTCACTGCCTCTTTGCTATAATGTGAATCAGGGCAAGAGCCCCTATCCTTTTAAAAAAATGGAAAATTGTAGTTAACTTGTGCTGAAATGTGTTACTTTTAGATTAAATTAGTGCATTGATAGTAAAGATGTGTGCATGCTTTTTTAAGGAGCAGTTTTGAAATCAGATTATTTTAAAAAGTAGTGAGTGTTTATGGCTGCTCCACTTCAAATAAGAGCTGATTGCCTGAACTGTGTAGTATAATTTCTAAACTGAGCGCAGAGGTATAAAAGGGCCCTTGTTTACCTGTATGGCCAAAGGAATGTTCTCCTAAGAGAACAGAACAGAAGGACGATATGACTGGTGAAAATTAAGATCAGATTGAAGGAATTTATCGACTGAAACTGTGACTAATTAATTTGTATTAATTCAGCAGCTGTTATATATTTGAAAATAAATAGGCCTTACCCTCTGTTGTCTGGGTAGGGAAGTCCCCATTTATGTCAGATTGCCCCATACTCTATGAGTGGGAGTAAACATCGGCTGTTACAACCTGCAGGGCAGTCCCACATGTGAGCATTTTTTACTTTTCTTATATACTATATAGAGTGATTAAGCTCCTCATGCAAGCATCTTCGCCACTTCTACTTCCTTCGGTGCATTTTTATACTTTCTTGTTATTATCCATAGTCCGTTCTCAGGTCACAAGGAGAGCGCACTTGGCTGAAAAGTGTGGGGCAGATTTATGTTGCCTGGCGCATCCCTGCAAATCAGCAAGGATGCGCCAGGAATGATGCGTCACGCAAGTTTACCCTTGCGCCACACATGATGCGCCGCATTTACAATGCGGCGCATCATGGCGCAGGAATAAACAGATGCGTGACGCATCCGATGGCGTAAGGTTGGCGCAGTGCTTCAGTTGCGTCGCAAGCGCGACGCAACTCCAGCACTGTTCCAACCTACCCTATCCCTAACATGGTGCGTCAAGCCTTACGCCTGCTTCAAGCAGGCGCAGGGTTTTGGCGCATCAGCGTTGGGAAAGTGACTCAGTCAAATCTTATAGATTTGACTGAGTCACTTTTCAGGGGCGTTCCTGCGACGGAACGCCCCCCCCCTCCGTCGACACGCCCACGTGAAACCTGACGCAGGTTTTACGTGGCGCAGGGCTTTACATCGTGACGCATCTCCATAGATGCGTCACGATGTAAATATGGCGCAACGTGGCGCAGGGTTTACACCGCCGCTGCGTCACAAAAGTGACGCAACGGCGGCGTAAAAGTGGCGCATCTCCGATATAGATCTGCCCCTGTGTACACACTTGTGAACATGCTGCCCCTAGTGAAGCATCTCTTAGAGTCACGGTGCCCACTTTTCATATGGTCATCACGGTTCTTGGCACGCATCCGTGTCGGCAACATGCGCCACAGCTTGTCATGCATCTCACCAACTAATTAAATAGCATCAAAGACGTACCATTGTCACAGAGAGGGCACATGCCCATCACGGCATCTATGCGGCTGCACAACCTCTGAACTGAGCAGCTGCCCTCCAACCGACAGAAAGTGCTGACATTACACCAAGTGCAGGGCAGCTCCACTGATTGCCTCAGTTCCTATCCAATTCAAGCCCCTCGCAGTCATTCTCAAGGTCTACAGCTCGAAAAACCCGGGCTCCCGTGTAGGAGAGATCTCCCTCGTAGCTGTCTCAGCACCACATGCCGAAAAACATCAGATGCATTTTATATGGCTCTTCAAACCGCACCTCTGAAGTTTCTAAGCACTGCAGGCATGCAGATTATTAAAGGAGAAGCATTCATTTCATCTAACAGAAACAGTGAGATAACACTCTGCGATTCGATAATCTAAACAAACGGTCATGTTAAACGTGTGCTGTTGTACAACACTCAAAACTACTCTGCAATCACAGACATATTTCTTGCTGGTGTTTACGACCCCTCGGTGTTAGTGCGCTGGCCGTGCCTTAACGATCGACATGGTGTTGCTGCCTCCAGGTTCATAGTAAAGAAATATGAGACCAGAGCCATGCAGCTGGTTCCTCAAAAGATCTCCGGAGCAGCTGGAGGTGCCACTGGAAGTTGTTAATGTCTTGTAATCTCTTCTGCATGCGAGTCATCTGTGTTCATCTGCAGAACCTGCCCAGTACTATAAAAAACACTTCTCCTCCTTTCTGGCATTGATTCCCTTGGCCCTCCTCACTCCAGGCAGCCTCCCAGAGACAGCGTTTCTGCCCTTCCATTTTAGCACCAGGTTTTCTGGGCCCAGTGCTCGCAATGTCCTGGTACCAGGCTTCAGGGCTGTAGCCAGGAATGTTTATTTAGGGGGGAAGGGTGCCCGGTATTGGCATCATGTAAAGCAGGGCACAAGTCCTAAACAAGCATTTGCAATGCAATAGAACTCGCATTTACGCGAGACCTATTGCATTACAAACAGGAATGTGGGCAGAGGTCGAGAAGGCACGGTCAACGGGAGTGCGGGGGAGAAGGCACGGGCAATGGGAGTGCGGGGGGAGAAGGGGGCAGTAGGAGAACCTCATTAAAGAAAGTAGTGCTCACAATCTAAATAACACATACCGTGTAACACTCAAAGTAAAGGGGCCAGTAGGCATGGGAGGATGCAAATGACAACATGGCCGTCATAAGCAGGGACTAACAAGCCTATAAAGGCAGCATTTACGAAGGACAAAGACACAAGCCAATAAAAAATAGCGGGAGTGAGCGGGGCTTCCCTCACGTACTGAACTACCACAGATTTTCCCTAGAGCAGCGCTTGTGGGCTGACTCTAGGCTCAACCTAAAAATGAGTCTTCTTCAGGTCTTCAAAAACCTGCTCAGCAGGGTAGACCCAGACACTCTTCACATTCTAAGGGCGGGTAACAGGGAAAAAACTGGAATCCCAAGACAGCTTGGTATTTTGATTGCAAGGCCACTGGGCACAGAACTAGAGATGCTAGATGTAAAAATAAAAAGAATGCCTCTGGCAAACCTGCCTATGATCCACTTACAAGTCTTCAGATGGGACCTGGATATGTCATAGAGCCTGCTCAGGTAACTCTATTCACAGAGGGTGGAGTGGATATTGCAAACCTGGCTGTCTGGCTCAGTATTCTGGAAAAATACAGACAAGAGCCACATATAAATAGGGTGAAGGTTGAAGCTCTGCTGGATAATGGTTACAACAAACAAATGATGGACGGAATGCTGACAATGCAGACATTCTCCCCCAGTCAAGAGATCTGGGTTAAATCCATCGTTCTTTTGCCCACTACACCACCCCAGTTTAGACATGGCCATATGCAAATCAATCTTGACCCTGTGCCTCATGGGAACAGTCCAGCCCGAACTGCCAAGCCATGTCTTCCCTGGACCGGAATCAAGCATCCTAGGACCGGTTTCTGGCTATCAGCCGTCATCAGCCAGGATAGCTTGACTCCAGTGGCGTAGTGAGCACGGGTCCCACGTCTGGGAATACCCATCCCACTTAGGGCGAAAAGCGTTACAACAAACAAATGATGGACGGAATGCTGACAATGCAGACATTCTCCCCAGTCAAGAGATCTGGGTTAAATCCATCGTTCTTTTGCCCACTACACCACCCCAGTTTAGACATGGCCATATGCAAATCAGTCTTGACCCTGTGCCTCATGGGAACAGTCCAGCCCGAACTGCCAAGCCATGTCTTCCCTGGACCGGAATCAAGCATCCTAGGACCGGTTTCTGGCTATCAGCCGTCATCAGCCAGGATAGCTTGACTCCAGTGGCGTAGTGAGCACGGGTCCCACGTCTGGGAATACCCATCCCACTTAGGGCGAAAAGCGTTACAACAAACAAATGATGGACGGAATGCTGACAATGCAGACATACTCCCCCAGTCAAGAGATCTGGGTTAAATCCACCCCAGTTTAGACATGGCCATATGCAAATCAGTCTTGACCCTGTGCCTCATGGGAACAGTCCAGCCCGAACTGCCAAGCCATGTCTTCCCTGGACCGGAATCAAGCATCCTAGGACCGGTTTCTGGCTATCAGCCGTCATCAGCCAGGATAGCTTGACTCCAGTGGCGTAGTGAGCACGGGTCCCACGTCTGGGAATACCCATCCCACTTAGGGCGAAAAGCGTTACAACAAACAAATGATGGACGGAATGCTGACAATGCAGACATTCTCCCCCAGTCAAGAGATCTGGGTTAAATCCATCGTTCTTCTGCCCACTACACCACCCCAGTTTAGACATGGCCATATGCAAATCAGTCTTGACCCTGTGCCTCATGGGAACAGTCCAGCCCGAACTGCCAAGCCATGTCTTCCCTGGACCGAAATCAAGCATCCTAGTGGTGTAGTGGGCAAAAGAACAATGGATTTAACCCAGATCTCTTGACTGGGGGAGAATGTATGCATTGTCAGCATTCCGTCCATCATTTGTTTGTTGGAACGCTTTTCGCCCTAAGTGGGATGGGTATTCCCAGACGTGGGACCCGTGCTCACTACGCCACTGGAGTCAAGCTATCCTGGCTGATGATGGCTGATAGCCAGAAACCGGTCCTAGGATGCTTGATTCCGGTCCAGGGAAGACATGGCTTGGCAGTTCGGGCTGGACTGTTCCCATGAGGCACAGGGTCAAGACTGATTTCCATATGGCCATGTCTAAACTGGGGTGGTGTAGTGGGCAAAAGAACAATGGATTTAACCCAGATCTCTTGACTGGGGGTGAATGTATGCATTGTCAGCATTCCGTCCATCATTTGTTTGTTGTAACGCTTTTCGCCCTAAGTGGGATGGGTATTCCCAGACGTGGGACCCGTGCTCACTACGCCACTGGAGTCAAGCTATCCTGGCTGATGATGGCTGATAGCCAGAAACCAGTCCTAGGATGCTTGATTCCGGTCCAGGGAAGACATGGCTTGGCAGTTCGGGCTGGACTGTTCCCATGAGGCACAGGGTCAAGACTGATTTGCATATGGCCATGTCTAAACTGGGGTGGTGTAGTGGGCAAAAGAACAATGGATTTAACCCAGATCTCTTGACTGGGGGAGAATGTATGCATTGTCAGCATTCCGTCCATCATTTGTTTGTTGTAACGCTGCTGGATAATGGTGGCAGTGTCACCATGGCTGCTGAACAACTGGTGGCCTCAAGCCAGTTCTTGCCTGGAGAGACTTACACAGTCCTCAATGCTGACAATAAGGTAAGGGATATCCATTGGTGATGGTGTCCTTAGAATGGGTAGTGGTTATAGACCACAAAAGGGTGGTGGTTTCTTCTGAAATTCCAGTCCAGTGTTTGCTTGGCAATCATTTGGAGTACTATGCTTGGGATGAGGGAGAAAGAAAAACCCATGCAGCCATGGTAGGAATACCTGAATCGGTGTATGTGAAAACCAGAGCATAGAGTAGAACCCAAGATGAAACAGAAGTGTTAGAGCCTGGAAATTAGTATACATCTTCCACCAAGAAATACAGCAAGACGATTGGGCAAGCAGCTTCTATACAGATACAAGATCAATTTCCCTCTCCTCAGGGACAAGACTTTTCAGCCACAGAGGGAACCGAGCCCCAGGAGCTTGGGCCTTCCACGGCAGAGCTTTCAGCCCAGGGAGACCCTCAGGGGAAGATCTGTGCCAGGGTCAGAAAACCTGTCCTGCTCTTGAAAGCCTGAGGCAGAAAGCTGCTGATAAGGAAAAGGGACATGTCTGGTGGTTCCTACAGGACCTATTGGGAGGAGGGACTCCTATACACTGAGGCCGGAGACCCCAGACTTGGAGCTATTAGGAGAATGATAGTGCCTCAGCAGTATAGAGAGAGTTTCATTAACCCATGATATTGCCCTGGCTGGGCATCTTGGCCAGAAAAATACCTGGAGTAGGTTAGTCAACCACTTCTACTGGCCAGGAATGTGCCAATAGGTGAAAATGATTTGTAACTTCTGTGCCACCTGTCAAGGCAGTAGCAGGATAGGGAGACACATGAAGGCCCCCTTAAATTCACTTCCAATGGTTGGGGTACCCTTTGTAAGGGTTGGGATTTACATCGTTGGTCCCCTTGACCCTCCAACAGCGTCAGGGAACACATTTATTCTGGTGGTAGTTATTCTGGTGGTAGTTGATCATGCCACCAGATACCCTGAGGCAATTCCCCTAAGGACAACCACTGCCCCTGCAGTGGCCAATGCCCTCCTTAGTTTTTTTACTGGGGTTGGCTTTCCAAGGAGGTAGTATCAGACAGAGATATACATTTCATGTCTGCATAATTAAAGCACATGTGGGCTGAGTGTGAGTTGACCTATAGGTTCACTAAGCCACACCATCCACAGACCAATGGGCTTGTTGAAAGATTTAACAAGACCCTACAGGTTTGTTCGGTAGGCTACCTGAAAAACTCAAAAGGAGATTGGATGTTTTACCACCCTGCCTGCTTTTTGCTTATACAGAGATGCCACAAAAGAGAGCAGAGTTTCCTATTTTTGAACCTTTGTTTGAACAACTTGTAAGGGGACCAAACTGTTGTATACAGGAAGGATGGGATAGACCACTCCAAGAACCAAACCAAGACATTGTGGATTATATAATTGGCCTTCACTCAAGGATGGCTGAATACATGAAAAAAATCTAATAAATACCTTGAGGCCAGCCAAGAGCTCCAGAAGCTCTGGTATGGTCAAAAGGCTGCTATGGTTCCAACCAGGACAGAAGGTGTGGATTTTGGAGTCTGTCGCACCTAGGACCCAACAGGACAAATAGACTGGGCCCTACCCTATCCTTGAGAGAAAAGAGGAGGTCACTTTTTTAGTTGACCTTGGCACATGTAGAAATCCCAAAAGGGTGATACATGTAAATCGCCATAACCCCTACAATGACAGGGATGGTATAACCATGCTCTTGGTCACTGATGAGGAGCCGAAAGCAGAGAGTGAACCTCCCCCTGACCTCTTTTCGAACAACCCTAAAAATGCTTCAGTGAAAGGAGTGCTTTTTTCAGACAACCTCACTGAACAACAGCAGACTGATTGCAGGAAAGTCCTAAATCAGTTTGCTGAGTTCTTTTCCTTGACCCCGGTCAGACTAAGTGGTGTAAACATGATGTGGACACTGGTGACAGCCTACCGATCAAAAACAAAATATACAGGCAGTCTGATCATGTCAAGGAAAGCATCAAGGATGAAGTACCCTTGATGCTGGAATTGGGTGTAATTTAACCCTCAGAGAGCCCCCGGCCAGCCCAGTTGTTTTAGTCCTGAAACCTCATTCCCAGGGTGGAAAGAAACAAATGAGTTTTTTGATGGACTATAGGGGCCTCAATGTAGTCACCAAAACGTATGCTTATCCAATTCCAAGGGCTGATGACTTGATTGACAGGTTAGGGGCAGCTACATATCCAATGACGATTGAACTGACATCAGGTTACTGGTAGATAGGTCTGACCCCTGGAGCAAAAGAGAAGTCAGCATTCTCAACCCCAGATGGGTACTTCCTGTTCACTGTGATGCCCTTTGAAAAGAAGAATGCTCCGTCACCTTTCACAGGCTCTTGAACAAAGTCCTTGCTGGATTGGAATCCTTTAGTGCAGCTTATTTAGATGATATTGCTGTCTTTAGCTCCACCTGGCAGGATCACCTGATAGACCTCCAAAATGTCATTACTGCTCAGCAGACTGCAGGCCTCACTATCAAAGCAAGTACATGCTAGATGGGATAGGGCAAGGTTGCATACTTGAGCTCAATAACACCAGAGTATAGGAGTGGCTCCTTCAGAAACAGCAGAGATGGGTAATTGAAAGTAAGCCAGGTGGCAGCACACCCACTATTGTGGGTGGGAAGGGAAAGAGACTCTCTTCTTTATACAACCCTCACCTACTCTAATAGTGGCATGCTTCATCATTGGGTTGACCCTAACTCCTAAAGGTCAAGGTGGGAGCACTTATGAAGATTGGGTTATGGGGCATAACTTTAAAGATATAAATTCCTCACCCACTCCAAAGATATTCTTTATTAGTGGGGTGGGAGGGAAGGTTATAAAATATACATATAGAGCTATAAAGATGTAATAGTCTAAGACCCTAACGCACCAACGTGTTTCAGCCTTGGCCTGTCGGCCTGTGCAAGGTCCTGGGCTTTTGTCAGGGTGGGTAGCGATGAAGTCACTCCCCTGAAGACGTGATTGATGTGTGCATGCAATTTGCATGTGAGAAATTATACAAAGGCATTTACTTGCCGTAGCTTTTTTAGGAATCACCTGTAAAGAAAAAAAGGTACAACTGTACATGCTGTAAATTTGCTGTAAATCCAGGTTAAGCGTACCATTGCAGTGACTCATATCAGGGCAGTCCCCAAGCAGAATAGTGCCTTATGTGATTGATCTCATCAATGCCTGTATACCTAGGATTGCGCCCTATTTGGTGAGCCAAGTGTTTAAACGTACTCATACGCCCACTCACTCTTAAATTTTCAGATCATTGTAGTGCAGTGGTAAGCCAAGGTGAGTAATACAAATGTATTTCAAAACACATTAAATCATTCACCCAATTTCTAAGCCTCAAACGAGATCTACTCGCATACACATACAGTCTATCTCTTGTAGGTATTTTTAACAAATTAATATTTGCAATATAGTACATGCGTGATAGAACCACTCTCCCAAGTTGAATGGGCAAAAACGCTGCCACGGGGGCATGAGAGGGAGGCTTTGTAGTCACACTCTACATCGAGGTCTGGGGAGAAAAGAAATGCCAGAGCTTGTTAGGAAATGTATGTTTTTTTTGTTGTTGGCACAGAGACATACTCCGTAATGACAATGCGTACAGCGGGTGCCCGTTTCGACAAAATTCAGCCCGACTTACTCTGTCAAAGGTCCCATCCCATCTTTGAACCTATTTGCAGCTCAGCTCCCCTGCTTGCAGTGAGCGAGTGAGCTCTGATTCCCGGCTTAAGTATTCGTGCTAAGACCTGCAGGCTCCCCGACTGGGAATGGAGAGAGGCGCTGCTTCCCGGTAGAGCCCCGCCCGCACCTATGCGTAAGGTGCAAATACAATATATCATGGGAGGTCGTCCAGTTGATCACGCCTGTGTCAACTGGTTGCTTCGAAACGTCATGAGACAAAGACGATGGGGCCGCGGTCTCTGATCCTTGTACATGCAGTGAAGTCCACACACGTGCAAGCCAACACATGGGTGCCGATCACGATCCGGCAAAAACCGGGTACGAACCGTCGGACGGAGCATAATCTCCGCCCGACGCGTACCCGGTCGTCAATTTTTACAAACAAGGAATTACGATTCGCACGGGTACACCATTACCGTACGATTCGTAAAAAAGCCCGACCGAACAAAAAACACCTACCAATGCGATCCGGGAAAGCGCCGACCTGACGTCGGGACGCTCGCAGCCAGCCATTCACGACCCAGGAATCACGATTCGCACCGACGTCACCCCGCACGGTGAATATTTTGCGCCAGCCAAAAACTGCCGGGAAATCAGGACGACGCGAACAAGGACCACCAGTACGCGACGGACAGACGACGACGCGAACAAGGAGGACCAGTACGCGACGGACAGACATGGACCCGAACCTACGAGTCATCCCTGCCCTCATAGCAGTACACCTCTTCTACAGGTTACGCCGCAGACGCCGCAGAAGGTCAGAATAACTAAGGGAGGGGGGAAAGTGGGGTGGGGTGGGGGTGGCACGACCAGGGCAGGCCACAAAACAACCACATATGGCCTGGACATACCTGACTCCCATGCCCTGGTCACCACGAGGGGGTGGGGGCGTGCCCTGATAAGCCAGCGACCGCCACAACGGAAGTCCGTCACCACGCGAACCGGCAACACAACCAGACAGGTACGTCCCGTACCCACGCCTGAAGAGCGTGGGTACGAGTCGGACCACGCCCACACACGTCACCCCAACAATGGCGGGACGGATCGCACCCACGTGGCAAAGGCCTGGGTACGGGCCGCACAAACATCACATAACGTGGGGACGGATATGTACGGACCCTACCCCCACCCCGTATGCAAGGAGCGTACCCCCCAGCCCAACAGTGAAAGTACGACCCGTACCCCCACCCGCGTATGCATGGAGCGTACCCCCACCCCAACAGTGTAAGTTCGACCCGTACCCTCACCCGCGTATGCATGCAGCGTACCCCCCATGCCAACAGTGTAAGTACGACTCGAACCCCCACCCACGAATGCAAGGAGCGTACCCCCCAGCCCAACAGTGTCAGTACGACCCGTACCCCCACCCGCGGACGTACGGAGCGTACCCCCACCCCAACAGTGTAAGTCCGACCCGTACCCTCACCCGCGTATGCATGGAGCGTACCCCCCATGCCAACAGTGGAAGTACGACTCGAACCCCCACCCACGAATGCAAGGAGCGTACCCCCCAGCCCAACAGTGTAAGTACGACCCGTACCCCCACCCGCAAATGCAAGGAGCGTACCCCCCAGCCCAACAGTGTAAGTACGACCCATACCCCCACCCGCGAATGCAAGGAGCGTACCCCCCAGCCCAACAGTGAAAGTACGACCCGTACCCCCACCCGCGTATGCATGGAGCGTACCCCCACCCCAACAGTGTAAGTCCGACCCGTACCCTCACCCGCGTATGCATGCAGCGTACCCCCCATGCCAACAGTGTAAGTACGACTCGAACCCCCACCCACGAATGCAAGGAGCGTACCCCCCAGCCCAACAGTGTAAGTACGACCCGTACCCCCACCCGCGTATGCAAGGAGCGTACCCCCCATGCCAACAGTGTCAGTACGACCCGTACCCCCACCCGCGGACGTACGGAGCGTACCCCCACCCCAACAGTGTAAGTCCGACCCGTACCCTCACCCGCGTATGCATGGAGCGTACCCCCCACCCCAACAGTGTAAGTCCGACCCGTACCCTCACCCGCGTATGCATGGAGCGTACCCCCCATGCCAACAGTGGAAGCACGACTCGAACCCCCACCCACGAATGCAAGGAGCGTACCCCCCAGCCCAACAGTGTAAGTACGACCCGTACCCCCACCCGCGGACGTACGGAGCATACCCCCCACCCCAACAGTGTAAGTCCGACCCGTACCCTCACCCGCGTATGCATGGAGCGTACCCCCCATGCCAACAGTGGAAGTACGACCCATACCCCCACCCGCGAATGCAAGGAGCGTACCCCCCAGCCCAACAGTGTAAGTACGACCCGTACCCCCACCCGCGGACGTACGGAGCGTACCCCCACCACACCAGTGTCAGTAGACTCGTACCCTCACCTCGAATGCATTGTGCGTACCCCCACCGTGTATGTGCCAAGCGCACATATCCTGAAATCGGAGGTGTGTGTGCAGAGTCCACCCAGCAGTGCCCTGACACAGGAGGGGTGGGTGCCTATCACTCCCAGCAGTGCCCTGAGACAGGAGGGGTGGGTGTGGAGTCCTCCCAGCAGTGCCCTGACACAGGAGGGGTGTGTGCAGAGTCCTCCCAGCAGTGCCCTGAGACAGGAGGGGTGGGTGTGGAGTCCTCCCAGCAGTGCCCTGACACAGGAGGGGTGTGTGCAGAGTCCTCCCAGCAGTGCCCTGACACAGGAGGGGTGGGTGTGGAGTCCTCCCAGCAGTGCCCTGACACAGGAGGGGTGGGTGCCTATCACTCCCAGCAGTGCCCTGAGACAGGAGGGGTGGGTGTGGAGTCCTCCCAGCAGTGCCCTGACACAGGAGGGGTGTGTGCAGAGTCCTCCCAGCAGTGCCCTGAGACAGGAGGGGTGGGTGTGGAGTCCTCCCAGCAGTGCCCTGACACAGGAGGGGTGGGTGCAGAGTCCTCCCAGCAGTGCCCTGACACAGGAGGGGTGGGTGCCTATCACTCCCAGCAGTGCCCTGAGACAGGAGGGGTGGGTGTGGAGTCCTCCCAGCAGTGCCCTGACACAGGAGGGGTGTGTGCAGAGTCCTCCCAGCAGTGCCCTGAGACAGGAGGGGTGGGTGTGGAGTCCTCCCAGCAGTGCCCTGACACAGGAGGGGTGTGTGCAGAGTCCTCCCAGCAGTGCCCTGAGACAGGAGGGGTGGGTGTGGAGTCCTCCCAGCAGTGCCCTGACACAGGAGGGGTGTGTGCAGAGTCCTCCCAGCAGTGCCCTGAGACAGGAGGGGTGAGTGCAGAGTCCTCCCAGCAGTGCCCTGAGACAGGAGGGGTGGGTGTGGAGTCCTCCCAGCAGTGCCCTGAGACAGGAGGGGTGGGTGTGGAGTCCTCCCAGCAGTGCCCTGACACAGGAGGGGTGGGTGCAGAGTCCTCCCAGCAGTGCCCTGACACAGGAGGGGTGGGTGCCTATCACTCCCAGCAGTGCCCTGAGACAGGAGGGGTGGGTGTGGAGTCCTCCCAGCAGTGCCCTGAGACAGGAGGGGTGGGTGCCCATCACTCCCAGCAGTGCCCTGAGACAGGAGGGGTGGGTGTGGAGTCCTCCCAGCAGTGCCCTGACACAGGAGGGGTGTGTGCAGAGTCCTCCCAGCAGTGCCCTGAGACAGGAGGGGTGAGTGCAGAGTCCTCCCAGCAGTGCCCTGAGACAGGAGGGGTGGGTGTGGAGTCCTCCCAGCAGTGCCCTGACACAGGAGGGGTGTGTGCAGAGTCCTCCCAGCAGTGCCCTGAGACAGGAGGGGTGGGTGTGGAGTCCTCCCAGCAGTGCCCTGACACAGGAGGGGTGGGTGCAGAGTCCTCCCAGCAGTGCCCTGACACAGGAGGGGTGGGTGCAGAGTCCTCCCAGCAGTGCCCTGAGACAGGAGGGGTGAGTGCAGAGTCCTCCCAGCAGTGCCCTGAGACAGGAGGGGTGGGTGTGGAGTCCTCCCAGCAGTGCCCTGACACAGGAGGGGTGAGTGCAGAGTCCTCCCAGCAGTGCCCTGAGACAGGAGGGGTGGGTGTGGAGTCCTCCCAGCAGTGCCCTGAGACAGGAGGGGTGGGTGCCCATCACTCCCAGCAGTGCCCTGAGACAGGAGGGGTGGGTGTGGAGTCCTCCCAGCAGTGCCCTGACACAGGAGGGGTGTGTGCAGAGTCCTCCCAGCAGTGCCCTGAGACAGGAGGGGTGAGTGCAGAGTCCTCCCAGCAGTGCCCTGAGACAGGAGGGGTGGGTGTGGAGTCCTCCCAGCAGTGCCCTGACACAGGAGGGGTGTGTGCAGAGTCCTCCCAGCAGTGCCCTGAGACAGGAGGGGTGGGTGTGGAGTCCTCCCAGCAGTGCCCTGACACAGGAGGGGTGGGTGCAGAGTCCTCCCAGCAGTGCCCTGACACAGGAGGGGTGGGTGCAGAGTCCTCCCAGCAGTGCCCTGAGACAGGAGGGGTGAGTGCAGAGTCCTCCCAGCAGTGCCCTGAGACAGGAGGGGTGGGTGTGGAGTCCTCCCAGCAGTGCCCCGACACAGGAGGGGTGAGTGCAGAGTCCTCCCAGCAGTGCCCTGAGACAGGAGGGGTGGGTGCCCATCACTCCCAGCAGTGCCCTGAGACAGGAGGGGTGGGTGTGGAGTCCTCCCAGCAGTGCCCTGAGACAGGAGGGGTGGGTGCAGAGTCCTCCCAGCAGTGCCCTGAGACAGGAGGGGTGGGTGTGGAGTCCTCCCAGCAGTGCCCTGAGACAGGAGGGGTGGGTGTGGAGTCCTCCCAGCAGTGCCCTGACACAGGAGGGGTGTAACACATGTGTGTGAGGCCAGAATTATCCACATGCATACTGTCTACAAGGGAACATGTCCCCATGAACTCATGTCAACAGACTCCACACACAAGTACAGTGATCACCAAGGATGCCACGATTGTCGCAGGTGGAGACATGGCCCTGCATGCATGGCCAAAGTAGAAGGGCTCCGTCACACATACAGCTCATGTAGACACAGCTCTGCGCTAAACATTGGGAACACCCTGCAGGGAAGAAAGCTGGGTACACAGAGGAAGGAATACACCCTGGGACAAGTGCACCATGCAGTAACTGCTTACATGAACAAAGAAAGTTAGCCAACACCTTGTGATGGCACACAGATCACAGGGTCCCACCAATGAGCAGTACACTACTACATATCCCACACACCCAAACCCTTACACACCACCCAAAACCATGTAGCAGCCCCACCAACACCAATACCAGCATAGCAGTAGTGTGATAATGAAAACAAAATTAAGCTTTATTCAGCATGAGCACAATGTCTGTGGATCGCAGGCAGTTCAATCTTCACAAAGCCCATAGGGCAGTCAATGATTCTCAGCTGGATGGGGGACACAGTGGGATGCGTGTCCCCTACCTTGCCTGCACAGTCAAATGGCATCGTCTTCCACACTGGTGAGGGCATCGGGGGGGGAAGCAACAGGCACCGCAGGGACATCAGGGCAAAGGGGCGGCGTTGTGGGTGCAGGGATGGAGGACTCCACCACAGGGCGTGGGTCAGTGCCAAAGGCGGAGCCCAGGATGGCACTACACACCTTTGCAAGGTCCTCCAGGGAGTCCCCTGCACCCGAAGGGACCTCAGGCCCCAAGGAGGGGGGGGGGTCAGAGGGATGGGTCGCAGCGCCACCGGGGGAGGGTGGAGACAGGGGGGGAGACTCAACCACCCTGACCGGGGACCTCCTTGACCGCTTGCGTGGTGGTGTAACTGTGGGGCTCAGGGACAGAGCGGCCATGAAGGAGTCCTTGGGGGAGATGTGGCCAGGAGAGCTGAGGGGAGGGGATTTGGAGGGAGTGGACTGGGTGGAATGCGGACTCCCACTATGGCTGCGTGTCACACGTTTGCCCCCCGACCCAGTGGGTGTGCCTACCTCACCCTGTGTGTGCGTGTCAGGAGGAGTGCGGTGGACCTTCCCTGCTGGTGTGGTGCCCGTGTCCGTTGATGTGGGTGCATGCCGACGTCTGGGTGTACGTGTGACAGGCATGGGAGTGGGAAGTGTGGATGGGGCAGGGGTAGGTGGGGGGAGGTCGCGCTGCAGGAGACCCACTGCTGCAGTCAGTGTGGAGTCGATGGACCTCAGCAAGTTGCGTTGGTCAGCCTGCGATGAATGAATGCCCTCCAAGAAAGCCTCGATGTTGGTGAGGGTTTTGCCGTGGGCATGGAGGACATTAAGGATCGCAGCCTGACCAACCTGCAGTTGCCGCTGGATGTCCACAGACTCTGCATTGGCGGCAGCAGTGGAGACAGGGGCAGGGGGTGCGGTGCCTGGCAGGAAGGAGACATGCTGTGACCGGGCACGCTGGGAAGGGACACGAGCAAGTGGGAGGCGGCTGGTGGAAACTGAGGGGGCGGTGCGAGGTGTTGTTCCGCTGTCAGCTGCTGGTGCAGCCTCCGCCCACTCAGAGACATCGTCCCCGGACCTGTCAGCTTCGTAGTCTGATGTGCCAGTCGACAGGTCCTCGGCCACACTCTCCTCCGCCTCTGTCCCACTCGATGTGCCAGACCCGATGTCACGGCTGGCACTGGTGCTCGGTCCCTCCGCCTGGTCTGTGTCCATGTCTCCCTCTGTGTCCCCCGACGATGCTGTGGGCAGGGTGGAGAGACAGAAATTATTCAGACACCTGTACACATCTGTCACATGAGTCCAATCTACATAGGTAACATTGCATGGCCTGAAAAGGAAGATCCCTAACATCTACTGAACAGGGTACCGATGTAGGGCATGAAACACACAGTTGGTTGAGCCACCATGCCACTGAAATACCATGGAGAGCATGAGACAATAGCTAAACACAGGAAAAGGAGTCTGACATAGCACCCAGGCCCTGGGGACAATCCAGCACTGCATCTGCACCACACAGCGTTGGCGAAAATACCGATGACCAGGGACCATATCCATGAACTTGAGACACATGCTGCATAGGTAATGCTGAAAACATGCACAACATGACTCGGTCACTGCACATTGCGTGTATGTCCAGGCACATCACACACTGCCCAGACCCAGCAAGTGGTAATCAGGATTTAACACATAGGCATTGCCCGCCCCAACAAGACCCTACACGAGGCAAATTGTTGAGACACAGGTGGCACCAACATCTCATAGTCTGGGTGATACACACAGGGGCAGGCAAAAAGCAAGATTGGACGCCAAACAGCCAAGGTGCGCCTGTACAAATAATGAGGTACCAGTGCCCATCCTCAGATGAGTATAACAAGACACACAGGCACTGGCAACTGTGAGTATGAAGAAGGACAATCAGGTCAGGCTGCACAGTGGACACCTGTACAAAATAGCACGTCTATATACATGGTGACAGGGGACAATGGCACAGAGCACAACTTACGCTGTAGACACTGACAGTGGCCACGTTTATGATGACACATACACCACTGAGGAAAAGGTGCCCCAGGGGACAGTAGTGGGCACGCAACTACATGCTACTGAATGGTAATGACTGCAACACACGTCACCATCCCTGCACTATGTGTATCGCACACTCATGCACATCATGTCACAGGCCACTACATAGGACATGCGCGCTGTAAGGCATGACACATGAGAGACCAACTCCCATGTCTGGAGTCAGCATCAGTGCCAACTGACATGGAACCCACATGCAGTGAACTTGACAGTGCACAGGCAAGGTCCCACAACCTGTTACACACCACCCCCACACATGATGCTACAGACATTGTTCCCGTGGACAAAGCGCCAGCCTACATTACCCTGTGAAGGAGTGACTACACACAGACCAGGGAACACATTGCAAGGAGGGGAAGGGTGGCAGGGGCACAGCGCTATACTGGGGCAAACAGGATCTGCACAGCACCTTTAAACCCTGCCAGTGGATTCATGCTACTGTGCCCTTACAAATGCCGGTGACACACAACAAACACACATGTACCTACCCCCTTCCGGCTGCTGCATCGCCTGTAAGCGCCTCTCCAGGTCTGGAAAGACCACCGGCAGCACACGCCTGTGGAGGTGGCTCAGACGGCGGCGGCCGCGGTTCTTGTGGCTCTCAGGTGAGTCCCCCAGCAGGAGCCGTGCAATCCTCCGCGTCCAGCACCGGATATCCTGCCAGCGTTTCCTCACCTGGGGCAGGCTCCGCCTCCGACCATCCACACCCCTCACGGCACTGACGGCGGTCAGCCAGATCTGCTCCTTGGCAGTGGCGCCTACCTGTGAGGAGGAACAAGTGACACCACATCAATACACCAGCCACATGTCACAGAGAGACATATGGGTACAAATTAGCTGGTTACAACAAGGCATGTCATGCAGCCAACGCATTGCACCTTTGTCATAGGGACATCATCCCCTGGTGAGGGAAAAAGCACTACGTGCCACAGTGGGTACACAGGTGGGATGATGGCAATGTCACAATCAATGATCAAGGCTCACACTGTGCATCACACCCACCCCTCCTGTCTCAGGGCACTGCTGTGAGTGATAGGCCCCCACCCCTCCTGTCTCAGGGCACTGCTGTGAGTGATAGGCCCCCACCCCTCCTGTCTCAGGGCACTGCTGTGAGTGATAGGCCCCCACCCCTCCTGTCTCAGGGCACTGCTGTGAGTGATAGGCCCCCACCCCTCCTGTCTCAGGGCACTGCTGTGAGTGATAGGCCCCCACCCCTCCTGTCTCAGGGCACTGCTGGGAGGACTCCACACCCACCCCTCCGGTCTCAGGGCACTGCTGTGAGTGATAGGCCCCCACCCCTCCTGTCTCAGGGCACTGCTGTGAGTGATAGGCCCCCACCCCTCCTGTCTCAGGGCACTGCTGGGAGGACTCCACACCCACCCCTCCTGTCTCAGGGCACTGCTGTGAGTGATAGGCCCCCACCCCTCCTGTCTCAGGGCACTGCTGTGAGTGATAGGCCCCCACCCCTCCTGTCTCAGGGCACTGCTGGGAGACATCAGGCACCCCCCCCCTGGGACCCCCCCGACAGTACATGGCATGTGTGTTACACCTGGACGCAATGGCAGAAGTCACAGTCACCACATAGGGACAGTCTGTGGCAGTGGCCTATGCACTCACCTGATAACCTGGTCGCCCATACAGCATGGAGTACTGTGGGAGGATCACATCCAGCAGAGCCATGTTCTCCTCCAGGGTGAATGGCTGTGTCCTCTCCACAGCCCTTGACATGGTTCCAGGGAATCAGTAGCAGCAGCTGGGTCGACGAATGCAAAGATGTGCAGGCAAGTGCTCCCTCATGGGACCTGGCTGCCTTATATGTGCCCTTCTGCCCAGTCTCATGCACAGGAGTACAGAGAGATTGGTCACTCACATTTGCATCCTATGTTTCCACCAATCCCTTCAAACCTAGCAGTCTGTGGGTTCTCTATCGGTTTCATTCTCCTGCATGATGTCAGCCCCACAAACACATTGCAACAAAGTAGACAAATCCCAACTGACTTCTGCTGTGCACCTTCCAGAACAATTTCGAATTTTGAACTTGGTCTCCATGACAACCAGCATGCATGTAGGCCTTAATACTTGTCCCCTATGTAATCTGGAGCATCACACACAGGTACGGTGCGTGTGGGGGCCCTAGGGCACCCCAAATGCATGGCAACGGCCCGTACATGCATGCATACGCTCTCCATCACTTTTGGTCTGCACGCGTATGCGTACCCGTAGTGGTACGGACCGTACACTCGCATCTACGCTCTCCATCACTATGGGTCTGCACGCGTATGCGTACTCGTAGTGATAGTGAGCGTAGATGTGAGTGTACGGTCCGTACCACTACGGGTACGCATACGCGTGCAGACCCATAGTGATAGTGAGCGTAGATGTGAGTGTACGGTCCGTACCACTATGGGTACGCATACGCGTGCAGACCCATAGTGATAGAGAGCGTAGATGCGAGTGTACGGTCCGTACCACTACGGGTACGCATACGCGTGCAGACCCATAGTGATAGTGAGCGTAGATGCGAGTGTACGGTCCGTACCACTACGGGTACGCATACGCGTGCAGACCCATAGTGATAGAGAGCGTAGATGCGAGTGTACGGTCCGTACCACTACGGGTACGCATACGCGTGCAGACCCATAGTGATAGAGAGCGTAGATGCGAGTGTACGGTCCGTACCACTACGGGTACGCATACGCGTGCAGACCCATAGTGATAGTGAGCGTAGATGCGAGTGTACGGTCCGTACCACTACGGGTACGCATACGCGTGCAGACCCATAGTGATAGAGAGCGTAGATGCGAGTGTACGGTCCGTACCACTACGGGTACGCATACGCGTGCAGACCCATAGTGATAGAGAGCGTAGATGCGAGTGTACGGTCCGTACCACTACGGGTACGCATACGCGTGCAGACCCATAGTGATAGTGAGCGTAGATGCGAGTGTACGGTCCGTACCACTACGGGTACGCATACGCGTGCAGACCCATAGTGATAGAGAGCGTAGATGCGAGTGTACGGTCCGTACCACTACGGGTACGCATACGCGTGCAGACCCATAGTGATAGAGAGCGTAGATGCGAGTGTACGGTCCGTACCACTACGGGTACGCATACGCGTGCAGACCCATAGTGATAGTGAGCGTAGATGCGAGTGTACGGTCCGTACCACTACGGGTACGCATACGCGTGCAGACCCATAGTGATAGAGAGCGTAGATGCGAGTGTGCGGTCCGTACCACTACGGGTACGCATACGCGTGCAGACCCATAGTGATAGAGAGCGTAGATGCGAGTGTACGGTCCGTACCACTACGGGTACGCATACGCGTGCAGACCCATAGTGATAGTGAGCGTAGATGCGAGTGTACGGTCCGTACCACTACGGGTACGCATACGCGTGCAGACCCATAGTGATAGGGCCGTACACTCGCATCTACGCTCTCTATCACTATGGGTCTGCACGCGTATGCGTACTCGTAGTGGTACGGACCGTACACTCGCATCTACGCTGGCCATCACGATGGGTACACATACGGCAGCACTCCCACAGTGATTTGGGAACATGCACAGGCCCTCTCAGCAGCAGTACGGCGGATTTTACACATCACTGTGGTGATAGGCGACACACATGTGGGAATAGGGCGGACATACTTGTCCATGGATGGACATACTTGTCCAGGAATGGACATCAAGGCATCGTCTGTGCATTACCACATGTGTGGGGCACAGGTGTCACAGGCTGTGATGTGGAACATGCCTCCTGAGTGGAGAAGGCACCAGATGTATGATGAGATGTGTACATGTGTACTGTGTGAGGGTGCAATGTGTGCCAGGCATGCCCTTGACTCCTTTGACATGTGTGCATGTGGGACTGCGCACTTGGGGTGAGCGTCACTGGCATGGCACGGGCACCAACACACGGAAGTGTCCCATGATGCCCGGTACAGGGGTCATGACACATGACTTATCACTACCCACAGTGCACAATGTGACTATGCCATATATGTGTCCGGGATTTACATCAGGTTGATGTTGTAGCACCCTCAAAAGCTGCAGCCGTTGCAGCAACCAACATGTGGCTGTGTGTAGATTGTCATTGCACACTGTTCCCAACACCATGCCACATGTGTTCTCGGATGTGAGGTGCACATGTATGCAAGGGACAGGGAGTAGCGTGACAAGGCCATGTCAGCAAACTCACAAGGAATGTGTGGTGAGTCATGACATGTGCACCTTCATGGCAAGGTGTGTGGGCTGGACTAGTGTAATGTCATGTGACCTGTGGCTCAAGTGTTCCGCTGCCAGTCTCTGCAATCGGCATCACACTTCTGCTGATGTGTGGGTGTATGTCACTCCTGTCTTGCGTCGGGCAGTGCACTTGCACTGGGACACAGCTATTTCCATGGCGTGGCATGGGGA
The DNA here is from genome assembly GCF_964204655.1 of Triturus cristatus. NCBI lineage: Eukaryota > Metazoa > Chordata > Amphibia > Caudata > Salamandridae > Triturus > Triturus cristatus. Next base: position 462,212,165 of record NC_140586.1, on the reverse strand, counting down.
GGTTCTCAATCACCGTGTGTAGCTGGGTCTTGGAAGGAGTGTCACCTTGCATCCATACGTGTCCTGGGCATGTAGCACATGCCTGACTCCCAATGTGGCATGTGTGTATTGCCAGATTTACATGTGCTCAGTAGACATGAGTTGTTCTCGTAGTGCACTCACTCTTCCTTGTCACTTCCAAATTACTGCAGAGCGCCTCCTGTTGCCCGAAGAATTCCAGACTTGGCCACCATGCAGGAGAATGACAGGATCCGGCTCTACCGCTTCACCCAACCGTTGATTCTGGAGTTGACGGCGAGACTGGCACCACACCTGCAACCGCAGCACAGGTATCCTACGGCACTGACACCCCAGCTGAAGGTAATGGCTGCCCTACATTTCCTTGCCACGGGTAGCTTCCAAAATACCATAGCTCATGTTGGTGGCATGTCCCAGAGCATGTTCAGCGGTGTGCTGCATGATTTCTTGGAGGCCATGTTGATTCACCTGGATGACTTCATCAAGTTCCCAACCCCTGAACAGATGACTGAGGTCAAGCGTGGTTTCTATGCCCTGGGAGGGATGCCCCATGTCATTGGGTCCATAGATGGGACAAATGTAGGTTTGGTACCACCACACGCACGGGAGGTGGCGTACCGCAATCGGAAGCACTACCACTCCATCAATGCCCTTGTGGTGTGTCTGTCCAACATGGTGATTTCACATGTCTGTGCTCGTTTCCCAGGATCAGCACACGATGCCTACATCATGAGGCGTAGCGGGATGCCTGATATGATGATGCAGCTGCGCAACGAACGAGCATGTGTTGTTGGTGGGTACAGTCTGTCTGTCCTGTATTCTGTTTGGCCGAGCAGCACTACCGCTTCGCCAGTTCTAACGATATCCATGTGCTTTCCATTTAGGGGACGCTGGCTATCCCAACATGCCTTGGCTGCTGACACCTCTCCGCAACCCCATCACGCCGGCCCAGCTCCGCTACAACACCGCCCATGGCCGGACAAGGCGAGTGATAGAGAGGACGTTTGGCATGCTGAAGAGCCGATTCCGGTGCCTCCACAAGACCGGCGGCGCACTCCCATATGCCCCGGCAAAGGTTTGCAAGATCTTCATGGTCTGCTGCATGCTGCACAACATGGCAGTTGAAAGAGCTGTGCCACTCATCCTGAATCAACATGACGAGGACCATCCACCCGTGGAGGACGAAGGTCTTGGCAATGGGGCTAGTGATGTGGAGGATGTGGAGCCGCAAGAGGACATCCGGACTCGGCTCATACGCGACTTCTTTGCTTAGTGGTGAGTACCAGTGTCTGAGTGTGCACGCCTTGGTCCCCGTGTGGCATGTGTTGTGATGCGTGTCTCCACCTGCATGTATGGCACGTGAGTCAGAGGTGTGCGTGGGTGTGTCACTGGAGTGATGGTGGCAGTGATGGTAGTATTTCCCCACTCATAATTGTGACCTAGCATTTTTTCATCCATACATGTGTCGAGTCAATGCACATGCAAGTGGCTGTGCTTTTTGTGGCTGACTTCTTGTGTGTCTCTCTTCCCCAGGTACCTGCGCATGCCGTCTTCTGGTTGCATTGTTGTGGCACTGCTATTCCTCATGGACATGGCATCGTGGGCTGACTCAGCGTTACAGGCACGGACACGTTTGGAAGTCTCCATGGGGTAAGGGATGCATCTGGGGTGTATTGGGTGTGGCAGTTGTTCACGATGTGTGCACACTGCCCCGGTCGGGGTGTGGTTCCTCTGCAGACATGTGGCATCCCTATGGGACACAACATGCAGCTGGGTACACCTGAATAGATGGGCTGCCTGGTTGTCAGTCATCAGTGATGGGATAGTGGATTGTGATGAAGGCATCAATGTGTGTGACACTGCCCTCGGACACATACGGTTAACATTGTCTTGACATGGCGTGGGACTTCCACATCAGCGGATGTATGGTGTATGGCAGTCTCTCCGTGAGCAGCTGTGGGTATTTAGCTGTTAGCCGACACTTGTGTGCCAGTTCCATGGCTATCACGCATTTGTGCTGCAGAAGGGGGGTGCCAGTGTTTGAGCCACATGTTACTCCACATGATGTGTTCATGTGTACTTCAAGTTGCCTCTGCAATCCCAAAAACATGACTATTAAAGGTGTCCCTATGCCTCCAAGGTGCCTCTTCTCAGTCAATGCTGGTGTGTTGGCACGGTGCATCCTGCATGTCTGGCATGGTATTCCCTGATTGTGGCTATGTGTCAATGTGTCGAGTGGCAAGATGCAAGCTGTGTGTGTGTGCTGAGACTGTGTATTGGGCATGAAGTCCATGACTGTGTGGGTAGTGTGACATGTGCCATCCCCATGCATCCAACGTTGTCCAGGCCCCCATTCTCTGCATCCACCGGACTCAAGCTTGCAGGACATGGTTCTGCCACCTGTCTACACGTACCTGGGTGCCCCCCAGGACACGGGCCAGGATCCCTGACCTCTGCGCATGACTGTTGCTGTACTCAATGTGTCTGTCAGCACGGTTGTTCGGCCACCCCCTCAGCTGGTTCTGACCATCACGGGTGTGTATGGTGCTCCATGTCTGTCTTGCCTAATAAACTGTGACCCATGTGTCCTGTGCCAGACTCAGGCCCCAGGGTGTGGATGGTTGAAGTGAACAGATGACTCAGGCATGTTTAGACTGTACAAGACACATGTTAGGTGATAATGATACCAGCAGGCATCTACTCTTAATAGTGTGATTTATTATTGGGGGGGGGGGGGGGACAAAGTGAGGGGCTTTCCGGGATTAGGGAATCCAAAGTTCAGTAGGGGAGTTGGTGTCCTTGCCATAGGAAATCCTCAGAGTCCATGCCACAGTCTTTGTCAACATTGGTCAGCCAGTGACCAGCAGGGCCATGTGGCAGAGAATGTCTCTTGATGCTGTGATGCTGTTGCTCCTGTGGGCCAGGTGCCAGGCCAGGTGTCCTGGGAGATGGTGATGTAGCAGCCACCCTCACGGTCCTTTCCGTGGACGACCCGGCTTCCTGCGGGGAACCTCAGCAGCAGGCCGTGACGACGTCTGGGATGCTCCGTCGGATGTTTCCTCCTCCTCCTCATGATCCCTCCCTGTGGGTGGTGATGTTCTCCGCCTTCTGGCACAGGGAGGGTCGGCCATGGTGTCGGCCATCCGACGGAGTTCAGCGTGAATCCCCTGGGACGCCGTCACTTGCTGAGCCTGTCTGTCCTCCATCCTCCGTTGGTGTAGCTGTAGACAGGCTATTAGCTCCGCATGTTGCTGGGCCTGCTGGACCTTGATCCCCTCGAGGACGGACACAACCTGGGCCATGCCTGTGGTGTCCTGCCGGTATGAGTCCAGGATGTTACGGACATGGGAGAATACCGGATCCCCAGCCAACTGGTCAGGCTCGTGCCTCCGCCGTCCTCCACTCCCACCACCCCTGCCCACTTGCGTCTGGCCTGCACTTGTGGGCACATGGGGTCTCCGGGACCCCTGAGGGGTGGCATTGGCGTTGTCGCCTGCCTCCTCCTGGGTGCCCGGGACACCGTGTCCCTCCTGGCGAGCCTGGCTGCATTGTGGTGTTGGGGCAGGGATCCTGGGTGTCTCCTGGGATGTGGCAGGAGTGGGGGTGGTGGTTGGCACGGTTGTACCTGACGCAGGTGCTGCAGGTGGTTGGACACCAGAGGGGCCAGGTCGGTCGGGGTCGTCCGCAGAGTGGTGAGAGTGGTCGCTGCCGGTGGGATCGGTCTCCTGCAGATCCGGGTCCTGTGAGTGTTCCCCCCCAGTGTTGGGGGGTGCAGCACGACGTTGACCTGTGTGTGAGAGAGAAAATGTTAATTTTGATCCATGCAACATCCATGTTTCATCCGTTACAAAGTTGGCACATTTCCTCTTGGAATTAGGATCTGTCTTGCATTCCACTCACAGTGCACTTGTGCATGTGTGTGTCCCTTGGGCACCAATTTGGCCCCTTTAACTATGTGTGGCACAGTCTTACTTGCTGCGTCAAGTGTGACTGCAGTCAGCAGTGGAGTGTGCATGTGTGCCGAGCTATGCATTTGCGCCTTCCTTGTAGCACTGTACATGTGCACATGGAGTGGATCCACACACTTATATGATGCAGGTGGCTGTCCTTGTGCTCGTGTACAGGTTGTGACATGGCCCTGCGTTTTGCCATGATGAAGAGGGGGGGTGCTGGCACTGGCCACCCTTGTCTACATGCACGCAGTCCACCTGCTGACGAGCAGACATTCCCACACACCACAGGACTGATTTGCTCTCCCTGTGTCTCCCTCCTTCTCTGTCCCCCTCTCCCTCCCTCTGTGTGTCAGCCTCCTCCCTCTGTCCGTCTCCCTCCCTCTCAGTCCCCCTCTCCCTCCCTCTGTGTGTCAGCCTCCTCCCTGTGTCCATCTTCCTGTGTCTCCCTCCCTCTCTGTCCCCCTCTCCCTCCCTCTCTGTCCCCCTCTCCCTCCCTCTGTGTGTCAGCCTCCTCCCTCTGTCCGTCTCCCTCCCTCTCAGTCCCCCTCTCCCTCCCTCTGTGTGTCAGCCTCCTCCCTCTGTCCGTCTCCCTCCCTCTCAGTCCCCCTCTCCCTCCCTCTGTGTGTCAGCCTCCTCCCTCTGTCCGTCTCCCTCCCTCTCAGTCCCCCTCTCCCTCCCTCTCTGTCCCCCTCTCCCTTCCTCTCTGTCCCCCTCTCCCTCCCTCTCTGTCCCCCTCTCCCTCCCTCTGTGTGTCAGCCTCCTCCCTGTGTCCGTCTCCCTCCCTCTCAGTCCCCCTCTCCCTCCCTCTGTGTGTCAGCCTCCTCCCTCTGTCCGTCTCCCTCCCTCTCAGTCCCCCTCTCCCTCCCTCTGTGTGTCAGCCTCCTTCCTCTGTCTGTCTCCCTCCCTCTCAGTCCCCCTCTCCCTCCCTCTGTGTGTCAGCCTCCTCCCTCTGTCCGTCTCCCTCCCTCTCAGTCCCCCTCTCCCTCCCTCTCTGTCCCCCTCTCCCTCCCTCTCTGTCCCCCTCTCCCTCCCTCTCTGTCCCCCTCTCCCTCCCTCCGTGTGTCACCCTCTGTCACCTTGGCCCAGCTTCCTGGGCACACACTGTTAGCAGATCTTTGAGTGGCCCTTGGCCTGTTGATGTGAGTTTGTTTCTGATCTCCAGGCACCCATTTTGTCTGCTGTGTGTCTGTGCGCTGCTGCTGTGGTGGTGTGTGCTGCCACTCTTTCACACTGTTGGCTGTTCATTAGCTGCTGTCATGTGCAAAACAGTGCCTTCACCCCCATGTGTTGATGCAAGGCGTCCGCCATTTGCTGGCAAGTCATTCCTGTGTTGGGACACAGTGTTTGTCTGGCTGTGACCTAGGCCATATGGGCAGAGGGCATTGTTGTCTGCTTTGGAGTCGCACTATGTGATTCTTGGTGCCCAGCCTCCCGCCATCCGGGTTACCGTGTCATGTGTTGTTGTCTTCTGTGGCCTGTGACTTGACATTGTCCAGCTGGGTGCATGGGGCATGGTGGCAGCAGTGGCATGTGCCTGCTCATGGAGTGTGGTTGAGTAATGCGATGGCTTGTGGTGGTTGCGTGCCTGTTATTAATTTTGGTTGTGGTTGCAGTTCCCCCCATGTGAGGTGCGTTGTTTGTGTACTCACCCGGGTCTCGGAGTCCTTCTACTCCTTCAACTGCCTCCACCGGCAGTATGGCCATCACCCTCTCCTCCCAGGGATGGTACTGTACGGCTCTGCGGGAGGGCCCTCCTCCGGTGGCGTTGGCCTGGTCGTGTTCCTCCTGTCTCTTGGCTCTGACCCTCCTCCGCAGATCGTACCACCTGTTCTGGCAATCCTGCTTGGTCCTCCTGGTGTCCGCAACAGCATTCACAGCATCGACGATGGTCTGCCACATGGCTGTTTTGGCTGCCTGGCTGGTGCTTCTGACCAATGTTCCAAAGATCTGTGGCTCGACTCTGAGGATTTGATCAACAAGGACCTCCAACTCTCGGTGACTGAACTTTGGATTCTTGGTAGTGGGCATGGTGAGGGGTGTGGGTGGGGATGGTGTGGGTGTGGGGGGGGGGTGTGGATGTTGGGGGGGGGTGTGGATGGTTGTGTGTGTGTGTGAATGTGATGAGAGGGTGTTTGTGAGGGTGGTCGTGTGAAGGTGTGCAAGTGTAAGATGTGGTGTCGCTTGTAGTCTGGTTCTGTGGTGTCTGGCAGCAGTGGGTCTGTTGCAAAGGCTCATGGTTTGTGTGTGTGGGCCCTTTTCATTGGTCCATGGGTGGGTGTGGCAGTGTTTGAATTTTGGGTGGGTGTGTTATAAGGAGTGGTGGTGTATTGGTCCTCTGTTTGTTTTTGACAGTTGCAGGTCAGTGATTGTGTTATTTTAGTGGTTGTTGGCCATGTTTAGTGGCTGTGTGCCTTTCGAATGGTGTATTGTTGAGTTGTTTTGTTTTGTCCTTGTTGTGTACGTGCGTTTTGAGCGTGTGTACGGTGTGTACATGGGCCATTTGGTTGTACGATTTTGTCCTTGTGTGTGGCTTTGTAAGACTCGTACATGCGGTTGTGATGTTGGGGCATGGGGTGCGCTCCGTACTTAGGAGGTTGTGTTGGGGGTGCGCCAGGAACGTACTGGGGTGGGGGTACGACTGGAACGTACTGGGGTGTGGGTACGACTGGAACGTACTGGGGTGTGGGTAGACGGGGCTATGACACGTCCTGGGGTGGGGGTGTGGCTCGCACGTACTGGGGTGTAGGTACACGGGGGGTACGACACGTACTGGGGTGGGGGTACGACTGGAACGTACTGGGGTGTGGGTAGACGGGGCTATGACACGTCCTGGGGTGGGGGTGTGGCTCGCACGTACTGGGGTGTAGGTACACGGGGGGTACGACACGTACAGGGGTGGGGGGGTGTACATGGACGGTGGTACGACACGTACTGGGGTGGGGGGGTGTACATTGACGGTGGTACGACACGTACTGGGGTGGGGGGGTGTACATTGACGGTGGTACGACACGTACTGGGGTGGGAGTACGACTGGAACGTACTGGGGTGTGGGTAGACGGGGCTATGACACGTCCTGGGGTGGGGGTGTGGCTCGCACGTACTGGGGTGTAGGTACACGGGGGGTACGACACGTACTGGGGTGGGGGTACGACTGGAACGTACTGGGGTGTGGGTAGACGGGGCTATGACACGTCCTGGGGTGGGGGTGTGGCTCGCACGTACTGGGGTGTAGGTACACGGGGGGTACGACACGTACAGGGGTGGGGGGGTGTACATGGACGGTGGTACGACACGTACTGGGGTGGGGGGGTGTACATTGACGGTGGTACGACACGTACTGGGGTGGGGGGGTGTACATTGACGGTGGTACGACACGTACTGGGGTGGGAGTACGACTGGAACGTACTGGGGTGTGGGTAGACGGGGCTATGACACGTCCTGGGGTGGGGGTGTGGCTCGCACGTACTGGGGTGTAGGTACACGGGGGGTACGACACGTACTGGGGTGGGGGGGTGTACATGGACGGTGGTACGACACGTACTGGGGTGGGGGGGTGTACATTGACGGTGGTACGACACGTACTGGGGTGGGGGGGTGTACATTGACGGTGGTACGACACGTACTGGGGTGGGAGTACGACTGGAACGTACTGGGGTGTGGGTAGACGGGGCTATGACACGTCCTGGGGTGGGGGTGTGGCTCGCACGTACTGGGGTGTAGGTACACGGGGGGTACGACACGTACTGGGGTGGGGGTACGACTGGAACGTACTGGGGTGTGGGTAGACGGGGCTATGACACGTCCTGGGGTGGGGGTGTGGCTCGCACGTACTGGGGTGTAGGTACACGGGGGGTACGACACGTACAGGGGTGGGGGGGTGTACATGGACGGTGGTACGACACGTACTGGGGTGGGGGGGTGTACATTGACGGTGGTACGACACGTACTGGGGTGGGGGGGTGTACATTGACGGTGGTACGACACGTACTGGGGTGGGAGTACGACTGGAACGTACTGGGGTGTGGGTAGACGGGGCTATGACACGTCCTGGGGTGGGGGTGTGGCTCGCACGTACTGGGGTGTAGGTACACGGGGGGTACGACACGTACAGGGGTGGGGGGGTGTACATGGACGGTGGTACGACACGTACTGGGGTGGGGGGGTGTACATTGACGGTGGTACGACACGTACTGGGGTGGGGGGGTGTACATTGACGGTGGTACGACACGTACTGGGGTGGGAGTACGACTGGAACATACTGGGGTGTGGGTAGACGGGGCTATGACACGTCCTGGGGTGGGGGTGTGGCTCGCACGTACTGGGGTGTAGGTACACGGGGGGTACGACACGTACTGGGGTGGGGGTACGACTGGAACGTACTGGGGTGTGGGTAGACGGGGCTATGACACGTCCTGGGGTGGGGGTGTGGCTCGCACGTACTGGGGTGTAGGTACACGGGGGGTACGACACGTACTGGGGTGGGGGTACGACTGGAACGTACTGGGGTGTGGGTAGACGGGGCTATGACACGTCCTGGGGTGGGGGTGTGGCTCGCACGTACTGGGGTGTAGGTACACGGGGGGTACGACACGTACAGGGGTGGGGGGGTGTACATGGACGGTGGTACGACACGTACTGGGGTGGGGGGGTGTACATTGACGGTGGTACGACACGTACTGGGGTGGGGGGGTGTACATTGACGGTGGTACGACACGTACTGGGGTGGGAGTACGACTGGAACGTACTGGGGTGTGGGTAGACGGGGCTATGACACGTCCTGGGGTGGGGGTGTGGCTCGCACGTACTGGGGTGTAGGTACACGGGGGGTACGACACGTACTGGGGTGGGGGTACGACTGGAACGTACTGGGGTGTGGGTAGACGGGGCTATGACACGTCCTGGGGTGGGGGTGTGGCTCGCACGTACTGGGGTGTAGGTACACGGGGGGTACGACACGTACAGGGGTGGGGGGGTGTACATGGACGGTGGTACGACACGTACTGGGGTGGGGGGGTGTACATTGACGGTGGTACGACACGTACTGGGGTGGGGGGGTGTACATTGACGGTGGTACGACACGTACTGGGGTGGGAGTACGACTGGAACGTACTGGGGTGTGGGTAGACGGGGCTGTGACACGTCCTGGGGTGGGGGTGTGGCTCGCACGTACTGGGGTGTAGGTACACGGGGGGTACGACACGTACTGGGGTGGGGGTACGACTGGAACGTACTGGGGTGTGGGTAGACGGGGCTATGACACGTCCTGGGGTGGGGGTTCGACTTGAACGTACTGGGGTGTACCTAGACGGGTGGGGGTATACATATACGGGGGGTACGTGTCGGACGTACAGGGGCTGGGGGGAGTGTTGGGCGCGTATGCGGGCACATGTCTCCATGGTTGCTGTAGGAGTTCGGTGCGGACGGTGTTTTTTCCATACGGTTGTTACCTCGGACGCACGGGAGGGATCGTGATTCCTAGGTCGGACTTGGTTTTTCACGTTTGTATGGTAAATCGTCCGAGGACGTGTCGGACACATTTTCCGACCCGGGGACGTGTGGGGAATGATTCCCAGTGCGGTTCGTATGGACTTTTTACCATGCGAATCGTGATTGCCAGTTCGTATGGCACTTGTACGATTCGTACGGTAAAAAGACCCGATACGAGTCGCACGGGGACATTTTTTACCGGATCGTGATCGGCAACATGGTGTTCATTAGAAGCTACAGTGCTTAGACATTGCTTAATGTCACACTTTTCCATGAGAGTCCATGAGACCTTCCTTCCAGTGGGATTATGGGCAATGTAGTTGCCGAATGGAAACCTATCTATTATGAGGTCATTTGCTATCAGTTCGCTGTATATACAAGTCAGACATTCGTCAAACAGTCAGAACCTTCCAACACAGGGAATTATGGTCAATTCAGTTACTGTATGATGATGATAATGTTGCAAAGTTATTCATACTAGTTTGGGTGTATTTGCATGTTAGGCATGTATCTGGCAGTCCGTGCCCATGTTTGTTATTCCTAATTGTCTATTTCAGAAATTGCAGTGTTGTGATGTTATTAGGTGTACCGCATTGATACACCATATACTGAGGCAAACCCCAAGAAAAAGGGGAGGCACATCTTCACTGCATGATATTATCTCATGTTGAGGAAAGGGTTTCGGGGGGTTTTCAGTAACATAATTTGGCCATATATCCAAATAAATACTCTAATATATGAGGTGTTGACTAGTGTGTATTGAAGTCTGTACCCAAGTAACGTAGTCCTATAATCGTGTATACTGTGTACACGGGGGTATTCTGGAAAGGCTTCTCTCTTTATATTTATATGTATACATTATGCACATTGACAATGGATGTATCCATGGGCAGCCTGAGATTCCCATTTAGAATAAGTTTTTTAACTGATTCCAGGGGATGTTGTCATTGAGACCTCTTGTATGTGTCTGCAGATGATGCACCCAATGTTGTGCTCTGATGAGGCGTTTCCTACTGATCCCAATTTGTTGCAGTAGTTTTTCTATAACTGACCATTTGAGGTCATTGTCCATGTGTTGCATCTCCAGAAAATGGGCAATGAGCTTGGTTGTGACTCTTTTGCATCTGATAGTACTTCTATGCTTGCTGATGTGTAGTTTGATTTTTCTGGTGGTCATTCCAATGTTTTTTAGGGTAAACAGACATAATATCGAATTCAAAATATCGACAGGACAGAATTTCGAGTTTTTAATATAGAATGGACAGAATATCGAATTGCCAAAATATAGTGGTGAAGAATATCGAAAATCAGGTAAGAAATAAAATATCGATTTAAATAATATAGAAGTAAGTAATATCGACAGTCATAATATAATTGTTAAAAATATCGATTTTTTTTATAGTGTTTTAAGTGTTAGTATATGTGTTAAAAGTATGTATAAATTTTGGAATGTATGTTTGAATATTTTTAAAGTAATGAATTTTATGTTATTTAATTTTTGTGTAATTTAATTCTGTAGTGGGTTGTGGGTTTATAGGGGATTAGGGTGGGAAGTAATTTAATTATAGTACATTACATAATCATTTTTAGGAATTATTAATTATTTTTTATTTAATTTTGCGTTTTATTTCTGTAGCGGGTTGTGGGTTTATAGGGGAATAGGGTGGGAAGTAATTTAATTGTTATTAGGTAATTGTTAATTGGTATTGAAAATTAATTGGTTGTTGATTAATTATTAATTTGTAAATAATTTGTATTAATTGGTAATTAATTAGTATTCATTGTGTAATTGATAATTATGTTAATTGTATTAATTTATTATTTGTAGCGGGTTGTGGGTTTATAGGGGAATATGGTGGTAATTAATTTAAATGTAAATAATTAATTATTGAAATAATTTTTGTATATTGCTAATTAATGTATTCTTAATTAATTATTAAGTGGTATTAATTTTATTTATTAATTTTTGGTATTGAAAATTAATTGGTTGTTAATTAATTATTAATAAGTTATTAATAATAAAAAAACATTGGTATTTATAATGAAGTAATTATTAAATATTGTTAGATTGGTAATTCATTTAAATATTTTTATTTGGTATTAATAATTTATTTATTTTTAATAACATATTAAATAATTATTTTCCCTACTATTGCACTCACTGGAGTGGGAATAGTAATTTTTACCCCTACGCTATCCAACGCTTTCCCTACTATTGCACTCACTGGAGTGGGAATAATAATTTTTACCCCTACGGTATCCAACGCTTACCCTAGAGTTGCACTCACTGGAGTGGGAATAGTAAATTTTACCCTCCCGCTATCCAATGCTTTCCCTACTGTTGCACTCTTTGGAGTGGGAATAGTAATTTTTACCCCTACGCTATCCAACGCTTTCCCTACTGTTGCACTCTTTGGAGTGGGAATAGTAATTTTTACCCTCCCGCTATCCAACGCTTTCCCTACTGTTGCACTCTCTGGAGTGGGAATAGTAATTTTTACCCCTACGCTATCCAACGCTTTCCCTACTGTTGCACTCTTTGGAGTGGGAATAGTAAGTTTTACCCTCCCGCTATCCAACGCTTTCCCTACTGTTGCACTCTTTGGAGTGGGAATAGTAATTTTTACCCTCCCGCTATCCAACGCTTTCCCTACTGTTGCACTCTTTGGAGTGGGAATAGTAATTTTTACCCTCCCGCTATCCAACGCTTTCCCTACTGTTGCACTCTCTGGAGTGGGAATAGTAATTTTTACCCCTACGCTATCCAACGCTTACCCTACAGTTGCACTCACTGGAGTGGGAATAGTAATTTTTACCCCTACGCTATCCAACGCTTTCCCTACTGTTGCACTCTCTGGAGTGGGAATAGTAATTTTTACCCCTACGCTATCCAACGCTTTCCCTACTGTTGCACTCTTTGGAGTGGGAATAGTAAGTTTTACCCTCCCGCTATCCAACGCTTTCCCTACTGTTGCACTCTCTGGAGTGTGAATATTAATTTTTACCCCTACGCTATCCAATGCTTTCCCTTTTATTGCACTGTCTGGAGTGGGAATACACATTTTTACCCTCCCTCTATCCAACGCTTTCCTTACTGTTGCACTCTCTGGAGTGGGAATAGTAATTTTTACCCTCCCGCTATCCAACGTTTTCCCTACTATTGCACTTACTGGAGTGGTAATAGTAAATTTTACCCGCCCGCTATTCTACGCAAAAAATATTGCATTTTTTTAATTAATATTACGTTAATATATATGTATTATTATTTTTTTTCTACTTACATTAAATATTTATTAATTTTAAAGTAATTTAAGTATTTTTAAGTATGTTTCAGTTAATTACATGTTTTATTTCATCAATATTACATACATTTTAATACACTTACAATAATTCGATATTGTGACTAACTATATTTTTTACAACGATATTTTGGAGTATATATTTTTGTACTTACCTGTTTGAAGATAGGGCTTCGATATTTTGGCATTCTATATTTTCCCTTTGATATTTTGGCAATTCGATATTCTTCTTCTCGATATTTCGTCAGTGATCCGTTTTTAGGGTTGCACAGGCAGTTAATCACATAGATTATCTTATTACTGTTGCAGTTGGTATTTACCCTTTGTTCCCATAGAGTGTTCATTCGGAGATCGGTGGTGTTCATAGGGGATGTGAGGAGACAGATTGAGTGATTTCCACAAGGTAGATGTCCTGTGACCGGGGGTAATTCCCATAGTGTACTCCGGTGGTTTCTCCTGTTTACGGTGATGTCACTATGTACCAGCAGTGTCTCTCTGGGGATGTTGCGCATACGTTTTTTTCCGCTTTGCAAATGATGTGATCTGGGTATGCACGTTCCTGTAGTTTTTGTGTGAGGTTTTCTACCTCCCTTTCTTTTGAAATCACCTATCTTTGAACAGTTATGTCTGACGCATAAGGATTGGTCTGTAGGTAGGTTTTCCCTCAGTACCCTTTGGTGTGCACTGCCAAAATGCAGCAGACTATTAGGTCTGTTGGTTTTGTATAGAGTGAGGTGTACACCCTCCCACTTTCTGCAATGATGTTCACATCAAGGAAGGACACCTGTCTGTTCTTGCAGGTCATAGTGAAATGTCAGTATGGGTTTCTTTCATTAAGCCATATGTTGAAGGATTTGCTTGTGGTGTCGCTATTGTGCCATATTACCAAGATATCATCGATATATCTTTTCAATAGATATATACTTGGGCCACTTTGTGGGTGAAGACCAAGTGCAGCCACTCCAACCCTAAACCAGAGTATTATTGATTGGGTAGCTCCAACCACCCAGACCCAAGTAGGGCAATCCTTGGCGTCACTGGATACTACAGAAAGTTTGTGCAGGGATGTGGGTCGTTTGTGGCCCATCTCACAGAATTGACCTCTAAGGAAATGCTCAAAAAGTTTAACTGGACAGTAAGCTGTCAAAAGGCTTTTGACACCTTGATGGAAGCAATGTGTTCAGCACCCATTCTAAAAGCTCCAGGTTATACCAAGCAGTTTATAGTGCATGTAGCTGCCTCTGAACATGGAATAGTAGTGGTCCTATTCTAGACCAATGATGATGGCCATGACCAAACTGTTGCTTTCATATGCAGGAGGCTTCTCTTCAGAAAGCAGCACTGGAGTGCCATTGAGAGAGAAGCCTTTGCAGGGGTTTGGTCCCTGAAGAAGCTGAGACCATACCTGTTTTGTAGGCAATTCCTTGTCCAAACCGACCACAGACCTTTCAGATATCTCATGCAAATGAAAGGAGAAAACCCCAAATTGTTAAGGTGGTCCATATCCTTACAGGGAATGGACTTTACTGTGGAAAACAGACCTGAAACTGGCCATGCCAATGAAGACGGTCGTCACAGGTTCTTCCACTTAAAAGATGAAGACTCTCTAGGGAAAAGTTAGTATCATGTTTTTTCATTAGGTGGGTCATGTAGTAAAATGCCTCTTTTGCCATGGTTAGTCCCCATTTTTGCCTGATGCCCAATGTGATCTAGACTGTCAGTCCAATGGTCCCTAATAACCAGGTTACCAGTGCCAGATCCCTTTCCCAAAAATTGTACCATGAGTGCGACAAGTTCAGCAATCCCTTGTAAGTCCAGAGTAAATGGTACCCCTTGTACCTAGGACATGGGTACTGAAAAGGGTCCACTGGGGCTACAGCATGAATTGTGCCACCCCAGAGACCACTTGCCAAAACCATGCAAACTGCCACTGCAAACTGCGTGTCTTAGTGCAGAGAAAACTGTAGTCGACATGATACACAGCCATGTGTGCCATACACTTGCACACTGCATGAGATATGGGTAAGTCACCCCTGCTGCAAGCCACACAGCCCTAAGGCAAGGTGAACTGTATCTCATGTGTGGACATATCTGCATGAGAGGATATGACCCTACAATATCTGAGCCATTCTTGGATATTGTAAGTGCACAGGGAGGCAATACAGAGTACACAGCTTGGATACTTGTCATTATGGGTTTCCTAGCTCCATGATGGCTTCACTTTACCCTATAATGTTTGGTACCAAACTTCTCATCTCAATAAATCCTCACTGATGCCAATGTAGAATTCATTAATACATGCTCACAGGTGGCCCTTTAGATGGTCCCCTGAAAACCTTCCAACCACGGGTGTGCTCACTGGGTAGTCATAGCCAGTCTGCTACTACCAGACATGTTTCTGACCTCATTGGGTGAGAGCTCAGAGGACAGAAACAAAGCCTGCTGTGGTCAGAGGTGCTTCACACCTCCTCCAGGCCGGAATGGCCTTTTAGAGTGGGAAGCTTCAAAGGCATTGCCATCTATGAAGTTCAGCCCAGGCTTCCCCAGATAGTGGGGGGTGCCAACCCTTCTTTCCTATTACAGATTTTGTGAGAGGATAGGTGGGAAAATTAGTTTGATGAGGAGGAGTGCTCACATTCTGCCAGCATTACCTCTAGGGTGGGACAGTCGACATGAACCCCTCTCCTGGAATTCCACCATCTTGGGATGGTGGAGAAACAACCTATCAGGGCTAAGGTAGTGATCCTTCCCACAGGAAGAGGTCATTTAGAGGGTGTAGGCAACCTAAAGATAGGTAGCCAATCGTCTACTACCTGTTTCACCCTGTAACACCCCTAAAGTCTGTATTTAGGTGGAATTCCTAGACCTGGAACTTTGATTTGATGGACTAGAAGAAGAGAAGGACAAAGAAGGCACGCTACGTGGGAGCTGAAGCCCTGCTGAAACAGACAATTGGTGCCAAACCCTGCCTACTGCTTCTAAGATTTTGACCATCGCTGTGTGCTGTGTTGTCCTGAACCTGTGAGGACTCCAAGAACCCTGGAGCTCCTTCAGACTTTGAAAAAGCATCTAAAACTTCCCTTGGAGTGAAGGACTCACTCACCTGCACACCACAGACACTGATGCCAAGAAGTCTGGTTTGTGGTCTAACTGCTCCTCAGCGATCCTGAAGCAGCATCTTCACCACAATTGGTACACCAGCTCCAGGGGGTCAGATCTGCCTCTAAATCAAGTTTGGAGGCTCCAGGGCATACTGGAGCTGCTCCGTACCAATACCCAGGGTACTGGGATTGGTTTGGAAATAGCAATGAAAGAGACCTTTGGCCAATTAACCCTTTCTGTGCTCATGACGAGCTGGACTCATCATGGCAAACAGTCGTCGTGGGCTCATGACGAGTCCAGCTCGTCATGACACCCACCCACGGGAAAAGTGCTGGCGCTCCCCCCTGTGGGTGGTCGATCTTGGTATCGTAACCGGGAAAGGCAGGGGAAGACCATCCCCTGCCTCCCCCACCCCCCCTCCACGTCATCAATGACGCGCGCTGACGTCATTGGAGGTTTCCCTTTGATCACCGACGCACAGGAAGCCATTTTCTTCCTGTGCGTCGGTGAACAAAGAGGTAAGTTTTGGGTCTGGAGAGGGGGGGATTTTCTCAAAAGAGACATCGAGGAAAAGGAAAGGGTTTTCCTTTCCCTCGATGCCCCTTTTATGCATTTCTGCTGCACGATCGTGCGATCGTGCAACAGGAATGCCCACTAGACGCCAGGGATTTCTTTTTTTTAAAGGGACAAGAGTTTACTGTTTGGGGGGAGCGGCCCCTTAGGCAAGGGTTGCTCCCCCTTTTGTGGGCAATATTTTGTGGCTTTGTCTGCCCCCCTGGGGGGGTGCAGATATATATTTTTTTTAAATCGGCCCACTGGCCATGTAAAGGAAATGTAGTGGGGAGTGGCCCCTTGGGCAAGGGTCACTCCCCTTTGGGAGCCATTTTTTTTAGGCCGGGTATGTTTGTTTTGTTTGGGGGAGCGGCCCCTTAGGCAAGGGTCGCTCCCCTTATTGGGGGTATATTTTAGGATTTTCTATATAAAAAAAATGCCCTCTTCACCACCAGGGAGTGGGGAGTGGCCACTTGGGCAAGGGTCACTCCCCTTTGGGGGCTTATCATTTTGGCTGTCTGCCCCCATGGGGGGTGCAGATTTCGCCATTTTTAGGTCAAGCATTCGAGACCTCTTGTATATACTTTAGTATATACTTATATGTTTATATGGTGTGTGTGCTCTGGAGATCAGCCCTAGGACTTGTCTGCTTCCGATTAGGGACTTTTTTTTCTGATCAGCTGACTCTATTTAACTGTCGATAGAAAATGACCAGCAGAGGTCAGTATAATACCAGAATTGTTTTCTGCTGATGGACTTACACTTTTTACATTTTTCTGGCAACTGTCTCTATTTAACTTTCTTGATAGAATACGACCAGCAGAGGTCAGTAAAATACCAGAAACACTTTAGCATTCTCTAGTTTTCAGTCCATAGAGATTGTCTTCCACGAGCACCCATAGACAATAATACTTTTTTAAATCTTGTATTTTCAGTGATATGACCACCGAAGGCCCAGATTTTATATTAAAAACAGAGCTTTGGACTATACCATTTCCCGCTGAAAGGCAATATTTCTGCCCGTGTGTTCCAATACTTGGCGTGTCACGCAGTTTGGTGCTTACTTTCCCTCCATATCAAAGAACAGCAGATGTTTCAGGGCGCAGGCTAATGTGCTGCATAGCTAAGTACATATAAGGTCCCAAAGGCGAGACCGAATGCATTGCAAATGCTTATTTAATATAGGGCCCACTAGGCCATCAGAGAGTTATTTGTGGAGAGTGACCCCTTGGGCAAGGGTCACTCTCCTTTGGGGTCAATATTTGTGGCTGTGTCTGCCCCGCAGGAGGCCAGATCACAATGTTTTTTAAAAAAATTGGGCCCACTAGACCACCAGGGATTTTTTTGTGGGGCGTGGCCCATTGGGCAAGGGTTGTTCCCATTTGGAGAGCATTAATTTGGCTGTTTCTGCAAACCCTGAGGGGCAGATCGGCTGATTTGTTTTTTTGTGGGGCCACTAGGCCACCCGGGTTTTTTATTTTTTATGTTGGGGAGCGGCCCCTTGGACAAGGGTCGCTCCCATTTATGGGAGGATGATTGTGGTCATTTCTGACTTCTTTGAGTGGCAGAATAGCAGTATGTTTTTAGGCCCATCTGCCCTCTAGGGGGGCAGAAGCCACTAGACACCTGTCTTTTTTAAAAAAATTGTTTTTGGGAGTGGCCTCAAGGGCATGGGTTGCTCCCCTTTTACGGGGGTGAATATTTTATTTATACTCGTAGGCCCACCTACCCCTTAGCTTGGCTGGTGGATTTTGTGTGGACTGGTGCATTATTTGCATATGTGATTGTAATGTTTTTTTCTCCTTTTTTATTCTAGTGTAAATCTTTTGATTCCTGTTTGCGATTTCGACAGTGGTGTTCTGCAGTTTTGCGTAGTTGTATTTTTTTGGTAAGAAAAACATTTTTGTTGTATTTTCTCCAAATGAGTATTTTTGTCATGTATGAATGAATTATTTTGTAAGTGGTGTCATAATGGCAGCTTATTTAGCTAGTGTTTCGTGCATGGAATTCTTTGCAATGTGTTTTGCACTGTCTTATGTGTAATTTTCTTTTCTCTTTATTTTTTAGTGGGATATTGTTGATCCATACTGTGTCTGTGTAGAGTAGGTGGTGGTGAATTTAGCTGCTTCTGGCAAGAGAGTGGTATTGTTTTGGAGTATATAGGTATTTCTGATAAAGGTGCATTTTGTTTATTACTTATTTTACAAAGTGTTTGTTGTTGTTGACTTATTTGACAAGTTACTTTTATTAGTAAGCAGTATGGCTAGCCGTAGAATGGCTGCTCAGCAGGTGGTTGGTATGCTTCTTGAATCTTCCTCTGAGCAGGATTATGAGACTGACAATGCATCTGAGGGAGAGGAGGGAGGGCAAGATTCAGGCAGTGAGTTTTCTCTCCACATGGAATCATCGGATGATGAAGGTACTCTCAGTGCAGATGAAGCTACTCTCAGTGCGGATGAAGTGCCTGTTTTAGAGGAGGATACTGCTGTGCCGATGGTGCAAGAGGCATCTGGATTGCAGCCTAAGGCTGCTAGGCTTCCTACTGAAAGTGCTGGACTCTGGGTTGATCCAAACATGGTGCAGCCGGTGTTGCCTGCCTTTAGTGATGATGCAGGGTGTAGAGTGGATTTTGAACATTTTTTGCCTATACAGTTTTTTAAGTTGTTTATGGATGATGTATTTTTGGGTGAGATGGTTGAGCAGACAAATTTGTATGCTGAACAGTTTTTGAGGGACAACAGTGACAAACTCTAGAGCTACCCGGTGGACTCCCACAAATTTGGAAGAGATGAAGAAGTTTTTGGGTTTGACTTTATTGATGGGTTTGATAAGGAAGCCGTCCATGGCTTCATATTGGTCTACCAGTCCCTTGATGGCAACGGCCATATTTCCTGTAGTTATAACTCGTGATCAGTATTTACTTTTCCTACGGATGCTGCATTTTGTTGATAATTCTTTGGCATTGCCATGAGATCACCCTGACTGTGGCCGTCTTTTTAAGATTCGGCCTGTTCTTGATCACTTTGTAGATCGATTTTCAGAGATCTATACTCCAGGGAAAGGAATATCTATTGATGAGTCTTTGGTCTTGTTCAAGGGCCGTTTGGTTTTTAGGCAGTACATCCCTAGCAAGAGGGCATGCTATGGAATTAAGCTGTATATGTTGTCTGAGAATAGGACAGGATATGTTTTTAATTTCCGTGTGTACACTGGTAGGGATTCCACTATTGACCCCCGTGGTTGTCCGTCCACTTTTGGAGTTTCAGAGAAAATTGTGTGGGATGTTGCTAGAGGACTGTTTAACAGAGGACACCATTTGTACCTTGATAACTTCTACACTGCTGTGCAATTGTTTAAGGAATTGTTCAAAGTGGACAATTTTGCTTGTGGCACAATCCGCTCTAACAGTAAAAGTCATCCAAAAGAGCTTGTTTGCAGAAAACTTCAGAGGGGACAGTGAAGTTCCTTGCATAGTGATGAACTACTAGCTGTGTAATTTGTGGACAGGAGGGATGTGTACATGCTGACTACCATCCATGATGAGAGTACTTCACCTGTGGCTGTTTGGGGTCAGATTTCTGAAGTGCGCAAACCTGTGTGCATTTTAGACTACAATAAGCACATGTGTGGTGTTGATAGAATAGATCAGAGGTTGGAACCTTACACTGCTATTTGTAAGGCTTACGATTGGTATAAGAAGTTGGCCATCCATCTCTTTAATTTAGCAACTTTTAATGCTTTTGTTGTGTTCAAGGAGTGTTCTCCTGCATCAAAGTTGACTTTTGTTCAGTTTCAGCAATCTATGATAGGCAGCCTTTTTGTTGTGGAACAGGCAAGTGTTCCTAGAGTTGGAGTTGTGGAGGATGTGGCTCGATTGAAAGATCGCCACTTTCCTGATTACATTCCTCCCACATCCTCAAAAGACTTTCCCACTAGGAGATGTAGAGTCTGTTGGCGAAGAGGTACGCGGAAGGAGTCTTGTATGTACTGCCCGAGTGTCCTTCTAACCCTGGGCCGTGTGTTCCTGCATGTTTTAGAGCGTACCACACGCAAAATAATTTTTGGGAGCATGCATGAGTGTTAAAGTGAACTGCCTGGTCTGTATTCTTTAAACAAAATTATTCTGTTTCAAGGTTGGCATTAGTGCAATGTATTTAGTTTCAGATTTTGTGTTAGTAGATTTGTATCTATTTTCAATTTGTTTGTGCTTTTATTTTTGTCTAAAAAAAATCCTAAATATGATGGCGGTGTGTGTAGGCTGGCGCTTGGCTGGTGGTGTGTGTGGACTGGCGCTTGGCTGGCGGTGTGTGTGGACTGGTGCTTAGCTGGTGGTGTGCCTGGACTGGCGCTTGACTGGTGGTGTGTGTGGACTGGCACTTGGCTGGTGGTGTGCGTGGACTGGTGCTTGGCTGGCGGTGTGCATGGACTGGCGCTTGGCTGGTGGTGTGCGTGGACTGGTGCTTGGCTGGTGGTGTGCATAGATTAGCTGGCGGTGTGCCTGGACTGGCGCTTGACTGGTGGTGTGTGTAGACAGAGAATTGGCTGGTGGTATGCATGGACTGGCGCTTGGATGGAGGTGTGCGTGGATTGGCGCTTGGCTGGTGGTGTACGTGGATTGGCGCTTGGCTGGCAGTGTGCGTGGACTGGTGTTTGGCTAGCGGTGTGCGTGGACTCTCGCTCAGCTGGCAGTGTGTGAGTAGTGACTTGCTGCTGGTCACTACACACACTGCTAGCTGAGTGCGTGGACTGGTGCTTGGCTGGTGGTGTGCATGGATTGGCAATTGGCTGGCGGTGTGCCTGGACTGGTGATTGACTGGTGGTGTGTGTGGACTGGCACTTGGCTGGTGATGTGCGTGGACTGGCACTTGGCTGGTGGTGTGCATGGACTGGCGCTTGGCTGGCGGTGTGCGTGGATTGGCACTTGGCTGGCAGTGTGCATGGATTGGCATTTTTTTATGGGAGACCTGGGGGAACGCTGGGTGGTGATACATTTGTGTGAGCCCGGTGATGCCACAACTTTCCCACACAAAAATGTGTGATAAAAGTGATTTTTTTCCGCTAAAATTGAGGTTTGCAGGGGATTCTGGGTAAGGAAACGTTGGGGGATCCACACAACCCATACCTCCCTGGAAGCCCCCGCGTGTCTAGTTTTCAGAAATGTGTGGGTTTGGTAGGTTTCCCTAGATGCCGGCAGAGCTAGGGTCACAAACTACAGCTAGGCACTTTGCCAAAAAAGGGTAATTTTTCACTGCAAAATTGATGTGTGACCACGTTGCGTTTTGTGCCGTTTCCTGTTGCGAGCACTAGGCCGACACGCACAAGTGAGGTATAATTTTTCTCGTAAGACTTTGGGGAACTCGGGGTGGGTGGAAATTTGTGGATCCACGTAGGTTCTAGAACATTCCACCACAGAAATGTGGGGAAAATGTGGGGTTTTTTTACAATTGTTTAGGTTTGCAAGGGATTCTGGGTAACAGACCCTGGTGGGAGGCAGTCAAGTCACCCCATCCTGGATTACCCTGGTTGTCTAGCTTTAAAAAATGTATAGGTTTTCTAGGTTTCCCTAGGTGCCCGCAGAGCTAGGGTTCAAAAACGACAGTTAGGCACTTTGCCACAAAAACTTCATTTTTCACTGCGAAATTGAGGTGTGACCACTTTGCGTTTTGTGCCGTTTCCTATTGTGGGCACTAGGCCGACCTGCACAAGTGAGGTACCATTTTTTTCGTAAGACATTGGGGAACACGGGGTGGGTTGAAATTTGTGGATTCACACAGATTCCAGAACTTTCCACCACAGAAATGTTGGGAAAATGTGTTTTTTTAAACAATTTTTTAGGTTTGCAAGGGATTCTGGGTAACAGACCCTGGTGGGAGGCACTCAAGTCACCCCATCCTGGATTCCGCTGGGTCTCTAGTTTTCAAAAATGTATAGATTTGCTAGGTTTCCCAAGGTGCCCGCAGAGCTAGGGTGCAAAAACTACAGCTAGGCACTTTGCCAAAAAAGGGTCACTTTTCTCTGCGAAATTGAGGTGTGACCATGTTGCGTTTTGCACCGTTTCCTGTCGCAGGCTTTAGGCCGACCCGCACAAGTGAGGTACCATTTTTCTCGTAAGACTTTGGGGAATGCGGGGTGGGTGGAAATTTGTGGATCCACGCAGATTCCAGAACTTTTCACCACAGAAATGTGGGGAAATTGTGTTTTTTGGACAATTTCTTAGGTTTGCGAGGGATTCTGGGTAACAGACCCTTATGGGAGGCAGTCAAGTCACCCCATCCTGGATTTCACTGGGTCTCTAGTTTTCAAAAATGTATAGGTTTGCTAGGTTTCCTAAGGTGCCCGCAGAGCTAGGGTTCAAAAACTACAGCTAGGCACTTTGCCAAAAAAGTGTCATTTTTCACTGCGCAATTGAGGTGTGACCATGTTGCATTTTGCGCCGTTTCCTGTCATGGACACTAGGCCGACCCACACCAGCGAGGTACCATTTTTCTCAGAAGGCTTTGGGGAACGCGGGGTGGGTGGAAAATTGTGGATCCACGCAGATTCCAGAACTTTCCACCACAGAAATATGGGGAACATGTGTTTTTTTTGGACAATTATTTAGATTTGCAAGGGATTCTGGGTTAAAAACCCTGGTGGGGAGCAGTCAAGTCTCCCCATCCTGGATTCCTCTGGTTGTCTAGTTTTCAAAAATGTATAGGTTTGCTAGATTTTCCTAGGTGCCGGTAGAGCTAAGGTTAAAAAACTACAGCTAGGCACATTGCCAAAAAAGGGTCATGGTTCCCTGCGAAATTGAGATGTGACAACGTTGCGTTTTGCACCAGAGTTCCGGCAAGGGCCCTGAAACACTGAAACACTGAGGCATGCAGGAGGAAGCAGCGCGGGAGACCAGAAGAGCGGAAACAACGCGGGAGTCCCAGGTGAGTGGGGCTCCACGTGGTTGGTGATTGTGCCCGTTTGCTTCTCAGTGGCACCACCATAGTGGGTCACTGCAACATGTGGGCATTTCTCCCGGTGAGTCCCGGTGGGGGCTCCCCCAAGCCCTGTTGGTGCCGCGAACTTCCTCCCAGCTGCCCAGCAGCTGCAACGTCTGGGAGTCAAGTATTTCAAGAGCCAGCGCGCACCAACCCTCGAGGGCCCAAAAGTTTAGGGGCCCCTGAGGGCCACAGTGCATGGGGTCATAGTTTATTTCCAGAGCCTGTGTGGCTCCCCCGGCTGGCACGCTGAGTGATTCACAGAGCCTAGGTGGCTCTATCGCTGCGCATTATTTGTTTCAGAGCCCCGTGTGGCTCCAACGTTGGGTATATTTGTTTAAAGGGTCATTGAGAGCCCATGCCTCCTTTTTGACATTCCTGCATGCACAGCTGCCCAGCAAGTAGTGGGCAGCTGCCTCGTTTAGGCCTGATCATTTACGCCCTTTTCCTTTGCTGCATGCGCAGCCATCCCAGACATTCTGGACATTGGGCATTTCAGTCCCGGTGAGAGGCCAGTTGGTCTGGGGCCAGATTCAGTGTGTTGTGCCCCCGATTGGGGCACACCGGTTTTTTATTTCAATTTATTTCCCAAGGTGCTTATACTTGTGATGCCTACTGTAATGCCTATTGCGTAATGTGTGATGCTAGTGAGGTTTGGGCCTAATATAGTTTATGCCTAAGGAGGTTCATGCGCAAAGTGATTTATCCATCCACTGTTTTGCATTGCAGGATCCCATGCTAAGTTCCTAACATTACCAGTAGTTACTGTATGTTCTACATTTACAATTGGTGATTTGTGATGATTCTGACGGTGGTCCATTGGCCCTGTCTTGTGTAAATAGTCCCCTGTAAATTCCGCCTAGTACAGGTTGGCACAGTGTAAATTTTGTGATTATTATCTAATGTGCTTATTATAATACAAAGGCTATTTTTATATATAACCTTGTGTTGAGTTTCTTTCGTGGTGGGCCTAGTGTGTTGTTGCTGTGTGCGTGCGCAAATGCTTTACACATTGCCTCCGGGATAAGCCTGACTGCTCATGCCAAGCTACCAAGGGGGTGAGCAGGGGTTACCTTTGGCGTGTAACTTCCTTACCCTGACTAGAGTGGTGGTTTCTGCCTGGCTTTGGCGCACGCCTTTGCCAACCAGAGATGCCATTTCTAACATTGGTGATCAGCGGTGGGATTAGGACTTGTGTTTGCGCAGTACCACAGCGACAACTGGCTGCACTATAAAACTGCATTTAGATAATCACGTGTTTGGGGATTATTGTTCTGAGTTTTATTGTAATTCTTCTCCTAAAAGTGTCATTTGAAAATTGTGTACTCTTGCTTCAGCTCAGACACCTAGGTCCCTTGTGTTGCACGTGTCCCTGAGTGTCCTACCAAAATGGAGTCTGCTTTTAATTTCTGTGGTCTGTTTAGATACAGTATGTATGAGTTGGTAGAGTTCTGTGAAGAGAGAGACATAGCAGTGAGTGGGTCAGACTCCCAGTCAAAACTTAGGGAAAACCTGATCCAATGGCAGAAGGATGAATGGGAACGTGAGCGCAGTGAGTAGGAGAGGGCCCGGGCCGCACGCCAAGAGGGTGGTGGGTCTGAGGGGAGCCCTGAAGAGTCTGAAGAGGAGGAAGAAAGTGACAGGACAGGGACGCCAGTAGATAGTGAAGACACCATAGATAGGGAGTCCCTTGCTGGGTCCAGTGTCGGGGGAAACGCCCCATCCCTTTCCCAGTCCCCAGAGGAGTGGTAGATAGGAGGGAAGAAAGGGAGCACCAGCTGGCTTTGTAGAAGCTCAGGTTAGAGCATGCCAAGGAGATGGCGCAGCTGAATGTGGAGGAGAAAAAGTTTGAGACCGAGAGGGTCTTAGCGCAGGAGAGGATGGCGGACGCTGAGAGGACCTTCGCCAGGGAGCAATTAGCTCAAGACGGTAAAATATACCCTGAGTGCAGTTGTGGTTTTCTGGATTCAACAGTAAGGATGGGATCCAGTGGTGGCAGCGATATAGAGTCCAGTGCAGGAAGTCCCATTCCCAGTTCCCAAAGTATGGTACCTTGTTCCCGAGAGGAGGAGTACAGGTTGAAGTTCAGGGACAGTAAGAAGCAGCTGTCTCACCAGTCGTGGGGGTATTGTGTGGATGATTGTTATGATGCACAGATTGGCTGGCGGTTAACCCGGAACAGGATTTGGATGGAGCGGTCAATATGGTTATCAAAGAACAGATGCTCAGTAGTTGTTATCCGGGGTTGCGCCAACACCTGTTGAGGTGTGACTCCTTTTGTCCTTGGGACCTTGCAGTAGAAGTGGACCGCTGGGAAAGTGCCCGAGGTTCTGAGGAGGCATGGGAGAGCGATTCCAAAAGTAGTGACTCAGGTATCTTCCCGTCCTGTATTGGGGAAGAGGTTCAGAGTAGCCCAGCTAGGTCCCAGAGTAGTGAGAGGGGTGTAGGGGCTCACGTCTTGTCTCAGTGGAGTAGGAGTGAGTGGGTGACTGAGTGTCCCCAGGTGCCCGAAACCCAGTCTCAGAACCTGGATGGTTTCTGCAGGGAACACCAGGTTGGAAGCCTAGGCTGTCCTGTTAGTCCATTTGAGGAGGATCACCTAGTATCTGGAGAACCTGGAGCACCTGTAAATAGAGCTCCAGTGGTCTGGTGTCTGGCAGTGCCGCTCCAGTAGGGAGGGCACAGAAGTCCGAATTGAGAGGTGAATGGGGGATGTGTTCCCCAGTGGAAGAACCAGTGGGTCAGGGACTAGCCGGGAGGGCTGTGTCTCCTAGAAGTGACCAGGGTGACACCACTTCTGTCCTGGGGGATCTTCGTGCACTGTCAGATGGACAGGGGACGGGAGATCTGCGCCAGGCAGACGATCATGCAACATATGAGTCATATGTTACCCTCGGGGGGATGGTGTGTGAGAACCCAGAAGTCCTGGCGTGCCAGGCAAGTACTCAGCCAAAGGGTTTAGACCCATGGTTGGGAGGCCAGGTTCAGGATCTGCCTGACCTAGAGGGAAGGACAACTGTAAGCAGTGTCCTGACCGATGTAGCTGCTAGGGGCACCACTCCAGTTGGGAGGGTGCCAGACTCTGGAAGGGGGTGCAGAGGGAGGGAGTCCTCGCCTCTGACCCCGGTGCAACCTGAGGGGTTAAACCCTAGGTTGGGAGACCAGATCTTGGAAAGAGGTCCTGAACTGGTGGGAGATTTGTGTTATAAGGGTGCCTCTCAGAAGAAGAGAGGGCGTAACCCTAGAAGACGAGGTAGGGGGAGGAGAGACTCGCCTGTGACTTTTGGTCAGCTTGAGGGTGCAGACCCTAGGCTGGAGGATCGGTGGCAGTCTACAACTGCCCTGATGAGAGGTAGAGTGGAGAATGGTTACTATGTGCCAGGGGTTACTACCCCCCACTCTGTAGATAGGCAAGGACCAGTGGCATCTGGATGGCCTAGGGCCTGGTCCTGGCCGCGGACAGCTAGGGAGTACCAGTGGGGTAGCCCAGTTGGTCCGCAGAGCTTTTACAGAGGGAATCACAGATGTTCAGAGTGGCGTAGAACAGGAGGTTGTCCCTGCCATTGCTGGCCCGCGTCCGTGTTCTATTGTCCAAAGCAGGGAAGCCCATCACAGTGGTGATGGGTCCACCCTGCATTTTGGCTGGAAGGGAGTTGTGTTGGACTTGGCCCTTCTGGCAGGTTCACCCTTAAACTTTTTGCAATTATCCTAACCTTTTTCCCTACGTAGTGTTAGTGGTTTTAGGCCTCTAGGCACTTTAGCACTGTGTCCCAGTGTAAAGTGCGTGCGCTCTGTGTTACATTTAATGAGACTGGCCTGCCCTCCCATAGGAATGCATGGGGGATATGTGTGTCCATGGTAGTTCCTGATTTCAGAGGAGTGCAGGGTCAAGTCTAGTATGTGCGAACTCATAAGATTAAATGCTGTGCAATGATGTGCACGGATTTATTATAACTATAGGAGAAGTGCCACTTCTAGAAGTTGGCATTTCTGTGTGCTGTGTGTCTGCCTGTCTGATGTGGAGTGCATGTCTGGCTTGTGATTGACAGGCGCTGGATGGTGTGGGGAATTCCAGGAGCCAGGATGAGTCAGCCCAGTGGTGAATAGAGAGATCTGCATGCAGATGGGAGGGAGGAGTTGTACCTGGGACCTGAATAGGGCTGTGCCTTCCCTCCACAATGCTGGCTCTGGCCCCTGTGGTGCGGCTGATGTCCCTAGCCTGTCCTGTGAATAGGGAGAGGGGCTGAGCAAAACAAAGTGCTCCAGAACCAGTTGCATCTGGTTTTCCCCTTGCCCTGCACCTTGGTGACAAAGGAAATCTGTGGATAAAAAGGGTCTGTGACCCCATGTAAAATGTCCTCTCTCTGTGTTCCTAACTTGAGGGGTGCCTGCTGCTGATGGGCGCCAGGAGATACCACCACTGGCGACTGCCTCCCTGCTGGAGGGCCCTGTGAGCTGGCCCCTGGGCCCAGCCTTTGCCCCCCCCTGCATCCTGAAGTCTTTTCCTGAACCTTGTCTTTTTACTTGGAGAAGCTCTCCCCTTGTTCATCCCTGGACTTTGGACTCTAGCGCTTTGCTTTTATTTTGAGAACCACTTTGCTTATTGAGAAGAGCGCCTTACTTATTTGTCAGAGCGCTTGACTTTTATCCTTGTGAGCGTGTTCTGCTGCCGAGAATCCTCACCAGTGTTACCGGAGTCCTGCGCATGCCTGGTGAAGTGAGCTGAGTCCCGGCAAGGGCCCTGAAACGCTGAGGCCCGCGGGAGGAAGCAGCGCGGGAGTCCAGAAGAGCGGAGACAACGCGGGAGTCCCAGGTGAGTGGGGCTCCACGTGGTTGGTGATTGTGCCCGTTTGCTTCTCAGTGGCACCGCCGTGGCATGCCACTGCAACGTGTGGGCATTTCTTTCGGTGAGTCCCTGTGGGGGCTCACCCAAGCCCCGTTGGTGCCGCGCACTTCCTCCCAGCTGCCCAGCAGCTGCAACGTCTGGGAGTCAAGTATTTCAAGAGCCAGCGTGCTCCAACCCTCGAGGACCCAATAATTTAGGGGCCCCTGAGGGCCAAAGTGCTTGGGGGCATAGTTTATTTCCAGAGCCCGTGTGGCTCCCCCGGCTGGCATGCTGAGTGATTCACAGAGCCTAGGTGGCTCCATCACTGTGCATTATTTGTTTCAGAGCCCCGTGTGGCTCCAACATTGGGCATATTTGTTTAAAGGGCCATTGAGAGCCCATGCCTCCTTTTTGACATTCCTGCCTGCACAGCTGCCCAGCAAGTAGTGGGCAGCTGCCTCGTTTAGGCCTGATTATTTACGCCCTTTTTCTTTGCTGCATGCGCAGCCAGCCCAGACATTCTGGACATTGGGCATTTCAGCCCCGGTGAGAGGCCAGTTGGCCTGGGGCCAAGGTGCTTATACTTGTGATGCCTACTGTAATGCCTATTGCGTAATGTGTGATGCTAGTGAGGTTTGGGCATAATATAGTTTATGCCAAAGGAGGTTCATGCGCAAAGTGATTTACACATCCACTATTTTGCATTGCAGGATCTCATGCTAAGTTCCTAAAGTTACCAGTAGTTACTGGTTGTGCACTACATTTACTATATGTTCTACATTTACAATTGGTGAATTGTGATGATTCTGACGGTGGTCCATTGGCCCTGTCTTGTTTAAATAGTCCCCTGTAAATTCCGCCTAGTGCCGGTTGGCACAGTGTAAATTGTGTGATTATTATCTTTTGTGCTTATTACAATACAAAGGCTAGTTTTATTTAAAACCTTGTGTGGAGTTTCTTTTGTGGTGGGCCTAGGGTGTTGTTGCTGTGCGCATGAGCAAATGCTTTACACATTGCCTCCGGGATAAGCCTGACTGCTCGTGCCAAGCTACCAAGTGGTTGAGCAGGGGTTATCTTTGGCGTGTAACTTCCTTACCCGGACTAGAGTGGTGGTTTCTGCCTGGCTTTGGCCAACCAGAGATCCCATTCCTAACAGCGCCATTTCCTGTCTCGGACACTAGGCCGTCCCACACAAGTGAGGTACCATTATACTCGTAAGACTTTGGGGAACGTGGGGTGCATGGAGATTTGTGGATCCACGCAGATTCTAGAACTTTCCACCACAGAAATTTGGGGAAAATGTGTTTTTTTTACAATTGTTTAGGTTTGCAAGGGATTCTGGGTAACAGGCCCTGGTGGGAGGCAGTGAAGTCACCCCATCCTGGATTCCCCTGGGTGTCTAGTTTTCACAAATGTATAGGTTTGCTGCGTTTCCCTAGGTGCTGGCAGAGCTAGTGTTCAAAAACTACAGCTAGACACTTCACAAAAAAAGGGTACATTTTCATTGTGAAAATGTGGTGTGTTCACGTTGGGTTTTGAGCCATTTCCTGTGTGGGCACTATGCCTACCCACACAAGTGAGGTACCATTTGTATCGGGTTGACTTAGGGTAATTCAGATTTGTAAAGCAACTGTTATTACCTATTGATTTGTGATGCATTTCTGCCTTCCAAATGAAAGACATTGTGCAAAAAAGAAGTCATTTTGAAAAATGACCGATAATTCTCATGCTAGTATGAGTATTCCCAATTTCGAAAATGTGTAAATATGTACTGTTTCTAAACTCTATAATTTGTTCCCATTTCAGGAATACATAGGTGTCTTTCATACCGATTTTTCCATGTATACATTTTCCCACAATAATTGCTAGATTTCTGGAACATAATAAAAAACCACTGCAAATTGCTGCTCAGTTTTTGACTCTGGGTTCGTCAGGTTCTTGGTGAACCTACAAATCCTATATATCCCCACAGCCAGGAAGGTCCAGAGGATGTAATGGTATATTGCTTTCAAAGTGCTGTCATAATTAGAAGTTACAGGTGACATTGACACAAAAGGCTGTTTTTTTCAACTAATTTTCAATTTTTCCTATATTTAACTGTTATTTTCGATAAAGAAACCTTGATGGATCTACACA
The DNA here is from genome assembly GCF_964204655.1 of Triturus cristatus. Lineage (NCBI taxonomy): Eukaryota > Metazoa > Chordata > Amphibia > Caudata > Salamandridae > Triturus > Triturus cristatus. The sequence continues at coordinate 462,181,822 of NC_140586.1, read as the reverse complement.
AATGACCCCTTGCTGAATTCAGAATTGTATCTAATTTTCTAAAATGTATAGCTTTCAAGGATCCATTATTGCTTTCACACCCATTTCTACCATTAACTGGAAGGTGGTTGAAAGCACAAAAAATAGCACAAATAGGCTATGTCCCAGAAAAATGGCAAAACTGTGTAAAAAATGTTGGTTTTCTGACAAAAGTCTGTCATTCCCTAAAAGCTGGGAAAATTGTGATTTCAGCCCCACAAACCCTTTCTTCATACCATTTGCAGAGAAAAACCCAGACGCTTTAATTTGCAGCCCATTTTGCTGTATTTTGGCTAATTTCTGGGACCCTTCCGGGGGAATCCACAAACCCTGGGCACCTTTAGAATCCCCATGGTCTTGGAAGAAAAGGACGCAAATTTGGCATGGTTACCTTATGTGGTCAAAATGTTACAGGGGCCTATGCGCGCACTACCCCAAATAGCCCAAAAAAGGCTTAGCATAGGGGGGGGGGGGGGGGGGAAGGCCTAGCAGCGAAGGGGTTAATGGCACTTTTCCCTCAAACTGTCTTGGTATAGTCCAACATATGCCAACACCAGAAATGGCAGTGGCCAAATCAATTCTGTCCATAGATTGGAAAACCCAGGAAACATGTTAATAATGCTGTTTCTGCATGAGAGACCACAACATGGGATCCATCTACAACAACAATCTACATTTCAATATGCTTGGAATTTATAGAAGTCATGGAGTTCACTTTACAGATGAAGACAACAGGGTGTTTCTTAGCAACCTGAAACTCTGTATCCAGTCTCATGTGTAGCTATCACATACTCACAATAAACACAAAGGCTCTACCAGATCCACCCTATGACTAATGCTAACAAATATTTATTTTAAATCCCTTTAAAAAAGATACTTTTGGCAGTTGGGATGCCGTCGCGGATGACAAACTAAACGCACAAATTCAATGCACAACACATTTGAGATTTATAACTAATATTTTCATTCTATACTTCTTATAATGACTTTGTGACAAGTGTTGTCAGTGTCTAAGTATGTATCTAAGTGGGAACCTAAGTTTCAGTGGTTCCTGAGTGAATGTATGAATGGGGACAATAGTGTCTAAGTGGGACTGAGAGTGGTTGCATCAGTGCATGACTAGGTCTCTCAGTGTGTGTGTAAGTGTTTGAATGGTGCTGTGAATCACTGCAAGAGTGTTTGAATGGATCTGTGAGTGTTCACCTGAGTCTCTGAGTCAGTCCTTTAGTCGGTCTGTGAGTGGGTCTGCAAGTGGGTGTGTGAGTCTCTGAGTGACTTTACAAGTGATTGCATGCTTCCCAGAGTTACTCTGTAGGTAGGTGCATGAGTGTTTGGGTGGGTCTGTTAGTGGGTGCATAAGTCTCTGAGTGGGTCTGTGAATGAATGCTTGAGCGTCTAAGTGGATCTGTGAGTGAGTATGTGAGTGTGTCTGTGAGTGGGTGTATGCATATGTGACTGAATGTGTGAATGTCTGTGTAACTCTGTGAGTGCATGCATTAGTGTATGAGTGAGTGCTTGAATGTATATATTTTGTATTTATTTTTCGAGGTTTGCGACTCCATCGTAACCTTACATGGAGGCCCTCACTGAGTGTCACAATGGGGTTGCAAATCCTTGCACGTGGGAAAAAACAGTTTATGGCATTTTCTAACTCATATGAGGTGCTCCAGAAACCCCTATATTACAGCCATGGGATCAGGGTACCCCTACCCTGACCCCTTCTATACATTTTAATCTTCATTTTTATCCCTTGGGGCAGGCTCCCGGTTAACAAAATGGCCGACCTCTAGACAGGTTGCGGCCAGCCAACCCCAGTACATCTTGTGGTACATGGGTGTACAAACCTCCATGTGAGCGTCACTGATCCTCTGAGTGCCTATATATACTTGTATATCTTGATTTCCCTTAATGTCTCAAAAACTACTGAACAGATTTATGCCATTTTACACAAAGGTCATGTTTGGACCAACAGCTACCTTTCTACCAAATTTGTTGTAATTCCGTTTGGAAGTTTGGGATGTAGTCATGTCTAAAATCTCCATTGGAATTAACATGAGGAAAATGCATTTTGGGACCGGCCCTTTTTCTCAGCTCCACTTGACAGATCACCACAGAACTTTCAAGACAGCAGCTGAAGTGAGCGTTGTATTAGTTGGCAAAACTACAAAAATGCTTTCTTATGGAAACTAGGTCCTAACTATAACTATCTACTGGCGACAGCAAGTAGGTTTTATATATATATATATATATATATATATATATATATTACCTACTGGCGGTCGCCAGTAGGTAGTTATAGTTAGGACCACGTTTCCATAGGAAAACCTCAACATTCTATTTTGAATAACTTTGGCGCCGGTCGACGAATCCTCGCGAATTTCTCAAAATAGGTGGGGCGCTACGCTCTGCTCCTACCCTGAAAGTCTCGGGGGGATCCGTCAAGCGGGGGCTGAGATAAAAGGGGGGTCCCAAAACGCGTTTTTCCCATGCATTTTTCCATAGGACCTTTAGAACGAGCTACAGCCCGAACGGCTGAACAGAATTACTCAAAATTTGGCAGAGAGGTAGTCCCTAGGTCAAGGAAGTGCCTTTTGTAGGTTTGGTGTAAATCTGTTCAGTAGATTCTGAGAAAATAGCCTTTAAATCAATATATATATCTGAGCCCGCTTACGGTACGCTTACCGTACGCTTACGGTAAGCGTACGGTGGCGTGCGCGAGCGCGATTCTGATTGGCTCTTAGATCTTAGTAAACATTCGAATCGGCCGAAACCAGGAAGCGCCGGCCGCCATTTTGTGTATTTCGCTCTGAAAAAAAAGAGTGAAAACAAGGAAAGGGGGCAATGAGGAGAGTTACAGACCCCCTAACATTTGTGAGGGGGTCAAAGAAGGACTGTAAAGTACAAAGAAAACATTTATTGATTTTAAAAAAAATCACGGGGTACGCGTACGGTAAGCTTACGGTAAGCGTACGGTAGAAAAAATAAAAAAAAATAAATGAAAAGCAGATTTAAGAGTTTAGATATTAGGGAGCTCTAAAAAGAGCCGTTGTGTTTATGAAATGATTTTTTAGTGGTACCTACAAGTAAGTACCGATGCAGAGTCTAAGGTTCAAGAGGAAGACTCTGTTCATCATTGAAGTGCACACCATCTCCTCTATAAATGTCTTGCATGTCATAATGCAAGTTGTTGTGGTAAATGGCACCCATACCATAGTCACGGAGGAAAGCAGAAACAGATTTGTTGACGTGCTTTCTTGCTTTGTCATCGCACCGCGTGCCCACCGTGCGTGCACAGCACTAACTGCGTAAAGTGGGCGCACGGTGCGCGAAGCGCACCGCGCGCTCACTGTGCGCGCACGGTGCGCGAAGCGCACCGTGCGCGCACGGAACGCGCACGGAACGAACTGCGTTAAGTGGGCGCGCACGCCACGAATGCGTAAAGTAACTTAGCATTTAAAAAACCGTACAAATTCACTGAAAAAACCATAGGTTTCACACACGTTATAGTTAGGAATTAGCATTTAAAAAACCTTGCAAATTCACTGAAAAAACCATAGGTTTCACACATGTTATAGTTAGCGGAAATTTTACTGATAAAAAACCAATGAAATTCCCCCGTTATAGTTAGTGCAGGCAACTATAACTCACGCGACCGCAATCTTCTGCTGATGACATATGTGTCTTTATGAAAAAACAATATTTGTAATATATGTATAGCTAAAAATGTATGGAAGAAGACATGGGCAAATAAGTGTCTAAATACAGTATTAGCATCAGCAGAAGATTGCGGTCGCGTGAGTTATAGTTGCCTGCACTAACTATAACGGGGGAATTTCATTGGTTTTTTATCAGTAAAATTTCCGCTAACTATAACATGTGTGAAACCTATGGTTTTTTCAGTGAATATATATATATATATATATATATATATATATATATATTCACTTAAAAAACCATAGGTTTCACACATGTTATAGTTAGCTGTACATTTCACTCGTAAAAAACCAATGAAATTCCACGTTATAGTTAGATCAGGTAACTATAACTTGCGCGCCCACAATAAACTGCTGATGACGTCACATATTACATCACTCATGACATGGTCAGTGACATCACTCATGACATCAATGATGACATCTGAAATTACACATTGTGGATTGCGGTCGCGCAAGTTATAGTTACCTGATCTAACTATAACGTGGAATTTCATTGGTTTTTACGAGTGAAATGTACAGCTAACTATAACATGTGTGAAACCTATGGTTTTTTAAGTGAATTTGCAAGGTTTTGTAAATGATAATTCCTAACTATAACGTGTGTGAAACCTATGGTTTTTTCAGTCAATTTGTACGGTTTTTTAAATGCTAAGTTATGTATTTATTTTTTATTTTTTTTTCTGGTTTTTCACTGTGCGCACACCGTGCGCGCCTCACCTTTTTTTACACAGTAACATTTGTTTTTTTCTCCCTTGTGGGTCCTTTAATTTATTTAATAAATGTGATTGTTACTTCTTTATTTTTATTTTTTTATTTTACGCTTACCGTACGCGTACGGCGCGATTTTTTTTTAAAATTATTAAATGTATTTTTCGTACTTTTGGGTCCTTCTTGGACCCCCTGACAAACACTAGGGGGTCTGCAACTCTCTTCGTTGCCCCCTTTTCACATTCCCCACCTTTGTTTCTCAGTGCGAGAGACAGAAAATGGCAGCCGACACTTCCTGATTTCGACCGATTCGAATGTTTACAGTCATGTAACCACCAATCAGATTCGAGCTCGCGCACGGCACCGTACGCGTACGGTAAGCTTACGGTAAGCGCACGGAGCGCGCTTACAGATATATATATTGATTTAAATGCTATTTTCTCAGGAACTACTGAACAGATTTACACCAGACCTACAAAAGGCACATCCTTGACCTGCGGACTACCTCTCTGCCAAATTACAAGTAATTCTGTTCAGCCGTTCGGGCTGTAGCTGTGTCTAAAGGTCCTATGGAAAAATGCATGGGGAAAACGCGTTTTGGGACCCCCCTTTTTTCTCAGCCCCCGCTTGACGAATCCCCCCGAGACTTTTAGGGTAGGAGCGGAGCATAGCGCCCCATTAGTTTTGAAAACTTCGCGAGGATTCGTCAACTGGCGCCAAAGTTATTCAAAATAGAATTTTGAGATTTCCTATGGAAACACGGTCCTAACTATAACTATCTACTGGCGACCGCCAGCAGATAATATATATATATATATATTTCCACAGAAAAATACACAGGTTTCAGGGACGTTATAGTTAGTTGGACATTTTACTCGTATAAAACCAGAGAAATTCAGCTGTTATAGTTAGTTAAGCTAACTATAACTCGCTCCCCGCAATGCACTGCTGATGACGTCATATATTACATCATTCATGACATGGTCAGTGACATCATTCATGACATCACTGATTACATCTCAAATGACATCTCAGATGACATCACTGATGACATCATCCACATGATAATCTGATGCACCTTCACACACCGTAATATAACCTTTGATACACCCACTCTAAAATACAGACTACCTTTATCGAAACCATAGACACACCAATACCAGTTACTACATACCCACTCACTGATTCCTAGGTCTACATACAGATCCTCTCATTCACCCATACAGTTGAAGTACCGGGGATTTTAGGACCCCAGCGGTGCCAGGGATAGCACCCTATGACTTTGGGTTATCCTGTTGCTGTAGTATTATAAAAGACGCTCTCATGGTAATGCAACAAAGAAACCGGCAGTAGAAGCTGAAATATGAAAAGACATCTTTATTAAACTCAAATGAGTGAGACTACGTCGCACAGAAGCCTTAGCAACTGAATGAGGCAGTCTGCAGAACGAAAACCAGTGTTCTCTTTTATAATGCATATTATGCTCTGGGCAACACCGCCCTTCTCTTGCAGTTGGTCATTCACATATTTTACTTCAAAGAACAAGCAGAGTCATGATTGCAATCTCACATTTCAGTTCAGCCAGCCCGCAATTATTTACCGAGCAAGGCTCAGATCCCACATCTGACCCCAATAAACATGAGCATCTCCTGTTTTGAGAAACAGGCCATAAAGCAGGAACAAGCAGGTGCGAAAGTGATTAGCCGGAGGCTTGTGTGCGATGAAAGGACTTTATGGTGTGTCAAGCCCTGATGCTAATCACAGGTGGCCGGAGGAAGGGGAGCTCGTGAGACCGGACTGACCTGGGGCAGCGGAGACCAGCTGCCCAGGTCATGGAGAAGTCAAGCAGAAAGTACATGTATTCTAAAGGCTTATAATGTGTTTGTCTATGTGAGGGCAATGACAAGATGGCCACCGCTCCAAGATGGAACCCACGGAGTCAATGTATAATAACGTATACATAGTGCATTTGGCAATGGGGCGTTATGCAAAGCGCTTGTAAATACCGCATTGACCAATCGCGGTTTGCTAAGACATGAATAAACAGGGGTAGGGCCCTGTCTTCTACGTGGTCCCAAATACCAAAGTACGACAGACCCTCCTTTTGCCCTTACATAGGCAATCACTATACTCATACTGATCTTAGTCCAGGTCTACAGACATGAAGTCATGGAGATGTTGCTGTAGCATCATCCTGTTACTTAGCGACTCTCACGGGACACATGTAGTAGCACAAAGGCCACATATGGCAGGACAAAATAAGGAATACCTCTATCTAGGTGGCGTAAGATCACACCCCCAACAATTAGTGATGTTTACTCCTAACTAGTGTCGATGCAGAAGCTGTATAGAAGAATTGCTTACGAATTCTGATCTTTTAACCTGCTCATGTTCAGGAAAAGGGTGCAAAGAAACAGTAGTGGAAAAAAGACATAGGTTGAGAAGCGGGTGCAGAAGTCAATTGGGTAGAGAAAAACAATCCCACCCATAAATGACAACGTCATGTTTAAAAAACACTAGAAAACATAGAGACAACGGGAGAAAGTAGTAACCACTATTACAAATGAAACAATAATTTTTATGTTCAGGTGAAACAGTGGTGACCCTCATCAATGCTCTGAGGTGAAAAGGGGGCACCTTTCCACAGAAAATGGATTTTATTCTGCTTATACTAGACAATGCCAGCAGAACAAACAGTCTTCTAACACCTAGTCTATACAATCACACGGAAACCTCTCGTGAAACCACCTATGCCCAGAGTCCGTTCAAAAAGCCTCTCTGGCAGGCTTCTATTGTCCATCAAATCTTCTTCTGTTGTTTTCTTTTGCATGGGCCTCTTCATTCAAGCCTTTCATGAAAAAAGAAAGTACTGCTCAGTTGGAGTGCCCTCCTGGCAAACACTCACAGCTCACGGTCTCAATGTTTCAAGGCAGTGCACCTGTGTCTTTCCTCTGCTGCAGACACTACAAATAATATGCTCTTCATTGGTCATGGGCACAGATCATCTTGTGCAGACCCGGGACCATTCTCAGGATCCAACACTCATCATTCGGTGTCAGAGGACGCTCAGGCTGCTCTTTCATGGGCACTGGAATGTAGTGCCTTCTGTCAATCTTGGATCCGCCGGTGCACTGCACTTCCATTGAAGCAAAGGAAAAGAGGGGGTATGTGTGGCCAAAAACTCAGGCCAAGGGGCTCAAGGGACTGCACACTGTCAGAGGTTACCAGCACATGACAGGCGCTCTTTTGTACTGAAATTCTGGTTCTGTGGCAAAACCAGCTCCTCCATCTTTTCTGATGTTGAACGCCTTATGACGAAGCAAGCGTGATGCTTTAACCAGTTCGTTGTATAACAAGGGGACTGTAAACAGGTGGCCTGCGGTCCTTCAAAGGAGTGGCCACACGCCATGGGACAATTTTGGTCCAGAATATACTGTCTTTCTTAGGAAGCAATACAAATAAAATAAAAAGGCAGTAGGCAAAACAGTGCCTCTAAGCTTTTCAATTGGGTTTCCGTGTGAGAGCCTTCATCATCTAAGGGTAGATAACTACACGAGAATTCTATCTAAAATGGATGTCTTCACATATGGTGGCATTGTCTAATAGGGCAAACACACATTTTTTTTTTTCTGAATGATTACATTTAAGTGTTTCTAAATTCCTTATCTAGGACATTTCAATAGAGAAATCACATGGTACAGATTATCATAGGCATGTAGAAACCTTTCATATCAGGTGCACTAGGCAATACACAGGCTAATAGTCAGATATGAAAACAAAAGACAAGAACTAGAGGGTCCTGATATTTGCATGATTAGAACACATCTGATCCCACCAAAAATTAAAGCAGCAGGAACAAAAAGGGTAAAAACCACATTAAAAATAGACATTGAAAATTCGTCATGTTCAAAAGGGTAAACGCAAGATATCCCCTATTGGTATGGAAAACTTGTCTTACTATAATATTGAGTCAGTTAGCCAGGCTATCGCTATCCTGACAGTCAGGCTGGAAAACATTGAAGCAGGCCTAAGGAAAATTCTTAGAAACCAGTCTGGTCATACAAAAGGGAATTGTACATAATATGGGGGTTCCTGGTGCATCACTGCAGTCTGGAAGTATGTACCTGAACAATACACCTACAATAATAAATGGGCTGACTGGTGAAAGGAATACGGAAAAGGGAATTGGAACTAGGACACAACTAAAATCCCCAATCACTAAGCATAATGCGACATTGGGCAGGGAAGAAACAAAAGCAATAAAAAAAATAAAAATCTATAGGAAGGACAAGAATTTAGTAGTCAGGCATGTGACATCACCAAGAGTACGGGTGATACACAAAAGGCCAAAGTCACATACATTTTAACTCTACCGCTGGCGACTACACCATATACGGTAATCTTAGGTAATGTTCCAGTTCCTTCTGCAGGGAAAAATGAAAACCTAGTTTCCTTTTAAGAAGCAAAGGCCATATGCTACTTAGGAGACAGGACACCATTACCTCATGTAATATAGAAATTAGGCCACCTTGAGTCACAGATCTATAATTTCATCCTTAGGTCCAATCAAGGATACATAAATGTAGGGCTGCCTGTTCCTTTAAGGGAAGGGCAGTATAACGTGACAGGTGACACACTTTGATCCTGTAGATCTCTTTTAGTTTTCTGTAATACCATTATAGCCAATTTAGACATGCACTGGTGAAGTGTTGTCTCTCATGTTCACAGCATGAAATATCATTAGCTGTGGAATTTAGTAACCAGAACAAGTTCAACCAACTGTTGCGTAGCGATGGGCATCGTCATGACCATCCCCATGCAATATAGGTAAACAAAACGTAAAGCCATCAGATATACTTGCTGTATATCAAGCACAAAAAAGCATAGACAAAACAATAGCATATGTAATAAAACGGTGACACACAACACCATGTCATGTATTTCATGCACTGTAAAAATGCAGCCCAAAACCCAATATTTGGGCCTGTTTAATTTGTCAGGTTTAAAATACTTACCCTCCTTTTTGACAGTAGATCACCAGGCTATGGAAATCTGCTGTCAAACATAACTCTACTGTTTCTTTTCTAACATACAGGACCAGCAAGAACAATTCATGATAGAACCAAATACACAAAAATAAATTGCATTGCTTAACTGTTACCCTCTTGTCAGTCCTTTCAACATCCAGCCACTCAGGTTTTACATTTCTAGAAATAAAAAATCGTTACACTGACACTCCATAGTAATTTGGCACCTACAATTTCCACTGTGAAAAAGAAGTCTTAATTGGCAATGCATTTTCACGTAGGCATGTAGCCTTAAAGAAATTTTAGAAAAAGGCTGCATCTTGTTTTCTGTCTAAGACTTAATGCAACACTTCGTTTTCTGTTAAATAAGAGCAACTATAGCAGGCATCATTCTATTTTCTTTTTTTTTTTTAGAGCACCAATGTATCAGCAAAGCATTTAACATGATGTTTGGACTTTCAAAGAAAACCCCTTTTCCCGGTGGAATTAAGTTCTTTAGTTTTAGTGATGCTATGGAGAAACCAGAAACCCCACCTTTAGAGGCCCGTGTAGCAAGGTCATTCTGCATTCCACAGAGGCAAGGCCCTAATTTAAAAGGTCATAAAAGTCAACGTGGCAGCCTACTCATTGTTTACACTAAAGATAGCATCTCAGCAGCCTGACCGAGTTGCTCCGCAGCTCCCAACCCCCAGCTTCTGACACTCTGAATTCGTCAAAGCCAGAAGGCCTTCCTAATCCCTCCTAACTTGCAATAATTCGCTCTATGTTGAAAAATAATTTCTCCTTTTTAGGCGCTAAAAAAATTATCCCTATTCCCAGATTGTTAAACTACATGTACTGTGAATAATTCACAAAACTTAATAACACACATACCAGTTTTTAGAATAAATGCTTGTTGTAATCCTATGCAATGGTATACATTTCATCAACCTTAAGTGAATTGTATTCACAATGAGTTTTGATATTTTCTTCATCATTTAGTCATTTGCCTTTATTCGAGCTCTGTTAGTCCCTTTTATATTAGCATATGAAACTCAGTGCCTCCCGACAGGTAATCACAATATTTTCACCCCTACTGCTAGAACCTGCAATCTCATCTTTCCTCTCCTACTTACTCAAACCAGTACCATATTCCTCTTTATTCCCTTCGTCAATACAACCTTCCTCATGCTACTCTTCATGTCTTTATTACTCCCCGTTCATCATCTCTCTTTCCTCCATGGCATTCTATTTTCCCAATCGTTCCTCTCCTTCCTACGCATTACCCAGTTCCTATAACCGTAGTTCTACATTTCTCCACCCCTCTATCATTACTGACTTCATCACGTACCTGCTCACAAACATCCTCTTTTTCCTTCATCAAAAAACAATTCTCCATTTCTCTTTCTCTATGTGGGTGCTAACTCCATTAAGGTCGTTTTGTATTAACATCAAATAGTTGCGGGTTGCAACACCATATTTTATTTAATTTCCCCAAGTTTTTAAAAAAAAGGTCTTGTTTTTCATAGCATGTTCAGTGGTATCGTGACAGACACAGCTAAAGTTAGAACCTTCAACCCTGATATTGAAACAAGCCTTTGTACTGGCACATTGACTCATTGAATCATAAGAAGGCACAACCTGTAAATATATATCAAAAACCTAAACGTATGCATTTACTGAAGCCTGGGACACTTTAAACAGTACTCTGAATGAAAGAAAATGCAATTGAAACAGTCCTTTTTACCCAAATTCGACTTTGATATTTCAAGCATTAAAAAATGAATATCCTACAATTTTCTTGCGTAATATGCATTACCAGAATGTCTATTACATAACCCATGAGTCAGGCATTGGAAATAATAACTTATACTGTATAAAAATGAGCTTGTTTGCGCCTGCGCCAAGGGAAAATTGTACGCGCGAATGCTTGTCATTTTAGTGATGCAACACAACTTAAATCAAATTTTAATGCTAGGAAGTCATAGTATGAGTATTAAGCTTTATAAATATCAAAAAACGATTTTGAAAAGCACTTATTTTTTAAAATAACTTTTCCCATGATTAATAATTTTCTTTTTAAAAAATCCCAATTATTCGTTTTTGTGATAATTCCATGTATAAAAAGCAAGCTGCATCCCTTGCCTATCATTTTGGACACATTTAACTCACAAGCCTAAGCGCATAAGCCCAATTTGAAACGCGTCACATCTTTGCGCCACTTTCATTTAAAAAGACGGTTCTGCCAAATTTCACCCGTGTTCAACTGGGAAGGTGCTGGCTGAATGAACATTTCTATCAAATATACTGCAGCTGAAAAGTTTGCCTGTGAACATCTAATATAATGCATCTAAGGAAAATGCTGTAAATTTATTTACTTTTGCAAAAATAGATAATTTCGTTTTTGGGGCCTGATTTATATCTATCGAATGTGTTTCTAATTTTATCCTTTAAGCTTTTAACGGCAGTTTTGTATATGGGCACAATTGCTCATTCTATAAATTAAAGAGCAACACATAGCTATTTTAGCACATCACATTGTTCATTTCTGGATTTTTTTTCCTAAGTTTCTACTTGATATTAACTAACCAGCAATTTATTTAACAGACTGAAAACATCAGAAGACCCACAAACACACATTGAGCTCATTTCAGACATAAACAGAAAAGGGTTAAACAGACAATACAGCGCGCTTTAGCCATTTTTCATAAATAGCGCCGTCGCAATTTACTTACGGAAGTTGCACTAATGATAAAAAAACCACAGACATTTAAACACACAATTGACTTACAAATCAATACGCATGACAGAAAGAAAGAACAGCTTACAGACTATACTTGAAACAAACCATTTGCAAATACTGGTTGTAGGTCATATTTACAAGCAACGCTTTTCAATAGTGTTCCAAAAGGCTGCATAAACAGCCCCACAGACAGATGCATGTCCAAGAAGTAGTGAATGCGCTCAATTCACTAGCTTTGCCTAGCAGAACACCACACAAAATCGTTCTGCATATCTTCATTCATGAAACTGCGCAGAACGAAGGATCCTTGTTTTGTATTATGTCATATTTTAATTCCCTGGGGATACAAAATCACCAAGGAAGAAATATGTTTTTAAATCTAACCTATTTAGATATTTCCCACACTATGGTACCTTTCAAAACAAAAAAGCAACACATTTTTCCATGTGAGCTTACAAAACAGGCATGCCAAAAATACTGCTGAAAACGCAAGTATTATAATCAAAACCAAATGGAGAAATATCTCCTCATTACCTGCCTACGCAAATTGCAATTCGCATATCCAAACTTATACAAACCAAAAGCTGGCCAGCACAAATTTCGTAATTCCAAAGCTACATTTCCAAATTTGCTAAGATCAGGCATCTTATAGCTCACTAATCTAGCTTCAAACTTCAAGGGTTTATCTCTACCAATAAACTCGCAAATATGCGAGACCCTCGGTTTTGGTAATTGCAATGACCAAATCAGAAACCAAGAAACCAACGCCTCGGCTTTGGTAATTGCGATAACCAAATTAAAGACCCAAAGAACCAAAGGACTGGGAGCGACCCACTTATACTTAATTCTTATTCTTAATAATCAAAAATGTTATCCAAATTCTAACTGTCAAGTTCTTCATAACAAAACGTCTGTTATAATACTCACGCCAAAAAGGGTTCTAATCGGGAGTGACATCTTTTGGAGAGTCAAAGTCAGAAAGATCAGAGATATACTGGGCTGCAGAGACAAAGAATCCCCCAGAACCTCGGTGCTCAGAGTAGTACCTGCTTAGTGGATTTCTGTCCTGTTCTTCCCAGTAGATTTCTGTCCTCTGACAAGATCGCTCCTCCAGATAGTCACTTGTATTGATGCCACGCTGTCGGGCGCCAACTGAAGTACCGGGGATTTTAGGACCCCAGCGGTGCCAGGGATAGCACCCTATGACTTTGGGTTATCCTGTTGCTGTAGTATTATAAAAGACGCTCTCATGGTAATGCAACAAAGAAACCGGCAGTAGAAGCTGAAATATGAAAAGACATCTTTATTAAACTCAAATGAGTGAGACTACGTCGCACAGAAGCCTTAGCAACTGAATGAGGCAGTCTGCAGAACGAAAACCAGTGTTCTCTTTTATAATGCATATTATGCTCTGGGCAACACCGCCCTTCTCTTGCAGTTGGTCATTCACATATTTTACTTCAAAGAACAAGCAGAGTCATGATTGCAATCTCACATTTCAGTTCAGCCAGCCCGCAATTATTTACCGAGCAAGGCTCAGATCCCACATCTGACCCCAATAAACATGAGCATCTCCTGTTTTGAGAAACAGGCCATAAAGCAGGAACAAGCAGGTGCGAAAGTGATTAGCCGGAGGCTTGTGTGCGATGAAAGGACTTTATGGTGTGTCAAGCCCTGATGCTAATCACAGGTGGCCGGAGGAAGGGGAGCTCGTGAGACCGGACTGACCTGGGGCAGCGGAGACCAGCTGCCCAGGTCATGGAGAAGTCAAGCAGAAAGTACATGTATTCTAAAGGCTTATAATGTGTTTGTCTATGTGAGGGCAATGACAAGATGGCCACCGCTCCAAGATGGAACCCACGGAGTCAATGTATAATAACGTATACATAGTGCATTTGGCAATGGGGCGTTATGCAAAGCGCTTGTAAATACCGCATTGACCAATCGCGGTTTGCTAAGACATGAATAAACAGGGGTAGGGCCCTGTCTTCTACGTGGTCCCAAATACCAAAGTACGACACAGTCACTCATACATGCAGTCACTAATCAATGCACCTATATCATTTGCACTCATACACCTATACAGCCACTCATCCATAAGTTACTCACACACCTAGTCAGTCATGCAGAGAATCAATCACACTCCCATTTACTCACCTATACAGTTATACACGCACCACCTCACTTTATTTATTTTATGGATTTATATAGTGCTTGCATCACCCCCGAAGGGGTATCTTAGCATTCAAGGACCCACAATAAGAAAGCTGTCACAAGGAACAAGAGAACAGTTTTCAGGGCCTTTCTGAACTGCAAAAGGTCCAGGCACTGCCTCAATGAAATGGGAAGCTGATTCCACTTATTCATACAGATACTGACACATACTTACTCTCTCATACAAGCAGTGATACAAGCACACACTCATCTATAGAGCCACTCTCACAATCACTTACTCTCACATATAGTCATTTATACACTCTAACACTCACATATATTGCATTTCACATATGTAGTTACTCACACATGTACCACTGAGACATCTATCCACTCAATAACACACCCATACACACACTCACCCACCCATACAGCCCTTCACAGATGCACTCTTGAACCCATACACCTAGTGAATCACCCACTCACACATCTATACACAGAGTCACACACCCCCACCTACGCACACAGACACTCAGGCACCCATACAGATACTCAGACAACCAATCAATAACCCATATAGATACTCATTTTGCTACTCACCAACCCCTTCAGTCGCTTACACACCACACGACAGACTGATACAGACATTCACACAGTTTAGTCACTAACCCATGCATTCAGTAAGACACGTTTAATCACTCACTTATACAGTCAGTCATGCACCTACTAAATCATCCATTCAGACACTTATACACCCACTCATTCTTCAATACACCTTGGCATATATATATAAAATATATTTAAACTTTACAGAAACACATAGTCACTGGATGATGTCATCAGTGATGTCACTGACCATGTCATGAATGATGTAATATGTAACGTCATTAGCAGTGCATTGCGGGTGCGCGAGTTATAGTTAGAGCTGAATTTCTCTAGTTTTGTACGAGTAAAATGTCCAACTAACTATAACATTCCTGAAACCTGTGTTTTTTCAGTGAGTATGTATATATATATATATATATAGTTAGGACCGTGTTTCCATAGGAAATCTGAAAATTCTATTTTGAATAACTTAGGCACCGGTTGACGAATCCTCGCGAACTTTTCAAAACTAATGGGGCGCTCCGCTCAGCTCCTACCCTGAAAGTCTCGGGGTGATTCGTCAAGCTGGGGCTGAGAAAAAAGGGGGGTCCCAAAACGCGTTTTCCCCATGCATTTTCCCATAGGACCTTTAGTCGAAGGTACAGCCCGAACGGCTGAACAGAATTACTTGAAATTTGTCAAAGAGGTAGCCCTCAGGTCAGGCATGTGCCTTTTGCATATATGGTGTCAATCTGTTCAGTAGTTCCTGAGAAAATTGCAGTTAAAAGCACATAAGTATCTATAGCCGCCGAGGGGGCGCTAGTGAGCCCGGAGCAAAAGGGCCGCACCTTAGTGCAGCTCTGCTGGCCGAGATAACTATCCGCCAACTATCTGACACATCAGGTGCCATGAGAGGTCGTACTGCGGCAGTATTAGCTTAAAATACATCGTGGATTGTGCTGGCGGCTTACCTGGGGGCCCGGATCATCTCTATCGGACGTCAGCTCATCTGGACTTGTCGGCCCTGCTTGATGTAAAACGGCGGCTCCCTGAGCGCGCGCTACTCCCTGCATCGCCGGTGGCCGCTGCGGAGGGTTTGCTGGAGTTGGGTGGCGATCTGCGGGACCCTTTGGTGCTGGGAGTGGAATTGTGGCCGGCCCCCCCTGCCGCTGAAGACAGCTGCAGCACCGCGGGCTCCTCGGTCGGAGGAGGAAGGCGCTGGACGATCGGCCCCTGCTTCGCGGCCCCGGGGCCTGAGGTGAGACGGCGCGGAGTGTGGCGGAAAGCGGTGCGGAGGCCATAGAGGACGATCGCTGGCCCCTGGGGGATTGCTGAGGGCTGCTGGCGTACGGGAGCGCAGACGCCCGGTGGGACCGCGTCTGCGTTTGGTGCGCGGCGGCCGTTGGCTGACTGGTGGCGGAGGGCGCAGCTTATCGGCGAACTGAACTGTGCGCGGCTATGCTGATGGCCCGCACCTGGTACTCAGCTGCTCCTGCTTCTGCCTAACGCTTGAAATAGCACCGGAACGGCTGGGCGCTGACGGTGCCTGTTGATTGGGCTCCTCCATTGCAGCTTGGGTGATGAGCTGTTGCTGCTGAGGTCACCCCGAAGGGGCATTTCGCTGCCTGGTTGCCCTGTATGTCTGGACACTACTGCTTGGGGCTCTTGATTATACGGCGGTGACCGTGCCCAGGCCTGGTGCGCAGAGCTGCTCTCCCCTTCTGTTCCCCCGCCTGGGGCTGCATCGGACCTATAGTGGCTGCATGGTGGTGACTTCTGCTGCAGGTAACCTACTGTGTAGTGGGCCTCACCTATATCGAGGACCGGCGGGCTGGGGGCTGTACCACGCACCATTGACTGTCTCTATGTTCCACAGTGAAGTTTGGGAGCTGGTTAATATTAGACTCAGTTGCGCTGGTGTTGCCCTGTGGTGAGCTACACTGCTGCCTCTTGCTCAATTGGGTGGTGCCTCCGTTCACGAGCTCGGGTGTTCACAGCTGGTCAACATGGGCAAGGCAGACAAACAGCAATCCAAGTTATCTTTTGAGGCCAAAAAACATGCTAAAACCACCGCACCTGCTGTCTCTGACACTGAACCCGACTTGGAAGCTGGCGCAACCACGAAATTGGAGCGCATGATGCTTAACGTGCAACAGAGTTTGCAAACTATTGACGCCAAGATTGACCACATTAATCTGCGCATGGACTCCATGGCCGCGAAAATTACAAAGCACGACTCACGGCTTGCGGAGGCGGAGCAGCGCATTTCAACCACAGAGGACCGAGTGGAGGCGGTTGGTGCATCATGTGCTAGCATGGAAAAAATACTGGAGGTGATTAGGGCCAAGAATGAGGACATTGAAGCCCGCTCCCGCAGAAATAACCTGCGCAGTACTGGGGTTGCGGAGAGTACCAACACTGGTTCCATGGAAACTTATGTCGAAACCATGCTCACAACCTTACTGGGAGCGGAGCACTTCTCGAAGGTGCTCATTGTTGAGCGGGCCCACCGTTCTCTGGCTGCCCGGCCAATCCCGGGTGCTCCACCGCGCCCTATCATAGCCAGATTGTTAAATTATAGGGACAGAGACACTGCTCTCAGATTGGCCAGGGAAAAGGGGCGACTGGAATATCAAGGTATGAGGATAGAGCTTTTCCCGGATTTTACGGTCGCAGTGCAACAAGCTCGCCGTGAATTCCAAACGGTGAAGAAAAAACTGCATACCCTCAAGATCTCCTATGCCATGCTCTACCCGGCGCGTCTGCGTATTCAACACAACGGGAAGGCGCGTATTTTCCTGACGCCTAAAGATGCACTTCAATACCTGCGGCGCCTTGAGCGGCAGGACGCACCACGTGACAGAGATGGGAACTTTGACACAGAAGACTGAACCTAGGAGGCACTATCAGAGCTTACTATCACTGATTTATTGGGCTTATGATGCCCGTCTCTGCTGGTTGGGGTGACTGCTTGTTATATGCTTTTGGGTTAAAGTATGTGTTTAGTTGACCATCTATAGTAGGCCTCCCTTTGCTGGAGAGATCCTGCTCCTAGATCGTTGATGGGGCGGCGGGAGGCTTGGTCCCGGAAAATGCGCAGAGTAAGTGCTGTTGTATTGATGGGCTGGGGAAGCAGCCACTACCACTCGAGGACGATTGTGTTCTGGTTAGCCTGACTCTACATATCTCGGCCCACCTTGGATCTCCGGGGGGCCGAAGGGCTACTAGCAACCCACACTATGGGATTACCCCAAAAGGCTATGTTGGTTGACGGGGTTTTATGGGGTGGCCTTCTAGAGGCACTGGCTTTCTTAGTCTTAGGCCCACAGGGGCCCGTAAAAAGCAGGTTGCTTTGTTCCTGTTATGTTTATGGGGGGGTTTGCTGGCAGGGTGTGTTTGCTGCTGCTGTGGGTGGATGGGGTGGTTGGGGATCTATATGGTATGGTATTGGTGTTGGCTGGTATAGTACAATGTCCGGGTGGTGCTATGTCTCGTGGTTTTCCAATTGCATGATGTGCTATGTGAATAGGGATTGTGCGTTTGGCGGATATGCAGCAATCTAATATTTCCTGGATTAGCTGGAATGTACGGGGTCTTAACAATGCTAAAAATGTGAGACAGGTATTGGCCTACTTAGATCGCCATTGTATCCATATTGCTCTATTACAAGAGACGCACCTCACAAGTCAGAATGCTTCCCGAACTGCCGGTAGGTGGGTGGGGGTGCGGCTGGCCGCCTCATACTCTTCGTATGCGCGGGGCGTGATGGTCCTTGTTAAAAAGGGGGTTCCGTTTGTTCCAACACATGTGGAGGAGGATACTGAGGGCCGCTTTATAATAGTGCAGGGTATGCTTTACAACACTAAACTGATTATTGTGAACTTGTACGGCCCTAATGTGGATGATCCCGCATTTTTTGATACAGTATGGAGTAAACTCTACCAGTTACCACCTGTGGCGATTATCTGTGGGGGGGACCTCAATGTGGTATTAGATCCTGTGCTGGATCGGAGATCTGTGACGGCTATGGTCGCCCGGCGGGCTTCCAGGGCGGTACAGGACGGGATGAGGTCCCTAAATCTTGCGGACATCTGGCGGCTTCAACACCCGTTTGACAAAGAGGGTACGTGTTATTCGTATGCTCGGCAATCTTGGTCCCGCTTGGACTACTGGCTGGGAAAGCCGGAGGTCTGTACCTGGACCACATCGGTGAAGCACCTGCCCCAGACGCTGTCGGACCATTTGCCGGTGGTACTGGACATGGCATTGCCATCTTGTGTCCCCCCGCCCTTTCAGTGGAGGTTACAGTCGACTTCATTGTTAGATCCGGTATTTCGGAGGGGGATCCGGGAAGCTATCTCTAAATATTTTGAGTTTAATTCAGGATCCGTTCCGACTATGGAACTGTTATTGGAGGCTTTTAAAATAACCATACGGGGGAAATGTATTAGCCTGCAGGCCGTGCTCTTAAAGGCATTGCGCCGCACTATGACTAAGTTGGAAAAAGAACTCAATACTTTAGAGCACGAGTACGAAGAGCGAGCCAGCCCCGGAACATTGGCACTCATCAAGGAGAAAATAGTAGACTACAATACAACAGCTGACCAAGAGATAAATCACTTGTCGCGGCATTGCAAAGCACGCTATTATGGGGAGGGAGGCCGGCCGGGTCGTGTGCTGGCCAGTCGTATATTGGAACCCCAGAAGAGGGCGCATATAGTTCAGTCGATCACCACTGCCGAGGGCACCTATTATGATACGCCCAATATTTTGCGTGCCTTTACGGACTACTATGCTGCAGTCTATGCTCACAAGTCCATGGCTGACGCAGTTGAACTTGAGCAATATCTTCAGGACGTGGCTTTGGTATGGCTGTCGCGAAGGCAGCAAGACTTTCTCATGCACCCGCTTACACTGGGTGAAGTGCGGGATGCTATAACAGCATTGCCGAGCGGAAAAGCGGCGGGCACTGATGGATTGCCGGCTGAATTCTATAAAGGGGTGCCCACTATTGCCTCTGTTATTTGCCCTGGTATTGGAACCCCTGGCTTGTATCCTGCGTCAGCGCCAAGCCCAGACGGCATTGCGATTTTTGCAGCGTCCGCTTGCAGTCTCCATGTATGCGGATGATATGGTGTTGTATGTCCGGGAACCAGAGAGGTTTCTTGCACAGCTCATCCGTGAATATGTTCGTTTTGAACGCTTCTCGGGCCTGGGCATTAATTGGTCCAAGTCCACCATACTGCTGCTTACGGAGAGCACTCGGCCATTTGACATGGACTATCCTTTAGCGTGGTGCTCGGAAACAGTAAAATATTTAGGTATTTGGCTGTGTAGGGACCTGCAGGCCCTCATCCGCGCTAACTTTGGCGTGGCCATCTCGTGCCTAGAAGACCAGGTGAACAGATGGGTGAAGTTGCCGCTCTCGTTTGCTGATCGGATAGCGCTGATGAAAATGGTGGTTCTCCCGCGCTTTTTGTATCTTTTTCTGAACATCCCGGTACACCTCCCGAGACACTTTTTTGACAGGCTTCGTTCCCTTATGGTTACGTTAGCCTGGGGAGGTAAAAAGCCCCGTCTTCGGTGGGAGGTTCTACTTCTGACTCCATATGACCAAGGTGGTTTTTCTGCGCCTGACTGCCGTCTGTACTACCTTTGTGCACAGGCGCAATATGCCTATTATTGGCAGCAGGATCCGGCTTATATTCCGCACGTCGCAGTTGAGGCTGGCGCGGTGTGCCCGATACCTCTGCGGGCGATGCTGGTGAATAGCTATACGGTGTTTGAGAAAGGGGAAGTTGATACGGTGCAAGTCACGACGAGAGCCTGGCGCGAACTGGGTCAACGAGCGCAGAAATTGCCGTTATATGCGCCTGCAATGCCGCTTCTTTATCATTCGGATCTTTCAGTCACGGGTGAGATCAGTATGCGTCGCAATCTTACGGCTATGGGGCTGACCACGATGGGGGATGTGTTCCCGAATGGCCGATTCATCTCCTCGGAAAGCATAGGTGTCCAAGGCAGCGTTTCTGCTATGCATCTGTTTGCTTATGCTAGGTTGCGGGCTGCGATGCGGGATTATTACCCTACCTATCCGATGGAGTCCCCGACGTTGGAGGCGCTGCAATTGATATACACCACTAAATCTAAAGCCCGGCTTGTCACCCGGCTGTATACTATCTCTCAAGGGGAGGCACCCCAGGGTGAGACGACTGCGCTGACCAGGTGGAATGCGGTGCTACCGGAGCCTCTCTCTGAAACTGACTGGTTAGGCTGTTGTCGCTTGACTGGTCGGCTGACACCCAATGGGAACTTGCGGTTGGTTCACTATAAATACCTGCACCAGCTCTACTACACGCCGTCACAATTGCATCGTTATGGGCTTCGCCCAACAGATAGTTGCAAGGGCTGATTTTTACCATTTAGCGTGGACATGTCCCAAATTAGCTACATGCTGGAGTTCTTGGTCTAATGGTAGATGAGGTGGTAGACTGGGGTCCTAAGGTGTGTCTGCTGGGTGTTGAAGCCAAGGTGAAACCGTACAATAAGAAATTTGTCTCTATAGCTTTGCTGTTAGCTAAACGCAGGGTCTCAATGTGCTGGGGCGGCAGGGTGGTGGCCACTACTAAGCTATGGCTGCAGGACCTGACATATAGCCGGGATCAGCTCACATGTTATGCGGAAGAACTGCCTGCACAGTCTCAGCCACGGGACATTTGGGCTCCGCTCACGTCCTATTTGATACACAATACCGCTGTTTAGTGCCCCCTCTCGGTGGGTTGTCTGCTTATCTGCCTGGGTTCACCTTACATTGCTCTTCTAGGTGGGTGCTGTCTGTACCTTCGAACGCACTGGTTAATGTACCCTGATGCACTATGAGTTATCCACTTTATGGAAAAGAATGTGTATACTATGCCAATGGCATGATTCGAGAGACTGTATACCGTTTTTTTTTTTTTTTATGAGACTGTCTACTGTTATTGCTGTTCTTTTGTTTCTGTAAGAAATTGCAAAACATAAATAAAAAAATAAAAAATAAATAAATAAAAAATATCTATAGCCGCGCACCGTGCGCGCACGGTGCCATGCGCGAGTGTAATTCTGATTGGTGGATTCATGTCAGTCAACATTCGAATCGGTCGAGATCAGGAAGTGTCGACCGCCATTTTGTGTGTGACAGTGAAAAAGAAAGGTGGATAACGTGAAAAGGGGGCAGGGTACAGAGTTCCTGACCCCCTAGCTTTTGTCAGGGGGTCCCTGAAGGACCCTGAAGGGGGAAAAAAACATTTTTTTTTTTTTTTTAAATCGCGGGGTGCGCGTATGGTGCACGCACGGTATGCGCACCGTCACGAGGTGCACGTACGGTGCGCGCACGGCGGAATCATAAAACAAATAGAATTAAAAATCAAATTTAAGTGTTTAGATGTTAGGTGGCTCTAAAAAGAGCCATTGTGTTAATTGAGGGACAGAGGAAAAAAAAGACATGGCAAAAATTATAGGGTGCTGCACGTGTGCTGCTGTATCTTGCTCTCTATTAGCGGAATGCTGGTGTCCGCATAAGAGAGAAGAGCATTGCATGCATTGCACCGTATATGCACCCTCTTAAACAGAGGGTGTATATCCAGAGGAACCGAAGAAGGTGAAGCTGCCGCCGCAGATAAAGTGCTCGGCTGAGCTGCCGATGATGTGCTCGGCTGAGCTGCTGCGGATGTGCTCGGCTGAGCTGCTGGAGGGTTTTCTCTAGCAGCTCGAGCATAAGCCACAGGATGTACATCTCTAACGTGCCTTATCATAGTGAAGATACTAAAAGAGTATATTTCTTTTTAGGATCTCCTCTTGATAAGACACGATCACAAAGAGTGCAGGTGACTTTTGGAGCATTCACCTTCTTCTGCCCCTGTGGAAATGTAAAAAATTGCCATATAAAAGAGTCTTTCTGTTTCCTCTGTCTCTGTCTCACAAGGGTCTCCTGCTCACTCCCAGAAGATGACTGCTGCTCTGCCATTCTCAAGTACTGGAGTACTGGAAAAGCTGCTCAGCTCCTTCTCTCAGGGAATCAAAAGTAATAATGAGGGGAGTGGGTGTGGTGTTGGAAGTTTCTGGAACTGAAACTATTATAAACCAATGAAAAGTGTTGTTTCTAAATCACATGACTTGCCGTGCGCGCACCGTGCGCGCACGCATGCGCGTACGGTGCACGCGCGCATGGCGTATGCGCATGGAGCACGCACGCAAGCGCGTACGGAGCACGCGCGCATGCTCGTACGAGCACACCCGCATGCGCGTACGGAGCACGTGCGTATGCGCGTATGGAGCACGCGCGTACAGAGCATGCACGACGTACGCATGCGCACACGGAGTACATAAGCATGCGTGCACCGTGCGCGTACCAATGAAAAGTGTTGTTTCTAAATCACATGACTTGCCGTGCGCGCACCGTGCGCGCACGCATGCGCGTACGGTGCACGCGCGCATGGCGTATGCGCATGGAGCACGCACGCAAGCGCGTACGGAGCACGCGCGCATGCTCGTACGAGCACACCCGCATGCGCGTACGGAGCACGTGCGTATGCGCGTATGGAGCACGCGCGTACAGAGCATGCACGACGTACGCATGCGCACACGGAGTACATAAGCATGCGTGCACCGTGCGCGTACCGTGCGCGCACGGACAAAAACCCTTAAAAAAAAAGTGTTTATAAGTTTATAGAAGATATTAACTATGCTGTTCAACTCTATCCAAATAAAAAAAAAAAACTGAGCCATTCCATATTACAGGATAAAGTTAATCTATAACTATATATATAGGTAGCTTATTGTAAAATAAATATTTAAAAAATATAAAAATACATTCATAAATTAGCATTTAAAAAACCTTGCAAATTCACTGAAAAAAACCATAGGTTTCACACATGTTATAGTTAGCTGGACATTTCACTCGTAAAAAACCAATGAAATTCCCCCGTTATAGTTAGTTCAGCTAACTATAACTCGCGCGCCCGCAATCCACTGCTGATGACGTCACATATTACATCACTCATGACATGGTCAGTGACATCACTCATGACATCACTGATGACATCTCAAATGACATCACTGATGACATCACTGATGACGTCATCCATTGAGTATGTGTTTCTGAACAATTTTAATATGTTTAATATATATAGGGAAAGGCCTGTTGAAGAATGAGTGGGTGTTCAGGTGTGTAAATGGATGATTTTCTGTGGTGCGTAACTGACTCTATAAGTGAGTCATTAAATGTATCTTACTGCAGACTAGTGACTAAACTGTGTAAATGTCTGTATGTGTCTGTATGTTGGTGTATAAGTGGCTGCATGGTTTTGTGAATAGCTATATGAGTGTCTATATGAGTTATTGATTGCTTGTCTCAGTATCTGTATGGGTTCCTGAGTGTTTGTGTGGGTAGGGTGTGTGTGACTCTATGCATAGATGTGTGAGTGGGTGATTCTATGGGTGCATGGCTTTAAGAGTGCATCTGTGATGGACTGTATGGTTGAGTGAGTGTATGTATGGGTGTGTTAGGGATTGAATGTATATGTCAGTGGTACATTTGGGACCACTACATATGTGAAAGGCAGTATATATGTGTGTAAGAGTATATAAGTGGGTAGATGTGATAGTGTGTGATTGTGAGAGTGACTGTATGGATGAGTGTGTGCTTGAATCAATGATTCTATAAGAGCGTAAGAATGTGGTACTAATTTTATGATTAAGTGAACTTGAGTGTGTAAAACCGCATAGGTGAGTAAATGGGAGTGTAATTATTTGCATGACTGACTAGGTGTGAGAGTACCTCTATGGATGATTGGTGGTGTGTGAGTGTCTATATACGTGGATAAATGCATATGATATTCTTGTATGGAGTGATTGTAAGTATGAGTGACTGTACAGGTGAATGAGTGGAGGTGTATGTAGATCTAACAGTTAATAAGTGGGTATGTAGTTATTGGTATTGGTGTATGTATGGTTTTGAGAATGGAACTCTGAAATTTTGAGTCGGTGTATCAAAGGTTATATTAGGGTGTGAGAAGATGTGGTAATTTATCACATGGATGACGTCATCAGTGATGTCATTTGAGATGTCATCAGTGATATTATGAGTGATGTCACTGACCATGTCATGAGTGATGTAATATGTGACGTCATCAGCAGTGGATTGCGGGCGCGCGAGTTATAGTTAGCTGAACTAACTATAACGGGGGAATTTCATTGGTTTTTTACGAGTGAAATGTCCAGCTAACTATAACATGTGTGAAACCTATGGTTTTTTCAGTGAATTTGCAAGGTTTTTTAAATGCTAATTTCTAACTATAACGTCTCTGAAACATATGGTTTTTTTCAGTGAATTTCAAAGGTTTTTTAAATGCTAATTTTTAAGTGTAATAGTAGTTATACCTAATTTTTTGGACTGATTTTCTAAAGTTTTTAAACTGTTTATTTATAAATATTTTATTCATTAAATAATATTAGATATTTTTCTGAAAATTACACATTTTTTTAAAAAAATAATTTAAACTGAAATATTGTTTTTTTGTTTTTTAATATATTTATATTATTTTCTTTTTTATGTATTTTTTTTCCAAAATATTTTGGAGTTGCGCACCCAAAGCATACACATCACGGTGGGTGTGCGGATTCTAGCTGCCATTTTAGAAACATCGTGAAGGATCCATGTATGGTGTGCGTCGGCTGCGTGTTTTTCAGTTACATCATATACATTTAATGTTACGTGATGTGAGCGATTGGTATGCGACCAGTCCGCGACTCCTGCTCCCGTGCATTTGCAACAAATGAGCATTACGGTGCGCGACGCTTGCGCGGTGGCGAGTCCCGCGTGACGTCATATACGTGCTGGGGCACGCTGGGTGCGGGACTCCCGCAAAATGTATTTATGTTCTAAAATTATATGTATGTTTGTTTAATATACATATTAGGGCAAGAGACTATCTAAGATATTCATAAAAATAATATATTTGAACTTAGAATAAACTTATATTATTTTTAAAAATATTTTTGCGAAGTCGCGTCGGGTGCGTGCTTCATGAGCGCAGAGTGCGCGGTTCCCATGTGACCTAAAAAAAAAAAGATTTCATTGGTTCATAACATTTCCCACTATAACTATTGAAGGACCCCACCCATTTTAATAATTCTTGTTGGAGCATCTTTAGAGAGACTTCTCTTTTACTACAAGAACCCTTTTTGCTTCTTTTTTTTTGGTGTTTTTCAAAAAATATCAAACAAAATGGCATCTGGACAGCAGCAGGAGGAATTATCTTCTGAAGAAGAATTCTTGCAGGAGGCACCACGCCCACAGAGGCCGGAATCTGTTGTGTGGAAATTCTTCACTTTTCCACCTGGAGAGAAGAAAGTAAATGAGAGAAAGGTGACTTGCAAAATTTGTGACCGAGTCCTGTCAAGAGGCAGTGAAAAAAAATACTCTTGTGGCACTGCTTCTATGTACAAGCATCTCCGGACCACACATCCTCTCAATCTTGCTCGGGAGGAAATGAGGCGAGCTGCTTTGAACCCCTCACCTGCTGTGGCAAGTACATCTGGAGCGTCCTCAGGAACACCTGCAATGGAGATTAGGCTAGAATTCGCCTTTCTCGAGCAACACTGCGTGAAGTGTAAGAAACTTATATGCTTCGGTGAGCAGTCGGTGGATGCAGTTTGTGCTGCGCAACGCAACCATCATTGTTAATTTTTGTGTTTTGTTGTTTTTGGAATGATAAGTAATTCCAAATGTTTTCTGTTTTATTCGTTCTTTTTTTTGTTTATTTTTTGAAAAAACACCCAAAAAAATACAAAATTGTTCCAAAAAAAAAAATACAAAAGAAAAAAGAAGAAAAAAAAAGTTCTTATCTGAACTACCTTATCTGGTTAAAGAAAGTACTATAATTGCAAGGTAATGTGTGAAAGTTTGGTTGAATATATGTATACAGCATGATTGATTGAAAGAATGCATTAGTAGTGTATGGTGAATTTATAGGTAAAGATTTATGAGGAAGTACTGCAGCGTGACACTGCAAGATCTTTAGCTGTACTGCACTGTGGCACTTCCGAAGCACAGGGATGTGACTTATGTACATGAATATGTTGCAACTCTGTGCTTCCCTCTGCACTGCTGCACAAACTGAAGCCATGCGGTGACACAGGCACCCTTGCACCATGGTGCAAGGATGTCTGTGTCATGTGGAGATTGTTTTTGTGCAGGAAGGGACACCTTCCTGCACAAAAACAATCAGTAAAGGCATTTTCCTCTTTCAATGTATGCTGTGGAATGCAGCATGCATTGAAAGAGGAAAAAATTAGGAGAAATGAAAACAATTCTCCTCGTTGCGCCTTGCTACACCAACTCTAGGATGGCGCAGCATCCACACACATCTCCAGATTTACGATTTCTCATAAATCTGGAGATGTGTCTTGTTCTATGGGTGTTGCATGGGAACACCCACAGCAACACCTATGGGAGGCCCTTTCAACGCAAAGTTCTGTGTATGAAGGGGTCGTATTTACAAGGAGAGGAAAAACCACGCAGGGTGGCTTTTCTTCTCCTTTTAAATATGAAGGAGTGCCTGGCGCCATCACTACGTTACAAAAAGTGACGTACTGATGGTGCAGGGTGCTTGTAAATCTGCCCCATAAGTGCTTAGGAATTGGCAGACTGATACAATAAGAACATAGTGGTGGATGGGTGATTGAAGAATTGCATGAGACTGACAGGAGGTATCCTACACTGCATAGGTACTACTTCAGTATTTAATGGAGTGGACCAATAGTATGTATCTGCTTACAGATTTGTAGGGATTATGCACAGAATATTTTATGTGTACTTGTGTTGGTGCATAGGTCATTTTATAATAATACCACTAGTAACTGGAATGATGACAGTGCTGCAAACAGAGTGAAGACTTAATATATAAGTGCTTACGTATTGGTGGAGTGATAGGATAAGTAGATAGTGGTAGATAAGTGATTAAAGAAGTGCATGGGACAGACTGGACAATTCCTACACTGCATGAGTACTAACTGGGTATTTAGAAGAGGGTATCAATAGAATGTAGCTAGTTAGAGGTCTGCTTGGATAGTGCACAAAATATTATCGATGTACTTGTGTTAGTAGCTAGGCCATTCCATAAGTTCATGACTAGTAACTAGAATGATTACAGTATTACAAACAGAGTGTATAGTAAATTTATAAATGCTTAGGTATTGGTGGAGTAATAGGATAAGTAGATAGTGCTGGATGGGTGATTGGAGAAATGCATGGGACAGACAGGAGGGTTCCTACACTGCATAGGTACTAACTGGGTATTTAGAAGAGCGTATCAATAGTTTGTAGCTGGTTAGAGGTGTGCATGTTTAGTGTACAAAATATTGTACCTGCACTTGTGTTTTTGACTACGCCATTCCTTAAGTATACGGCTAATAACTGGAGTAATTTCAGTGTTGCAAACAAAGTGCATGCTGAATTTATAAGTGCTTAAGTATTGGTGGAGTGATAGGATACATAGATAGTGCTGGATGGGTGAATGGAGAAGTGCATGGAACAGACAGATGGATTCCTAGACTGCATAGGTACTAACTAGGTATTTAGAAGAGCGTATCAATAGTATGTAGCTAGTCTGCATGCATAGTGTACAAAATATTGTACCTGCACTTGTGTTAGCGGCTAGGCCATTCCGTAAGTATATGACTAATAACTGGAGTAATTTCAGTGCTGCAAAGAGAGTGCATTCTAAATGTATTAGTTCTTAGGTATTGGCAGAGTGATAGGATACGTAGATAGTGCTGGATGGTTGAATGGAGAATTGCATGGGACAGACAGAAGGATTCCTAGACTGCCTAGGTACTAACTGAGTAGTTATAAGACTGTATCAAAGCTATGTAGCTGATTAGAGTTCTTCATGCATAGTGCACAGAATATTGTAGCTGCACTAGTTTTACTGGCTAGGCCATTCCTTAGGTACATGACTAGTAACTAGAATAATTTCAGTGCTGCAAAGAGAGTACATGTTGAATTTATAAGTGCTTAGGTATTGCGTAGTGATAGGATACGTAGATAGTGCTGGATGGGTGATTGGAGAAGTGCATGGGACAGACAGGAGGATTCCTAGGTTGCATGGGTAGTACTTTACTAAGTAGCTGGTTAGAGATTTATATATATAGGGCCCGATTCACAGAACTAACTTAAGACAAAATCCTAAACTTACTACCATTTTGGTATTCACAGAAGGCACTTACACATTTTGGTATTCACAGAAGGCACTTACTCATTTCGGTATTCACAGAAGTTAGGAGTCCTAACTTTAGGACTCCTAAATGCCTTCTGTGAATACCGAAAGTCTTAAAATTAGGATTTTTCTCAGTTTAGTAGTAGTATAGTTAGGACTCCTAACTTTAGGACTCCTAAATGCCTTCTGTGAATACCGAAAGTCTTAAAATTAGGATTTTTCTCAATTTAGTAGTAGTAGTAAAGTTAGGACTCCTAACTTTAGGACACCTAAATGCCTTCTGTGAATACCGAAAGCCTTAAAATTTGGATTTTTCGCAGTTTAGTAGTAGTATAGTTAGGACTCCTAACTTTAGGACTCCTAAATGCCTTCTGTGAATACCGAAAGTCCTAAAATTAGGATTTTTCTCAATTTAGTAGTAGTAAAGTTAGGACTCCTAACTTTAGGACACCTAAATGCCTTCTGTGAACACCGAAAGCCTTAAAATTTGGATTTTTCTCAGTTTAGTAGTAGTATAGTTAGGACTCCTAACTTTAGGACTCCTAAATGCCTTCTGTGAATACCGAAAGTCTTAAAATTAGGATTTTTCTCAATTTAGTAGTAGTAAAGTTAGGACTCCTAACTTTAGGACACCTAAATGCATTCTGTGAATACCGAAAGCCTTAAAATTTGGATTTTTCGCAGTTTAGTAGTAGTATAGTTAGGACTCCTAACTTTAGGACTCCTAAACTGAGAAAAATCCTAATTTTAAGACTTTCGGTATTCACAGAAGGCATTTAGGAGTCCTAAAGTTAGGACTCCTAACTTCTGTGAATACCGAAGTGAGTAAGTGTCTTCTGTGAATACCAAAATGAGTAAGTGCCTTCTGTGAATACGAAAATGGTAGTAAGTTTAGGATTTTGTCTTAAGTTAGTTCTGTGAATCGGGCCTATAGATCACAGCTGAATGTAGTTGTGCATTGATAGTGTTTGGATTACTTAATCTTACCTTGACAGTAGTACATATCGAAAAATGCTAAACATTATTTTCATTTATTATAAGTGCTTAGGTATTAGTGGAGTAATAGGATAAGTAGCTAGTGCTGGATGGGTGATTGGAGAAATGCATGGGACAGACAGGAGGATTCCTACACTGCTTAGGTACTAACTGGATATTTAGAAGAGTGTATCAATAGTATGTAGCTGGTTAAAGGTCTGCATGCATAGTGTACAAAATATTGTACATGCACGTGTAATAGTGGCTAGGCCATTCTTTAAGTATATGACTAATAACTGGAGTAATTTCAGTGCTGCAAAGAGAGTGCATGCTCAATTTATAAGTGCTTAGGTATTGGTGAAGTGATAGGATACGTAGATAGTGCTGGATGGATGAATGGAGAACTGCATGGGACAGACAGAAGGATTCCTAGACTGTATAGGTACTAACTGAGTATTTAAAAGACTGTATCAATGCTATGTAGCTGATTAGAGGTCTGCATGCATAGTGCACAGAATATTGTAGCTGTACTAGTTTTTCTGGCTAGGCCATTTCTTAGGTACAAGACTTGTAACTAGAATAATTTCAGTGCTGCAAAGAGAGTACATGTTGAATTTATATGTGCTTAGGTATTGGCGGAGTGATAGGATACATAGATAGTGCTGGATGGGTGATTGGAGAAATACATGGCACAGACAGAAGGATTCCAACCCTACATAGGTATTAACTGGGTATTTAGAAGAACGTAATAATAGTATGTAGCTTGTTAGAGATCTGCATGCATAGTGTACAAAACATTGTACCTGTACTTGGGTTAGTGGCTAGGCCATTCCTTAAGTATATGACTAATAACTGGAGTAATTTCAGTGCTGCAAAGAGAGTGCATACTAAATGTATTAGTGCTTAGGTATTGGCAGAGTGATAGGATACGTAGATAGTGATGGATGGTTGAATGGAGACAGACAGAAGGATTCCTAGACTGCATAGGTACTAACTGAGTTTTTAAAAGACTGTATCAAAGCTAAGTAGCTGATTAGAGGTCTGCATGCACAGTGCACAGAATTTTGTAGCTGTACTAGTATTGGTGTGTCTATGGTTTTGAGAATGGTAGTCTGTATTTTAGGGTGTGAGGAGGTGCATCAGATGATCACGTAGATGATGTCATCAGTGATGTCATTTGAGATGTTATCAGTGATGTCATCATTGATGTCACTGACCATGTCATGAGTGATGTAATATGTGACGTCATCAGCAGTGCATTGCGGGGGCGTGAGTTATAGTTAGCACAACGAACTATAACGGCCGAATTTCTCTTGTTTTGTACAAGTGAAATGTCCAACTAACTATGATATCCATGAAACCTGTGTTTTTTTCAGTGAATTTCTGAGCTTTTTTAAATGCTAATTTCAAACCATAATGTCCCTGAAACTTGTGTTTTTTTCAGTGAATTTTAAATATATGTATTTAATCTCCTCTCACTCTTACAAGGAAGGAATCAGCACTCAGGTTGTAGTTTGGAAGTATTTAATCTGCAAAGGACGTGAGCCACGCGTTTCGGCTCGTTTGAACCTTGATAACGATACAAGACGTCATTGTAGTATCCTTATTTAAATGTACAAATACCTCCAGTTGCCAACATTAACAAAGGACAACATATTACTTTAATCCAAAAAGCTGGCGGCCATATTGGCCTGGTCACGATGTGAAAATTCAGGAATTGATACAATAAAAAAAAGAAAACAAGTGTTAATATGCACACAATGTCATTTCAGCATCTCTTGCCACGTGACCGCCATACCGGTATGTTTGTCAACGTGACTTATTCATAATCAACATACTTAGAATTGCAAACATCAACATAAACAATGGACTGCACATTACTTTAAAGTGAAAGGCTATCGGCCATATTAATCTGGGCACGTTGCATATTATAATGGTTCTTACACGAAAGAAAAGGAAAAAAGGGGTGTTAATATACACACACTCTCCCTAAATAAAGTTCTAGCGATTATAGTTCCATTCCATTCACAGCTCATTTGAAATGTCATGAGTGATGTCATGAGTGATGTAACTGACCATGTCATGAATGATGTAATGTCTGAGGTCATTAGCAGTACATTGTGGGGGAATAAGTTATAGTTAGCTCAGGTAACTATAACTGCTGAATTTCACTGGTTGTGTGTGAGTGAAATCTGAGTCTAACTATACTGTCCCTGTAATCTTTGTTTTTTTCAGCAAATTTCTAGGTTTTTTTTAACATTAAGTAAGATGCATATCACAATGGATGGTGGGGGTTTGGAAGCAGGGCCTGGCATTGTGCTGCCCCCACCCAAGCTTGCTGCTCCTGCCTTCCCTCCTCCTAGCCATCCATTGTCCAAGCCCGTGTCCCTGCTCCTTTATTACAGCCCTGTGTGGCCGTTGTCACTGGCCTTCCCACCTTCTCTGAACAGTTAGCTTGCTGCCCCATCCACCTCTTCCCTATTCTCTGTTGTCTGAATCCATGGACTACCCTCCTCCCTCCTGCCATGCATGGTCTGATGTGCTACCACTGCCCTCCATTTAGCATGATGTACCAGTCTACTCCTCCTGCCCTCCATTGGCCAACTCTATGCCCCATAATTGACCTCCTGCTTAGCCTCTGTGCATAGCGTGATGCCCCTGTTCTCCTTCCCCCTGCCCTCCGATGTCTTTGTGCATGCCCCTGCTCCATTCTTTTTGCCCACCATGTTCCATGGACCTGCCACTCCTATCGACTCTGAGTGTTCTGTTGAGCTGCCACTCCCCTCCTACCTGCCTAGCATTGTCAGATAACTGTAACCTGTCCCTGCCACCTCCACCCTGCCTGTCCACATTCCATGCCCCTATCCCCTTCCTCCAGTCCTCCATGGTCCATTTTACTGCCACATCCTTCTGCCCTCCCTGGTCTGTTGTGCTGCAACTGTTCCTCCAATTCTATTGGATAGGGGTATACCCATCAATAACCCTCCTATTACCTGGGTATCTGAAACACAATTTGAAGAAAATTGGTAAGGAGGAAAAGATAAAGAAATATTTTTAAACAAGGACACCTTTAATTATCCTGTCATATGTGTATATATTCACATTTTCTTTTTGTTATTTTATCGCTGAGCATATAAAAAGAACATATATTTACAAATAACACCTCTAAAACAATAACAAACTAACGCTACTGTCCACCATGAAATGTTTCCTATTGTGGAGCCACCTTTAAATAGTGTGGACTACCCAGAAGACTCATACATTGCATATAGGAAAGTCTCTCTCCAAGAATTCAAAGAAGCAATGTGAGACTGTTACATCCACAAAACGTTCAATTGATTTGGGGTCCTTCTGTACAACAAAACTGTCGACGCGGTCGCGTTTCAGCCGATCTATTTCTTTTGGCCTCTTCAGGAAAAAAACAACAGCAGCACTCTACATAAAGAAAAATAAACTCTAATGACATATACAATACAGAATCGCCAAGCAATTATCCTTGCCGATATATTCAGGTCTCACTCCCCTGGAAACCAAACCACAGTACAAAATGCAGAAAGTTCCACCACCACAACAACACCACCGAATCCAGTGTGACGTGAATCTCAAAGAAAATTAAAATTCCTCAACTTTCAAAAACGTGTGAATGCACCATATGTGACAAAAAACTCATAATACTCCTGTGTGTCTGCTTACCGAAAACACATATACTAGCGTTTTTAATCTCGAGGGTCTCTAATTATGCAATCTGTGAAACTCTACGCTAACCTTAGCTATAGCCCCTCGCTCAGAGCATCCTGCATAAAACCAACTTGCTTGTTAGCGGTGGAGTATGGGGGGGTCTACCCCTGGCCCAACTATAAAGGGGGAAAAAAAGGTTCAAGTCAGCCCCACTTTAAAAAGTAAGATACAATCAAGCAAAGAACTGCCCTGTCACCCAAATGATCGAATTTAGTACCTTGCTTGGGCGATTTATCGCTAGGCTAACTTCAGGTCCAAAGTAATGAGTTCCATCCGCCGTGGTGTACACGCTACATGGAAAAAAAGCACACAACAAAGCACGCGGGGATAAATAAAGGGATCTCGACTAAATCTCAGAGGCTAAGGGCTGAATACCATCTCCTCTTACCTTACGACTCTTCTCTTTTCTGTAAGGTCTAATCAACGTCTGTCCAAGTTCGCTGTCCTACTTCGAACCGAGGTACACGGAAGTGCACTCGGAGTCTTATTTCTAAAAATCAACAGTGACAAGGGACTAACGCATCTCGCCAGCGTGGGGTGAAGTGGATCGGCCATTTTGAAGTGGAATGAGAGTACAGGCCCACTAGTTATATGCATAGCTTTCTCCCTAGATGGGGACAACAATATTTATCGAATTGAGACAACTAAAAAAGAATTTAAAAGTGAAAATAATTATATACAAAAATAATTTAAAACAGAAATGATTGAAAAAAATAATAAGAAGAATCAAAAACTTAACTGAATCAAGTAGTTACTGGTTCGAAAAATCAAGCATAATAAAACTATAAAAAATCAACTCTAAATCAAATAAAATAAATATAAATATAAAGCCACCACAATTACACCCCATGTGTGAAAGAAACAGAGTTAGAGAACCTGTAGACATAACGGCTCACATTCTGAACAAAACATATAGTTATAAACATTTTACATAAATACATATCTACACAGTGACTGCACATGTCAGGTATTAGCTGACTGAATCTAATAACCTTGCCAAATCATGCATGAAAATCTTCAACTCTACCGATCTTATTGTATCAAGGCCCATATTTCATCCCTATCATTTAGACCATCAATAGCTGTGCGATACTTCTCAATCAACCGCGCTTCTAGGCGATTCAGGGTATTTTGTAACGAGGCTTTATTCATGGGGCGCATGACCGTTAAAACGGTCCACCTCAATTCTTCTTCCCCGTGTCCCAGTTCCAGAAAATGCTGGACCAATGGGGCACCGAGAATTTTGCACCGTATCCGCGATTTGTGTTGCTGAATTCGTAATTTAACTGCTTGAGTTGTTTGGCCAATATAAGTTTTTTTGCATGGACACTCAATTGAGTAAATCACATTCTTGGAATTGCAATTTGAGAAAGCCAATTGCACATGTTTTTTATCTCCAATAGTTGTAAATTTGGAGTCATTTGTCTGAGGGCACACCACGCAGTTATGACATCTGAAGTGTCCCTGTAATGGTGGCAACCCCATCATAGCTCTTACATCTTTTGGGGATGTTGGTCTGGACGCTTTAACTAAATGTTCCCTCAGGTTCTTTCCTTTCTGGAAAGCAAACAAAGGTGTACCAAGTCCCAAGTGCTCAACCAACCGCCAATTTCTCTGAATAACATGTCTCACTTTGTTAGCTTTCGGATTATATGTCAACACACAAGTAAGCAGATCATTCTTAACCTTACTTTTCGGTACAAGTAGGGTTTCCCGAGGTGTAAACCAAGCTTGTTTAAGGGAATTTCTGACTAATTTCTTCGGATATCCTCTATTACATAGCTTGGTCTTCAGGATGGCAGCATTGGCAAAATAATCACTTTTGTTCGAACAATTGCGCCGAATTCTAAGGAATTGCCCGTAAGGCAAATTATCCTTAAGGTGTCGGGGATGTCCTGAGCTGTATGCCAATAGTGTGTTTCTATCGGTGGGTTTGGTAAATAAGCTCACTTCTAGAACTCCTTCGTTGTTTTTCACCCAAACATCTAGAAAATTAACTTGGCTGTCACTTACACTTTTGGTAAATTTTAGATCTTGTGTCCGTGTATTGAGCCAATTGTGGAATGATTCCAGATCTTCTGCATTTCCATTCCATATCAAAAATATATCATCGATGAATCTGACCCATCTCTCAATATGTGCAAAGTATGGGCCAGATTCATCGAAGATAAAATGAGTCTCAAAGTGATCCATAACCAAATTCGCTATCTCAGGGGCGAAGCTACAACCCATTGCTACGCCTTTTACTTGTAGGAACAGGTCTTCTTTGAAGTTGAAAAAATTGTTTTTAAGACATATTTTGGCCAAAGCGATCAAAAAGTCAGTTGGAACTTGCTGTGGTCTGGGTCTACTATTTAATACCACCATCATGATCAAGAGTGCCTCATCTTGGGGGATGTTTGTGTAGAGGCTTTCGATGTCGAAAGTAACCAAAAGACTTTGGTTACTATCAAACATCGAACCCTCAACCTTAGCAATAATGTCCATAGTGTCCCGTACATATGCTTTTGTCTCGGGGACAAGTGGTTTTAAAAAATGATCAACATATTTAGCCAAAGGTTCCAAAATGGAACCAGAGGCTGAAATAATCGGCCTCCCTGGTGGTTTGGTGGCATCTTTATGAATCTTAGGCAAGACATATAGTGTGGGGACTTTTTGGGTTGTAATGTTCCAAAACTCAAATTCCTTTTTGCAAAGGAACCCATTTTCGAGTGCTGTATTAGTCAAGTGCAATATTTCAGCTTTCAGTCGCGCTGTGGGATTATTTGCCAAAGGTCGGTAATGTAATTGATTACTTAGTTGCCTAATGATTTCCTCATCGTAGTTATCCGCATCCTATAACACGATTCCTCCGCCTTTGTCGGTGGGTTTTACTACCACAAGGGGATTATTGGCTAAATCAAGAAGTGCCCCGTGTGGTCTGTTGTGAGGCCCCTTCCCCTGAACTCTCTTGTCTGTGCCCAGGTCCTGACCCTCCCTTCTATCCTCCATTGTCCTTTGTGCATGCCCCTGCACCCTCCTTCTTGCCCATCATAGCCATTGTGCTGCCACTAACCCTCCCGCTTGCCCTGCATGGTCTTCTGTGCTGCCGCGGCCCCTCCCTGCCTTTCCTGTGTGGTCAGATAGCTGCCCCTGACCCCCTCCCACCTTCCCTCCATGGTCTGTGTGTATGCCATCATAGTCCCACTGTTTCTCTCCATGGTGTGTCTTGCTTCTAGTGCCCATCCTGCCTGACCTCCATGGTCATCTTGCTGCTCCTGCCCTGCCCCCTTGCCCCCAGCCCTCTGTTTCCATGTGCGGACCCCTATTCCCTCCCTCCTGGCTTGTCTGTTCCATTGTAATGCCCCTGATCCGTCCCTCCTGCCCTTTGTGGTCTGTTATGCTGCATCTTTCGCTCCTGTCTGTCCATTATGCTCAGCTAGCTACCATTGCCTCTTTCCCCTCTGTTCTCTGTTGTCCATGTGCATGGTCCTGTCCCCTCCATATTGCTTTCTATGGATTGTTGTGCTGCACTCCCGCCCCACATGCACTGTGTGGTGTATTGTGCTGCTGCACTCCCTGATGCCAGCCCTTTAGGGTCAGTTTGGTGCACCTCTCCATGTCCTAAACTAAAATGAGGACATATTTTCTGAGTTTTCAAATAGCGACAAAGCACTTTTAAATTATTTGTTATCTTTATGTTTTTTTATCCAGTTGACCACTTGATTAAATTTTGCACTTAGGGGAGAGGATTTGGTGTTACTTCCAGAGCTGCAGACTTTGCAACTGGGGAACTAGGTTGGAGTTTCTGCTTCACCTCGACAATCTGTGATTCTGGTCAAATCACCATGTCTACAACCAAAATGATTTTGTTCTTGTGTGATGTAACCAATGCTCATGTAAAGCACTCCAATACCTGATAAGTCTGCACTATATAAAACTGCAAAAAATAAAAAGTGTTTTGCACACTTCTGTCATTGGGCTACATGTGGGCTACATCTGGGTGATATTTGTGCTACATTTGGGCTCTTTTGTCTCTGGTGGCCATCTTGGGAGGCTTAATTGTTATGAAGTGTCCTAATTTCCTCATTTACTGCAGTCTCCTCAGTAGGAAATACTTTCAGGTTTTTTACTTTGGTTCCATCAAGAAGGCATTCAGATGTGTCACACATTTGCCATAAATTCTGAATGTTAGCACTCTAGTTGCTCATTAGATCACTGTAGTAAAGCTACTGCTCACCAGGGAGGTCTGCTACTGGTATTGAAAGTGCATGTTTCAGTCTGCATGTCAGAATTTTTTAATGAAATAGAAGAGGATTTGAGAAGTCATTCAAAATGTGCCCTAATTTTTCTTTCTGCAGCACTAATCATACTTTCTATGGCAAAATGAACCCCCTCATTGTGTTCCTTTTTAAAATAAATGTTTTAAGAGTTACCACTTTATTTAAATCAAGATGGCTTCAGGTGTGCAATACTTTTGTCATAAGTAGGACTGTTAGCACTCTAGTTGTTCTTTAGAACACTCTGGGAAGCTAC
Source organism: Triturus cristatus (assembly GCF_964204655.1). Classification (NCBI taxonomy): domain Eukaryota; kingdom Metazoa; phylum Chordata; class Amphibia; order Caudata; family Salamandridae; genus Triturus; species Triturus cristatus. Next base: position 462,143,406 of record NC_140586.1, on the reverse strand, counting down.
TGTAGAACACAAAGGAATCAACTGACAGTCTCTGCCCTTGTTGGATATGCATGTTTTACTGAGAATGTCAGACTTCATTCTCACATGACTGAGAAAGATAATGCAAATTTACAGAAAATATGCTCTCAGTTTAGCTTATAGATCTCCTTCCAAACCTCTGTGGGAAAAGCATGAGAAAATAGTTTTCTCTCAAACATGATTCATGATATCCCAACAGAAGGCTCTTTCACATGGTAAAATCACCTTAGAACTCACCACAATTCCTAAAATGAGTATGCACCATCAACAAATGATTTATAATGTAACTAAAGTCTTAAAACCTTCTATTTACTGCAATGCTTTTTAATGAGGTGCTATCATGTATATTGGTCCCAAGATGGCTGCCAACACTTCTTGGATGAAGTGCTGTAAGCCAATCAGATTTCACAAGGTGATGTGTGGTTAGGCTCCACCCAGATATATATATATTTCTTTTTCCATTAATATTTTAAAAACTACTGAATTGATTTACACCATTTAACTAAAAGGCATGACTCTGAACCAATTGCTACCTTTGTGCCAAATTTGGTGTAATTCCGTTAAGCAGTTCGGGCTGTAGCTGCGACTAAAGGTTCCTATGGAAAATTGCATGGGTAAAAAACGTTTTGGGACTCCCCTTTTTTCTCAGCCCCCGCTTGCCAAATCACCCCAAAACTTTTAAGATAGGAGCAGACTGGAGCGCCCCACAACCTTTGAAAATTTCACGAAGATTCGTCAATCAGCACCAAAGTTATTGGGAATAGAATGTTGCGATTTTCCTATGGTAACTAGGTCCTAACTATAACTACCTACTGGCGACCGCCAGTAGGTAATATATATATATATATATATATATATATATATATGCTCCACCAACTCCGGTAACGAACCAAGGGCTGTCGCGGGCGGTCCGAGTCAGGATACCGGAACTCCTCGTATAAACTCCACACTGTCCCCTTAAAGCCAAGGAAACACTCGGACACTCCGTAGAAAGCAAATTCTTTAATCCAACAAGCAGAACGACGCGTTTCACCTTTACGGCTTTGTCACGCTCGTAAAGTCAACATTACACCATGTTTAAATACACCATGAAAGTAAGTTAATCATGAAAATTGAAAACGGACTTCTCATACACATGTGGCTAAATCCAAGTGCTAATGCAGCGGCCATTTTACAATGTAGTATAGCCTGAAAATAACAGTACGATAATCCCCAAATCCATTCATAACAAGAAAGTTGATGGTAGTTACTATGAATTCATAAATATAGAATACAAAAAATACAAATAAATCAATATGCCTTCTAAATCAAGCCATATCTTAACATAAACGGAATGATGTAAAAACTCGCGTTACCGAATGTAAGCTGAAAAAGATGGAAAAGGGGAAAACCACCACATAATCTAGGTCCGAGTGGACAGTGAGGTATTGATACATGTCGCATATTGAGCATAGCAAGCAATGGCCACATTAGCTACATGTAAGGGTTACAAATCAAAATGTGTCAATCCAACTCAAGAAAAACACTTATTCAGCTCAAATAGGAGACAGGAGAACATATTCTCAGATTATTCTGTCAACATTGTACATATACAGAAGATACAAAAAATGACACAAAAAATGACACGTGCCTCTAACAGATTACGCCCAAGTGGGCTAATGTGTTGACCAAAACATAATGACAAGAGTCCACATACAAATAGATCTTAGATGTTCTTCAACTAAATAGTCCACATGTGAGAGAAGTATCTGAAAATAAACAAAATAAGGTTAAAAACCTGAAAACCTCTTTACAGCAGACAATACATATTCAATTCAATTGTGCAGATGTACTGCCAGTTCTTCACTTAAATTCAACCCCATAGGGGCCAGACTGCCCAAATCAATGATGTACCGAGATTCCAACTTTCTAAGTGACAATTCTCTATTGCCACCTCTTACACCCAGATCAACAGTGTCAATTACCACCATTCGAACCAGTGTGTTATCTTGCATGTGTTTGTCAAAGAAATGTCGTGCCAAAGAATATTGTTTGTTATTATTTCATATAGCACGAAGATGTTCCAAGACTCTTTTTTTCGCCTCATGTTTCGTGCTCCCAATGTACCACATGTTGCAGGGACAGATCAAAACATAGACACAGTACGTGGTGTTACAGGTAAGTTTCTTCTTGATTACAAACTCTCTATTGGAGTTAGGTACCAGTAATGTGTTGCAATCACTGCTATTTTTGCACGCTTTGCATTTACGACAGCACCTAAAACCTGGTGTCCCCTTAGAGGAAATACTCTCACGTTCAGTAATGTGATTGTGACTTAATAAATCTCGCAATGAACGTCCTCTCTTAAAAGTAATTTGGGGGTTACTAGCCAGGTCCTTTTTGAGATGATCGTCAGTGAGCAACACATGCCAATGTTTTTTGAGGATCTGACGTACTTCAGTGGCCTGGCCTGAAAATGTGGTGATAAATCTAAGACTTTCTTTTTGTTCGTTCTTGCATTGGGGATACAAAAGATCGTTCCTTGATTTTAGTTCTACTCTAGAAATTGCTTCCTGGATAACTTTATTCGTGTATCCCCGTTCTCTGAATCTCTGGCACATAATTTTCTTTTCGTGCATATATGCCTCACTAGAGCTACAGTTTCTTTTAGCTCTTAGTAGCTCTCCGTAAGGGATGCTGTATATCAGATTGCGTGGATGACTACTGTTAGCACTCAGTATGCTGTTCCCCGATGTTTTCTTACGAAAAAGTTTGGTACATAGTTGGTTATCCACTACCTCCAAAAATACATCCAGAAATTCCAATGATTTTTCACTGACATGTTCAGTGAACTGAAGATTAAGTTCATTATCATTCAGTTTGTCAATAAAATTTCTGACTGATTTTTCATCACCACACCATATAAAAAATATGTCATCAATGTAGCGCAGCCACAGGGCCACATTGATGAATTCCGCCATTTCCATGACAACCTGCTCCTCCCACCAGCCCATGAACAAATTAGCATAGCTGGGGGCGAAGCAGGTTCCCATGGCTGTGCCCTGTGACTGCTTGTATATGATGTCATCAAAAATAAAAAAATTATTTTTGAGACAGATCTCAATCATCTTCAAAATTACCTGTGAATGGTGAGTCAGTGAGATGGATCTTGATTTGAAGAAATGATTCACAGCCCGCACACCCAGGTCATGTTGGATACTGGTGTACAAACTGCTAACGTCAAGGGAGACCAAGAGATAATCTTTCTCCCAATGTATACCATCAACAGTTGTAAGGAAATGGGTGGTATCTTTCAAGTAGGAAGGTAGAGCCACTACATAAGGTCTTAGGAAATAATCAATGAATTTAGATGTGTTTTCTAGCAATGACCCCATAGAAGACACGATGGGTCTACCAGGTGGATTGCTGATACTCTTGTGCAGTTTGGGGAGTAGGTATAGAATAGGTATTCTGGGATGAGCACAATATAAATAGTTGAATTCCTCCCATTCAATCAAACCTCTCTCTCTCCATTCAACAAGTGTTTCTCTGTACATGATATTGGATTGTAAAACCTCAGCCATGTTGGATTCACAATAGCAGGTAATATCCTTCAGTTGTCTCAAACCTTCAGCCAAATATTTCTGTTTGTCTAAGACAACAATATTACCACCTTTATCAGATTGTCTGATAACAATGCTCTTATCCCCCACCAACTTATCAATAGATGCAATTTGTGCAGCTGTAAGGTTCTTTTTGGTTCCTTGTATCTTTTTGAATCTTAATTTGTGTAAATCATGTAGGACACCCTTTTCAAAGACCTCTATGGCGTCACATTGAATGTTTGGCAAAAATACTGACTTGGGTTTGAACTGACTCCCGGGATTATGATCAAGATCTATACCCCAAGTATCCAAATCAGGACTAACACCATCACTGTTGGTACCAGACTCAGTTGTAGTATACAGGTTATGTAACAATTGAATATCACTCAAATCTAAGTTACTATTACTCACTGTATTGCTCGCTGTACCATGTTGCGTAGGTTTGGTCATAAACCACTTTTTCAGTTTCAATTTTCTAGAGAACAGGAACAGGTCAATTCTAGTTTGTGCAAAGTTCATATTAGAAGAAGGGCAAAAGGACATACCAAAGGAGAGAGTCTCAATTTCATCACTGGAAAGAGACCGCTGGGAAAGGTTGATGACAGTCATATTTTCTGTTTCCTGACCCTTGTTTCCATTCCCATGGGAGCTTTGTCTGCGTTTGTTCCTCCTCTTTTTGGCTTGTTGGTTCCTCCTGTTCTTCCTCTGTTTCCTCGTCCCCGTCCTCTGCACGTACCCCCATCCTGTTGGAACTCTGACCTGTTTTGATTTATCAGTTGAAATTGTAATAAAAAATTACTCGCTTTTTTCTGAGAATCGTGTGGTACTTCTTGATTTGCTCCTGTGACAGATACATCCGACAGGTTACCATCAGATACATCACTTTCACTGATGTCTTTTGATGTGGCGGTAAAGCTGGGTACAGTAACCATCGTTGCCGTTTTCGGTTGGCTCTTTTCAAACAAATGGTCATATTTCCTTTGGAAAGTTAATGTTCGTCCAGTCTGATAGTCTTTGAAATCACGTAGGAATTTCCTTTGTTTTTTAGCAGTGATTTCCTCCTCCAATTTCTCCATTTTTACCATCAGTTTTTTCATGTGTTCTTCAAGGGCTTCTTTGGACATCAGTTGACTAATCTCCAATGTTATTCTGTCAATTTCTTTCAGAAGCTTAGCACGATCCTTCAAAGCGTATTTCACTAAAATCCTCATCATAGTCATAGAACACGCTGAAGAATTGTCAGACCATTCTTCCAACATGTCAGTATCTGGATCTTCATAGGTGGGTATCGTGAAAATTCGCAGCCCTCTAGGTACCCGTTTCACTTCAATATAACGTTGTAGGGACTCAGCTTCCCACCATTTAGATAACTCCTTCCTGTGCAGTTTCTCCAGAGTATTTAATAGTGTTTGTAGATTAATCTCATCAGTGATACTTGATGTCGAAATCGATGCGTCACTGCTGGGTCCAGTCTGGCCAAAAAATAGTTTGTCTGCTGTTTGTTTTCTACGAGCATCAAGACTGCTTGCCATCTTTTCGTATCGCTTTCCACTGGTGCGTGTGTGTCGAGACACAATTGTCTCGTTTAGTCACACGCTCCCTTGCCCCCTGGGTACCACGTAACGGTTGGTGAGTCCACCGTACTATGAGCACACCCCTACGTGTAACAAGAGATCCTGCTAGCACTCGGGAGCACTCACTGCACTCGACGGCACTCACCCGAACGTGTGTAAATAACAGTGTGTACGCTGGTGATAATGGTATTACGGTGCCCGTATCCGAAGAAAAGATCCTAGGATCAAACAGATAGCATATGATCTTCACACCAGCGTCACTTCCCAGTGGGGGTCAGCCCAATGTCCTTTAAATTTACGCTCCACCAACTCCGGTAACGAACCAAGGGCTGTCGCGGGCGGTCCGAGTCAGGATACCGGAACTCCTCGTATAAACTCCACACTGTCCCCTTAAAGCCAAGGAAACACTCGGACACTCCGTAGAAAGCAAATTCTTTAATCCAACAAGCAGAACGACGCGTTTCACCTTTACGGCTTTGTCACGCTCGTAAAGTCAACATTACACCATGTTTAAATACACCATGAAAGTAAGTTAATCATGAAAATTGAAAACGGACTTCTCATACACATGTGGCTAAATCCAAGTGCTAATGCAGCGGCCATTTTACAATGTAGTATAGCCTGAAAATAACAGTACGATAATCCCCAAATCCATTCATAACAAGAAAGTTGATGGTAGTTACTATGAATTCATAAATATAGAATACAAAAAATACAAATAAATCAATATGCCTTCTAAATCAAGCCATATCTTAACATAAACGGAATGATGTAAAAACTCGCGTTACCGAATGTAAGCTGAAAAAGATGGAAAAGGGGAAAACCACCACATAATCTAGGTCCGAGTGGACAGTGAGGTATTGATACATGTCGCATATTGAGCATAGCAAGCAATGGCCACATTAGCTACATGTAAGGGTTACAAATCAAAATGTGTCAATCCAACTCAAGAAAAACACTTATTCAGCTCAAATAGGAGACAGGAGAACATATTCTCAGATTATTCTGTCAACATTGTACATATACAGAAGATACAAAAAATGACACAAAAAATGACACGTGCCTCTAACAGATTACGCCCAGGCAGTACATCTGCACAATTGAATTGAATATGTATTGTCTGCTGTAAAGAGGTTTTCAGGTTTTTAACCTTATTTTGTTTATTTTCAGATACTTCTCTCACATGTGGACTATTTAGTTGAAGAACATCTAAGATCTATTTGTATGTGGACTCTTGTCATTATGTTTTGGTCAACACATTAGCCCACTTGGGCGTAATCTGTTACAGAGTTTTGTTTACAATGTGTCTTTTTTCTTTCTTTATATAGCTAATCCTGCTGGTCCTAACAGGTAGGAGATAGCAGCATGTATGCAGCAGAGAAAACTGGAGGCCATCAGGGCATAATACCAGTGGCTGGTGGTCGAGGATGAGGTGGTAGCAGCTGCTGATGCCCAGGGCCCCAGCCAGACCCAAGTGCCTCCTCTCCACCGGCTCCACAGTCTAAAGGCAGTCACCCACTGCCCTTCCATCACTGCTGCTCCCCCATTTCCACACATTTGAGTGCTGTGTCATGCAGAGGCTGGTGCACATGGAATCCAGGCAGGAATGGGTGGATAGGCACCTGAAGAGGCTCCTAGCCCACTGTTAGTGCTCTTTTCTTCCCCTTTTTCTAATCCTTTTTTGGTGGGTGGGACTTGTTGTGGGGAGACAGTAGAAATGTAGGAGTTGGGCCATTTGGATTATTTTTATGAACAATTTAATTTTGGAACTTTAGACACAACTTTCTTTTGGGACATTGGTTGGGGACTGGGAGATGTGTTTGGGCAGTTGTGGGTTTAATTTATATCGTTCGGGGACTAAAAATTTCATAATTAACATTAGGATTTAAATCTTTTTGGGGGTGTTTTACTAACACTGCTGCCTTTGCTGCAGCTTGTTTTAAAATCTGCTGATAGTGTACAACAAATTAGTTATGCAGGACTGTTGTCCTACTCTCCTCCTAGTTTCTGAAGTCTGCAACTTTATGGACCCATAAGGTGTGGGATTGGTGATTTTCCAGCGTCTATATTGCAGTACAACTGCGCTCCACAGTTCTCTTGCCTGAATAGATGAAGTGAGAGCTGCATGGTTTTTCAGGGTGCCATGATGGTGGTAGTGAAGCATCCCGGTGGTTGAAAAACAGTGCGCTAGATTGGCTGCTGACCTACCCCTTGCTCTGCCTTCTATTCTCATATATGACTTAGGGGAGCACGTGCTGGACCTCAAATAGCTTTAGTCCCTCCTCCTTGGTATTGGTATCTGTGGTGCCACAACCCTCACAGAACCCTCACAGAAGTTTGGGATGGGGTAATGTCAGTCTCCACTGGGGCTGGAATGACAGCCATGATGACTGGCTCATCGTCATCCTCCTCCTCCATGACACCCATAAGTTTAAGGCTTTCAGGAACCTTACTTTCCCCTAGCCCCCCGTGGTGTGTCTCACTCTCAGATTGAGGCGGGATCTAAGTGGTGTCTAGATTAACAGAAGGGGAGTTTGTAGAAGAAGATTGTGGAGTAACCCTCCTTTTTTCTTGCTGGAGATCTGGAAGGCAGAGATCTTCTGAAAGAGTGGTTACACTACATCCTCAGCATTAAGCTCAAACTTCTGAACTCCTACTTCAGGAGGAACGTCTATCAAGTGGTTGGGGATGTTGTTTTTGTCTATTTATCTGAGTTAACTGCAACAATTGTGTACTACTTTTCGGAAAAGATAAGTCAACTTCAACGTCACTCCTCATTGGTGTTGCCGTGATTAGACTGGCTGCCTCTGTGACAGACATGGGCTTGGGCTTAGGTTGGGGTGAGTCCACTGACACGGGGGTGCTGCTCCCAGCTTGCTCCCTGGAGGCCGGTCCCCAAAAGGTTCTGGGTCGATGTACCTGTGGTGGTCAGCTCCTTCATCTTATCACACTTGCTACTTTCTTGGGAGCACCTTTCTTTGGGGCCATCTTGAAGCTGCCAGTTGGCAAAGGCACTTAGCTTCACAAGTTGAAGAGATGTCTGTGATGTGTGATCACGTGTCATGTTGTGTGCAGGCCTTCTGTCTGGTAGTAATGTTGTCTCTTGTGCACCTAAAAGCAAACAAGCCAGAAGAACATCAGTGATTGGTGACATTGTTGCAGTTCACTTAGTAGTACAAAGAAACAATATCATTTAGTGTGGTCACTGGTTACTTAACCCCTTCGCTGCCAGGCCTTTTCCCCCTCCTGTGCCACACCATTTTTTTTGGCTATTTGGGGTAGTGCACGCTGAGGTCCCTGTGACTTTTTGACCACATAAGGTATCCACGCCAAATTTGCATCCTTTTCTTCCAACATCATGAGGATTCTAAAGGTACTCAGAGTTTGTGGATTCCCATGGAGGGGTCACAGATATGAGCCAAAATACAGCAAAATTTGTTTTTTTTGGGGAAACAAGGGAAAAACGGGCGGCAAATGAAAGCATCTGGGTTTTTCCCTGCAAACGCTATCAAAAAAGGGTTTGTGGGGCTGAAATCAACATTTTCCCAGCCTTTAGGGGATACCAGACTTTTGTCAGAAACCCAACATTTTTTACACATTTTTGGCATTTTTCTGGGACACAGCGTATGTTTGCTATTTTTTGTGCTTTCGACCTCCTTCCAGTTAATGGTAAAAATGGGAACAAAAGCAATAATAGATTCCGGAAAGCTATACATTTTAGAGAAGTAGACAAAATTCTGAATTCAGCAAGGGATCATTTGTGTAGATCCATCAAGGTTTCTTTATAGAAACTAACAGTTAGATATAGGATAAATTGAAAATTAGTTGAAAAAACAGCCTTTTGTGTCAACGTTTTCACCTGTAACTTCTTCTAATTATGACTGCTCTTTGAAAGCAATATACCGTTACATCCGATGGACATTACTGGTTGTGGGGATATATAGGACTTGTAGGTTCACCAAGAACCCGACGAACCTAGAGCCAAAAACTGAGCAGCAACCTGCATTGGTTTTTTATTATGCACGCGGTATATAGTAATTATTCTGTAAAAATGTGTACATCGAAAAATCGGTATGAAAGACACCTATGTATTTCTGAAATGGGAACAAAATGTAGAGTTTAGAAACAGTAGATATTTGCACATTTCCAAAATTGGGAATACTCATACTAGCATGAGAATTATCAGTCATTTTTTAAAATGACTTCTTTTTTACACAATGTCTTTCATTTGGAAGGCAGAAATGCATCAAAAGTCAATAGGTAATAACAGTTCCTTTACAAATCTGAATTACCCTAAGTCTACCGATAAAAATGGTACCTCACTTGTATGGGTAGGCATAGTGCCCACGACAGGAAATGGCTCAAACCCCAATGTAAACACACCACATTTTCACAATGCAAAATTACCCTTTTTTAGCAAAGTGCCTAGCTGTAGTTTTTTAACCCTAGCTCTGCCAGCACCTAGGGAAACCTAGCAAACCTATACATTTTTTAAAACTAGACACCCAGGGGAACCCAGGATGGGGTGACGTGACTGCCTCTCACCAGGTTCTATTACCCAGAATCCCTTGCAAACCTAAACTTTTGTTAAAAAAAACACATTTTCCTCACATTTCTGTGGTGTTGTTCTGGAATTTGAGTAGATCCACAGATTTCCACCCATCCCGCGTTCCCCAAAGTCTTCCGAGAAATATGGTACCTCACTTGTGTGGGTCGGCCTAGTGCCCGCGACAGGAAATGGTGAAAAACGCAACGTGGACACACCTCAATTTCGCAGTGAAAAAATGACTCTATTTTGACAAAGGGCCTAGCTGTAGTTTTTGAACCATAGCTCTGCCGGCACCTAGGGGAACCTATCAAACCTATACATTCTAGAAAACTAGACGCACAGGGGAACCCAGGATGGGGTGACGTGACTGCCTCTCACCAGGTTCTATTACCCTGAATCCCTTGCAAACCTAAACTTTTGTAAAAAAAAATACACATTTTCCTCACATTTCTGTGGTGTTGTTCTGGAATTTGAGTAGATCCACAGATTTCCACCCACCCTGCGTTCCCCAAAGTCTTCTGAGAAATATGGTACCTCACTTGTGTGGGTCGGCCTAGTGCCCGCGACAGGAAACGGTGCAAAACGTAAAGTGGACACACCTCAATTTTGCGGTGAAAAATGACCCTTTTTTGGCAAAGCGCCTAGCTGTAGTTTTTGAACCATAGCTCTGCTGGCACCTAGGGAAACCTAGCAAACCTATACATTCTAGAAAACTAGACGCCCAGGGGAACCCAGGATGGGGTGACGTGACTGCCTCTCACCAGGTTCTATTACCCTGAATCCCTTGCAAACCTAAACTTTTGTAAAAAAAAATACACATTTTCCTCACATTTCTGTGGTGTTGTTCTGGAATTTGAGTAGATCCACAGATTTCCACCCACCCTGCGTTCCCCAAAGTCTTCTGAGAAATATGGTACCTCACTTGTGTGGGTCGGCCTAGTGCCCGCGACAGGAAACGGTGCAAAACGTAAAGTGGACACACCTCAATTTTGCGGTGAAAAATGACCCTTTTTTGGCAAAGCGCCTAGCTGTAGTTTTTGAACCATAGCTCTGCTGGCACCTAGGGAAACCTAGCAAACCTATACATTTTTCAAAACTAGACACCAAGGGGAATCCAGGATGGGGTGACTTGACTGCGTCCCACCATGTTCTGTTTCCCAGAATCCCTTGCAAACCTAACAAAAGCAAAAAAAAACAAATTTTCCCCATATTTCTGTGGTGGAAAGTTCTGGAATCTGCGTGGATCCACAAATTTCCACCCACCCCGCATTCCCCAAAGTCTTCCGAGAAAAATGGTACCTCACTTGTGTGAGTCGGCCTAGTGCCCGCGACAGGAAACGGTGCAAAATGTAACGTGGATGCACTCAATTTCGCAGTGAAAAATGACCCTTTTTTGGCAAAGCGCCTAGCTGTAGTTTTTGAACCATAGCTCTGCCGGCACCTAGGGAAACCTAGCAAACCTATACATTTTTGAAAAATTGACACCCAGGGGAATCCAGGATGGGTGACTTGACTGCCTCCCACCAGGTTCTGTTACCCAGATTCCCTTGCAAACCTAAAAAATTGCCCAACAAAAACACATTATCCCCACATTTCTGTTGTGGAAAGTTCTGGAATCTGTGTGGATCAACAAATTTCCACGAACCCCACGTTCCCCAAAGTCTTACGAGAATAATGGTACCTCACTTGTGTGGGTCAGCCTAGTGCCCGTCACAGGAAACGGCGTAAAACGTAACGTGGACACACCTCAATTTCGCAGTGAAAAATGACCCTTTTTTTGGCAAAGTGCCTAGATGTAGTTTTTGAACCATAGCTCTGCCGACACCTAGGAAAACCTAGAAACCCTATACATTTTTGAAAACTAGACACCCAGGGGAATCCACGATGGAGTGACTTGACTGCCTCCCACCAGGTTCTGTTACCCAGAATCCCTTGCAAACCTAAAACATTGCCCAAAAAACACCTTTTCCCCATATTTCCGTGGTGGAAAGTACTGGAATCTGCGTGGATCCACAAATTTCCACGCACCCCGCGTTCCCCAAAGTCTTCCAAAAAAAATGACACCTCACTTGTGTGGGTCGGCCTAGTGCCCGCGACTGGAAACGGCGCAAAACGTAACATGGACACACCTCAATTTCGCAGTGAAAAATGACCCTTTTTTGGCAAAGTGCCTAGCTGTAGTTTTCGAACCATAGCTCTGCCGGCACCTAGGGAAACCTAGCAAACCTATACATTTTTTAAAACTAGACACCCAGGGGAATCCAGGATGGGGTGACTTGACTGCCTCCCACCAGGTTCTGTTACCAAGAATCCTTTGCAATCCTAAAAAATTGCCAAAAAAAACACATTTTCCCCAAATTTCTGTGGTGGGAAGTTCTGGACCTATGTGTATCCACACATTTCCACCCACCCCGTGTTCCCCAAAGTCTTCCGAGAAAAATGGTACCTCACTTGTGTGGGTCAGCCTAGTGCCCGCGACAGGAAATGGCGCAAAACACAACGTGGACACACCTCAATTTCGCTGTGAAAAATAACCTTTTTTGGCAAAGTGCCTTGCTGTACTTTTTGAACCATAGCTCTACCGGCACCTAGGGAAACCTAGCAAACCTATACATTTTTTAAAACTAGACACCCAGGGGAATCCAGGATTGGGTGACTTGACTGCCTCCCACCAGGTTGTGTTACCCAGAATCCCTTGCAAACCTAAAAAATTGCCAAAAAAACCAAATTTTCACCACATTTCTGTGGTGGAAAATTCTGGAATCTGCATGAATCCACAAATTTCCACCCACCTCGTGTTCCCCAAAGTCTTCCGAGAAAAATGGTACCTCACTTGTGTGGGTCGGCCTAGTGACCGCGACAGGAAATGGCGCAAAACGCAACGTGGACACACCTCAATTTCGCAGTGAAAAATTACCCTTTTTAGGCAAAGTGCCTAGCTGTAGTTTATGAACCACAGCTCTGCCGGCACCTAGGTAAACCTAGCAAACCTATACATTTTTTAAAACTAGACACCCAGGGGAATCCAGGATGGGGTGACTTGACTGCCTCCCACCAGGTTCTGTTACCCTGAATCCCTTGCAAACCAACAAAATTGCCAAAAAAAAACACATATTCCCCACATTTCTGTGGTGGAAAGTTCTGGAATCTGCGTGGTTCCACAAATTACCACCCACCTCGTGTTTCCCAAAGTCTTCCAAGAAAAATGGTACCTCACTTGTGTGGGTCAGCCTAGTGCCCGGGACAGGAAACGGCGCAAAACGCATCGTGGACACACCTCAATTTCGCATTGAAAAATGTACCTTTTATGGCAAGTGACTCGCTGTAGTTTTTTAACCCTAGCTCTGCCAACACCTAGAGAAACCTACCAAACCCACACATTTCTGAAAACTAGACACCCGGGGGATTCCAGGGAGGTATGGCTTGCGTGGATCCCCCAACGTTTCCTTACCCAGAATGCCCTGCAAACCTCAAAGTTAGCTGAAATAAATCACCTTTTTCACACATTCTTGTGTGGAAAAGTTGTAGCATCACCGGGCTGACACAAATTTCCTACCACCCAGCGTTCCCCCGGGTCTCCCGATAAAAACGGTGCCGCACTCGTGTGGGAGGCCCAAGTACCTGCGACAGGCAAAGGCCCACAACGTAGTGAGGCGACATGAAAATTGCCTATTTCGAAACGACCTGGTTTTGCAGGGGGGGTCACTTGGTTTTTTGGCCCGGTGCTCAGCGGCCACCTAGGGAAACCTACCAATCCCACACATTTCTCAAAACTAGACACCCGGGGGATTCCAGGGAGGTATGGCGTGCGTGGATCCCCCAATGTTTCCTTACCCAGAATGCCCTGCAAACCTCAAATTTAGCGGAATAAAATCACCTTTTTCACACATTTTTGTGTGGGAAAGTTGTGGCATCACCGAGCTGGCACAAATTTCCTACCACCCAGCGTTCCCCCGGGTCTCCCGATAAAAACGGTGCCGCACTCGTGTGGGAGGCCCAAGTACCTGCGACAGGCAAAGGCCCACAACGTAGTGAGGCGACATGAAAATTGCCTATTTCGAAACGACCTGGTTTTGCAGGGGGGGTCACTTGGTTTTTTGGCCCGGTGCTCAGCGGCCACCTAGGGAAACCTACCAATCCCACACATTTCTCAAAACTAGACACCCGGGGGATTCCAGGGAGGTATGGCGTGCGTGGATCCCCCAATGTTTCCTTACCCAGAATGCCCTGCAAACCTCAAATTTAGCGGGAAAAAATCACCTTTTTCACACATTTTTGTGTGGGAAAGTTGTGGCATCACCGAGCTGACACAAATTTCCAACCACCCAGCGTTCCCCCGGGTCTCCCAATTAAAACGGTGCCTCACTCTTTCGGGAGGCCCAAGTAACCGCGACAGGCAAGGGCCCAAAACGTATTGAGGCGACATCAAAATTGCTTACCTCAAGCGACCTGGTTTTGCAAGGGGGGTCACCTGGGTTTTTGGCCCGGTGCTCGGCGGCCACCTAGGGAAACCTGCCAAACCCACACATTCGGGAGACCCGGGGGAATGCTGGGTGGTAAGAAATTTGTGTCAGCCCGGTGATGCCACAACTTTCCCACACAAAATTGTGTGAAAGAAGTGATTTTTTTCAGCTAAATTTGAGGTTTGTAGGGCATTCTGGGTAAGGAAACATTGGTGGATCCAGGCAAGCCATACCTCCCTGGAATTCCCTGGGTATCTAGTTTTCAGAAATTAGTGGGTTTGGTAGGTTTCCCTAGGTGGCCGCGGAGCACCGGGCCAAAAACCCAGGGGACCCCCTTTGCAAAACCAGGTCGTTTTGAGATCGACAATTTTGATGTCGCCTAAATACGTTTTGGGCCCTTGCCTGTCGTGTGTACTTGGGCCTCCCACACAAGTGAGGCACTGATTTTATCGGGAGACCCGGGGGAACGCTGGGTGGTAGGAAATTTGTGTCAGCCCGGTGATGCCACAACTTTCCCACACACAAATATGTGAACGAAGTGATTTTTTCAGCTAAATTTGAGGTTTGCAGGGCATTCTGGGTAAGGAAACGTTGGGGGATCCACGCAAGTCATACCTCCCTGGAGTCAAGTTTTCAGAAATGTGTGGGTTTGGTAAGCTTCCCTTGGTGGCTGCCGAGCACCGGACCAAAAACCCAGGTGACCCCCCCTTGCAAAACTAGGTCGTTTTGAGATAGGCAATGTTGATGTCGCCTCAATACGTTTTGGGCCCTTGCCTGTTGCGGGTACTTGGGCCTCCCACATGAATGAGACACCATTTTTATCGGGAGACCCAGGGGAACAATGAGTGGTAGGAAAATTGTGTCAGTCCGGTGATGCCACAACTTTCCCACACAAAAATATGTGAAAAAAGTGATTTTTTCAGCTAAATTTGAGGTTTGCAGGGCTTTCTGGGTAAGGAAACATTGGGGGATCCACGCAAGCCATACCTCCCTGGAATCCCCCGGGTGTCTAGTTTTCAGAAACGTGTGGGTTTGGTAGGTTTCCCTTGGTGGCTGCCGAGCACCGGACCAAAAACCCAGGTGACCCCCCTTGCAAAACCATGTCGTTTTGAGATAGGCAATTTTGATGTCGCCTCAATACGTTTTGGGCTCTTGCCTGTTGCGGGTACTTGGGCCTCGCACACGAGTGAGGCACTGTTTTTATCGGGAGACCTGGGGGAACACTGAGTGGTAGGAAATTTGTGTCAGCCCAGTGATGCCACAACTTTCCCACACAAAAATGTGTGAAAAAAGTGATTTTTCAGCTACCCCTCCACTAATAAAACAAAAAAATCCATGGTTTCTCGTGGGATTTCTGCGCCCCTCAGTGGGGACCAGATTGGGGGCTACAGCACCCATCTGCCTCCTGGGGGGCAGAAGGACTGTCATTTTTCAGGGGGGAGGGTGGGGGCATTGGCGTGCCCGTTTTGGGCAACCCACACCCTAAAAACAATTTCACAAAGAAAATCCCTGGTGGATAGTGGGCTTTCTGCCCCTCTGGGGGAGGGCAGATTTGGGGTTACTGCCCCCATCTGCCCCCTGGGGGGGCAGAAAGGCTGTAATGGTGGCAGGGAGGTGGGGGCATTTGGGTGCCCATTTTGGGCCGCCCCCACCATAAAAAAAATGCAGAAAAAAATCCCTCACGTCAAGTGGGCTTTCTGCCCTCCCCCGGGAGCAGATTGTGTGCTACTGTCCCCATCTGCCCCTTAGGGGGGGCAGAAAGGCTGCATTGGTGGCGGTGGGTTGGCGGCCTTGACATGCCCATTTTGTGCAGCCCCCACCCTAAAACAAATAGTGCAAAATAAAATCCCTGGCATTTAGTGGGTTTTCTGCCCCCCCGACGGGGCAGATTAGGGGCCAATGCCCCATCTACCCCTCGGGGGGCAGAAAGACTGTAATAATTGGGGGGGTGGGGGCATGGGCGTGCCCGTTTTGGGCAGCCCCCACCCTTATTTTTACTTTTAAAAAAAATCCCTGGTGTCTAGTGGGCTTTCCGCCCCTCCGAAGGGGCAGATTAGGGGCCAATGCCCCATCTGTCCCCCAGGGGGGGCAGAAAGGCTGTAATGTTGGTGGGTGGGTGGGGGCATTGGCGTGCCCATTTCGGGTAGCCCCCACCCTAAAAAAACCTAAAAACAAATCCCTGGTGTTTAGTGGGCTTTCTGCCCCCCCGAAGGTGCAGATTAGGGGCCTCTGCCCCATCTACCCCCCGGGGGGCAGAAAGGCTGTAATGGTGGTGGGTGGGTGGGGGCATGGGCATGCCCCCACCCTTATTTTTACTTTCTAAAAAAATCCCTGGTGTCTAGTGGGCTTTCCACCCCCGAAGGGGCAGATTAGGGGACAATGCCCCATCTGCCCCTTCCAGAGGGGGCAGAAAGACTGTAATGATTGCGGGGGGTGGGGGCATTGGCGTGCCCATTTCGGGCAGCCCCCACCCTAAAAAAAACGAAAAACAAATCCCTGGTGTTTAGTGGGCTTTCTGCCCCCCCGAAGGGGCCGATTAGGGGCCAATGCCCCATCTGCCCCCGGGGGGGCAGAAATACTGTAATAATTGGGGGGGGGCATGGGCATGCCCTTTTTGGGCAGCCCCCACCCTTATTTTTGTTTCTAAAAAAAATCCCTGGTGTCTAGTGGGCTTTCCGCCCCCGAAGGGGCAGATTAGGGGCCAATGCCCCATCTGCCCCTAGGGGGGGCAGAAAGGCTGTAATGGTGGTGGGTGGGGGCATTGGCGTGGCCATTTTGGGCAGCCCCCACCCTAAAAAAAAACTAAAAACAAATCCCTGGTGTTTAGTGGGCTTTCTGCCCCCCCTGAAGGGGCAGATTAGGGGCCACTGCCCCATCTGCCCCCCAGGGAGGGGCATAAAGGCTGTAATTGTGGTGGGTGGGTGGGGGCATTGGCATGCCCATTTCGGGCAGCCTCCACCCTAAAAAATACCTTCTAAAAACAAATCCCTGGTGTTTAGTGGGCATGCCCGTTTTGGGCAGCCCCCGCCCTTATTTTACTTTCTAAAAAAATCCCTGGTGTCTAGTGGGCTTTCCGTCCCCCCGAAGGGGCAGATTAGGGGCCAATGCCCCATCTGCCCCCCCAGGGGTAGAAAGGCTGTAATGATGGCGGGTGGGTGGGGGCATTGGCTTGCCCGTTTCGGGCAGCCCCCACCCTAAAAAAAAACTAAAAACAAATCCCTAGTGTTTAGTGGGCTTTCTGCCCCCCCCGAAGGGGCAGATTAGGGGCCAATGCCCCATCTGACCCCCGGGGGGGCAGAAAGACTGTAATAATTGGGGGGGGCGGGGTGGCAGCATGGGCCTCCCATTTTGGGTAGCCCCCACCCCTATTTTTGCTTTTAAAAAAAATCCCTGGTGTCTAGTGGGCTTTTTGCCCCCCGAAGGGGCAGATTAGGGGCCGATGGCCCATCTGCGCCCCAGGAGGGGCAGAAAGGCTGTAATGGTGACGGGTGGATGGGGGCATTGGCATGCCCATTTCGGGCAGCCCCCACCCTAAAAAAACCTAAAAACAAATCCCTGGTGTTTAGAGGGCTTTCTGCCCCCCCGAAGGGGCAGATTAGGGGCCACTGCCCCATCTGCCCCCCAGGGGGGTCAGAAAGACTGTAATAATTGGGGGGGCGGGGTGGCAGCATGGGCCTGCCCGTTTTGGGTAGCCCCCACCCCTATTTTTGCTTTAAAAAAAAATCCCTGGTGTCTAGTGGGCTTTTTGCCCCCCTGGGGGGGCAGATTGGGGGCTATTGCCCCCATATGCCCCCCAGGGGGGGCAATTAGACTAAATGATGCCAAATTATTTTGGGGGAGCAAAGGCCCTTGCCCAAGAGGCCGCTCCCCCCTCCCTGGTGTCTAGTGGGTGGGTCTCTGCTTGGGGATCGCCCTCCTGTAGTGATCCCCAAGCAGGGATCCACTGGAAAGGGGAGATTCTCCCCTTTCCAACAATACCTCTCCCGTCTTTCTATGTGCTCAGGGGGCTAGATGGCCCCCTGAGCCCGTAGAAAGTGAAACTGAAATGAGCCTCTTGGCTCATTTCAGTTTCGGTTTCACTGTAATGACGTCGGCGCGACGTGCGCGCCGATCGTCATTAAAGGGAAAGCAGGGGGGCCTCTGGAGCTGGGGAAGCTCTTCCCCAGCTCCAGAGGCTATTTTGGTTTAAAGGGAATCCCTCTGGAGCCCGCACCAGAGGTATTTCCCAGGGGATGCCTCATGACGAGCTGGACTCGTCATGGGCACACAAGAACTGTGTGCTATGACGAGTCCAGCTCGTGATGGGCATTCAAGGGGTTAAGGTATTATAAACAACAATACAGTGTATCCACTATGCATTCAGAAACCCACACATACATACCTTTTCATGGTGAGTATACACAGGAAGGATAAGAAAGAGCAACAACAATAACATACAGATGTAACTGTTTGCTTTATGTGCATCATATGTACTATGCCACTCAGGGAGGAGCAGGTGACAAATGATGACAATCAAATAATTCCTAGACAATGAATGCTGTTGTGCAGTATGCAGCTATACCAGGCATGGGCCCAGGGATTTATTGATTGATGCCAGATGTTATGAAAATGGCTTAGTATATACTTGTATTTTAACCTGACCTCAGGAATCATTTACAGTACAAAACAAAATACCTGCTTCCAACTAAGCTTTTTTCATGGAAATAAATAATCCTTATCTTGCATTTATTCGCACACCTGGGGTTCTCACTATTTCTCACTTCAAAAGTAACAATTTCCACCTTGCTAGCCCACCACAATTGCTCCTATTTGGGTCAAACAGCACAATTCCTGACAACAACTCATCTTCCTACTATTATATATCCATCCACTGAAAAAATCACTCTTCGTCCTACCAGTGCTGTTTGCCAGTTCTGCCCTACCCCAACCTCTCCAAGAATATATTTTATCCCATCCAACAAACTACGAAAGTATTCTTTTGTGAGCACTGTAAGCATGCCACTTTCAGGCACATGCATCAAAGCTTTTTGCGATCGCAAACGGAGCGATTCACAAAAATTGGCCGTTTGCGATCGCAAAAATAGCTTTTGCGATGCATGAAAAAACTTGCCACTCGCAATTTAAGAAATCGCAAATTTTTGTGATTTTTTAAATTGTGATTGCATTTAAGGAATCGCAAATTGCGATTCCTTAACTGCAATGCAAGATGCCTTTAAAAATAGCGATTTCGCTATTTGGGCCCGCTATTTACCGTGGAATCATACCACATGGTAAATAGCGAAAACTTTGAAAAATGCACTAAAGTGCATTTTTCAAAGTCGTAGGTTACACACACAAGTGTGTGCGCAACATTTGTGCACAGATCGATTTCAGGGGTGCAACGGGGTGTCGTCTTGACACCCTTGCACCCTTGAAATTGCATTCTCAATTTGCGATTCTCTAATTGAGAATCGCAAATTGAGAATGTCTTCCCATTGATTCCTATGGGCCTCTTGGCCCATAGGAATCAATGGGGAGGTATTCCTTAATTGCGACTCGCATTAAGGAATGTTTAGAAATCGCTATTTTTCAAGCGATTTCTACATGCATAGGCTTTTGCGATTCCTTAATTGCGATTCCTTAAAAATCGCAATTAAGGAATCGCAACAGCCAATATTGATGCATGTGCCAGTTTGTTTCTTACGCCTGTTTCTAGGTAAATCACTTTACTGCTCACTGGGCCAGATCCGAGCTATATCAGTACCCTGAATTTTAAAAAAAGAGCATTGTGTAGAACAAGTGCTCAAGCCTGATAATCTCTGTCTCTCTGGAAGAAACTTCACCTGTACTTAAAGGCTTACAAACATTATCCTTTGGCAGACATCAAGTATAGTTCAGTGTAATGTGTACTCTGAGGGAATTGTGGCATAGAGTTTTTAAAACCGTGGTGAAGTTAGCTAATGCAGAGAATATCAAATCAGGTAGGTTACATTAACCAACCCTTAAAACATAATGATGTCTAACTGGCATTTACCTGACACGTTTATGAAATGCTTCTTTCAAGTGCTTTCAAAAGTTTATTTTGTTATATGTGAAACATCATGTTATGCAATTTTTTTGACTGACAGTGTAATTCGGTAGGTCCTTTTCATTCTTCATAATAAATTAGGACGTGTCAGACCACGAACAATAAACTTAACAACTGCACAAGAATAATGAACGGCTTTGAGCATTGTAAAGATATCAAAAAATACATGCTCCTTTTTGGGGCTGTGAATTATAATCACTCTAAACAAAGTTGTCACTAAGAGCTCAAATAGTTTGTTGTGTTAAATAATAAATATGTAAGACAAACTTGTGCCACTTTGCTGCATGTGATACTTTAAACAGATGTTTTATTGTTACATGCCCTTTGTATGATGGCCTTTCCATTACGTATCACTAGTAATTAGTTGTAATATTTTTGTTACGTTATTGTTTAAGATTTAAAATTCGCATGCACAGTGTATGCTACTAAGTGACATAGAGGTAATATTAAAAAAATCAAAAAGGCGCATTGTCTCAAAGATAGACGGTGATTACCAAAGCTGTACCTAAATGAGGGACATGAACGCAGACATTTCATTGCTTCATTCTGCTTTTTACCTTTAGATACTTGGGGAAAATGTACTAACATTTCACACAACGCAGCGTAGCAAGGCACTTATTTCTGTACTGCCTTGTGTGAAAACGTATCAGAAATGATCCATAATGACAAAAATATTGGCACATTTCTGCTTTATCCTTGTACAGCGCACTGTGTGCTGCCTAACACAAACAGAGTCACCCTTGCACCTTGGTGCAAGACTGCCAGTGTTATGAGCAGGATTATTTCTATGCAGGAATAGACACCTTCCAGCACAAAAACAATCCTTAAAGGCAAAGGAAAAACTGCATTTTTTCTTGAATGCTCCTGGGTCTGTGAGGCACACCAATTTTATGCACTTCCTGGTTTACAACTCTTTGTAAATCTGGGAATGCACCTAATTCATAGGTGGATGCAAGAGAGTGCCCACACTCCTCCCACGGAAAACCTCCGTTCTGCAAGATGATGCAAGGCAGCAAAATTCACTACCTTGCCTTACCTTGGGTTTCTCCAGTAACCTCATTACCTCTAGGCTGGAAGAGGAGGATAGGTCACCGGAAGATTCCCG
Organism: Triturus cristatus; assembly: GCF_964204655.1. Taxonomy (NCBI): domain Eukaryota; kingdom Metazoa; phylum Chordata; class Amphibia; order Caudata; family Salamandridae; genus Triturus; species Triturus cristatus. Next base: position 462,122,046 of record NC_140586.1, on the reverse strand, counting down.
TACAGGAAACCTTGAGTAATCTATATGTAATTCTCTTTACCTTATCTAGTTCTCATGGCTCCCATGATTTATTGAACATACATCCTTGTGTGTGTGTTTTTATTAGTTTTATTCTGCAACTTGGGGGCATATTAACAAGCCAGGTGATAAAATTATCGCCGCTTTAGCGGCAGAAAACTGCCGCTAAAACGGCGATAATGGGCTTGATAATATGCTCTATGGAATTCCAATTGAAGCCCATGTTAGACGTCCTTCACATTTAACATGGGCTTCAATTGGAATTCCATAGAGCATATTATCAAGCCCATTATCGCCGTTTTAGCGGCAGTTTTCTGCGCTAAAGCGGCGATAATTTTATCGCCTGGCTTGTTAATATGCCCCTAAGTGTGGTCCCTGCCTAACGAAAGGTGAAGTGCTTGCATTCAGATAGGGTAAGATCGCTTTTTTTATACTTTTTACTGAATTGAAGACACTGGTCATATTCCACATTACTAGATGTGTTCCCTGGGTCTGTGTGTGTTCTGTGTCATGTGTGTCTCACTGGTCTGGGTCTCATTTTGTGCATTCACTAATCACAGTGAGCCATGATTTTGCATATGTTATGACTTAGCTAATTTCATAATGCATCATCCTGCCTTTGTTGGAGAGTGTGATTCTGCTTCCCATCATTGTGAAAATTCTAAATTGATGTCTTCCTTTTTTTACAAGTCAGATTTGGTTACCATAACCCTTTAAGGTACACTTCAAACTATAAAGGTGAGTTGTTTGAATGGGTATGTAACTTAATCCATATTCCAATCGTCTATAGATTAGGTAAAAACTGGTCCTGAAGATTTGCCACGATCTCTCATGACTACGCAAGGCTAAAAACATGTTGGACCCTGTTCATACCACTAATTGAGCTGTCTTGCAACATTACATTCTCTGTTTTGATCTATGACAGGAGCACTCACACGTTAAAATAGTTCAAGGGTTCATCCTAGTTATTTTTAGATCACACCTCACACCATTCTACATGCACCACACCCTTTCACAAACTTCATCACAGCATCTTATTTTTAAACACCTCCAGCAAAAAGCCCTCTCATGGGGGCTATTGGACATTGCAGCACCAGCCCAAGGAGGAGCTGTCTGATGATGAAGCATGCCACTCTTTAGGGTGTGTGAGGGCTCTTGCTTAAATCTCAACCATATGTTCCAATTTGATCAACCCCTTCAACTGACAGCCCCCCTTTTCCCATTCTCGCCTCCAAAGGTGCTGCATACCTACTGTGGAAACTTGCATATCGAGGGTGCATGCATGCTGGACCTTAAACATGCTCCCTGTCCCTCCTTTTTTACTTGACTTATGTAAACATTATGGCATGCATTTTATTTAATAACATATCTGGGCAGTAAAACACCTACTAAGTTATTTTTTCAATGTGGCAAGGTAGGTTCTTCCATTGAAAAACATTGAGTTACACTATAAAAACATATCGTGCTTATTAGACCAGTCATCCTTAGGGTGGTCTTCTCCCAAAGTTTTGTTTTATGCTGTAGGAGAGTAGGATCTGCTTCTTATAGTTACCCCCACGTTTTGCTGATGCTCCACTGTTTTTCGACTTAGTCTGGCTGGGATCCTACTAATCAAGACCCCAGCCTAGCTGCTTTCTCTCTAAATTGATTGCATGTACTTTAGGTATGCTTCAGATTGGATTCTGGGGTACCCTTATAAGTCCCTAGTATATGGTATACTATGTACCTAGGGCATAGGTACCCCAGGGGCCTCTCAGGGGCAGCAGCATGTATTATGCCACCCCTGGGAGACCATTCAAAATGACACAACAAGTCTGCTACAGCAGCCTGTGTAAGGTGGGGTATGCACCCCTTACTTAGATATAGGTTCACTATATCTATCCATATCACTGCACATATAAACCTATCAGTCCCCCCTATGGCAGGCCTTATCAATCCTGAAGGCAGGGTGCTGGATTTTATGTGAGAGGGTGCCCATGCAAGAGCAGAGCCCCTCTGCAGCTTTCGTAACCTCTATTCCGGGGTTGTTTATGATGCAGCCTAAAATATACTCTTAAGTGCATTATAACCTCGCGGTAAATACTAACTTTAAAACGGCTGCATGGAAACCTGTTGTGTTTGTTGTCAAACACCTTGGACTCATACTTCCACACCAGTAACTGCTCCAGATGTGCCCTGACTCTTGATTGCTTGGGGAGTCTCCAAGACCTTGCTGGTCCCCAGCGAAGCAACTTTACTCTAACCACGTGGGATGCAGTTGCCAAGGCTTGTTGGTCTCCAATCCGGACACTGACCCCCCAGCACTCGACATCCTTCGTGGGACAGCTCGCCTGTGTACTTTGGTTGTCGTCAACATCTCCTTGTCCCCTTGGCTGCAGAGTCAAGCTTCACCTTTTCGCACCTGAAACACCCGACATCGGTGGACATTCGTCTATTGTACCCCAGGTCACTGGCATGTGACCCAGACTCTGTTCCCTCTGCTTTCAGGTTCTTCACAGCTCCGATCCAGGCTTGAATCACACTGGACACTTCTCCTCTTCACAGCAGCAGCACTTTGCATCATCACGCCATTGAGAACAACAAAGATTCCCGACACCATTTGACACATATGCAACTGGCTTCCCTGGGTGAGGTAACACAAGTACTCCAGTGCTCACATGGGTGCTGGCCTTAGAACCTTCTATGTTTGAAAGGGATTGCTCAAAGTCCTCTACTAAGTGTCCTTCAGCTTTAAAATTCCAACCGCGTCTTTCCCATAGGATTGTACAGAGCTCTCGGCTGTGTTCTCACACTGCACGCGTCCCCCGTCGGTCCCCTGTGTCACTACCTTGGGTGGTTTCTTGGGGTCCCAGTGATTCTACGTGCTCTAGGCACAGTGTCTAGTCAAGTCGTGGTTGTTATACCACTTTCTTAATATATGGTTTGGTCTCCCCCTGGGGCCCACTGTGTATTGTGCTGTTTACTGTCTTTCTAGTGTATAAATACTGTGTGCCTTGCTCTCTAATCTCATAAAGAGGTTAGTAGAGTGTTTAGTAATAAATACATATATTTTATATATATACCTTCTGTGGTTCTCCTTTCATTTGGTCATTCAGGAGGTTATAATCTGGTAAACCAAGCTGCTTTACATTCCTTCGAGACTTAGCCTGAAGGCTGCTCTCCATCACTAGGATAGCTTTCAATAAAGGTTGTATTTAACCTAATCATCAATAAGGGTTGTTTGGACTGGTACAAGGTGCCCACTTTAATTCGTGGGCAGCATAGACCAGACCAACTTCTCACATATGGCTTCACATTTTGCCCAATAATTGTGTTGACCTTAGGACTTTGAGCACTTTACCACTGCTGACCTCTGCTAAAGCGCATGGGCTTCTTCTCTTAACATGTGTGTAGTAGGTTTATACATACTTGGCATGCTTGATTTACCTGTTTGTCCCTTGTAAAGTGATATACCATATACCCAGAGCGAGTAAGTTAAATGCTACTAGTGGGTTTGCAACACTGATTGCACCACACACAGACGTACCCTTTCAAACCTGTCTCAGGCCTGCCACTACAGGGCCAGTGTGTGCTGCCTACTGCCACTTTACTGTGCATTTTAAACGACTTACCAAGCCTTAAACTCCCCTTTTCGTACACATAAACAACCCTTCAGGTATTCCCTATGTAGCCCTAAGGGCAGGGTACTGTGTAAGCAAATGGTAGAACATGTACCTTTATGTTTGGCATGTTCTGGTAGTGACAAACAGCTACATTTGTTTTTCACTACTATGAGGCCTACCCCTCTCATAGGTTAACATTAGGAATTGCTTAAGATACGTTTAAGCTATAATTCATGATAAGGATAGGAATAGTCAGTTCATGTTTTATATCTTTGGCATGGTAATGATAAATCCTCCTTACTGGTGAAGTTGGATTTAATATTTCTGTTTTAGAAATGCCACTTTTAGGAAATGGACATTTCTCTGCAAATGCTGCTTTGTGTGTCTTACAGCCAGTCTCCAATAACCAACTGGGGTGGGTGACTGCAACACTTTGTGCATTCCCTCTAGACAGTCACAAACACAGAAAGGCTAGATAAGTCTGATTACCCATCTATATAGATCTACAAATGAGGGCCCTGCCTGGGCAGGATGGAAGGGAGGGCTAAAGCTACACTGAATAGATAGGGTACTGTCACCAATCAAAGGGCTGATTTACCCCCATAAATAGCCTGGCAGACAGGGCTGGATTGAAAGGCTACTTGTGCACTTCAAACACCACATTTTTAAGTCCCTCCAACTCAACTGCCACTTTTGGGCATAAGTACTTGGTCTCAGACGCCCTAAAAACACACACTACTAGGACTTGTAACTGAAGCTCTACCCGAGAACTGCTGTGCTGCTTTAAGGAATCACCGGGACTGCTGATCTGGAAGGCCTGCTTTTCTTTTTTTGCCTTGCTGCCTTCTGCTTTCTGACTTTGCTGAAGGGGAGCTGGACTCTCCCTTCACTCCAAGTTTGCCCCAAGGACTTGCTGTATTGCCACCTATTTCTTGAGACTCAGGGATATCAAAGTATCTACCCCTGCTCCTGTGGATGGTTCAATGGAAGTGTACCCAGATACTTGCAACAAAGACATCAAGGCATCTCCCCTCTGGGTGTAGCAGAACTGGCACATGGATTTGGTTGCAATAGTAAAATCGTCACTTTGCTTTCAAAACCAACGCAGCGCATTGAGAGCCTGACTCATCGGAAACATGCATCTCTGTAATAGCCGCTCAGAGACATCGTGGCATCCCTCAACTGCATGAAGAAACCTGGCGCATTGGTCTATGGAGCCAAAGCATCTCTGCCCGGATTCCCGCCTTCACAACCGACACATCGCCACCATCATTGTGAAGAAGAATCAACGCATCCACAACCTGTTGTATTGACACTAATGCATCTCGAAGTTGTGACCAGGAAAGGTACTTTGTTCCCCGAATGTCTGTGTGGGTACTCTAGAAGGCTGGTGCTAGATAACGGTTGGCCTGAACTTTGAATTTACACCAGTCCAGCACAATCTCAAGTAATCCCTAGAGTAATATTTACTTCTAAGTGCTATTAGTCACTTATTCTTTTTAAATTTATATCTCAAATTTTTTACATTGGATTTGTATCGGTTTGGTCTTTCTTTGTTCAGAATATAATCATCTTTTTTTCTAAACCTGTGTAGACTCTTATTGTGGTGTATTCATTGTGCTACTGTGATGGTGTGTGTGTTACACAAACACTTTACACATTGTCTCTTTACATAAGCCCAACTGCTCTGTGCCAAGGTACCAGAGGGTGAGCACAGTCTATCTTTTAGTATGTACTTAGCTTAGCCTGACTGCAGGGGTGGTTCCTGCTTGGCCTGGGTGCACATCTCAGCAAGCCAGAAATCCCCGTTCTAACAACACAGAATTTCAGTTTGGGAGCAGCTAGAAAAATGTTTCAAGGACTCCTCTTTATAGTAAGTTAAAATCCAACTTAATGGTTAAATTTTTATGCTATTATTTAGGAAATTACACATTTTAGAAAGTTGTTACTTTTCTACATAATACCGAAAGTGCAATTTTACCAGTGTCCAGTGTCAAATCACTGTTGATGTCTCTCCTGTGGTGAGATGTGTTTTGCTCCCAGACAGTGGACAAAGTGCTTGAGTGTGGGGAAGTGTTTTTGTTCCTAGAGCAGGATGGATTGAGGGCTGTGCTTAGGCCCTTTTTTGAAGTTCAAAGAATGTTTATCCTCATAATAGCAGCTGTAGCTCACACCAGGGCCTGCCTTCTTTTTGTATTCCTCGACAACCCAGCCCTAAACCTAGTGGGAGGGGGAGATGCAACAGCACTTGTTTGGAATAACCACAATAATGGATTTGCATATATCATAGCCATGCCTCTGAGTAGGCGCGGGGAGTCCTGACCAGGGGAAGAAATGTTCTGCCATGTTGGATTTAGGGGAAGAGGTGTTCAGACATTTGCAGTGAAACACACTGGAGGTGCTGCTAAAGTAGATTAGAGTAAAGTCACTCCTGAGAGCGTTTACCACATAGGTCAGGGAGACGCCAGGAGTTTCCCCCACCCACAGGCTGGCTCTGGGCATAAATGTGGCATCCCCTTGCCCCTCTCAGTAAATTCCTGGAACTGTGAAAATCGTAAGGAGGACTGCTCCACTTTCTGAAACCTGAAAGAAGACCGGACCTGCTTGCCTTAAACCAAGGACCCCACAAGTGACTCCAAGGGTCAGCTAGAAGACATTTTGTTTGAGCTTCCAGAGTAGTCTCTCCTTTTAGCTGATCAGTGTTATCTGTACCTCACCTGAGCCCTGCTCCTGACTTCTGTTGGAGTGAAAGCTAAACCCCAAGTTGTGCCCCTCAGGTCCTAGACCTGGTGTTAGAGTGCACTACTCCCCTCCTCAAAACTTCACGAAGTGGGACTTAGAATTTTTTTGCCAAACATTTATGAGATGAGATGTCATCAGTGGTGTCATAAATGATGACATAGACAATGTCATGAGTGACGTAAGAAGTGAGATCAGGAGCACTACATGGTAGGGGCATAACTTATAGTTGACTCTGCTAACTCTTAATGGTGAATTTCTGTAATTCTTTTAGTTTCAAACATTAATGTTGTCACTGACATATTCACCTAACTATAATGTTACTTAAACCGTTGTTTTTTTCAGTGAATATATATATGTAATATTCCATGAGAGCATAGCTGGTTCATCGTAACCAGGGCTCGTCGGGTCAGATTGGTCAGCTGTGCATAGAGATATGAGTTGCTTTTTGAAACCGACATCAACAAATATTTTATTACACAGGTCCAGTTTTCACCCAAAATCACTAAAAAAAAAGCATCCCGTATGGGTCATTCTTAAGAAAGAGATGGAATTGCTCAGATAAAAAGGAACTGGAGGGGTAACTAAATCAAAATTTCTACAAACAGAACAAAGATTTTGGATACAAAGGAAGGAAAAAGGTGAGCTAGAGCTGCACCAGGGCACAAACCTTGATGAGTAAAAAAATGGACTCAAGGTCAGAAAAAGAGGATCAGAAAATAACAATGATATTGGGTTACAGTGAGAAAAATAATCAAATCAATAATATCATGAACAGATAATGGGACATACTTAAAAAAGACCCAGATATTGGAGAGTGACATGACAATAGACCAGATATCTCATACTGGAAGGCCCCTTCACTGAAAGATAAATTAGTCAGGAGTCAGTTTGAAAGATAGAGAACTGAGCCTTGGCTAGCCAAACATCAAAAGGGATTCACAAAATGCAACACATGTAAGGCGTGTAGCATTGGGAAAAGTATTGAAGAGATTTGTGACTTTAAGGGCAAAACTTTCACCATAGATGACAAAATAACATGCAATACCAACTATGTAGTATACATGGTTGAATGTAAATGTGGTTTAAAAGATATAGGTAGCACCATATGCCCATTAAAGAAAAGAATATTAGAACCTACTCGAGCAGTGCAAAATAAAGATAAAAACTATGCCATGGCTAAACATCTAGAAACTCATGTGGGAAAAAATTACATACTATGGCATAGTTTGTGTGCCGAGACATGAAAGGGGTAGTGATAGTACACTAAAACTGAGGCGCTTAGAATCTCGATTGATTATACAATTTGGAACACAACAACTACCTGGATTAAACAGGGATGAAAGGTTATATATACATCTATAACCCAAAAATCTGATATTGTCAATGGGCAATGTAAAAGATTTGCTATCGTATAACATCCTATTGAAAATGTGTGATGAGGTTGAGTGGCAAATGAGGACAAAGGATGTGGGGCTAAATTAAATGAGAAAATCACTAAATCTATATATTAGGGATGTTGATATATAAATCATTAAAGAAACCACCAGGAAGTGAGAATTAATGAAATGGTGTAATATGTAAAATTCCTCAAATAATCATACCTTGTTATAGGCACTTAGCCTAAAAATGCAGTACATGCAGGGGATGTTAAAATAGAATACACCCATAGATAGAAGGGCACTAAGCCTAGTATAAATGGTATATATATATATATCAATGGGATAATGCACACAATGTTTAGAATTCAAATAAGATCAAATCCCAATAGAAATCAAAATGATTGATTTACTCAGTAGTAGTAAATCCCACATCATGTTAAAATCAACTCATGTGAATAATAATGCCGATCTAGTCCTCCTAATCACTGATATGCTGAAAAATAAGCAAGATGCTGTTTCGAATTAATTGCTATGTGTTGTTTGCAATCTATGTTCTGTTCTAAACTACATATCCCACAATGCTACTCTATCAGCCTAGTGGGCATGTTTGTATAGATGAGAAATGAAGAAAGGACTCACCTAACTGTGATCAAGACTCTTTAGTCGAAATTCTTTGTTGGCGTAAATAAATCAAACTGGATACTAAACTCCTGGAGTGCGGCATATATTCTTTTAGTAATAACATTGCAAGAGTGGGCGTGAATGTTAGTACTGGCCATGAGCACATTGTAATGGGAATCATTTGATGTGGAAAATAAATATATATATATATTTGATTTTCTTTCACTGAAAAAAGCCAAAGGTTGCAGGGAGGTTATAGTTAGGGTCAGATTTCACTTGTAAAAGAACAGAAGAATTCTGCAGTTATAGGTAACTAAGCTAACTATGACTTACGCCCTTGCAATGCACTATTTACAATCTCACATATTACATCACTCATGACATTGTCAGTGAGATCACTGATGACATCAACCATTGATTGTGAGTGTTTTCTAAACATATATGAGTGTTAAACATATATACAAAGGAACTACAAAAGTTAACTTAGGATACTTTGTGTATTATTAATGAGTGACACTATTTCTAACACATATTGCTCGCTGTGCAGGTTGATTCTATCTAGCCTGGCTGATGAGGGATGATTCCCCAAAACCAGACCCAGGATTCTCTTTTTTTGTCCAGGGAGGACCTGGCTTGTCAGTTCAGGCTGGACTATTCCCATCAGTAGCAGGTTTAAGACTGATTTGCCCTCTGATGAGAGTTCAGTGGCATGGGTGCCTCATGCAAGTTGCTTTGCGTCACTTTAAGGCAGTGTCAATTACTGTCAGAGGGTCAGAAGTGAGTGACCTGCACATGTGAGTGGAGACAGACCTTGGTGCATTTAGAACATGTCTCTTCATGTCCTCCACTACTGCACTACCCTGCTTTCAGTCACCTTGCCTCAGACATCACCTCTCTGTTCCCTATTTTCTCATTAGCATCTCCTCGCCCCTCTCAACTCCATCTGTTGGTGTCTCATTCTTATCTGTATGAATTACCTCATCTTGGTCTTCTTCATCCACCTCACAGGCATCTGTTGAGCCACCCAGACACATATCTGTCCATATACCAGCCTCTTTCAACAACCCGCCCACCAATATCCACTAATTCATCCATTCACTCAGTGTCACTGTTAGAAATGGGGTTTCTGGTTGGCCAGGGTATACACCTAAGCCAGGCAGAACCCACCACTCTTGTCAGGGTAAGGGAGTTACACAGCCAAGATGACCCCTGCCCACCCCCTTGGTAGCTTGGCAGAGCAGTCAAGCTTATCCCAGAGGCAATGTGGAAAGTGTTTGCACAACACACACACATACCAGTGACACACTAGGCACACCACAAAAGAGACTCCACACAAGGTAACATAAAAATATCCTTGTATCATGCACCAAAACATGTTAGACCACAATACCATAAATTAATACTTGCTTTGCACATGAATCACTTTGTAAAGAAATAACATTGTCAATTAGGCAAACATATCACTCGTAATGCAAATGAGCCAGTGTACGCACCTTGTACAGAAATCACTTTGTAAGAGGAGTTATGTCAGTCATGAAAAGATAAAATCACTTGTAGTGCACTGAAGTTAGCAAACGTATCTTGCTCATAAATCACTCACAGCACATGTATTACCTCATAGTTATCCGGCCAGGCCCTGAAGCTAGGCCTTTCAATAAAGCTGAGCGGGTAGGGGAACTACCAGCTGGTTGCAACCAGCCCTACCCTATTAATGTTGTAAAAAACTAGGCAAAGTGTTCCTTCCCCTGAGACCAGCACTTCGGAGCTTGCCATTTGCAAGCACACTCTCCTAGTGTGCTTGCGCTAATCAGTGCAGTGGGGCTGCCGGACCGTACCTTACTAGAAGTTGCAGGAGACTGGAGATACGGTCATTGTCCCGGTGGAATCCTATCTGTGGGGAGGGGCGGAACATGACTGCCCACATGGGGAGCCTTCCTGGGCTTGTCGAGATGGAGGCACAAGGGTCTTTGAGTATCTTGGCCTGTAGGCTGGGTACGGCGGGGAGGGTCCTGTGTCCCTAGGCAAAACCCACACCCCAGAGCAGTTGATCGCAGCCCTCCGTGCTCCACCCTCTTCCAGGCCTCAGTCAAAACGACCTGGTTTGCCTTGGCAATGACAAGGAAGGCTCCTGCTGGCCAGAAGCACCCCTCTGTGTACTGTGTAGCTTTTCTGCCCCATGAGGCAGCTTGCGGAAGCAAAGCAAGCCCGGTGGCTTCTTTGATCACACAAAGTGCCCGGTCACTCTTGCAATAAATGCACAAACTCCTCCTCAGTGCAAGGGAGTTCCAACCAACACCAGGGATTCCAAAATAAAGCTAAGCCACAGAAATTCAGAAGTAAAGTGTAGCACAGATAATGAAGACTTTGATGTTCCTCAGTCTTCTGAAACAGCCGTCAGCACACACAGTCCCTTAGAGATTTATTTCCCATGCAGGATACCACAACAGGGAAAAAAGTCATTTTCCACCACCACAGACAGAAGCAGCAAATGCAGGCCTACCTATCACTCAGACAGAAAGGGCAGCACTCCTCACATAGTCCTTCTGCTCTTCTTCTTTGCAGGGTCTTCTTGTTTCTGGAAGTAATTAAAAACTTTGGGTTTTAGGTCCAGTACTTATGTCTCATTTTGTGATTGGTATCTTTGTGGCAAGGGTCTCTGAACCCAGTCCAAACCAGTCCTGGCCTCCTTGGAACAGTATGACTGCAGGAGGTGGAGCCAGCATTGTGAAAAAGGAGACACAGCCTATTCAGGTGCAAGCAAATCTCCTCCCATCACTCTAAATGTAGACCAGCTCTATTCAGCCTAGCGATGAGTCACCCAGGCAAAGCAGGGCCCACCTCAACCCTCCTCAGTGACTGTCTAAAGGGAATGCACATCCCCAGCTCCTGTCACTCCAAACCAAGACAGGGAACAGTAGAACAGGCAGAAGCACATTGGATGGTTAAACAAGAAAGTGCACACTTTCTAAAAGTGGTACTTTCAAACACAGTTGTTAAAAAACACCTTTACTACCAGGTTGGCATGGCAGTTCTGGGATGCTTTTACAGGGCTACTCATGTGAGTGGTACAAGCAGTGCTGCAGGCCCACTAGTAGCATTTGATTTCCCGGCCCTGAGCACACAAATTTTACTAGAGACTTAGCAGTAAACCATATAGGCCCATTGTGGATAACCAATCCGATTGATAATATATCCAGGGATCACTTGCACTTTGACACTGATCATCAATGGCAATGTGCCTAAAGCATCTAAGCCAGCAAAAACGACATTCAGCACAGCATTAAATAAAACATACAGGAGGTAAGGGTAAAAAGTCAGGAGGAACCATGCCAAGGATGCTAGGTCTAAAAGTCACCATCCACCCACCGACATTCTCTCTCTTTCTCTCAATCTCTCTCTTTCTCCTCGTCTTTGTTGTGCTTGAGTTTGACTGCTTGCACCTCTCTTGTACAAACACTGTAAGACTAAGCAGCCCCATTAATATAAAATGAAGCAGTCCAGTGTGCAGTGTCTTCCCCGGCCTCGTGCTTGGTGTTTGAAGACACAGACACTTTGGTGGGGCCTCTCTCTTGGTGTCCACACTCTAGGCCATAGACAAGCATGGTAGCTAACAGGGACAGCTGACATGAACTACTGCAAACAGGGAAGGTTCCCCTGGCCCCAGTTTAGTATTACAAGACAGATATAATTGTGGCACATGGGATCCCTCTGACTCCTGTGCCTCTGTGCCACTGCATCTGCTGCACATATGCCAGCTAGGCACCTCTTCAACAGCAATCCTCACCCTCCACCCCTATCCAACTCCCATGAAAAGGGTCCATCAGCAAATGCTCTTGTTATCTTAATGCCTTGTGACCTTTAAGGTGCAGAAATTGGACAGACCTTTGCAAAGCACTCCCCACATGCGAGAGCCACTAGCGAGGAACCATCTCCTGCATGCCTGGATCACAGGCAAGATGTGCTGGGCTTAAGGTCAGTTCCAGCACTCGCAAGGATGGAAGCATTTGTTAATCTGCTGTCGCTCAGATTTCAACACCCTCACCCTCACCACATACACACCCCACCCTGACAAAGGTCCGGCCCCATACACCAAGCAACCCAGGGGGCTCTGATGTGCGGCACACAGGGATGTATCATGGCACATGAACACAAAGTCCTCACTGTGATTCTCTATGTGATGTTACCTGAAATGTCCCCACCTGGGAGGATGAAAGGATGAGTCAGCCCTGCAGTGGTTCTAACTTGGTTTGAACATGGTCTCAACCCACTGAACTCATTTAGACTTTGTAAAAAAAATAAAAATTCACTGAAAAAAACAAAGGTGACAGTGACATTATAGTTAGGAAATAGAATGTAAAAAAACTTAGAAATTCAGTGAAAAATTTTAAGGTTACAGGGGTGTTATAGTTAGGCTCAGATTTCACTCTTACAAAACCAGTAAAATTCAGCAGTTCTAGTTAGCTGGGCTAACTATAACTTACAACTCCGCAATGCGCTGCTTATGACCTCGCATATTACGTTACTCATGACGTGTACAGTGACATCACAGATGACATTATCCAGTGAGTGTGAGTGTTTTCTAAAATGTTTATGAGTGCTAAACATATATAACAAGGTACTACAAAAGTTAGAATAGTATTCTTTGTGTACTACTGATGATTGATACTATGTCTAATATATATTATTCAAGTGGCTGTCTAACTGTGTTTATCCATGTAAGAGTGGGTGTCTGACTGCCTATAAGGTTTTTGAGTGGGTGTGTCAGTGGCTGTATGGGTATATGAGTAGGTGTCTGAGTAACGGTGTGAGAGAGTGAGTGGTTGAATAAGTAGGTGTTTCAAAGACTGTATGGGTGAGTGAGTGTCTGGTAAAAGGCTGTGTGGGTGGGTGAGTGGGTATGTAGGTGCAGCCTGGGAGAGTAAATGGGTGTCTGAATGGCTGTATGAGTGAGTGAATGGCTGTATAAGTGGCTGTATGGGTTAATGAGTGGCTGTTTGAATGGATGTTTGGTGAAGTCAGTGGCTGTATTGTAGAGTGAGTGTCTGTGTGAATGGCTGTATGGGTGAGTGAGTGGGCGGATGTGTGATTGCTTGTATTGATGTGTGAATGGGTATGCCACCTGAATTTCAGTCCTGAAGAAGACCAGACAGTCCAAATATTTGCCCACATTTAAAACTTCAACATCTTCAAGGTTCATGCTTGAACTGTACTTACCTAATTTATGGAAAAAATTATTAAACCATTATTTTTCCCAGCTGAATGCTGTACTAAAAACACAGCTACATTTTGTGATACGTATACACACTCTCACCGAGTTGTATTCTACATTGTTTCACTACTATCGCAACTAACAAACATTGCACAGCTTCACTTTCTTTGTTCTCTGTAGAGCACATATTTTATTCATGAGTCATTATTGTTTATTACTTAATGAAAATTCCCTTAAACATCTAGTAAGTTTGTGTGATTTCATTTATTGTCCATACTGTGAGGACTTCTAACCTGCCTCCGCTCAGATGTTAAATAAATTATATGAAAAGATCAGAGAGAAGCACTGCTCTTTATACAGTATATGTTTCCTAGTATATACTAGCCTGGACAGTGAACTCTGGTCCATTCACGGAGTTTTCCACACTCCGCTGTCCGCGAAACTTTGCATAGTGCAGTGATGTTTTTTCCCGGCACACGCTTGTGAACGGTAAGTTTGCGAGCACGAGCTGCAGCTTAAGAAGCATTTCTACCTGAGCAGCAGGCAAACCAGCATGAATGGCAGTTTGCACTCTACTCTGCCACTTGCGGAACTCATCGGAATTTTTTTGTCACTTCACAGAGTTCCGTGTAGCAAAACTCCACGAACTGCACCCTGGGTTAGTATATACTTGTATTTTAACCTGACCCTAAGGAATCAGTTACAGTAAAAAACACACAACCTGGTTCCAACTAATCTTTTTTATGGAACCAGACAATACCGACCTCACAATGATTTCCACTGCACGCCTAGGGTTCTGCATATTTCTCACTTAGATGGTGGCAATTTTCATCTTGGTAGCCTACCAAAATGGCTCCTGTTTGAATTAAACAGTACGGTTCCTGATTACAACTCAGTTACTCTCTAATCACTCACTACAACTCGCTTACTAATACATTTCTATTCCCTGATAAACTCACCCTTCCTCCTACCAATGTTGTCACCAATCCTTCCATCGAAACTGCCACCTTCCCCGACGACTGGAAACATGCTGAGATCAACCCCCTGCTGAAGAAGCTGTTCTCAGACTAACCCCAGACAGTGCTTGCGGAGTGCAACTACGCGGAGGTCACGGAGTTTGGGGGAAACTCCGTGGAACTCCTCTCCGCTCCGCCACCTACCTCCAGCCCACCTAAATTAAAATACTACTGACAACATAATTTAAAAAAAAAAGTCACTTACCTTATTGCGGTGTCCCTGGGCTGCTCTCCTCCTCCTCGCCAAACAGCTGGCATGAAATGCACATGTGCGTGCATGAGCATTTCTCACAAAGAAATGCAAATGCGTGCGTTCATGCGCAGCTCGTGCAAGATGTACAGCGAGGAGAAGTAGGGCAGCCCGGGGAGGCCGCAATACAGATAAGTGACTGTTATTCTTTTAAAATTATATTGTCAGTAGTATATTATTAGTTGGGGTGGAGGCGCGGGGCTACTTTAGTGGGTGGGGCTGGCTAACTTCGATCTCCTGTGTAGTCTGAGTTTTTTTCCCTACTCCGCGTTCTCAGTGGAGTGCGGAGTAGGGAAATCTCTGCAGACTCGGCTGGCGGAGCAGAGTTCTCCGCCTGTGCGTACCTCAGACCCGACAGACCTCAAGAACTTCAAACCCACCTTCCCTTCCCCACCTAGGTCATCAAGAAGGCCATCAACGCCCAACTCTCCAAGTTCATACACGTGAACCACATCCTGGACACCTCTCAATTGGGCTTCCGAAGCAACCACAGCACCGAGACTGCACTCCTCGCCGCCACTGATCACATCCGCTACCTCCTCATCCAGGGTGAGGATGCAGCCCGTATCCTACTGGACCTCCCAGCTTCCTTCAACACCATCTCCCACCGCATCCTAATCATGAGACTCCACAACACCGGCATCCATGACAAGGCACTGGACTGGATACACTCCTTCCTCACCGGCTAGACTCGGTAAGTTAGACTACTCCCTTTCCTCTCAGAACCCACAGAGATCAGCAGTGGAGTACCCCAGGGTTTCCACCTGAGCCACACCCTCTTCAAGAACTACATGACCCACTCGCAGCCATTGTCAGAAGCCACTGACTCAACATTGTCTCCTCACCAAAGATATCCAGCTGATCATCACCAACGAACCCTCAACCGCCAGAACCACCTTCCATAGCAGAATGAAGGCCGTTGTTACCGGGATGAAAAACAGCTGCCTCAATTTCAACCTGGACAAGACCGAAGTACTCATCCTGAGACCCATACCTTTAGCCTGGGTCGACTCTTGGTGGATTCATCGCTCACAATGAACCGTTAAATCAACGCAGTTTCCTCAGCCTGATTCAATATGCTCCACCTGCTTCAAAAGACATTTAGATGGACCCTCATAGAATCCAGAAAGACAGTCACCCGTGCACTCATCACCAGCAGACTCAACTACAGCAATGCACAAGAATGTTCAAAAGGTTACAGCCAGACTGGTCCTAGATATCCCCCACCGCAGCCACATCATTCAAAACCTCCAACAACTCCGCTGGCTCCCAATCAATAAGAGAATCACCTTCAAGCTCCTCACACATGCCTACAAAGCTCTCCACAACGAAGGACCACCATTCCTGAACCACAGCCTCACATTCCACGTACTCGCCAGTCAACTCCATTCAGCCCAACTTGCCCTAGCCTCCATCCCCAGGATCCACAAGTCCAGAACTGGAGAAAGTTAATTGTCATACCTCACCCCCAAGACATGGAACACCCTGCCCCTCCACCTCAGGCAATCCGCGTTGCTGACCCAATTCAAGAAGGACCTCAAGACCTGGCTCTTTAAATAATCCTCTACCCAGAGGAACCAGCAGCACCCCAGCGCCTTGAGACCCTCATGGGTGAGTAGTCGTGCTTTATAACTCGCTGATTGATTGATTCCTGGCCTACCTTAACCTCTCCAGAAATATATTTCATCCTGTCCAACGAGCTATAAAATAATTTTAGTGAGAACACTGTAAGCATACTTCTTTGTTTCATACGGCTGTTTCTATGTAAGTCCCTTCACTGCTCACTGGGCTAGATCTGAGCTATATACATACCCCGAATTTGAAAAAAGAGCATTGTGTATAACAGATGCTGAAGCCTGATAATCTCTATCTCTAAAACTTTACCTGTACTTAAAGACATACAAACATTATTTATTTGCAAACATCAGGTATAGTTCAGTGTGATGTGTACTCTGAGGGAATGGTGGCACACAGTAAAACTAAACCCTGGTAAAGTTAGCTAAGGCAACCATTCAGATATCATCAAATCAGGTAGGGTAAACAACCAACCCTTAAAACAAATTGATGTCTAACTATCATTTAGGTGACACATTTATGAAATTCTTCTTTCATGTGTTTTCAAAAGTGTAATTTGTTATGTGCGAAACATCAAGTTATGGCATTTTTTTAAATGACAGCAGGTCCTATTCATTCTTCATATTAAATTAGGACTTGTCAGACCATGAACAATAAAATTATCAACTGCAGAAAAATAATGAATGCCTTTGAGCATGGTAAAGATATCGGTGAATGCGTGTTGCTTTTTTGTGTATGTGATTTATAATCACTCTAAACAAAGTTGGCACTAAGCGTTAAAATAATTTGTTATAATAAATATATGACAGACTTGTGCCACTTTACTGCATTTGGTACTTGACACAAGTGTTTTCTCGTTACTTACCCTTTGCTACCTGCCCTTTGTATCTCGGCCTTTTAATCATGTATCACTAGATAATTAGTTGTAATATTTTTGATGTGTCAGTTTTTCAAGTTTTAGAATTTGCAGACAATGTGTTTGCTTCTACGTAAAGTAGAGATAATTTTAAAAATGATCAAAACGATGCATTTTCTCAAAACTTAAAATTGTATTCGCCAACGCTGATCTTACATAAAGGACATAAATGCAGACATTTCAGACATGGCTTCCCCCGGTGCTATGCTTTGTAACTTTAGATAATTGGGGTAAGATGTACTAACATTTCACAAAATGCAGCACAGCAAGGCACCTTGTTGTGCTGCTTTGTATGAAAGGGTAACATCAGAAATGCACCATATTTACAAAGATATGGTGCATTTCTGCTGCCTCCTTGCGTTTGCTGCCTAGTGCAAACACAGAAACCCTTGCACCATGGTGCAGGAGTGTCTGCGTTATGAGCAGGATTGTATTTGTTCAGGAATAGACACCTTCCTGCACAAAAACAATCTTTAAAGCAAAGGAAATAAAGCTATTTCTCGTCAGTACACCTGGGTCTGGGAGGAGCACCATTTTGATGCATTACTAGGTTTACAACTGTATGTAAATCTGTGAATGCGTAAAAATCCATAGGTGGATGCATGAGAATGCCCACGCTCCACCCAAGGAACGCCTCCCTTCACCAAGATGATGCAAGGCAGCAAAATGTACAGCCTTGTGTTACCTTGGATTTATTAAAACATGCAAAGCCATTGCATGATTTGAATATAATTGCATGTCACAAAAAAACACACACTGAATACATTTGTGGGGGTGATATGAGTTTGAATCCACCCTGACTAAAGCCTAGGACCATTCAGACCAACAGTATAGGGCTAAAACTTGTTGGTGTTTTAGAGTCATAGGGCCATTACTTCCTTTCAACCCCTAACATAGTTTTTAATCTTTCCCATCCACCCCACTAATAAAGGGATACCATGGGAGTATATGAGGAATTATGATCATTAAAGTTGTGCCCACTATTTATTTTCTTCAGTGGAGCTCCCTGGAATATGGCCGAGCCCACCCTGGCATTCAGGAGCCAAGTTGAACCTGATGATGAATCATGCCACTACTAAAGTTGGTAAGTGTTATATAAAAAAGGGAGTTTTCCCTTCCCTGCTCTTAGAGTGGTGCTTAGGTTTGGCATGTGATCCCATTGTTTCCTTACACATACGATGAAACTCCAGAGGGGACATCCAGCAGAAACTCGCAGTGAAATGTGCACTGGTGTGCCAAAGGCACGCCTGACTGCACTTGTCTGCACTCGTCTGCGCCCAATGCCAGGAACCCTAGCCCAATGACCATCTAACCCAATACCACCACAGACACCACCAAAGCCAATAAATGCCTCCACTACTTCTCCACCATCCTCCGTGACCTCAGCAACACACAGAGGCAAACACGCTGCAGCTGCGCATCGCCCAGCATCACAGTAGGACCTTTCTCCTGCACCCATTGCGATTTCACCTGCAAGACTTCAGATGCCATCACTACCATCTCCAAACAACCGATGCATCACCATCACTCCACACCAACGGTCTGCCACACTCATCAATGTTCGACCCCTCAGGAAACACTCCAGCAAAATTTGGAAGCTCCTAAACAGCAACACACCCACCCTTCTCTTCCTGACCGAAACATGGTTTAACCCAGCCTCCAACCCTGACATCACCGTAGGCCGCAGGCCTGTCTACAAAATCATACACCAGGACCAAACCCAAAAACCAGGCGAAGGACTCAACATCATCTGCAAAAACAGTCTTGACTGCATCACCAGCCTCATGGAACACCTCCACATCAAAATACAAATGGACTACATCACCAACCTTAAGGGAACCCTCGCAAACCAACCCCTGGGACCAAGTCGCAGATTTCATCGCTCCCCTCTACATCAGATTAACCCCCTACATCCTCCTCGGGGATTACAATTTCCACCTGGAAGACACCACAGACCCAAACTCCAAAGCCCTCCTCGACAGCCTCAGCAACTTTGGACTCACCAAGCTCATCCAAGGACCAACCCACACAGCAGGCCTCACCCGTTTTTTCCCTCCAACAACATGATTACCACCACCTACATGGTCCCTCTCTCCTGGTCTGACCACTACATCATACATTTCAAGATACCTGCCCACCAAGCCACCCCACCAGAAAAAAACCCAAAGCACCATCAAGACACTCAGGGAAAATATCCAAAGAAAACTGGACCAAGCCCTACAGGAGCACCCATGTAACTACACTGGGAACCTCTTTGTTGACACCAAGCTGGTCAATAAATGGTTTGCTGACTGCACCAACCACGCTGTTCCCACCACAAACAAGACCTCCAAAAACAACAAACAATCCAGCTGCTACAGCAACAACCTCATGAAGTCAAAGCACCACTGCAAACAACTTGAGAGAAAATAGAGACTCAACAAAAATACTACTGCAAGATCCACATGGAAAGCCGTCTTCAACCTCTACCACCAACAACTACGAGACGCAAAGAAAAAGGCTCTAACTCTCAGACATGAAGCCAGATCCAACAATTGCAAAGAACTCTTCACAATCATCCACAATCATCAAGGAGTTATCCAATCCCACAGCTCCCAAAAAACTACATCATCCCTACCAAAGCACTCTGCAATGAACTCTCACTACTCTTTAAACTGAGTACCAAGATCTACAATATATTTGACCTACAGCATATCGATATGAACTCCCCCGAGAAGTCAACCACCTCCTCCATCACCAAACAGCAGCTAGCAACTAGAAGCCGCTCTTTAATGAAGAGATCACTACCCTGATGAACAGCATCAACTCAAACCCCTCCTCAGGCCCATGCCCCCACTTCGTATACAACCTTGGAAGAACCATCATCTCCCCCTCGCTCACCGCTATCATTAATGCCCCCTGAAGCACTGCCACCTACCCGTCTTGCTCGAAAAATGCAGACATAAATGCTCTACGGAAGAAACAATCAGCGGACCCCAACACCCTCAGCAGGAACAAACTCATCTTGCTCCTGCCTTTTCCAACTAAAGTCAGAGAAAGCCATCAAAGCTCAAATCACAGACCATCTAGAACTCCACCAACACCTAGAAAGCTCCCAATCAGGCTTTTGCATCAACCATCGCACAGGGACAGCCCTCATTGCATCTACCAATGACCTCAGACGCATCCTCGATGCAGGAGAAACAGCCCCACTCACCATCATTGACTTCTCCACAGCTTTCGATACGGTCCCCCAGAAGTAACTCTTCAGAAAGCTTCAGCTCTTCAGTATCTCCAGACTGGCCCTATAGTGGATATTCTCCTTCCTCACAGACAGAACTCAATGAGTTAAACTTCTTCCCTACACCTCAGAACCCAAGAAACTCATCTGCAGAGTCCCTCAAGGATCAACACTCAGCCCAACACTCTTCAACATCTACATGCCTCTTGGTGACTTTCCGAACTTGGCCCCCCTACCGACCCCTGTGGACCATGCCAAGAATCTCTGCATCATCCTGAACACCAACCTCTCACTGAGCAGACAGATCAACGCCATCTTCTCATCATGCTTCCACATCCTGCGAATGTTACACAAGATTTTCAAGTTGATCCCACTGAGCACCAGATGAATGGTCACCCAGGCTCTTAACACAAGCACACTTGATTAAGGGAAATGCCCTCTACATTGGAATCCCAACCCATGTCCTGTGCCAACACCAAACCACCCAGAACACCACTGCCAGACTAATTCTAAACAACCAATTAAATAACCACATCTCTCCACACCTAAACAATCCCCAATGACCACAGTCCAGGAAAAATGGAAGTTCAAGCTACTCCACTCTTCAAAGCTCTCCACGACACCAGTCCAGCTAACCTCAACCACTGCCTCAACTTCTACTAACCCACCAGACACCTTTGATTTGCATCCCATGCAAGAGAACACCTCCATCACATCAAGAAGACCAGAAGTAGAGGACGCTCTTTCGCATACCTCACAGAGAATACCTGGAACGACCTCCTGAAACATCTCAGAACTTCCCTCATGGACTTCAGCAGGAACCTCAAGATACAGCTCTTCCAGACGCAACATGCATGATCTCCTCCTCCCCCCTCAGGCCTGCCCAACTCAGCGCCTGGATAGCCTCACAAATTCACATAACATAACACTACATTATTCACAAAGCATAGGTTAATCCAAAATGTGCTCCTACTTAGTAAAGACGCTTAATTTTCACAATTCATATGTGCCTGATTTACCAGATGCAGACTATGTGAATAAAGGTGATGTGCTGGTTTGTATTTTATGCTATTGCCACGACATGTATGCAAACTTGGGAATATTATTAGGCATTATAGAATTGGGATACATCATGGGAGTTCAAGAAGAGTCCGTGTGCAGGCAATTCTAATAATGGTCAACATCCACAAAACAGCAAATAGAACCGCAAGATACACTTAACAGGAGCACACGATGTACTCATTCTTTTCTTGCAATAAACGCTGTTTTTTTTCAAACGGACATATGTCAATTATGTTGCCTGGAAAAATAGACGAGACAATTGTAAAGCGTGTATTTCCCCCCCCCAAAAAACCTTGATTTCTAAAATGTGCATTTTATATAGTACAGATAAAAACTCACGTTTTTATTTTGCTCATTGAAGTGCCATTCTTTCAAAGAGCAATACATACACTTGCAAGTGAATAATTTAAAAATATGTCTTTGTGCTGACAAAAATACAAAACATTTTTCATAGGCTTACATGCTACACTGATATATGAACGTGGTAGTCACCCAAGTAAATCGCCCCCATGAAGTCTAAATGGAAATATATCAGGACAAAAACTGGAAAGGAGGCGTGTATAACAGAATCTAGAGCCACAGTATATTATTTGATTTGTCAAAGAAAATTATCGCAGCTAATTGACTCTTTAATACATTTGGGCCAGGAGGCGCTCCCCATTTTTCATATTATGCAGGCGCAACACTTCTTAGCTCTGTAGTACTGAAGAACCACGGTTTAAATTGATAGTTCGCTGCAACCCATTGCATCTCAACAATAAATGTGTCGAGTCATGTTCTATCAAATCCGCAGATTAATGTTTAAAGAGTTGCAATGTGGTGAACCGCACAAATGTTCACATTTTCTTGTCAATGCAATGAAATATTTTATTGAATATTAAATACTTCAACCGTTTCGAAATGCTCAAACTGTGTAAAACATTTACCAGTTTAATCTCTCCTCCAGATAAAATTAAATGATTAGATTAGGGAAGCAGCGTGATTTTTGATGCATGGTCCAATATTTAATATATGTGAACAAATTGTAAATAGACATTTGGTCAGAAAAGACCAGACGAGAACATTTTATTACTTTTTTCTTTTTTTAATTAGGGGTTTCCGTTTGACAACTGCTGCTCTATTGGATTTATGCAACAAAACAATCCATTCAAATGAAATTACATTTGAATCCAACCACATGATTTGAATTTAAACGAGGTTGTGTCTGTGTGATGTACTTGGATTGTTAATCATTTTTTGTGTTCTTAAAAGTGAAGAACTTAGAGGCATATCAGCAACGAGGCGAAATAAAATTATCGCCGCTTTTGCGTCTGTTTTCAGGCGAAAAGCGGCGATAATTTTATCGCCTAATTAGCACGGTCACGCTATCGTGTGAAACCTTGCATTAGCGCCCAGATTTTTAACGCCCAGCTTTGCATCTCTAATGAGATGCAAAGTGGGCGTTCCTGACCTGACATGACTGGAGAAATGTCGCTAAGCGACATTTCTCGTATCATCAAGCCCCACGCTATGAAGCATAGCGGCAAGAAAAGTAACGATAACTACTGTTATTGCTACTTTCCTGCCTGCTTCAGGACTGACTTAGCCATGATATCCTATGTAAGGTGGATATCATGGCTAAGTATGCCTTGCCCTATCAGCAAGCTAACGCCAAACTTCATGAGATTATCGCTGGGTTTCCAGCGATAATCTCACGTTTGGCAGTTAGCGCTAGGATTTTTATCACTTTTGAGATAAGCGTTGCTAATAGCACGCTATCTCAGCGATAAAAATCCACGTTAGCCAGCGATAATTATCCTAGCGCTAAGTGCGCTTAGTGATAATTATCGCCGGTTGTTGCTGATATGCCCCTTAGTGCTGGGAAAATCATTATTGAGGTGAACAGAGGACACTTAAGACTGACTAAGAATTGCAGATTCTCCTAGACAGTTGTGAAGAAGACTCCTGAATTTATTAGACATAACAGAGACAAATATTATGCAGTATACTCACTTACTGTATTATTTTCACAGCATTTTAACATACTATAAAACCCACAATCCTGTAGTCCTAAATAGAAAATAACATAAACAGTTACGTAGTATAAATAGGTCCCATTTCAATCACGGCATTCTCTTTTCTTGATTTGCCCAGAAGAAAATTCTCAAAGTCCATGTTCAAAATGAAATACCAAAAACAACAGAAAACCCAGGAGTAACCACATTAAGTTCACTTTACCCTTGCATATCTGTTCCTGAATCCAGAATTCAGCATCCAAATGCTCCAGTGGATTGGTATCCTCCATGTCAAGTTTTCCAGGTATATGCCTGATTCTGTGGCAGGACTGGAGACGAGGATTAGGCTCAACTCTCTTCGTTTTATTTTACAGCAGCCTTAATAAACAGAACTTTCAAAACCTTGGCCTACATATCCCATGAGTCCAAAATAACCACAAAGTTCTGCAAGCAGAACGTCCATCCGATCAGGGGGCTTCCTCTGACACAACTGTCGCTTCCCAACACCGGACTTCCTCTTTCTTCGCTGCTGCAGCCTCCTGAGATAAGTGTGGAGGGGCTCTCCCCTCCCTTTCTTTCATTCTTTCCTCAGTTAAACAATATTTGTATGTGTTTTGTATGAATCGCGGTGTAACTTTGTGTGCTGATTAGGTGAGAGGTGATTATGCGGCGCCGGCAACCTCTTCTCTGCGGTGGCCGCAGGAATGCTCTGTCGCTCCTCCACTGACGCGTTTGGTGGTTGTGTTTACTCAGGGCTCTGGAGGGAGCGGCGGCCCTCTGGCCGCTAGAGGGCGCGCCTCGTTGCTGGTCCTGACACGGAGCCCGCGAGACGGAGAGCGTGCGGTCCTCTTAATCTGTCCCGGCTGGCCTGGAGCAAAACACCCTACGGGATATGTCGGGTCATCGACCTTGTGTTTTTTTGTGGCAAACTGGCCCAGCTTAGGTGAGCAGATTCTCTACTTTACTTGTCCAGTGTATTATAAGGGCGCAAGGTCTGTCTGGGTTTACTGCCCTATCCATCAGCTCCCTAACCCCTCAGCCTCGTAGAAGGTACCCGGGGGGCTCTGGCCTGTCTTAATACTTACCTCTGGGAACCCCACACATTTACCCCTCTTACGTGGTGGGTGGACACCCTTCCCCTGTTTTTTCCTCCAGTCGATTGTGACTATCCTTTATTAAGATGGAGGATTTTGGGGACTACTATGAAGAGGACAAGGAGGTTCAATATTTCCCAGTCACTGAGGATTTTTGTGACCTGGTCAATGCCTCTATCGTCAGAGCGGTCTTGGATGCCATGGCTCCTCTGGAGAAGAAATGTATGTATGTGGCGCAAAGGTACCTTCAACCCCTCGCCCTGAGGGAAGACAATCCTGGGCCTTCGGCCTGCACCTCCAGAGAACACCATTGCCTTCCCGAGAATACACACAAACACTCCCTTTCCGAAGGGGTAGATCTTGACGCCTTTGCCAGATTAAAGAAGGCGTTTTTTGGGGGCGAACCCACCTCCCCCCAGTCGATGCTCCAACTGCTCCCCAGCCCTTGGACACCCAAATCCCAGACATCTCCCCACTGGACGATTCCCCTAGGTGATCAGACGGTGACTCAGACTACAAGAGGTCCTGGAGACCGTCCCCTTGCCTTCTAGCCCCTGACCTCCCTTAGGGGCGAGAGCTGCCGACCTACCAATCGGACCTTCTAGATCCAGAGGAGTTACTACACCCCCGCTCCTCGGAATGGGTCCCATGCGACAAGGTGTCCAAATATGTGGCCGGGAGACTGCGTAAGCCTCTGGACCAGGAAGTTCACTCCCGGCTCATGGCTGAGTGCCCTGGACCTTCATTCGAGGGCAATGTTGAGGCCACTGCAGTAATCGATGCCCATATGGCAAAGTTTCTGTCCAAATATATCAAGGACCCCAAAAAGGTCATTGACCGCTCTAGGCGGTCATGCCAGGATAAACGTCTAGATATTACTGGCCCGCTAGTTAAGATTTTTGACATGGCGGAGGATGAGAAAGCCTCCGGGCCGTTGATCCCTCCTGACGTCCTATCAAGCTGGGTGCAACGGGCGACTATATTTTTAGAGAATGTCAACTGCGCCATCTCTACAGAGAGACGCAGATCCTTGTTAATCAAACTGGACTCAAAACTGAGTGAGCTGGCAACATTGGAAGCAGGGCAAGTGGCACAGGTAGGTCAGTTTGGCGATCCTTTTGTCAAGGAACTTAGTATGTTTGTGTCCACTTTTAATTACCTGGACAAGGCCCAATCCACTATGAAATGTTTCTTCTACGGGGCTGGTTGTGTTTTCTCTGGGGATGGCCGTGGTAGGGGGAGCTCAGCTGGCTGTTCCTCCCAGTCAGCCTCCGGCAGAGAACAACCTTCCCAGAGAGTACAGTGGCAGGACTCGTCACCCTTCAGGGGCTTCTACACCACCAGGGTCCGCTCCCATAACAGAGGCAAACGCAACAACGCCAGTGGCGGAGGAGTTGCCAATGCTCACGGTAAGTGCTTTGATAATTCCTTGCTATCATCTGGGCGGTCGTCTGGCCTGTTTCTTAATCACCTGGCGGGTAGTCACCTCCGATGCATGGATTCTGCAGACCATGCAAGGGTTTCAAGTGGAGTTTTACAGTTCCCCTTCTCAGGTCTTCCCTCACCGACCCCTCCACTTCTTCGGATAGGACGCCACTCTCATAAATCAGGAGGTCCGGGAACTTCGAGCAAAAGGGGCGATTTGTCACACTGTACCTCATCCTACGGGGTTCTTAAGCAAACTATTCTTAGAACAGAAACAGGATGGGGGTCAACGTCCAGTTATCAATCTCAGAGAGTTCAACGAGTGGGTTTTGTACCACCACTTCAAAATGGAGGGAATTCATCTGCTCTGCGATCTCCTGCGGCCAGGGGACTGGATGGTCAGTCTGGTTCTCATAGACACCTACCTTACGGTCCCAATCTTTCCGCTGCATCAACGTTTTCTCCAATTGCAATGGCGAAACCAAACTTTCAAGTTCACCTCATTGGCCTTTGGTCTATCCTCGGCTCTGTGGTTCTTTACCACGGTGCTTCATCCAGTAGTGGAACATCTAAGAGCGAGGGGTATGTGGCTGATCGTGTATCTAGATGATATGTTGTTCATGAACCATTCTCCTCAGTCTCTTTCCCGCCAACTGTGATATGCAGTGGACCGGCGTCAGAAGTTAGGCTTTGTCATCAACCAGGCAAAGACCAGTTTGCAACCCTCACAGACGATCACCTTCTTGGGGATCGTCATAGACTCGGTGGAGGCCACGATGAGCCTGCCGTCCAGGAAGATTGCAAAGATCAGGCACGAGGTCTGGAGGATGTTGGTAAAGCCATTGACCTCTTTGCACAATATTGCCAGGGTGGTCGAGCTCCTGTTGTCTGCAATACAAGCCATTTTTCTGGGGCTCCTCCACTTCTGGGCGCTCCAACGTCTAAAGGTGTCTCATCTTCATCGGGGTCTAACCTATGCACAGCAGGTTACACTTTCCGAGGAGGCCAGAGCAGAGCTCCAGTGGTGGCTGTCCCACAAGGAAGCGTGGAACGGTCGAGCCATTTTTGGTTCTCGTCAGGCTTTAGTCATAGAGTCGGACGCCAGCGGTACAGGCTGGGAAGCCCGCTGTGGAAGCTTCACTACCAGAGGCATATGGTCTGCCACAGAGAAACGATCCCTTCATATCAATTGTTTAGAACTCATGGCAGGTTCCTGCGTGGTCCGTTGTTGGACCAGGGATCAGGCATAATCTTGAGTCCTGCTCAATATAAACAACATGGCGGCGGTTCGCTACATCAACCATTTTGGGTGCACTTGATCAAAGGTCCTGAAATCCTTGGCCAAGGATTTCTGCCTGGAGCATCAAATCTCAGTGACTGCGGAGCACCTGCCAGGTTCGGCCAACCAGGTGGCCGATTGTCAATTTCATCACCTGAGGGACTCAAGCCTGTGGAGACTGTACCCTCCGATGTTTCAAGCCCTCATTGAGCTGTGGGGTCTCTTCACGATCAACTTGTTTGCATCTAGCCTCGACCATCAACTTCCTGGCTTTTTCAGCTGGTGGCAGGAGTCGGAAGCAGTGGCAACCAATGCCTTCCTCCAGGACTGGGGGATGGAACAGGGCAATGCATTTCCCCCATTCGCCATGATCATGCGGCTCACCACCCAGGTACATGATCAACGTGCGGAGGTAGTGGTGATCACGCTGGTCTGGTTGTCGCAAGTTTGGTCTCCAGTTCTGATGGAACTTTCTTGGGCTTCTTTAATCTGTCTACACCCATCGCCTCCTCTCCTAAGCGATCCAGCCGGCAATCTGCATCCCCTGATTGCTAGGGACAGTCTTCCGCTTATGGCGTGGAGGATTACCAGGTGCGATAGCATGACCCAGGCCTTTCGCTAAATGCAGCGGACCTCTTGGCTCGAGCATGGTCAAACAGTACTATCAATAGATACCGCTCAGTCTGGTCTTGATGGTTGGATTGGTGCCTGTGACTGCGTCTAGCTCCAGTGGGGACCAACGTTGTCCATGTCCTCAATTTCCTAGCCTCTTTTGCCTCTGAGGGTCTAGCGTATCGGTCAATCAATACATTTAGATCGACGATTTCAGCTGGTCATGTCCCAGCAGCGGTTTCTCTGGTGGGAGAGCATCCCCTAGTCACAAATTGCTCTGCGGGATCAGGCTTCCTCTCCCTCACGGAACCAAGGTACTCTACACTGTGAGATGTCAATAAGGTCCTTGGCTTGCTTTAGGGGTGGCCGAGCAATAAGTATCTCTTGCGCAAGCAACTTTCGGCAAAATTGGCTATGTTGTTGTGCTTGATCTCTTGCAGGAGAGTCTTGGATGTCAGGGCCCTCTATCTTTCTGGGAGATCCTTCACCCTAGATGGGGTCATCTTTTATGTGACCAGACAAACCAAAACTCACTCACGGGTGATCTCCCACCCGGCAGTTCCGGAGTCTCCCAAGTTGTGCGTCATCTGATGTGTGAAAGCCTATGAGGTCATGACGGCAGATCACCACCCTCAAGGGGAGAATCAATTGCTGATTGCGCTTCGTAGGCCCTTCAAGGCAGTCTCATCCCCACCATAGCCAGATGGGTTCGGTGGATCATGCAAGAAGCTGTGATAGATACCAAACTGTTCAGTGCTCATTCAGCTCGTGGTGCAATGGCCTCCAAAGCCTTCAGACTGGGGACCCGCTTGGAGGATATTTTGAATGCTGCAGACTGGTCCTCGGATTCTACATTGAAGAGGTTTTACTTTAAACCAGTCTCCTCCATAGCGGCCCTCGTGGTGGATAAGCTTTGAACTAGCCTAATTCTCACCTCCATTCCTACCATAAAATAAAAGATTTCCTAGCTACCGTAATGGAAAGTTTCAATTCTATTAAGGACTCGGAGGCGAGGATTAGTCCACTCGCATTCTGGTGCATGGCCCACCCGGTCATGGATACTTCGTATGGACGTAAGTAAAGTTTTATCCAGTTGGTCTTGGTTGCTGTTTATGGAACATTGTTTGTGTATCATCAGTGTTAACGGAAACCCGAATCCTCACATATGTCCTTTGATTGCAGGGACGGATTCTTCTAAACAGGAGATCTTCCACAGTCAGCACGTTCACAGGAAGAAAGAGGAAGTCCGGTGTTGGGAAGCGATGGTTATGTCAGAGGAAGCTCCCTGATTGGATGGACTTTCTGCTTCCAGAACTTTGTGGTTGTTTTGGACTCGTGGGATATGTAGTCCAAGGTTTTCATAGTTCTGTTTATTAAGGCTGCCGTAAAATAATATGAAGAGAGTTGAGCATAATCCTCGCCTCTGAGTCCTTAATAGAATTTAAACTTTCCATTACGATAGCTAGAACATTTTTCATTCACCACTCAGGAGCTACATGAGAGTCACAGAAAACAGACTATTGGGTGGGAGGAGTACATTGGAGGAATGATGGATATCAATTGGGGTCGCCAGAGGTTACACTGACCTTAGAGGAGGAAAAGGCAGCCATTGACTACTATCGATGATGTGCATCTGTCAATACAACTGATGTCTCAATATTCACACAGACACCAATGTAACCTTGACTTAGAAACTACTATGATCGTTTTTGAGATTTCATTAGACACATTCTAGGCAGTGTATCCTTCAATCCTGTCTCTGGAACATTTTCATCACTGTTCGGCAAGCATTCACAAGAGACAAAATTGCCTGAGCACACTGGTTCTATTATGCCTTTTAAGAACCTAAATGCACTTACTAGTAGGTTCAAAGAAGGGGTTATTGCCCTGGAGATGTAGTGCAGTGGTGGGGTATGGGTGCAGCAACACAGTGCAAGGCAGTATGGTGTGTGTCTGTGGCCCTAAGATGTAGTGCAGTAAGTTAAGTTCCTAGGATGGTTCTAGTAGGATGCTCGTAATGTGATAGATTGTTGCCTCAAAGCTATCATGCTGTGTGGCTGGCTAGCGTATATAGGAGGTAGTAGGTTGTGATAGGTGAGTGGCATTGGAATGCAATCCAGTCTTCTGTTTCCGTGCTGCGTGGTCTGAAGGCGTTGTGCTCCTTTTCGGGGCCGATTTAGCACCCTTCGGCGCAACAGAGTGAATTGCAGGTGAGAGTGGTTTGTTAGTGCCCCTAGGCTTTATGTGGTTTAGTGCTTAGTTTCCCTGACATGCAGTTCAGATGACTGTTGTTTCTCTAGGATGCAAGCACCGGAGATCCACACACAACCTTTCACAAAACAATCCTATGTGCGTGCTGCAACTCCAGTAACATGGAGACCTCTTCTAATGGTCTACTAAAGTCAGCCTTGAATTTTGCATCCGGGTACAGTGCCAGATTTTCGCTTGCTTGTAGGCATTTGCATAAAGACCCTTTTGATATATGTGTACTGAGCTGACAGTACGAAATTATGTTTTCTTCAGCCATATTCATCACTGATTTGGTGCTAAGCACACTCGGTCTCCAGATAAATATTGACCTTTATAAGGCATAACAAATACATCATTGACAAGCACTTCATCGTGTTAAAAATTATTTTCAGGGAGCATGAATGCAATGGCAGAAAAGAACAGGCGCTAACAACCAACTGCTATGAATGCCATTCTCTCCTGTCGATTACTAAATTGCAGATAGCTTGTGATAATTCCATTAGCTGTTGCTTGCTTTTTGTATTTGTTCACTGGATAACAAAGCAGGACAATTTTCATCATGGCTTAGTCGAATAAATAATACACGAAACGACGTTCAAAAAAAATTACAGAGAACACGCTTGTAAATGACTGCAGTGTAAAAAACATAGGGGCAGATTTACAAGCCCCGTACACCACTTTTGCGCCGCCTTTGCGTCACTTCTGTGACGCAATGGCGGCGTAAAGCCAGCGCCATGCTGCAGGATATTTACAACGTGATGCATTTAGGGAGATGCGTCACGTTGTAAAGCCCTGCGCCACATGAAACCAGCGTCAGGTTTCATGTGGGCATTCTGGCGTGGGGGGGGGCGTTCCGGCGCAGGAACGCCTCGCAAAAGTGCCTGAGGGAAATCTACAAGATTTCACTCAGTCTTTTTTCCGACCCTGCTGCGTCAAAACCTTGCGCCTGCTTGAAGCAGGCGTAAGACATGACGCACCATGTAGGACATTGGCAGGGTTGGAACAGTGCTGGAGTTGCATCGCGCCCGCGACACGACTCCAGCACTGCGCCAACATTACGCCGGCAGATGTAGCACGCATCTGTTTATCCTTGCGCCACGATGCGCTGCATTGTAAATGCAGCGCATCTGTGGTGGCACAAGGGTAAATTTGCATCACGCATCTTTCCTGGCGCATCCCTGCTAAATTTGCAAATATCATAACATTTCGCCTGGAGCAAGGTTTTGTTTTGTTTGCAGCGCTTTAAATGTGAGGAGTTTGCCTCTATTTAGCAAGTTGCCAATGTTTGTGATACCGATCGTGTCCCATTTATCGAAGCCCACATGGTCCCAGTTTCTGCGTGGATCAGAGCAGTGTGGATTTCGTAAGCTTGCCGTCCAGCCTAGACGTTTAGTTGCTTGATGCCAGATGGCCACTGTCAATGACATGGGTCCAAGATAACGGCCCCTCCGGACCTTACTATATAGTGCGCCGAGATAGCCCTCCCTCCCCGTCTGGTATCTCTCCAGATGAAAGGCCGGATTCGATGGAGAGCCGTTTATGCAGTGGTTTGTGGCCACCCGTTGTGTGGCCCAGTAGTGCAAGCGAAGGTCAGGAAGAGCGATTCCCCCATCATGCCACCCCTTCGTCAGCCTATGGAGGGCAATGCGAGGTGCCCTGCCATTCCACAATAGAGTCCGGATATCTCCCTCTATGGCTGCAAAGTATGCGTCAGCTATGGGGAATGGGCAGTTCTGGAGGGCACATACAAATCTAGGTAGTGCAAGCATTTTAAATAAGCTGCTCTTCCCAGGAGAGACAAGGGCAATGATCTCCAATGCTGGACATCATCCTGCAGTTTTCAAAGGGGGCCAAGAAGATTTCGATCATAGAATATTTTGGGGTCGGAAGTAATATAAATCCGTAAGTATTTGAAACCTTCAGTAACTACATCAATGTTGTAGCCCTGTGGTAGCCTAGGTGGGGGGGCCATGAAGGACATACAGTACCGACTTCGACCAGTTAATAGTATATCCTGCATATTTATCAAAGTTGGTGATGACATTAAAAAGACTATTAAGTGAGGCTCGTGGAGATGCCAGATAAATGAAAATATCATCTGCATACAATGATATTTTATCCACTATATCCTCACTCCAGCGCATGCCACGTATGGAAACATCTTGTCGAATCCAGTGCACAAGTGTCTCCAGAGTCAGTACAAACATGAGGGGAGACAGGGGGCATCCCTGTCTTGTCCCCCTCTGCAATTGAAACACCCTCGATGTGCAGTTGTTGACTTGAATTTGGGCCAATAACATAACAGGTGTATTTGTAAAGCGCACGATTACCCGTAGGTGTCCTGGCGGTGAACAACAGATGCTTATTGTTACCCAACTCAATGGTACTCATTTTATCGACCTCACATGGATGAAAGGCTGAGTGGACCCGCCGGAATTTGAACCTGTGACCATGAGGTCGAACACAGGCCCCTGCAGTGGTTAAGGAGATGGGTCTATATGAGCTACAGTTTGTCGCTGGCTTACCGGGTTTGCGTATAACGACAATTGACGCCAGTCTTTGATCCAGGGGGAGAACACCCTGCTCCAGGCTTTCGTTATACATATTTTTAAGGTGTGGAGCAATTTTGGGGGCCATTCCCTTGAGGAATTCAATTGGGATCCCGTTGGGCCCCATTGCTTTCCCGGATTTAACAGCAAATATAGCTTTACAGATTTCTTCTGTGGTTATGTCGGCATCTAAAGCCTCTCTGTCGCTGTCCAAAATTGTAGAGAGGGTCATTTCTTTCAATAGCTCATGGGAGTCGTTGGCGGTGGCGGCCATTTTTGAAGAATATACCATCTCAAGGTGGTCGGCAAATGAGTCTGCCACCTCCTGTGGATCTGTAAGTAGCCTCCCATCCTCGAGCGAGACTTCTGGGACCCACCTGGCCGCCTGATCCTGACGTTCCAGCCACGCCAGCATCTTACCGTCTCGCTCTCCCAATTCATATACCCTGTGGCGTGTATGGAGGATTCTGGCTTGAGCTTTTTCCCGGGCAAGAGCGTTATACTCTGGTTGCTTATTGCGGAGAGCAAGGGCCGTGTGCTTGGAGGGCGAGGATGTTACTCGTTGTAGTAACTCGCTTTCTAAATGAGTCGATTGTGCGTTCTTGTTTCTAATGTATCCTACTTTTTTGCCAGTGCGTGCCCTTTGATCACAGTCTTATAAGCATCCCAGATGTTGTTGGCTGAGTCGACAGAGCCAACATTCTTGTTAAAGTAGTATTCCGTGTATTCAATAAGGTCGTCTCTAATATCTGGTATCGTGAGGAGCCATGGATTTATAATTATGGGGCCACGATCTCTATGTCGGTAAAAAGTAAGGTCAGTCACTAGGGCTGAGTGGTCAGATATGCCTTGCGGGAGGCCATTGGGGTGTTAAAACAGGCCGATGTCCGCTATTGAGGTAAAGAAATAGTCAATGTGAGACATGCTTTTATGCGCATTGGAATAGTGTGGAAAATAAGCTGCACCAGGGTTCAGCGTTTGCCAGATGTCAGTGAGACCTAATGCTTGGGCGAAATCAGTCATGCATGTGGTTTGCCTGGAAGACTGCCTTTGGGGGTGTCTATCTAGTGTCTTGTCCATTACCATGTTGAAGTCACCTCCCATTATGAGAGTACCCTGGGGGAGACCTACAAGAATTTTGCCCAGGTCTTGCGTTGCAGCCCTCCTCAATGAGGGCGGAAGATATATTGAGATTACATTGAGCGGCCTGCCCTCCCATAGCCCCTCGCGCACTGCAAATCTACCCTGCGGGTCACTCCACATCTTAGTGGGTGTAAGAGCAAGGTTTTTACATATAAGTATACCCGTTCCTCTAGATCCTGATGTGAAACCTGCGTGGACTAGAAGTGTTTATCCCCATCTATTAAGAGCTTTGCAATTATTTGCAACTAAGTGTGTTTCCTGGAGCAAGATAAGATCTGGGAGTTGCCGTTTGAGACATTGCAGAACTATCCCCCTTTTCATCTTACTTCCTAACCCATTAACATTCCATGTCATAATGGATATCTTCTTATTTTTTGCGTCTGTCATGGTGGGTGGCAGTAGAGAGTTGGGGAGATAAATGAGGCGCATAATAGCACCGTATATAGTGCCCTACATTGAAAGAGGAGGCGCTGCCTGTTTTTGCCAACAAACTTATTTCCTTCCCTAGCTACTGTGCACCTAGGCAGCATGGGTGTAGCAGAATCTGTCACCATCAGATGCTTGTTCCTCTGAATACTCTGTTGTAAAATAACAATAACAACGAACAACCCAACTATCTCCCCTCCCCCTCCTCTTACACCCCTCCCTGCCCCCCTGCCCGTGAAATTACAACTTTCCACACCCCAACAAGAAAGAGTGCCTGTCGCCCGCCCCATCCTTGAGAGGGTTCCTGACCAACCACCATCACCCCTAGTCTAACTAGACATAGTGTGTTTCTCAGCATATACTAAAACATTACTCAATAGACCCGATCTTTAGCCAAACAAACTTTTGAGAGAAGGCAGACTAGAAACTTGTTACAAGCCCAAGTCACTATGTCGTGGTTTCAGCTGGGTTCATGACATCACAATATTTACGGTAGAGTTTTAGGTGGTGTTCACATGTAGGTCTTAGAGTGTAAATCAAGAGTGTAAGAGGGCCCTCAACTATGTCTGCAGAAATGAAAATGAGTCCAGTGCAAGGGGTCAGTGTCAACCCAAGGGGCCATCCTCCAGGCTGCATTCCTGTGACACCAGCGGGGCACGTTGGCAGTTACGGAGATCTTTCTTGTTGTTACCATCTGGCGATCTCCCCACTCATCGCCATCCCTCAAGCCATTCCCAGGCTTCGTCTGGAGAGTGGAAGAACCAAGATTTCCCCTCGGATTCCACCATGAGTTTGGCTGGGAACAGCATAGA
The DNA here is from genome assembly GCF_964204655.1 of Triturus cristatus. Lineage (NCBI taxonomy): Eukaryota > Metazoa > Chordata > Amphibia > Caudata > Salamandridae > Triturus > Triturus cristatus. Next base: position 462,086,852 of record NC_140586.1, on the reverse strand, counting down.
GTACTTAATCTCTTTATCCCGGAGGGCTTTTTTCACCGCCATAAAGCTGCCTCTTTGGGCTTGAACTTTGGCTGTAAAGTCCGGGAAGAAGGTGATAGTTTGCGTTGTCAATCTTTACCGGACGGCCTGCTCTTGCTGTCTGTAGAATGACGTCCCTAGCTCGGAAGTTAAAGACCCTCACAATTATAGGTCTAGGGCGGGCACCAGGTTCTGGGCACCTGCCCTGGACTCTATGGGCTCGTTCGATGGAGAAATAACTAGAGAGGCATTTCAGTTGAAGTTTATTGAGCACCAAGTCCTCTACATGGAGATCTACGTCTGGCCCTTCTGATTTTTATGGAACCCCCAGGATACAGACGTTGTTCCGCCTCGCCCTCCCTTCATAGTCATCCAGGAGCTCTTCCAGCTTCTTTTGCTGATCTTGAAGCTGGGTCACTTGTCCCTGTAGAGTGGAGGTGTCTGATACCAGAGCTTTCATGGTGACTTCTATGTCCTTCACTCTCGAGTCCATTTTCTTTAGTTCTGCGTGGAGGAGAGTGACTTCTATGTTCACAGAGTCAATGTGAGTTTCTAGTGATGGTCGCACCCCAGCGAGAGCCTCCATGACGTCTTCAAGAGTGAGAGTTTTGGACGAGGAACAAGGCAGTCAAGTCTTGGGGTCCTTGCCTTGCATTGCTTCGATCTCTTCCCCTTGTCAAGACCAGGCAAATTTGGCCAGCTGTTTCTGAGTCTGAGATTTGAGTCCCCTATTTGCAGCCATGTTGGCAGAGAGAATACCAGGGAGCCCAGGGAACTCCAAAGATATTCACAAAGGCCTGTCGGGGTTCCAGGTGAGTCAGCCAGAGGGGGGGAGGACGTACGTCGACCTATCTGGCAGTCAAATAGGAATCCAACGATATCTGTATGTCCTGCGGACCTCGGGGAAGGGTGCTGTTATCGCCAGTGCGGTGGGGGTAATCGTATAGGGCAGGCTAGAGCGGTGTACTGCCCCCTGGGGCACTGTCCATTGAATTAAAGAATGAGGAGAGCCCAAGTGAGATTTTGTGTAGCACACCGCTCTGTTTGGGGGCGGTCAGAGAGTTCAAGTTGCACCCACTCAAAAGCTACAGCCCACGTATTGCGCTCTTACAATGGCAGCGGCGATCGCGGGGCACAGCACCCACCTCTGTTGCTGGTGACAAGATTACAGGGTCGCGTGGGTGCTTTTAAGCAGCTTCACTTTCGGGGCCTATGTCAGCCTATGTTGCAGAGTTCAGTGGGCCCCACTACACCGCCCGTAATTGTGAATCTGCGCTATGGCTCCTTACTCCTCTCTCTGCGCTGCAACCTAGGGCTCCCCAACACAGTGCACAGCTTAATAGTATTGCAGCAAATGAACCTCCCACTGTCAGAAAGGTGTTGATGCAGGCCCTTTCGTAACAGCCTCTGTGTACTCAGGGGTTTGGGCCCAGTGTCGAAGTGAGTAGGCCCGAAGCCGGGGCCTTGATTTTGCAAAGGGACGCCGTTTTTCCCACTTTCTGGATTGATTAGGTCAGTGTTCAATTCGTGCCAGGGGGCACCTGTGATATGTCCCCTCCTCAGGAGTAAGCCGGGGAACTCGCACCGCAGGTCAGCCGATTTCCACCCTGCCTGCACTGCTCGCCCCGGATACGCTCACCTTCTTCACCAGCAGCGTACAATTGGTGTTGCCTCAACGTTGGGGCACAGAGACCCTGTGCTCACACATCAGCAGTGTATCAGTGCTGCGTTGGCTGCCAGCGAGAATCAGTCATCCTCAACCGTCCTCTAGGAGCCGTTCGCCATTTTGGAAGACCCCCGGTCTCTCCATCTGAAGTTGTTTCTGCGTCGCAGCAGCCGATGAGCTCGATCTTCTTCCAGTGACTATTTGTTGGATCGGTGTGAAAAGCGATTCTCGTAGAACAGGGGGTATCTATTGCTCTGTGAACGGAGATATAGCGGATATTCAGGCGAGGGCTGTGGAGCCGCTTTAGGGTGCGACCATTCCTGTCGGCCACTAGCCACACCCCGAGGCATTTGTTTAAAAATACATATCCAAGCTGATTTTGCAAATATTAGGGACAAGATCCGAGTCATATAAAAAGTAATATCGTAGTGGGAAAGACCGAACAGATGCAAGAATAACTGGAACATAACATCTAACAGTTGGGCTTTGCCACAGGAGAGGCACCAAGTGCCTTGTGCCATCAATGACAGGCAGCAATTTCATCAGCTTGTGGCCCTGGGGCCCATGCGTCTCTGTTGAAGAACCTACAAGGACGGGTTGGGTTACAAGGACTCGCCATAGAGTGGACTTAGATTTCCCTCCTCAACTGGGACCACAGTATGATCTTAAAAAAGGAAGGTGAGGGGTGTGGCTTGCTGCCAGGCAAGATGGCCGCAGCCTGAAGGAGCTCTGAGGGTGAGGCTGTCTCCCCTGAAATCCGTTCACTAATCCGCGACAAATATTGTGCCCAAAGAACATTTACACGGAGCCAAGGAGGAGCGGTGCCGACTGGTCTGACCCTGGAGTCTCCCTGTGGCCCAGAACGGCGTGAGGATCGGGCCGTCTGCTGAGGCCTGCATCGGCGGCCGAGACCGGGGACTAAATTTGTGGAGTGGCCCGGGGGCTGTGCGGGAGGCCCGGGCCGCCCAGGAGGAGCGCCGGAGGTCGCGAGATACGACAGTGGGCGCCCGACGGACAAAGCGACATCCACACCCCGGCCGCGACACCACCGAAGTGAAGCGGGCGGCTGACGGCGGGACGTGCAAGGCGCCGGTGAGGAGCGGCAAGGGGCTAATCCGCAAATGCTGCACCGGCCCGGTCGGGGGCCTCTAAAGGTTGTGCCGCGAACTGCGAGAGGCGCCCCTGGTGAGGCGCCTGCGGAGCATACTCCAGGAGTGAACCGGCTACCCGCCCCGCCTTTGTACCATATGTGACGGGGGATTGGGCGGGTCACGGCTGGTGGCGTCGCCGGACAGCGGTGCATTGAACCTCTGGTGCCAGAACCCAGAGGTGCTCCACGGAAGCTGCACTACACGACTGGGAAGGTTCGAGCGGGCAAGAGGTGGGGAGAGCGAATCTGTGGAGCTGTTGATGACCCTAGTGCGAGCCTGAAGACCTGACTCCTGCTAGGAACAGGTGACAACCATTGGGGTCAGGGATGGTGTTGCCCCCCCCCCCACCTGAAAGAACGCTGATCCGAGAGCTGGGCGGCGGACGGAGACTTCTACCCAGTGCTCCCTGATCCACCATCTGCCCCACGGTGCGCAGAGGTAACAAAGGAGAGCATTTATCTGCCCGAAGATGAGTGGGAAAGGAAACCGCACACACCAGCAGGGAAAGCTAGATAAATTTACTTACAATAAAGACTCTCCCCCACTGCTGGAACAAACTGGGCGTACAGATAAGGGCTCGGAGGAAGCTGGAGTGCCTAAAGTGACACTGGAAGATATGGCCGCCCTTAATAACGTGCAAACAACAGTGGGGTCTATTGCCACAGATGTGACCTTCCTCAGAGCGGACTTCCAGAAAATGTCCCCTAGAGTCACGGAAGTGGAACAAGCGACGGCCACCTTGACGAAGGACACTAACTTCCTACTCCAAAAAATGATGCAACTGGAGGCGGAAAACAAGCGCATAGCGATGAAGCTGGATGACCAGGAAGGGCATTCCCGTAGCAATAACGTGAGAATTACGGGAATTCCCGAGAGTGAAGGGGGCCCCGCCATGGACCTCTACGTAGAGGAACTGATAAAAACCAGACTGCAGCCTAGGGGACTTTCAACTTTCTTCTCTGTGGAATGCGCACACAGGGTGCCTGGGGGCAGGCCTAAGGTTGGGGTACCCCTCTGGCCGGTCCTGGCTCGCATCTTCAATTTCCGCGACATGGATGCCATTCTTCAAACAGCCCGAGTGGTACCGCCCCTGCGTGTGCAGAATTCAGTGGTGTCCTTTTAACCGGACTATACGGCGGTGGTATCGGCGCGACGGAGGAGTTTCCAAGAGGTCAAGAAGAAATTAAGAGCCCGAGAACTACCTTAGTCCATGCTTTTTCCGGCACGACTACAGGTTGTAGCGGATGGGAAGACATGGTTCTTTGAGACGCCAGAGGAGGCTCACGAATGGCTCGAGGGGTGGCAACAGGTGAAAAGCTCTGGGCGCTCGGACAGGTGGAGGCGACATCCTGGAGTGGCGGAGGACCTCGTAGACCATGACCGAAGGGTGGAGGAGGCAGAACAGTCACGGGGGGAAGCTGGATAGTGCGACAATACGTGTCTATCCTGTACTAAAGGTGCACAGTATGTTTGGATGCCCGTTGGGGCTAGCGGTGGCTGCTCTGCTACGCTAAAACATATGAACATCTGGACTTTGGGACAGGGGATGTAAACGGTCTTCCTCGGACTTCCTGCTCCTTTGCACGCAAGTAACGTTTTGGGGTTTGGGTTCTGAGCACTCTGCTGAGTTGGGGTGGCGGGCAGTTTTGAGTCCGTATGGCAGGGAGTCAGGGATGGGGTTGGGGGGTGGGGCTGTTTGAATGTTCTTCTCAAAAGTTCATGTTAATGTTGGAAATAGTATCTAGAAACGCAGTACAAGCAAACAATATAGAACACACGACTTGCGCCGGTGAATCCGCAACGCCAATTACATGCTACTCCAGCCATTGCAATGACTGACACAGCACAAGGGGCGTCCACTGTGGGCCCTTTAACTCCAATACAGACTCTCTCCCTGCTCACGTGGAACGTGCGTGGCCTGGGAGACAAAATTAAACGGGGTCTGGTCCTGCATGGTCTCAAGAGGTGCGCCCCAGCGGTGGTCTTACTGCAAGAGACCTACCTTACCGGTACCACTAGCAAGGCGATGGATAGATGGGGGTACAAGATGGTGGCGCACTCGGAATTTTCTTCAGGGTCCAGGGGGGTGGGTATAATGGTGCGGAGACAGTCCCCTTTAAAAATACATAAAATTAAAACTGATGGATCAGGGCGGTTTGCAGTGATAGTCCACTCAATGGGAAGGGCGGCCTCTAAATATAGTCTCCGTTTACATTCCTCCTGCACTACACACCACGGCGCTCCCGACGCTTAGTGGGTTTTTGCTTGACCTACCGGAGGGGAAGCTGATCCTTGGCGGAGATTTCAACGCCGTTATAGACAAAACGGTTGATAGATACCCTGCGCGAGCGGGTGGCACGGGAGTGTCCCGCCTTGGGAGCTTTGTTGAAGCACTTGGACTAGCGGATCTGTGGAGGCGACATCACCCAACAACGCAACAGTTCACATATCACTCTGGGGTGCACAATAGTTTAACAAGGATAGATTACTTCCTGGGGGCGGCAGGTAGTTTCAAGAATATAGACAGCATAGATATCAGACCCTGGGGCATATCTGATCATTCTCCGATACTCCTACAGTACACAAACTACCATCTAACAAGACGCCGCATCTATCCAATATACCCCGGCGATCTCCTAGTCCCCGCAGTCCGAAAGACAATCACGAAAGCGACAAGCCTTTACTTTCAGGAAAATGCTTCCTCTGTTGACTCCCCGACTGTCCTATGGGAGGCATATAAAACAGGCAGCGTTTTGACGTCATGGAGAGAAGCCGAAGATGTTGACTGACTGACAGCGCCAAATCAACTAAGAAGAATATATGGGACATCTTTATGGTTGTCTGTGTCTATCAAATGTATTAAAAGGAATATATATGCAGTTCAGCTGCATCTCTACTACTAGAGCTTGAACAACCACATTGATTTGACAAAGTGGGCCCACTATATTGGAAACAAACATCGTATATGAATGCTACAAACTGTTTATTGGATGCTATCCAGATTATGGACTATCACAATAAAGGAGTAAGAGTTTTTCTGCAGTAACATTGAGAGTGGACAAACTGCATTTACTACCGGATGGTGTCAATGCGTCTTAGGACTACAGGTGCAACAATATTTGAAATATACTAAGTATAAGAGCAGAGCAAAAAAACTTTTGTATTCCCCCCTTCATCCTGCCTGTAACAAAATTACAAAATAGCAGGTCCTGAAGAAGATGGCAAGAAAAGGAATATAGGCCATCGAAACGTGCGTTGACCAAGGTGGTGTGTGACGCCCCAACACACAGTATAGCATCTGAGGGTTGAGTTTCTCACCCGATGGTTTCAGCTTTGTATGCAGTCTGGGTATGGGGCTGATGGTATGTTTGTATTGAGTGCAAGAGTTGTGCATGAGGTATGAGAAGAGGTATGTGTGAATTTGGGGGATGGTGAGTTTGTTTATTCCTGTTTTTCAAACGGTTGTGATTATTTCTTTGTTGTATTTTATTGATAAGGAAAGGAAAAACATTTTTTCCCTTGAGTAATACTGTTGCAGATGTTCTATATTTTTTTAGGAAAAATATTTGTATTTACAAAAAAATTGTATGGATTGGTTATGAAGTTATATGTAAGCATTGATAAATGTCACAAATGATATAAATTGCCAAAAACAAGGAAACATATAAAATGAATGACTTAAAAATGATACAAACAAAATAAAAATGTGGAAAAAAGAAAGAAATGGCTCTGTTTGAAGTTACATGTTTTTCTGTACCCCAGGTTTGAGCTTTTCATAAGCCATATGATAAAGAAATAGAGGTCTAGAGGGATAACATTTATTTGTAGGCATATAAAACAGTCCTTAGAGGACAGGCCATCGCCTCAATAGCAGCGCATAAGCGTGAAAAGCAATTAGAACTGCACTCGTTAGAACAGGAGCTGCACACGGCAGAGGCTCAGCAGGCCCAGGACCCAACTCCTGAGACTTCTCACAACCTACGAGTCGCGCAGGTACTGTATAGGGAGCACCTCATGGAGCGCACCAAACAGCAGTTGGAAGCCACAAGGCACAAGATATATGAAATTGGTGATAAAACTACGAAATTGCTGGCATTGCTAGAAAGAAGGGATAAAGGTGCAAAATGGATAGCGCGGCTTATCTCCGGGGAGGGACAGGTAACAACTGAACCACGCGCGATAGTGCATATCCTTGCGTGACACTTTCAAGCAGCTCCTCAGCCTCCTCCATGACAGTGGAAGAAGCGCTGACATATGTGAAAGATCTTAATATGCCCAAACTTACCCCTGAGGCGGTGAGCACACTTGAGGCAGATCTCACGGTAGAAGAGATACAGACGGCAATCGGAACACTACAATCAGGTAAAGCGGTAGGACCGAACGACATACCGGTCGAACTCTATAAGAGGACGGTCGGGACTATTGCCCCTCACCTGCTCAACATGTTCACTGACAGTCTCCAGGTGGGCGAACTCCCGCCAGATCAATGCACGGCCACCATAGTGGCTATACAGAAGCCGGGCAAACCTGCTGATAGATGTACCTCCTACCGTCCCATATCACTGCTCCATGCGGAGGCTAAGATCCTCGTGAAACTACTGGTGACTAGGCTAACACCATACTTGCCAGAAATCGTGCACCCGGATCAGTCTGGTTTTATGCCGGGCAGAAACACGGTCCTCAATTTGAGGTGCTTACATGGCGTACTGGCTTGGGCGGAGTGTCTACAGGAACCGGCGGTGCTGCTTTCATTGGATGCGCAAATGGCGTTCAACATGGTCGAATGGTCCTTCTTATTTGCAGTGTTACTGCATCTGGGCTTTGGGCCAAAATTCTGTGCCTGGGTCCGGCTCCTTTATACCAAACCAATGGCTCACATTACTGCTAATGGACATATGTCCGAAGATTTCCCCCTGACGCGTGGCACGCGCCAGGGTTGCCCCCTGTCGCCGCTGCTCTTTGCCCTGGTGCTGGAGCCTCTAGCGGCGTGGATACGTTGGGAACCAATGATACGGGGACTCAAATGGAGGGATAGCTGGGAAGATCGTGTCTCCCTTTATGCAGATGATGTTTTGTTGTACCTGTCCTCCCCGAGGCGCTCCATACTGACCCTCCTCAATATTTGTAAGATTTTCGGAAGGGCGTCGGGATACACCATAAATTGGTTCAAATCAGTAATGTATGTGCTGCGCGGCCCCCCACCACGACTTCCCGCGGACTGCCCACTCCGGATAGCGGAGGGGTCATTTAAATATCTGGGTATAAATATCACTGCGGATCCAGTGGACTTCTTCAAACAGAATCTGCAACCTCCAGTGGACTGCCTCAAAAGAGATGTATGTCACTGGGGTGCACTGCTGTTGACTCTGTTGGGGAAAGCACTGCAGCGCTATTTAAAATGATGGCCCTACCCCGCTTTGTATACTTACTGGAAAATATGCCGTATCAGGTCTGCTTACTTCCGCGCAATTGCGGCACAGGTAGCTGGCCTTCTATGGGGTAACAGACCGGCACGCATTGCACAATCCAAACTGGTATGCGGCTGGTATGACGGAGGGATAGCGCTCCCCAATATCCAACTCTACTACTGGGCGGGACAGCTGAAGGTAATCAACCTATGGCTCCATGCTCCACAGGCGGATAGGGACGTACTGGGCACGTGGGGTGTGCTATCACCCCTGTACGACGGAAGACTTGCCCCAGCACTCATCGGTCCTCTGAGGCAGACCGTCGCCATTTGGCATGCGGCCCAGGCCAGGCTGGGGTGGCGCGGGGTTCTGACCCAGCTCACGCCTCTGTGGGATATAAAGCGATTAGGGAGACTTAGGAACAGCAAGGGCTTTGACAACTGGGACAACATCAGGATCTCCACGGTGGGTGACATGTGGCATAAGGGTGATGTAGTCCCATTCGCATGCCTTCAAAAGCAGTATGAACTAGCACCCTCGGAATGGTTCCGCTATACGCAGATTAGGCACACCTTAATGTCAATACTACTACCCGGCACTGAAGTTCTGGAGGCATCGCCCTAGGAGGACAGGTTGTTGACAGATTATATGCAAAGGAAGGCCATGTCACTCACATACCGCAAACTAGTAAACAACCTGCCGGACCCAACGGGAATCCTGCAAGAGAAATGGTCCCGCGATGTAGGTGAGTTTGACGAGCCGGAATGGCGAGAGACGGGCATATCCTCGAGACTCAGGCTGGTGCAGCTCCGGATTCTACACCGCTCATACTACACCAGACACACTCTACATGGGATAGGCAGAGCAACACATCCGTTTTGTCTCTGCGGCTGCGGGGAGGAGGGTAATTTTTTCACACAATATGGGAATGCCCCATAATCAAAGAATACTGGAAGCAGGTGATGAGGACATTGTCACAGTCTGAGGGAGTGTCATTAGTGCCAGAACCTAGACGCTGTCTGCTGAATGTATGGGAACCCAATGACCTCACTCGTCAGGCTCAGAGTTGGGCTACGCTGGGGATCATGATAGCTAAACGAAACATAGCCCAAAGGGGGAAGGGACATGGACGCGGCCACGCTAGCTGAATGATCGGTGTTCATCAGGCAGGGGTGCCCTCGTGAATGGGGTAAAGTATGGGGGGCATGGAATAAATTCAGAGGAGGCATATGCGATCCACCACCAGAGCACGAAGATGAAACCTCAGACACAGACTGACAGGAGAGACCACGGGGAGGACGTATGGGGCTGTGATACCAGAGATGTAAAGTTGCAGAGAGGCGATTTCAAGGGGCTGATTGTGACATTGTGTGTTGTACTGTTCTCTGCTGAGAGAAAATTGTATACACAAATGCTATTTTGTACTGCTGTAAATAAAATAAAAATCTTTCAAATAAAAAAAAAGGAAGGCGCAATAGGGACCCTCCCTCTAGTCCTGTTGTTCAATATCTCTGTGTGCCCATAGGTGCTAGTTAAGAAAGTACCCTGAAGACACATTCCTTCCAGACCGGAGAATGACAGAGGAGTACGAACAGACTGAAGAGGGACCAGTAGGTGCATGGCGTCTCCATACTCTTGACAAGTGCGTGACTAAATGGTGTGATGAAAGGGTGGTGGCCCTTCATCATGTCCCTTTTCAACAGAGCCGCCGACACCATCGCACCCATGCTCTGCCACACCATCAACCGCTCCCTGGCAACCACCTCTTTCCCCGACGACTGGAAACACAATGAGATCAACCCCCTCCTGAAGAACCTTCGGCTGACCCCACCGACCTCAAAAACTACAGACCCATCTCCCAGCTCCCGTTCCCGGCGAAGCTCATCGAGAAAGCCATCAACAGCCAACTCGCCACATTCATCTAAGAGCACAACATCCTCGACTCCCCCAATCCGGCTTCAGAAAAAACACAGTACGAAAACTGCCCTCCTCGCTGCAACAGTTGACATCCGCACCCTACTGGACAAAGGAGAAACAGCAGCCCTCATCCTCAAACTCTCAGTGGCGTTCAACACAGTCTCTCACCGCACCCTAATACGCAGACTCCACAACGCAGGGATACAAGACAAAGCCCTCAACTGGATCCACTCATTCCTCTTGGGCAGAACGCAGCGGGTCAAACTCCCCCCTTTCCTCTCGGACCCTACACCAACAACCTGTGGAGTCCACCAGGGGTCCTCCCTCAGCCCTACGCTCTTCAACGTCTACATGGCTCCGCTCACCCCATCATCAGAACCTGCGGACTCAACATTGTGTCACACGCAGATGACACCCAACTCATCCTCTCTCTTTCCAACGAACCCAACACCACCAGACACAACTTTCGAGAAGGTATGGAAGCCGTCGCCAAATGGATGAAAAACAGCTGCCAACAACTAAACACCAACAAAACGGAAATACTCCTCATGGGCCCAAACCCCGATGCCTGGGACAACACCTGGTGGCCCCCTGCCCTCGGAAGCCCGCCCACCCCCACGGACCACGCACGCAACCTGGGAATCATCCCGAACTCAGAGCTCAAAATGGATGGCCAGATCAACTCTGTCTCGTCCTCCTGCTTCCACACCCTCCGCCTCCTATGTATGACCTTCAAATGGATCCCCCACAAACACAGAAAGACCGTCACTGGTCACCAGCAGACTCGACTACGGCAATGCACTCTATGCCGGAATAAACAAAAACCTCACCACAAGCTACAGAACATCCAAAATGCCGCCCCAAGACTGGTCCTCAACCTACAATGACACTGCTACATCTACCAGCACCTGTGCACACTCCACTGGCTCCCCATTGAAGCTAGAGTCACCTTCAAGATGCTCAACCACGCTCAAAAGGCCATCCACGACACCGGACCAGCATACCTGAACAGCCGACTCAAATTCCACGCACCCCAAAGGACTCTTTGAATCAATCAGCCCAGCTCTCCTATGCCGTGGTCCCCCGCACCAGAAAGACCAGATCAGGAGGCCGTTCTTTCTCCCTACTCGTGGCCAAAGCCTGGAACGACCTTCCAGTCCACCTCAGACAAACAACATCGCTCCCCATCCCTGCAAGAAACCTCAAAACCTGGCTCTTCGACAGACCCCCTCCTTGATGGACTGGAACCTGCTAACCCCCCCGCCTTGAAACCCTTAAAGGTGAATAGTCGCGATTAACAAACACCTGATTGATTTATTGATTGATTGATTGATTGATTGATTGATTGATTGATTGATTGATTGATTGATTGATTGATTGATATAGCGTTTTGGAGCGTTTTGGGGCGTGGGTCGTTGCTTCATGAGGAGGTTTGATTGGTAATTACTTGCTCATTAGGGTCCGGTTATTGGCAAGGTGGATCAGGCACTGTGACTGTTGGAGGTAGCTGGGCACCTTGATTTGGTAGCTAGGATTAGGGCGAGTGGCGGTAGACAGTGAGGACAGAGTTTGCTGTGCTGGACCTCTGCCACTGCATTAGTAGTTGGAGGCTAGGCCCATGGGTCCACTGCGGTAGTGATTTTGACACTTGTGAGTGGGTTGGAGAGTTTTTCAAGCATGTGGTGAGGGAGCACCTTCTGGGTTGCCGCTCCTTTGTGTAATGTCAACCAGTGAGGCAAAGGGAGCAGGGCTTATGACAAGGAAGCCTCGCATGCATGCCGGGCAGATGGAGATGCCAATGAGGATGACAGGTTGCGGGGGAGCTGGTTCAGCTTGAATTCTCGAGCCTTGGCAGCAAGGGTGAGCGGTAGTGAAAGAGGTACTCTATTTTGCATCTGGCTGAGGTCCTCCTCCTCTTTGCATTTGGAGATGGAGGTTGTTGGGAGGGTTAGGGTGGGTGAAGGCATACGCTGGGAGGAAAAAAGTGCAACTGTGAGGGAATAATTTTAGGCAGCAATTGAGAAAGCTGTGGGCAGACCAGGCCAGACAGGCATCAGGACAAGTTTGGTCATGGACAAGGGGGAGGAAGACGGGATTGAGACAAAGATAGGGTGACCAGATCTCGAGAACCAAAAACCGGGACATTTTGTAAACATAGAACAATTTTACACTAACGGTGCTGCTCAGAATGACAACTCTTATCAACGTAGGAACACTATGAAAACAAATAAAAAGTAATTTCCAAAACCAGCATCCTACCTGTTAATTAAATTGCTTACTTATAACAGCTGCTCAGTAGCACAACTTTAGAAGACCCAATAGGAGCCCCTCCCTGGTGTCAGTCAACGCCCTCTAAATACCGGGACATGAGCCAAAATTGCCGAAATCTGCTGGGACAGCTGGTGAAAACCCGGGACTGTCTGAGCAAAGCGGGGATGTCTGGTCTCCCTAGAAAAAGAGGGTTGCTGGCTCCTGACATCCTTGGAAAGTGGAGGGGGGGGGTTATTAGCTCTGGCCCCTGTAGGAGCAAGGGAATTCTTGGAACAGGTCATATTAGAAGATGGAAGGTGTGCATCCTCAGGTCAGAGAGGGGCGGGAGGGGGGTTCTTTATACCACTAAGCAGGATGCATTCCGGGTTCACTCAGCCTTGGTCATTGTGGAGGTTTGGAATGGAGCGTCAGGGAGGATGAGGGTTCCACTGAGGACTTAGTGGAGGACTTGACTTTTTGGGGTCAGTGCAGATCACGGCGGAGGGGGACCAGAAACCCAGGAGAGGGAAGATCGGTGGCCTGGAGTCGTGGGACCTCTGGGGCATGGGGACAAGCACGTTCTAGAGGGGACAGGGACCTGGCATGAGTAGTATAATGGTCAAGGCATGGGCGAGTTAGGTCAGACAGCAGGCTGTAACCAGCACACTGGGCCTCTCATCTCTAATGCAGGACAATCGGTTCAGCGGCTTGGTGGACTCGGGGAAGCTCTGTGCGGCTCGATTTCCCTTAAATGAGAAGACTTGGACCAGGATGGCCAGCTGGATGTTGGCATGAGACAAGATCCCTCACCAAAGAACGGCTTTGGTGGTGCACCTGGCCAGTGGGTACAGAACAGCCCCTGTCGGAAGTCAGCATGGGACACAGCATTATGCTTCGGCAGTGGAGTTGGGAGGGTATGGTACAGCCCCTCAATGCAAACAGGAGAGATGCATGTTTTGCAAGAATCTGGTTATGCTGCAGTGTTAGGCAGCAAACACTGCCACAGATGACGAGGCAGGCGATGCGTTGGAGGATACAACATTTGATTATAAGGAAGAGGGTTTAAAGGAGGGGCAGTTGGTTGAGGAAGATATGCAGCAGCAAGTCACAAGCTAGTGATGTCATGGGGAGCGGGAAAGGGGTGACACTCATCTGTCTGCCTATGATGTTTCTCAGGGTACTGCAGATGGGCAACAGTGGCAGGAAAGCCGTTGAGAGCCAGACAGGTAACAGGTGGCAAAGCGGTGGGCTCCAGAATGGGCACCGACCCTGGCATCATGTAAATTTAGCAGATGTGAAAATATGGCTGCAGCAATGGTATCAGTTGTTGTGGATGTGATGGAGGTGCAGCCTGGGGGTGTGCTGCAGCTGCACAGAGGTTTTAGTGTGGCCGACATGGGAGTAGGCACTGATGAGCAAGGCTTGGCTGGGGATATGGTTGTGAAGCTGGGGGTTGGGGACACGAGGTCAGGGGTCAAGGAGGGTAAGGAGATGCAGAAGATTCAAGTGACAGGGACAGAGAAGGGCATAGAAGGGCATAGGGGGTTAGGGATGAGAAGGTGGAGAAAGAAGGGGACAAGGTAGAATTGAAAGAGAGCATTGAGCTGAAAGTCAAGAAGCTTCCCTACATGGGGTTTTCGAAGCCTTTGGGAGTCCATCTTATGGCTACCAAATATAAAATATGGAATGGGGAATACGTTGAGATGTTGAAGACATTACATAGGGAGCTGAGGGCTAAGGAGTGCTAAAAGGAAGAGATGCATGAGCTGGCAAAGAGTTCAAAGGTTCCACTGATGATTGGGAACTGGACCGCTGCCTTTCTAATTCATGCCAGTGTTTACTGCGAAAAACACCAAGAGAGTTGTGTGGCAATTTTTATATACATGGTCACTAAGGAAGGCACAAATCAATTATGGGGGTTATGCCTGGTCAATACAATGATGAGTTCAGAGCCCAAAAGGCAATGGATCCCGAGCTGCAGTGCGGGTAGGTATAAGCAGACCTTTTACCTCACACCATGGTCCTCTCGAAAATTTGGCAAGACTATATTAACAGCCAGTGGTCTACCTATCGTGCATTGGATTTTTCAGGGCTGCCCTACGTGGGAGGAGTGGGAGCAACCAGAAAATGACAGTGAGCTCCAACAGGTACCTGCTGGGGTTTCAACAAAGGGCTTTGCATCAGATAATATTGTATGTGTTGGCAGGAGTGCTCCAAATGTGCTAGCAAACACCCCCTTATCAATTGCTACTGAGCAAGTGGCCAATCTAGTAATTCTGCCGGACAGTGCCAGCAGGGTGCTGGTGGGGTCCAGCAACATAATTAGGCTTTCAGAATTAGGGGTGGTTGGGGAGGACAGGGATCTGGTGAAAGAAGCTTGTATGCCCATTAAGTTGGACTGTTTGCAATTTTGGTTGTCACTAAATGACCAAACACCTGACACTAATTTGTTGAGGGAACATTGTTTTTATTTGAGGTACCGGGGTCCAATGTTGCACAAGTGTGTGAGCAATCTTGAGTCATTAAGTGCTGCAAAATAGGTGGTTTGGTAGAAACTGTTAAAAGAGATACAGGATGGGAGTATGACCAACCCTTTCAATGATTTTCCGTGCCAGATTTAATTTTGTCTCCAATTGGGGTTGTCCCCAAAAACAGAAAACGGTCAGTTCAGGCTTATTCAACACCTATCCTAGCCTGAAGGCAGCTTGGTTAACAACTTCATCCTGGAGGAGGAAGCTTCGGTAAGATATTCTTCAGTGAACGTGGCAATGTCCATAGTTGAGGGAGTAGGCATGGAAGCGCTCATGGCTAAGAGTGATTTCAAGTCAGCTTTTCGCTCGCTCCCAGTGCTTCCTGATAATTTTCAGTTTCTAGGTATTCAATTTGAGGGCAAGTGGTATATGGATAAGGCACTCTGGATGGGTTGCTCTATATCATGTGCTTTGTTTAAGTGTTTTAGCACATTACTCTAATGGGAATTTTTACTTGGAGCACTAGCCATACACAGGTAACACATTACCTTGATGATTTTTTCTTTGTAGGAAATCTCGGTTCCATGGTCTGCCAGAGAATGCTTCACAGTTTTCGGGAACTAATGGGCGGTATCAGGTGCATTTGGAACTGGAGAACACTGGAACCCAGTACGGTACTGTCATTCTTGGGTATTGAGATTGACTCAGTGGCAATGGAAGCCCACTTTCCAATGGAGAACAAGCTAACAATGCAATTGCTATTGAATGCAATGCTGGCTAAACAAAATGTTACGGTCAAAGAGGTACAAGTGATGCTGGGGCACTTATAATTTGCATGTAGGGTGGTGAGAGCATGGAGGGTATTCTGCTGTAGGTTGGTGCTATCATTGTCAGGCCTACTCCTGCCACATCACCATGTAAGTCTATCTGCAGGGACAAATTAAGATTTTAGGATGCAGCATTTCTTCCAGGAATCATTTAATGGTGTGCCATTGGTGGCAATGACAGACTTTTATTGGGATGCACAAAACTACTTCAATGCTGCAGGAGGGATAGGCTTTTTGTTGTACTGGCAACGAGAATTGTGCGCTGAAGAATGGCTCATTTAATGGAAGTGTGAGAGCAGGAGTAGAGCATTTTTGGAATTCTTTCCTCTTGTCATTGCAGTTGCATTGTGGGGAGACCAGTTGGCACAAAAGAAAGTGCTAATTTCACATTAACAACATGGCGGGAGTGCAGGTAGTTAATCAGAAGTCTGCATGGGATGCTCAGGTGCTGAAGTTGTTGCAGGTTTTTGTGTGGAACTGTTCGAAATTAGACATTATGTTTAGAGTGCAACATGTGGATAACGACATTGCGGATGCTTTGTCTCATTCACAGTGGGAGAGATTCCATAGGCTGGCCACGGAGGTGGACAGAGTCAGGACCAGGATGCTACAGGAGCTATGGTCAGTAGACATCAGGGAATGCTTAACCTGATGGTAGGATCGCTGGCTTTGTCGACTTAGAGATCATATTGTCAGGCATGGAGGGAGTTCGTAGATATTGGGGAGGGGATAATTGGTCAAGAATGGAAGATATGTTACAGTTTCATTTGCATTTAATTGAGAAGGCACAGTCCAGAGGAACTATCTCGGGTAAATTGGCTGACATTGCTTTCATCGGTAAGCTTTTTTGGAGATACACCCCTTTGGCAGGAGAGTTGGGAACTAAGATATTGGAGGGGTGAGCCTGGGAAAATGGGTGTCTGGGGCCTACAAGAAGGCCAATAACATGGGGTTTATTTACAGATGTTATCAGGACCTTACCTGGGATGTGCAAGAGTGAACACAAACAAGTATTATTCACAGCACTGTTGACATGGTTGTTTTTGGGGCTTTTCAGGTGTCTAAATTATGGGGTAGGGGAACTCAGGGTGTCATGTGGGAGGAAGTTTGTCCACTGGTGGAGGGCCTGCAAGTTTGGCGGCGCTAGTCAAAAACAGATCAGGGTGGAAAGGTAATTTCTGTTTTGCTACCTAGGTACCCAGTTGTCAATTTTTGCCCCGTGAAGTGGGCTGACTCCCGGCGAGTAAAGTCCACAGTTGCAGTAGGTCTGGTTTTCCAGCACATTGACCGCAAGCAGGTGACAGCCTTTGAACTATTGTCTGTATTACAGAAGGGGCTGATTCAGGAGTGAGTTGATGCCAAAGGGTTCGAAACACATTCATTTTGCATAGGTATGACAATGGAGGCAGGCAAGAGGGGCTGGAGTAGGTTGGACACTATGGGCTTGGGGAGATGGGCCTCAAACAGCTTTCAGCATTATGTGCATGATAGGAAGGGGGTTTGCTTAGCCATTTCTCTTTCCTATTCAATATTTGTTGTTTTTCAGGTTTGGTCCAGGGCCCAGAGGTAACTGGATTATCTTTGTGGATAGTTGGCCATTTTTTTGTTAAATGGACCGAGAAACAAGCAAAGCAGAGTAGACTAAGGGCTAATTTGGGATTTGTCCCTCACCGTTTTCAACTGACATGGCATGGTAGATGGGGAATGGGTTGAAGATACTGCAACCCTGCTTGAATAGGTTGTAAGTATGGGGGCGATGTCTAGACATTTTATTGATGCATTGGGAAGAAAATAACTTGGTTGTTGAGAAAGGATACCTTTGATGAGTAATATGAAGGACAACCTGCCAGAGATTTTGCATAAGGATACCATATTATGTGGACCCAGTTCATACCTCACAGGGAGTGGCATTGAATATTGAAGGTGGCAACGATTGAGAAGGTCAATAAGGTAGGCAATCATAGAGAGATTAAGTGTTTTTGTGGAGACAAGGGTGTAACCACAACAGAGCAAACCAACTTGAAGTACATATTTTTTTTTCCGGGGTGATGGAGTTCACCTTTTTAATATACGTTAGTTTCTGGTGGGTGCAAAAAAAGTTGGTCAGGGACTTTTTCTGGGAAGCGGTTGGCAGATAATTTGGCATGGTTTAGAGAAGTTTATTGTTGTTGACAGTGGCAATTCAGGCTGAAAGGGAACGGTGAGACAAGCTCATGCCTGGGTGAGGTAGGAACCTTAAGGTTCATTAGGAAGTTAAGTTAGTTACAGGTGAATAGTTCTTGTAAAATGTAGGGCAGGTTAAATGTCTCAATTGCTAAAGATGAGCCTAGGGGGAGGTAGAGAAATGCAGGCTTAAGTTTTGTGAAGGGGAAGGACTTTTAGAGGTGGAGGTAGTTTACCATAGGTAACATATCTGTATAGTAAGGTTGTAGTTTTGTAAGGCGTTAGGCCAAGGGTTTGTAATTGTCATGTGCACCTGTTGCAATAAAAGCAGCCCTTATCACACTATTTTGGTGTCAGTGATTTTTGCTGCTTCCCAAATTCCCCAATACACTACAACACCTGAAATATCAAGAACAAGCAAACAGGGAAAATCCAATTAAATGTTTCATTCAGGATATACTTATTTAAAACAAAATTTTACAGAAAGTTTAGTGTTTTCATTGGCTTAGTATCAAAGTCGCAGAAAAATTGAAACATGATTGTTCTGTAAGACTGAGGTTTTGACATGGCCATTACCATATAATGCTGTGGTTTGCACAAGTGTGACCAGTCAGACTGATCCTGAACACTTAGAGTCTGATTCACAAAGGGCTTCCACATTCATAGTGGAGGCCCTGCAGTTGTGGGGGAGTATCTGCACTGAGACAGAATTTTTACAATGACAACTCTCACTGCCAAGATTCCTCCCTGAGTGCTGGGACTCCGCAATAACTGCAGAGCTTCTGTCATCAATGCAGAGGCCCATTGAGAACCAGGCTATTAGAAGATGGTGAAATATTTTAACATGAAACACATGCTTGAATGTGGACAGTTAGGGACAGAAGAAAAAGGCATTTTGCCTCCTTTGTCAGATCTCTGGCACCAACCTATGGCAGTTCCCACCAGAACTGAATACAACTCATAGCTTCCCACCAGAAATTACTACAAATAAAAGCTCATAGATTGCTGTACTAGGCCACGGCTACTTAAATCCAGTGCCATGAGTGAGCCTCACTTCCAGGCTTTGGGGTGGGAAGGAGTCACCTGTAAACTTCACCACTCATTGTAGGCACTTCCAACCCATTCGGTCTCTGGTACCCTTGCTTATCTGTGCCAAGCCTTCCAGGCTAAAGGCATCAACAGAAACTAAAACTCACTTCTCTGATGTCACCACGGGGATCACAAAAGGGTCACTGAAAGCTTGCTTAGAGGGAAATGCAAACACGCTTGAGATTCCTTGCATTGGACAAACTCTCCTGTCCCTAATCCACAGGTTAAGTGACCTTCCATGGCCTATCTTACCTTCTTGTGCTTTCCAAATGGGGGAATGGAGGGACACCCTTCTCCACTCATGCTTCTAAAATCTCTGTTGGGCATCACCCTGACTGACCTCTCAACTCATGATCAGTACAAAGAGGCTGAAAACTTGACTAGCAGTCTATGAGTTCCAAAATGAGTACATAGTCCAGGTGTAATGAAGTGGGTTATTAATTGCAACGGTTGAGAGTCCTTCACAAGTGATACATTTGCAACCTTTCCTTTACTGGAAATCAACTAGCCCATTGTAACACTTAACTCTCTCGGGGTAGTGAAGCAGACCAGTTAAAGGAGTACTCAGGGGAATTGGTGAGGGCTAGTACCCTAATAGGCTGGTACTCAATAAACAACACTCAATAAATCATTTTCCAGTCAGTACCTTTTCTTATAAAAAAGAAATATACTTTATTACAAACACACTACTTAATATTACGCATTAATTTACAAGTATTTGCAATTAGGCAGAAGGAAAGGCCTCTGGTGATGGCCTCATAACACATTGTACCCCTAGAGAAGCCCTGAACCCTGTTACCATGACACACTGCCTATATTAGACAAAATATAAGGGAGGTCTTCTGGGTTTGTCAGGTTGTCATCACATTAATAAAAGCAGAATTAGATCACACAATATGAATACAACACCATTAAAATCCCTTTCAAATTTACCATTTTACAATAACTTCCTGTAATCCAAAAAACATTGTATTATCTATATTATCCTAGTTATTATTAAAGTGCTATTAATTCAATAAAATGAATTCAGGAGGTTTTTTCTACTTTTAAAATGCCGCCACTGCAGTTTTAGGACCAACCAACAGAGATCATCACATTCCACAACCTACGTGTGAAAGCACAAGCTCCAGAAATCCTTAAAACCAAAGCAAGAATCTCCCACGGGCAACAATTTAAGGCTTCTATATAACTCCCTGGAAGACTTAGACAAACCTTTGGGACAAAACTGTAGGAGGCTCTGGTGAGGACGGCATCACTGCTGGCAGGCCTCAGAGCCCATTTTCAATTGTTGATGGTGCCCCCTGCCCTTTCAGTGGCACCACAAAAACCCCAAAACTTTTTTAGTCCTCTGGTGGGCCTTATGGCACACTCCAGCGCCCGTGGCTGTGAGAAGTAGTGGCATAATTTCACCAAACACTAGGTAGTGCACAGGATAAATCTGTAAGCTCAACCACAACCTCCTCAGACTATCAAAGGACCTGGGATGAAGATAACTGTTGAAGAAGGCCATGCTGTATTAAGGTTCCTGACTCCTGCAGGAAGTAGAGCACTCACACAAGGATTCCTAACTCTTTCTGGTACGCAGAGCCTGGACCTGCTTTTAAAGGGTTACATGGTTGTCCTCCTCTTTACCAGCTTCAGGAGCACAAAAAGCTTGAGAACTCCTGACTACAACAGGTTAATCTATAGACAGGTCTCCTGTATGGAACACAACGCACTGGGCTATGCAGGGGAGCAAGCTGTAGATAAACCTGGTATCTAGAAGCCTGCTTTACAGAGCTGGAGTCTGGAGGACAGACCAGAATGATCTTCCAGTTGTTAGAGAAAAGTGGGAATTAGTTATTTTATTCCACCATCCAAGGAAGAGATAAGGTTCTGAGGCTTTCCAAATAAGGTTGCGCCTTAAGTCGGCCAGAAAACCAGTTTTGCCTGCTTGAAGCTCTTTGCTGTGTTGAAAACAGATTTAGTGAACATCCTCCTAAAGGTATTTGGCCTTTTGGACACCAGCCAAAGCTACAGCTACCACTAGTTATCACCAAGAAGTGAGAGCTAGCCTTACCCACCACTGACCAAAATCCTTTCAATTTTGGGAACGTGGCAAACATATGCATGTCGTCAGCCTCTCCGCTGCCAGACTGTTTGCATTTTGAGTCTCTACTCCCCCTTATTTTTGCCAATTAATTTGGGGTCTAGTTGATTCTATGCAGGTTAAGGAAATGATTTTTTCTTAATGCAGCAGGTTTAACCACCAGGTAAACTGCAGATAAAGATACTTGCCATGCCTCTGCCAGCTCCACTTCCACAAGTATCCGTTCTTCGGAGAAAATGGTGCCTTCATCTTATCCTCTTCTGCCACCAGTAAAAGCTGTTACCAGTGTGCTGCTTCCTTTTTCATGACCCGTTGGTTTTGAAGGTCTATTTCCATTTGACCAGATTTGGCTCAAGACCAATCCTGGCTCTTCAGCCATGATATTCCAGAAGCCCCAATTCAATCTTTACCCATCGTCCACCAACTGCCCTCATCTGATGACATCACTCTGCTTCAGAGGCCTCTGAAGACTATCAAGCAGACACACTGGTGTTCCAGTGGAATCCCATATAGGGGACAACATGCTATAGTAGGCGATACCCAAAAGTGATCTAACACCCGTACCAAGTTCATGCTGCCATGTGTGGGCATTTCAATCTGACTTTTTAAAAGAATTTTGGTGCCCCAAATTTGCAAGACAAGCTTTCCTCTGGCAAGCTCACTAGCATAGCCCAGAACATAACCTCTAACAAGGTCTCATCTGGACGTAGAAGAAGCATTCAATTGTTTTTAAGCTGAAAAGTCAGGTTACCCTACTGGAACATTCTGACTTCTAAAAAGGTCCAAACATAACATAGTTGACTGGTGCAAGGCAGCCAATCTATCCAACAAGAGAGCACCCATAGTGGCCACAAAATTCAGTTTTGTTCAGCTCAGAGCTTTTGGCACCATAAAAATGAACAGTCTCAGTAGGAGCTCAATGTCTATATATTTGATTTTGAGGGACCCTCGCTGTCCACAATCTAAGACGCTGCCCCACTTGAAGATTTTGAATTCCAATTGAGAGACTAAGGGCCCAATTTAAAACTCAACAGATAGGGTAGTCTGCATGCTTCATTTAGCAATAAGTGTACCTTAAATATTCTGCCATCTGATCCCCTGTAGAATACATTGACATAATACTTCCAACCACGACAGCCTGATGTAGTAAGGAATGTCGGGCAAAGGACATTACACTGATGACCCTCTTTAGGGTGGAAATCGTGATGTTTTTTCTGTCCATCACCATCAGGAAAAGTGTACTGTTGTGGGACAGAAAAAAACAATATCTTCAAAACCTGTGGAAAGAACTCCTAGAGTGCGCGGGGAGGTCATTAATGGTTTGTTTTCCAGAAACATACTATTGCTTTTGGAGATTGTTTTCGAGAAACAAAAAAATTTAAAAATGTTTCTTAGACGGCCATAAAAACCAACATCAGGCGTCCACCAACCATTTTGTATATTGAAAGTGACTGTTGTGATGGGGGTTCCTTTCAATGTACAGAGATGACCTCTGAGTTGGCATTCATGTCTAGATTTGTCAGACAGCATACTTTTAAGAGGGCAGAGGTATTAGCCTCAACCATCCCGACTGACAGTACTCCATCCATACAACTCTAAATCAGCCCCTAAGGTTGAAGAGCTTGTAGGAGGATCTATAAGCATGCAGTCCAGGAGAAGAAGAAATCCATCAGAGAAAAGGCCAGGGAGGACCTTGGCCAAGCGAGCATACTCTAAGAAAGTGGTACGTTCTGGGCGGTGGTTTATAGCCTGTTTTTCTCTGACACAGTAAACTCTAGCACAGATTGTATCATAGTCCCTGAACGATGGCTTGAGTTCTCTTTGGGAATATGTACTTGGCCCAGATGGGGTGCCAGTTGACCTGTATAAGGGGGACCCTCAGATCTAGGCTACAATACTGGCACAGGTCTTTAATGCAGCTAGCATATGTGGCTTTCCTCCTTCGTGGGTGAAGGCTATTATTATTCCTATTTTTTAAAAGGGCTCAAGGGGTGATCCTGCCTGTTACAGACTCATTTCGCTCTTGGACTCAGCAGCCAAAATCATGGGGAATGTGATTTTGAATCATCTATCATCATGGCTAGAAGATTTTAATGTTATCAGCGACCTACAATATGGTTTTAGGCAAGGCGGAGGGATGCTCAACCAATGTCTCAAGCTTCTATCTCCTTCTTCTCTCGGAATCTCACATGTCACATACTGTTCGATGAAAGACAATACTGTTTCATCAGAATCAGTTCCAAATTTAGGTGCATCCTTGACCCATAGTAGCATATGTATATGAGGTGCACCTCTTGCTTGGTACTCCTTTCTCCAAAAGAAATCGCTAACTTCTCCAAGAGGTGGATTCATTTTATTGCAGATAAAAGACATCATAGCTTGAAACCTATGATTAAAATACCTGCACACATTTACAGGATCCAATGAACACAGTTCACCAGGAGTCTTTATTTCAATATTTTTTATATTGGAATTCACTTCTCTTAGAAACTCAAGCAAATCCTCCCATGCATACTCTGCACAGCTAAGTATGACAAACCATGTTGGTGTACCTACGTTCCGTAACATACACCTGAGTTCTCCATGACGACGATACCAATACTCATTTGTTCAACGTTTACATGTCATCAAATTGATTAACTGTGCTTCTAAATTTTCATCTGTTTCTTGAACTTTCTCCACAAAATACTTTCGCAGAAAGAAGTGATTGATGAACTCCAGTTTTAAGTATGTGGTTCACTGCATACGACAGAGAAGATAGATCACAATCAAACAAAAGGTGAAATATGTATGGAATGCACTGTCGAAATCTAGGATCTTCAGAATATAATCATGTTGAGCAATATTCTGAAGCTGGAATCCGTACAGGTCGGTCATCATATCGTCTACCTTCTCCAGTAGGAAACAGCTGTGGAAAACAACTAGCTTCCAAGCTCTTCTCCCATACACTCATAGGAGTTCCCTGTGCTTTTTTCATTTGAAATAACTCAATGCTGCTTCCTATTACCGCTTTCGAATGCAAAGGACATATTGTGTAATGCTCATAAATCTCTTCAGTCCTTGACTTGTCCACTTTCTCTATTTGACCACTTGAAATTTCACATCTTCTAAACTTATCACCTGTTCATCTACATTTACAGTTTTGTAATAAATATTGTTCTCTATAAGATATAAGGTAGCCTTTTCAAATTTATTAACATCCACAAATTCTTGCCATATTTTCCAATTCTTTGTTGGTACACCATTTACTAGAATGACTACTGCCTCATTTTCCTCTTTCTCTCCAGCAATAGTTTCAATATCTTTCTTAAAATCCAAAGGTAAGTACAGCACTCTTCCTTTCAGCCCTCTTTGCAAGCCTGTTGGTGGCAGTTTAACTGTTTTAGGCTCCATCCGAATAATAGTTTGAAAAGGATGAACAGATTGAATTAAAACTGACTCATATGTATTCAATTCTGCCAGTTCCTCCGGAAAACTTACTAACTCTAAGTTATTATGTACTACTCTAGCAGGTATTTTGTTCCCTTCTAATTTGTTATAACAATATTTACATATACGTTGATCACTACCTAACTCAAATCGACCTTCCACCAACAAGTAAGTTGCAAATTCTTCCCACTTACTGTAGTTCTCCTTTTCACTTTTCAAATACAAATCAACATTCCTAGTTTGACTTTTATAATGAGTATGTTGACAACAAACACAAACATAGTTTGGTATTTCAGAGCACACTACATTAAACTTTCCAATTTCTTCTTCAAACTGATCAGTGATAATCACTTTCCCATCTCCTTCAACATCTGTAATTGTCAAACTTTCCCTTTCTATGGACTGTTCTTCTGAACCAAAATATCGCATTTCAATATCATCACACTTATTTTGAACATCTGATAAAGAACGATGTAAAAGACCTGTATTCAGTTCACTTAAACATAATGCAGGACTTTTTACATAGTACAGTTTCCTTACAAACTTCCGCGATTCTGAATGGTGTACTGCTAACATCCTCAAGTGATGAAAAACACTTTTACACACTCTTCTTTAAAGACAAGCCAGATAATGCCCATGATTCTCAGTATATTTTCTTATAATTACATGGATCTAGTCCTTGCACCAACTTAATCTTCTGTTTAATACTTTTCTGTGTATATTCTCGTAGCAAATGTCACATTATATCAATAGATTCCTGTTGAATACTACAAATACTGCTACAACCCCACTTATACACAGGAGCTTGTTTCCCTTGCACTTCTTCAGCTATTAACACTTCTGCACTTTTACCAACCAATTCCTCTTTTGGAAGGGGACAACCATCCTGAACTTGGTAGCAACGACCTCCAGTATCAACTGCAAGTGGTAAACTATTTTCCTGGAAGTAACTTTCCTCATTAAAAAAAGGCTCACTAGTAGAAGTATGTTTCCAATGTCCACTAAAGAGTTTGCAAAAGTTGGTTCTGTTCACAAGTCTTTTTCTTCTACTTTTCTCTTTCAACACTTTGATTACTTTATCCAACACTTTGATCCTCTTCAAAATCACAATGAATAACTTCTGTTGTAAAGTGAAAGCAGTATCCACTATACTTTCAATACGCCGCTTCAGTTTGAATTGCAGCACTTTCTTTTTATATTTGCAGCATGTTTTCATTAAATTCTGAATCACTCTAGTTCGAAAAAGTCTCTGACGAATTTCTTGAAATTGTTTTTGCCTCCGGATAACAGACACTGTTTCTTTATCATGTTTTCTTTTCCTGTTATTTGAAATTGAAGTCTTCTCCTTACTTGAAAAATTCTTCTTTTTCCTTTGTGTGATATTATTTTCATGAAATGTTCGTAATATTTTTTTCTGAAATTGTCTAGTGTTTTTACCACAAGAAACTGTTGTAGTACTCTCATTTTTTTCTAATTGAAAATGTTTCCTTTTCTTCAAATATATATATTTTTTCTCTTGTCGTTTTTTTCAGTTTTTCGAGGCATTTTCAAATTTTAATCCAAACGAAATAATTTTCTGAAGAAAAAAAAATAGATTCAATTATTTTTTACATCAGTTCAATAAATTAAAATAATAATATACAATTAAATAAGTTCTACTGACGGCTTCCAGAGGCAGTGCTGCAATGTGATGGAGCAGGGCAGGGGAACAGTAGGATGACGGGTAGTGCCATAGAACATACAGCAAGTATTTATTTAATTTTTTACATACACCTTTACAATTTACATGTAACTGCACTACCTCATACTTTTCACCTCTCCACTGCACCCCACCACCCCACAGCACTCCCTTTGCAACCCACCATAGACAACTTTATAGATAGTATTTTTAAAAATTGTTATCTATGTACTTAGGATGATATTATCAACCAAACGGCACACAGCCTAACATTTTTATCTACAACTTTGCAAACATAACACTGCACCCAAAGTTTTAAGTGGGGGGTCTGTGGGGGTCTGAGCACCAGCAGTTTATTGTTGGCGGCCTCAAAACGGATCTCTATGGGGCTCTATTTTCGGGCCTTGCAAAGGTAGTCCGTTGTTGTTTTTTTTTTTTTTATTAGACTGTAGTGAGACAGTGAGAGCATGCACGTTGCTCACTACTGAGAAGTAGAGACATCATGACAGGTGAGTCGCGTTGTAAGAGAAAAGAAATCCTTGAAAGAGAGCCATTTTCTCTCACGATTTCCCTTCTCTTTTTGCAGCGCTGGAGCAACATCATCGTGGCGTGATTAGCAGAGAGACCACCAGGAGCGCAATGCCCATTGCCCCGGACTCCCTGAGGCAGCTTCCCAATCGCACACACAGAGCCGCACCCGAGTACTTCACAGGTCTTCAAAAGACCATTTGCTTGTAAATGATGCTCTGTTCTTTTTCACCCCTTTTTAGAGCCCCTACATCCCCACTCTGCCTATTGCTGAAAGAATTAGCCCACCCGAAATTTTGCTCTGGTTGCGACTTTGGAGACGACCACAAGCAGCCAACTCCAGCACAACCCTGCTCTCATCTTTCAGAGTGTCTTGCTGTAGTGCTACAAAAACCCATGCTTTGCCTAGCTCACTTAGGGGCATATTATCAAGAATGGCATTAAAATTATTGCCGCTTTAGCAGCAGGAAACTGCCTCTAAAGTGGCGATAATGATCTTGATAATATGCCCTTGTGAATTCCCATAGAAGCCCAGCTTCACACCAGAACCTGGGCTGCTATGGGAATTCACAAGGGCATATTATCAAGCTCATTATCGCCGCTTTAGCAGCAGTTTCCTGCCGCTAAAGCGGCAATAATTTTAACACCGTTCTTGATAATATGCCCCGTTAAGTTTCTAAATTAACGTCTTACACTGAAAAGCTGCTTTACATTTCTTTCGCTGGATCAACCTTTGTTTAAAACACCACCAGAGAAGGGTGGTGAACTATGGGCCACAAAGAGCAACTCAAAGCTTTCTTGTTCTTTATCAGAAACATCTGCCTGTCAATGATTATAACAAGCCTCTTCGGCCTTTAGAAGGCTGGGTGGATGAGTATAATATGCGGAATTTAGGATCGGGGCGGAGGTTGCATGGAAATAAGGACGGACAATAAATGCGAGTGGATGGATGGCCAGATGGGTGAATGAATAGCTAGATGGATGGGTGTATGGATGTATGAATGGATGGAACGATGAATGGATGCATGGACCAGTACTTGGGATAGACGGGTGGGCTGATAGATGTATAGGGTTGGTTCTGGGACAGATGTATGTATGGATAATATAGGGGCGTATGACTGGATGGATGGCACAGTGCTTACCATAGGCGAGTTGGCTGCGAGATGCTTAGGTGCAGGGACAGATGTATGTATGTATGTAGGTAGGAATGTATGGATGAATTGAAAGATGGTTGGATGGCGCAGTGCTTAGGATGGATGGATGTAGAGCTTTAAGTGGGCCGGGTCTGAGCACCGGCAGTTATTTTCAGGAGGCCTCGAAATGGGTCTCTACCGGCTCTATTTCCGGCCCTCGTAAAAGTAGTCAGTATTCTTTTTTTTTATTGGACTTCAGTGAGAGCATGCACATCGATGTGTGCATGCTCATTTTGCTCACTACTGAGAAGTGGAGACATCATGCTAGCTGAGCCACGTTGTAGGAGGAAGGGAAATCCTTTAAAGAGCGTGTTTTCTGAACGTAGGCTAATTGGAGGGGATTTTCTTAAGCACACAATGCTAAAAATCTTGATATAGACCACGCCCCTACTTGGATAGCCCACACCACTTTAAAAGGTTTGCCCCACCCCTTTTAGAGCACCCCCAGTTTTTTTTTCCCACTTAAAGCCCTGACTGCACCATTGTAACAAAGAAATGGTCCAAGCTTCCATTTAAATGTACAATGGCACCAACTTTCATAATTTGCCATCAACGCTGGTAGCCTTCTACCACAGTGCAAGAGTGTCTATCAGCACGAAGATTTGTTATCCACAGAAATGTTGTGGGATTTGCGTTGCTGTCTGCTGGAAAACTCATCACCAAAAGGTATTAAACATGCAAATTTGCGAGTAAATAATATACCATACCATAAAGCGGTTCATAAATGGGCCCAGTGCCACCACACCACCCTCATCCCCATTCTTGCTTAACCTTACAAAATCAAAGAAAGAGACCCAGCAAACCTGGTAGAGACACTATACCAATACAGGGACTTAATTTCAAAAAGTGTCTGCCAGAACGCTCAGCAACAAAAGGTATTAAAACATGCAAATTTCTGGATAAAACATATACCATGCAATAGAGCACTTTATAAAGGGACCCAGTGGCACTACATCACCTTTACTAGCTACACATGTGCACGTTACAAATGTCCATGTTATAATCAGCAACATACCCACCTCTCCCACCCCCACCCCTGCCCTTGCTTATCCTTACGAAATCAAACAACGAGCCCCAGCACTCCCGTTAGCGTCACAATAGCCATACATAGACTTAATTTCAACAGGTGTCTGCTGGAACGCTCATCAGCAAAAGGTATTGAAATCTGCAATTTTGCAAGTAAAACATACACCATACCATAAAGCGGTTTATAACTAGTCCCAGTACCACTACACCACCTCCACACCCGCCCTTGCTTAACTTTACGCAATAAAACAAAGAGCCCCAGCAAACCTGGAAGCGCCACTATAGCCATTCAGAGGCTTATTTTCAACAGATGTCTCCCGAAACACTCATCAGCAAAACGTATTAAAACATGCAAATTTGCAGGTAAAACATATACCATGCCATAGGGTGCTTTATCAATGGTCCCAGTGGTACTACATCACCTTTAGTAGCTAGAAATCTGCACGTTACAAAGGTATGTGTTTTAATCACCAACATACACACCTCCCCCACCCCCACCCCCACCCTTGCTTAACCGTACGAAATCAAACAGAAACCCCTATCATTCCTAACAGGTGTCTTCCAGAACGCTTATCAACAAAAAGTATTCAAACATGCAAATTGGCGGGTAAAACATAAACCATCCCATAGCACGGTTTATAAATGGGCCCAGTTGCACTACACCACCTCTACTAGCTAGACATCTGTATGTTAATAAAGTTGCTTAAACACTCTGTAGAGTGTATAGCAGAGGATGGGGAGAGTAAACAAAGTTCTAATTCCCAAACTTTTGATATACCGTCCCTTTACTGTATGTATATTAAGCACATTAAATGGAATGAAAAAATTGAAGAGTGTCTCAAAAGGGATAGTGAAGCAGAGATTCCGGACCACTTAAACACCTACGTATATTCAGCACAGGGACACAGCCTGACAATTAGTGTCACTTATAATCACATGTAGTTTACTAATGTCAAGAAAGTCATACAGAAAATATACCAAACATTTTCATTTCTTTTTTATCTTTCACACATTTATAAAACATCTCTTCTTAAGAAACACTCCCCAACCACTTCTACTTCATAAGAACAGACATATTATATCTCAACCTATGATCAAATGATTCAAACTATGCGTACATATAAAAGGAACGTATCACTTTTACTATCTTCATCTCTTCTCCATGTAATCTCCAAACACTGTAGACGGCCTCACAGCACAACAACCTACCTAGACTTATATTCAAATCTACCTCTCACTGTCAAAAATGAGACCGCAACCTGTCCACATTATATTTTTGGGTTTGGTTTCATTGCTTTTAACTTAGTAACACATACATCTCCTACCCCCCCCTTCACCACTACTTCCACAAAAAGTATAATTTGCAAACATGGGACATTTTGTTTATCTCGCCTGAATACATTAGCAAACCCAAATTAACGCTGTACCTCATTTTCAAAACGATACAATCCTTTAAAGATGACAAACTACATTTCTTCTTTGTGAAAAATTCCTAAACATATATAAAGTACTTATTTAACAACAGGTCAAACTTTATGCATATTTTATAACCAATGTGAAACACCACATTTTACTAACAGTATATTATTTTGAAATAAAAATACTTTCAAACTTAAAAATATCACCTCAAATACTTAATCACTACTACAGAACACATAACACACCTTGGTCATTTCCACCTCACCTTTGTAATTGGTATGCAGATTTCAAATGTCACACACGCATGCTATTCTTTCTGTGTCACACAGTACATGTAATGTACCGCTTTCATCAAGAATGGAACCAGTAATGACACAATTTCTCTGTCGCTCCACATATAAATACGTGTAAAGAACAAATCAGAATACTTCATTCCTTCATCGACATTCCAAAACTTATCTCCATTGGTTATTTTTGAATTTTCCATCTGAAAAGCTACTTAATATTCCCCGCCACATACAGGTCAGAAGTTCAACCTATTTTATCACCACACTTTCTGGAACATTCTACGACACCTGCAGGTTAAAAATTCATGATTTTTTTAAACGTAACATTTTTTTTTCAGCATATTCTCGAACATTTAACAGCATCTGCGGATTAAAAGTTCACCATTGTTTTAAGTTCCAAATGTACTTTCCAAATGCAAGTAGCACATCTGGTTGAGCTGAGCACATTTCATCCTATCGTATGGACTCCACATTTAGACTGCTCTTTATTAACCAATGACAAACATGCTTTTTTACACAACTAATATGCACCCTCGTTTTTAGTACCCAATGCTTCTTATCTTCAAATCAATTATCGTTTTCTGTGGGGAAAAAAAAGATTTTTCCCCATCTTTAAACATATCTCTTACTCTACGAAGGAACTGCATGAGCTACAGACATCTTTCCATACCTTCCAGCCATACCTTCAAAATGCTAGTGTGGATCGCAGGACAAAGCTATGTTTTCTGGTGCAAGAGTTTTGCAGAACAGAGACGTATTGTCTTAGACCTAGGTTTACAAAATGTGGACATTAAATGGTTTGCACAGAGAGGATTGAAGTGGCACCAATTGTTGCCTTTGGTTAAAACCTGTTTGCATCTCCAACACCATGACCTGATGATTGTGCATTGCGGTGGAAACGACCTAGGCACATTGACTGGGGTAGGTTTGGAAATGCTAATGAAGGACACCTTTCAACAATTGATGTTGCTTTTACCTCAAACTGTCTTTGTATATTCCAATATATGCCAAAGACAGAAGTGGAAATGGTCAAAACAATTTTGTCCTCAGATTGAAAAATCTAGGAAGAATGTCAATAAAGCTGTGTCTGCATACCTCAGAGACCATAGAATGGGGTCGATCTACAACAACAACACACGTTTTGATATGGCTGTTATCTATAGAAGTGATGGAGTACACTTCACAAATCAGGGAAATCGACTTTTTCTGAATAACATGAAGCTGTGCATCCGCACTTATATGTAGCTCCAACTAATAAACACAAGGGCTCTTTTTAGAGCCGCCTTATAACTGACAACTTAGGCCTGCTATTCTAGGGCCAGGTAACGGCAACTCCTGCACACTTGCCAAAATGTATTCCCCACACAGCTGTGGCACAGCGGCCACACCATCTGACTTTGGAGCACAGAGCTCTCGCTTTGATCAGCAGCTCTAGTGACAGCTCAGGATAGCACCATGTGACTCTGAGCAATAGCTCACTTAATTTCCACGTCAGCCCCAGCGCCTGAAGACCCGTATGAGTGAGTAATTTGCACTTTACAAATACCGCATTGATTGGAAACAGCAGAATTGAACTTCACACTCCCTCTGTAGCACCCCAATCACCCTACAGACGTCACACTGTTTAAAACAAAACTTCCTCCTAGTACATATGCACACATGCTGACACTACTTAGACAGGTGTGCCGTAGCGGCCAGAAAACATGAGTTCAGAGCACAGGGCTCACGGTTTAATCCCCTACTCCAGAAGCAGCTCAGCTCAGCACCATGTGACTCTGGTCAATAGCTCACTTAACAACTCACATCATTTCCACGCCGGCCTCCAGGGCCTTCAGACCCATAGCAGTGAGTAGATTGCACTTTACAAATACCGTATTGATTTACCTTGGCATTCCCTGTATAACACCACCTAAGCACCATATACAAATTACCGTGTTCCAAACAAAACTTCCTCCTACTACGTATAAAATATTGCTGACACTACTTGGAAAGGTGTGGCACAACGCCCAGAGCCCATGACTTCACAGCATAGGACACACAGTTTGGACTCACGCTTTCATCCCTGAGTCCGTACCCCAGCACTTTCAGACCAGTAGGGGTCAGTAGTTTGTCCTAATAGGTATAAACACATGCTGACACTACTTCCACAGGTGTGGTGCAACGGAGAGGGCACCTGACTTCACAACATAAGACACAGTTTGGGATCAGGCTTTAATCCCCGAATCCCGCAGCAGCTCACCTTAGCAGCATCAGACTCTACGCAATACCTCACTTAATTTCCGTACCCAGCACTTTCAGACCGGGAGGTATGAGTAGTTAACTTCGCACCCCCTCTACAGCACACCCTAAACACCCCACAGAGGTTACAGTGCTCCTACCCTCCTCTTTCCTACTTTTTTCACCCTTGTTTCCCCTTACTCGCTTCGACAGAATCACAAAATGGTGGCCAACACTTCCTAGTTGCAACCGTTCGCAGTGCTCCCAACCAATAAGCAGCAAGCTCGTGCTTGTAACACCTCAGTCAATCAGATGGCAGAATTCCCAACTATCGATATATGTAAATTTCGATATTTCTCAAAAACTACTGAACGGATTTATACCAAGTAAACAAAAGCGTGCTTTCTAGACCAAGACCCTTCTCCCTGCCAAATTTGGGGAAATTCCGTTCACCCGTTCGACCTGTAGCCTTGTCTAAAATTTCCTATGGAAATTAACATAGAGGAAACACGTTTTGGGACACCCCTTTTTTCTCAGCTCCCCCTTGACGAATCACCCCCAAACTTTCAACATAGGGGCTGATATGAACAAAGAAGTGGTTTGAGAAATTTCATAAAGATTCATCAAAGGACGTCAAAGTTATAAGCAAAACAAAAAATGCTCTTCCTATGCAAACTTGGTCCTAACTATAACTACCTACTGGCGACCGCCAGTAGGTAATGTGTATATATATATATACACATATATAAAGAGCACAGGAGGGAAAAGATTCAGTCCAGTGGTACGCGGCATCTGAAGAATGCAGGAGTTGCCGAATGCATCATGCCAAGCCACCATCATTGAATAAAGGTT
Organism: Triturus cristatus; assembly: GCF_964204655.1. NCBI lineage: Eukaryota > Metazoa > Chordata > Amphibia > Caudata > Salamandridae > Triturus > Triturus cristatus. Next base: position 462,053,174 of record NC_140586.1, on the reverse strand, counting down.
CCCAATTGAAATCCCCGTTGTGTCCTTGGATTGCTTTTTCACAGAGTGGTCATTTCATCATGTTTTCGCATCTGCCAGAGATGCGCTACAAGGACCCGTCCATCCAAGAGTCCTGGGAGCTTCCTGGCACCGAACTTTCACAATAATCAAGGGATTGATTATCCTAGGACTGCCACAAAAACAGGTCACACCAGAGGCTGCTGCCAGTCGGCAGACTGTAACTTTACCAGGGGGAAGGCTCATTGTAGCATTCTCCATGGCCCGGTTTGTTTCGCAATTGTGGCTTTGGACGTTGGGGACTCGAGGGAATTCTTAACACTGTTAATAATGGACTGCATCTGTCAATACATGGCCCTTCCTGGAACAGGCATTGTCGGCGCTCATTAACAGCTTAATTATTGCAGGTTACGGATTTCCGACATATTGCATGCTGTGGCTTGTGGTCTGCCATTTGATCACAGCTGCCCAGTGTTAAGCGGGAATAGCTGACCTCCCACTACCGGGAGTGCTGTATAAAGAGCACAGGAGGGAAAAGATTCAGATCTGTGGTACGTGGCATCTGAAGAAAGCAGGAGTTGCCGAAATGCATCATGCCAAGCCACCATCAGTGAATAAAGGTTCCCAATTGAAATCCCCGTTGTGTCCTTGAATTGCTTTTTCACAGAGTGGTCGTTTCATCGCATATATATATATATATATATATATATATATATATATATATATATATATATATGTCCCAACTATAGCTTCAAGCGTCCTTCCACCGAAGGTGATAAAGCAAAGGAACGGCACACCAGGAGAATGTACAAAGTTTTATTGTACACCAAAAGCAAGACGACGACATCGCTCGACGCACGTTTGACAGGCCCTACGCGGGTCGCGGTACGGGTGTGGCACGCGGCAAACTTGGCGATGGGATGGAAGGATCGGTTGACCCGGGCGACGCCACTGTATGCATCTGAGCGACTGGGCTGCTTGTGGACCTCGAAAGGCTTTGAGAAGTGGGACATGATAGGCATCAGCAGGGTGGGCGATCTCTGGACGAGGAGGGGATTCAAAACGTTCGATGTGCTGCAGAAGGAATTCCAGTTGCATGACAGGGAGTACTTCCGATATGTACAGGTTCGTCACGCGCTGTGTTCTGTATTCCCGGATGTTGCCTCCATCCCAGAGTGCTCCCCGTTGGAAGATAGAGTGCTAGATGGGCATGTACCGGATGGCACTATCTCATTGATTTATAAAAAGCTCATCAACGATCGCTCGGGACTGCTGACCGGCCTTCATGAGGCATGGGTCGCCGACGGATTGGAGCTGGACGAGGACTGGGTGTCTGCGGTGGCCTCCCCGAAAGAGGTGGCCATACCGGCCCGCCTTCGCTTCGTCCAGCTCAAAATGCTCCACAGGGTCTACGTTTCGGGGCCGGGTCTGATGCGTATGGGATATGCCGTGGATGGGCTGTGTAGGCGTGGGTGTGGTTTGTTAGGGACTTTCATCCATATTTTGTGGGAATGCCCGGAGGTGGCGCGATTCTGGCGTGGTGTACATGCGGTGTTGCAAGCGGTCACGCATGTGACGCTGTTTCCCGAGGCTAGGAGATGTCTGCTGAATGTGTGGGAGCCGACTGATTATACGGTGCCGCAGACGTGGTGGGTGACTCTGGGATATATGGTGGCCAAGCGTGACATAGCACAATTGTGGGGCTCCCAGAGGTCACCAACGGTTTCGGTGTGGAAGGACAACATGGATTGGTGTATGTTTCGGGAGAAGGTAGTGTATGTGGCGAGAGGTAAGCCTGGGAAATGGGTGAAAGTGTGGGGCCCCTGGAACTCCTATCGTGGCGGAATTTGTACCCCGCCGCTGACGCCTGACTTGGCAGTGGCCCAGTCTCCCTAGTCTGCTTGTCACCTTGGTTCTGGGTATTGTGTCTACTCTGTTTCTGCCCCGGCCTGTCCCCCCCCCCTATTCCTGTGGATCGGTAGGGTCCTCCCCAGGGGAGCTCATACTGCTGCTTTGACTTTTGCGGCCTTGTGGATTTGTTTGTAGTTTCTTATAAAAAATGGAACTGCCATTTGGGGGGTCCGGACGGTGTGGCCGCCAACGATTCCCTCGACTTCTGGGACCTTTATCACTTGCCGCTTGTGTTTTAATAACTGAATTTTTTTTTTGCTCTCACTGTTTGCTAGCGGCCGGCCTGACGGTTGTAGGCCCATCTTTGTATATCTTTTGCATTCTGTAATAAAGGTTTCAAAAAAAAAAAAAAAGCAAGACGTCGCGTTTCGGCGTTAAGCCTTTTTCGAGTGAAGTAGGATTGGCACATTCCCCTAGAAATAGGCACCATTGTTTTCAAAATAAAGAAAAACATAGAAGACATACTATGGTAACCTATGGAGCTTCGATCTTTCAATCAGTGACAAAATTGAGTATCAACAATAAATATCATTCATTATGCCGGTCTTTGACACTTGTTTGCGCAGACATAATTATAAATGCAGACCCATTATTAAACCAAACAAGACAACATAATTAGATCCTGCTGAGTTATGCTTTTCAAACAATGCGCAATACGTCAAAAGCAATCAGGTCATTGGTTCTGTGTGCAAACGCATCGTTAATACGTCTTAATCTATACATTTTCCATTTATGAAGGCATAGATGCCGAGACTGGGCAACATTGACAATAATAGATGACCATGTGCAAAAAATCAAAAAATCAAATGTTAGACATTGCTCCGCCATGATAATGATAAAATACCATACATGCGAAAAGTTGCCCTAACAACATAAATTCAATCTGCAATTACGTCAGCAAAGGTTATGTATTGTGAGACATTCACAGCGCGACATGCAGTAATTGTTGGCATCAAAGCAGTGTATTGTGGGTAGCGTACCCTTGGAAATAATGATTATCATAGCAATAAAGGGTAATGTACCCTGTCACTGCAGGCCATATACGTGGCCTTCTTTTCAATGCTGTCACCTATACACGTTGCATATTTATTTACTAGTTTTATTAAGTATCCTGGGGGACAGCCACTACAGTATAAAGATAAATTAAACTAATGTGCCTAAAGTGTGATAAGTGATATCTGGACTGTAAAAGTGCTAATAGTGCTCGTAGAAGGAATTGGACAGGATATAGCATTGGCATTGTTCGCCAAGGAAAATTCCCATATGAAAAAAGAAGACATTTTCGAGAAACAGATATTATCTCATTAAGGGATTTGTAATCATAAATGTTTCCATGCAAGAATCTACAGGGAAAACTAAGGAATTAACCCTGTACTAATTCCAATTAAAATCAGTGATACAGTGCAATTGATATTGAATCGGAGAACGAGATACTGCTGCTGCGTTAGATTCAACCTATGTGGGTGGCCAATTCTTCCCCACTATTTAGACCATTTGGGGTTTTTATATTGAGATCAATTATGTATCTGGATTCCTTTATTCTCAAATTGCGCTCCCGATCTCCACCCCGGACATGTGGCAAAATTCGGTCAATACCGAAAAAACGCAATAGTTTATTATCGCTATTGTGTTTGTGTGCAAAATGTCGGGCTACTGGGTAATTTCCATCTCGGTTAGTTATTGCCCGTAGATGCTGAAAAATACGTGTTTTCAGTGGTTACTTAGTGCTACCAATATAGTTATACCCACACGGGCATTCCAGAGCATAGATGGTATAATCACTATTACAATTGATAATTTTCGTGATTTTCTTTGTTACCCCAGTTATTGTTTTGTACTTTGTACGATTCACCCCATTTTTGCACGCCTTACATGATCCACACGTGGTGAATCCATTCGGGGGATTTAGCTAATTGAGGCCCACTCTTTCCTGAGGATAGCTATGAACCAGAGAATCTCTGAGAGATTTAGCTCTCCTGTATGTTATTTTGGGACTTTGGCCAACATGCTTGCCAATTATGGAGTCTGCTGTAAGTAACCCCCAATGTGCCTTCATAAGTTTTCTCAAATCAGATGCCCCTTTGCTGAAAGTAGTTATCATTCTTGGTATTTTATTGTTCTTTTTTGTGGGGTCTGGTTCTTGTTTGAGTAGATCTTTGAAAAGGAGTTCCCTCTGAGTTATGCCTTTAAGTTTCTTTTTGGCATTTTGCAGAGTTTTGGTACTATAGCCTCTGATTTTGAATCTATTCATCATATTAGTCCGCTGTGCGATATAGTTTTCTGTCGTGTTGCAATCACGACGGGCCCGCAGCATCTCCCCATAGGGGATGCTTTCAATTAGCGGAACAGGATGATTGCTCGACCCATGTAGGATGGTATTCCCTGCTGTTTCCTTTCTATGGAGACGTGTTGTTTTTTTACTATCCACTATCTGTATGCCAATATCCAAAAATTCACAGTAGTTTTTGCTGAGTTTGTATGTGAATTTGAGATTGAGATCGTTTGTTTCCAATTTGTGTATGAATTGGATGGCCTGTTCAACAGGACCATCCCAAATTAGAAACAAGTCGTCAATATAGCTAATCCAAATGGGTATGTGATCAGTGTATTGTTCGTTTTCATCGGTCCAGACAATTTGCTCCTCCCACCAGACTAGGAACAGGTTCGCTAGGCTGGGGGCAAAGCAAGTGCCCATCGCCGTCCCTGAACATTGACGATAAACACTTTTCTCAAATAGGAAGATATTTTCTTCTAGGCAATAAAGCATCATGACTTCTAGCATTGCATTGTGTTCCCACATCGTAATGTGTCTGCTTTTAAGAAAGTACATGCACGCTTCTACACCTTTTTTTTGCTCAATACATGTATAGAGGGAACATACATCAAGAGCGATCATTGTAAAATTGTCCACCCATTGCACATCGTAAATTCTTTTAAAAAAATCTGTGCTGTCCTTACAATAAGACCTCAGATTGACCACATATTTGGAAAGATAAAAATCCAAAAATATTGAAGTATTCTCCAATAATCCCCCATTGGAGGAAACTATTAGACGCCCTGGTGGATTTGTGGCGTCCTTATGGATTTTTGGGAGGAGGTACAAACAGGGGATACGTAGGTTGTCGGTTTTAAGAAACCTGTATTCTTCTTCATCCACACAGATGCCAGTTAATCAATAGATCATGATAACGTTTGATAGATGTTTTATACCTGTCCCAATTGATCTCTTCATAGCAGGTACGGTCAGAAAGTTGGTGTACTGCCTCATCTCGGTACTCGGGACATATATATATATGTATATATATATATATATATATATATATATATATATATATATATATATATATATACATATATATATACTACCTACTGCCAGTCGCCAGAAGGTAGTTATAGTTAGGACCTATTCTCCATAGGAAATCCGCAACATTCTATTTGGAATAACGTTGGCGGCGATTGACGAATCTTTGCGAAATTTTCCAAACTTTTGGCCAGCTCTGGGCCGCTCCTATCCTGAAAAATTCACGGTGATTCATCAAGCAAGGGCCGAGAAAAAAGGGGGGTCCCAAAATGCATTTTCCCCATGCATTTTCCCATAGGACCTGTTGACGCAGCTACAGCCCAAACTGCTGAACGGAATTACACCAAATTTGGCACAGAGGTAGTCCTCAGTTCAGACTCGTGCCTTTTGCTTAAATGGTGTAAATCCGTTCAGTAGTTCCTGAGAAAATTAGAGTCAAAAAGATAGATATATCTGGGCGGAGCCTAACCACACATCTCATTGTGAGATCTGATTTGCTGTCAGTACTTCATCCAAGAAATGTTGGCAGCTATCTTAGGACCAATATACATGATAGCACCTCATTAAAAAGCATTGCAGTTAATAGAAGGTTTTAAGACTTTACTTACATTATAAATCATTTGTTGATGGTACCATACTCATTTTAGGAATTGTGGTGTGTTCTAAGGTGATTTAACCATGTGAAAAAGCCTTCTGCTGTGATATCATGAATCATATTTGAGAGAAAACTATTTTCTCATGCTTTTCCCACAGAGGTTTAGAAGGTGATCTATAAGCTAAACTGAGAGCATATTTTCCGTAAATTCACATTATCTTTCTCAGTCATGTGAGAATGAAGTCTGACATTCTCAGTAAAACATGTACATCCAACAAGGGCAGATACTGTCAGTTGATTCCTTTGTGTTCTACTGCAGCTTCCCAGAGTGTTCTAAAGAACAACAAGAGCGCTAACAGTCCTACTTATGACAAACGTATTGCACACCTGAAGCCATCTTGATTGGAATAAAGTGGTAACTCTTAAAACATTTAATTTAAGAAGGAACAAAATGAGGGGGTTCATTTTTCCATAACAAGTATGATTAGTGCTGCAGAAAGAAAAACTAGGGCACATTTTGACTTCTGAAATCCTCTTCTATTTCATTAAAAAATTCTGATATGCAGACTGAAACATGCACTTTTAATACCAGCAGCAGACTTCCGTGGTGAGCAGTAGCTTTACTACAGTGATCTAATGAGCAACTAGAGTGCTAACATTCAGAATTTATGGCAAATGTGTGACATATCTGAATACCTTCTTGATGGAATCAAAGTAAAAACCTGAAAGCATTTCCTACTGAGGAGACTGCAGTAAATGAGGAAATTAGGAAACTTCATAACAAATAAATCTCCCAAGAAGGCCACCAGAGACAAAAGAGCCCAAATGCAGCACAAATATCACCCAGATGTAGCCCACATGTAGCCCAATGACAGAAGTGTGCAAAACACTTATTGTTTGTGTATTTGCAGTTTTATATAGTGCAGACTTATCAGGTATTGGAGTGCTTTACATGAGCATTGGTTACATCACACAAGATCAAATTCATTTTGGTTGTAGATATGGGGAGATTAAGTGATCTGACCATTATCACAGAATGTTGAGCTGAAGCAGAAACTCCAACCTGGTTCCCCAGTTGCAAAGTCTGCAGCTCTGGAAGTAACACCACATCCTCTCCCCTAAGTGCAACATTTAATCAAGTGGTCAACTGGATAAAAAAACATAAAGATTACAAATAATTGAAACGTTCTTTGTCGCTATTTGAAAACTCAGAAAATGTGTCCTCATTTTAGTTTTTTAGAGCACTAACCATAATTTTGATGCAAATAGGACCCTCTCATATATGTAGGAAATGCTCTAGGTATTACAGTTTTGATTACATCAAGATGACGTCAGGCGTTGCACACTTTTGTAATAAATATAGAATGTTAGCAATCTAGTTGTTCATTGGGATACCGTTGAGAGGCAGAGGCCAGGGGCATGGACTCTGAAAATTGAAGGCAGGTAGGAGAGTGCAGGGGCAACAATTTGACCACACTGGGCAGGCAGGAAGGGCAGTGGCAGCACAACAGACTATGGAGGGCAGTGGAAAGGGGGGCAGGGGCAAAAAACCAACAAGAGTGGCTGTGGCAATATAATAGACCATTGTGGGCAGAAGAGACAGTGGTAGTACAACCATACATGCCAACAGACCTCTTTCAGCCAGCAAACGTCCAATGTTTTTAAGCTCAAATGGGCTTTATTTGATCTGTCTCCTGTCTACAATCTCCTCTTTTTCAATGTAACTCAAAGGGGAAAATCAATACCCCAGTTTTTTTTCAAAATCTCCCTCTTACCAAGTTCAAAATGTTCGCAAGTATGGTACATTGGATCATGGTAGGCAGGAGGAATTGGGGTAGGGACATGGACTCGGATAACAGAGGACAGGAGGGACATGGAGAGGTGCACCAAACGGACCCTTCAGGGCAGGCATCAGGGTTTGCAGCAGCACAATACACCACACATGGAATGCGGGACGGGAGTGCGGCACAACAATCCATAGAAAGCAATAGGGAGGGGACAGGACCATGCACATGGACAACAGAGAACAGAGGGGCAAGAGGCAATGGTAGCTAGCTGACCATAATGGACAGACAGGAGAGAAAGCTGCAGCATAACAGACCATAAAGGGCAGGAGGGACGGATCAGGGGCATTACAATGGAACAGACAAGCCAGGAGGGAGGGAGTAGGGGTCTGCACATGGAAACAGAGGGCTGGGGGCAAGGGAGCAGGGCAGGAGCAGCAAGATGACCATGGAGGTCAGGCAGGATGGGCACTAGAAACAAGACACACCATGAATATCAACAGTGAGATTATGATGGCATACACACAGACCATGGAGGGAAGGTGGGAGGGGGTCAGGGGCAGCAAGCTGACCACACAGGGAAGGTGGGAGGGGCCATGGCAGCACAGAAGACCATGCATGGAAAGTGGGAGGGTTAGTGGCAGCACAATGGCTATGATGGGCAAGAAGGAGGGTGCAGGGGCATGCACAAAGGACCATGGAGGATAGAAGGGAGGGTCAGGACCTGGGCACAGACAGGAGAGTTCAGGGGAAGGGGCCTCACAACAGACCGCGCGGGGCAGGCAGGAGGAGCAGTTGCAGCACAACAGACCAGGGAGGGCAGAAGGGTGTGGCAGTAAAATGAACCATGGAGGACAGGAGGAAGGGGATAAGGGCATGGCATGTGGACAGGCAGGGTGGAGGTGGCAGGGACAGGTTACAGTCATCTGACAATGCTAGACAGGTGGGAGGGGAGTGGCAGCTCAACAGAACACTCAGAGTAGATAGGAGTGGCAGGTCCATGGAACATGGTGGGCAAAAAGGATGGAGCAGGGGCATGCACAAAGACATCGGAGGGCAGAGGGAAGGAGAATAGGGGCAGCAAGCTAAGCACAGAGGCTAAGCAGGAGGTCAATGATGGGCCATAGAATTGGGTAATGGAGGGCAGGAGGAGTGGACTGGTACATCATGCTAAATGGAGGGCCGTGGCAGCACATCATACCATGCATGGCAGGAGGGAGGAGGCTAGTCCATGGATTCAGACAACAGAGGATAGGGAGGAGGTGGATGGGGCAGCAAGCTAACTGTTCAGAGAAGGTGGGTATTAGGAACTTTATTGTTTTTAAAATGTGTGTCTGTGCGAACTACTTAAAATATGAACAAGTATGCAGCATAATCTCACTTTTATTCAGGAAGAAGAGGACGTTTGTGACTGTGACTCAGGGCTCACTTGGCAGAAACACCCCCTGACCCTCCACCCCCATCGCAAAATGTAATGCCCATGAAAAGGGTAGGTGGACGCAGTGTTATATAGAACATAGTCCTGAGAGCACGATTGAAAATGAAAACTAGATATAGTATATGGTATAAACTATGCACCAAAAAGTGTGATATAAGATGAACCGGGGCGTGAAATATAATATGCAATACATTGTGCGCAATGACAGATTCATTGGAGAGCACGAGACAGCAGAGGCACTAGCGCGTGCTATGCGATATGCGCCTTGGAGTGTAATATGCACAGGGCAGTGTTGTGTATCCTAACTAGTCTCTAAAGTTGTAATATAAAATATGTGCTGGGGAGTGTAACGTTGCATATGCACTGTGACAAAGATATGGATCCCAGATTGTAATATGTATGGCATAGCGCTGTGCGTTATAACATAGGCATCGAGGAAGGCACGTTAGATGGGGCAATATAACCTGTGTGAAGGCAAGTGTGGCATGACATATTCACTGGGTGGTGTTACAGTGCATATGGGCTAGAGAGTGTCATAGCATACGCACTAGCTGGTGGAATACAACACAGAGGTGTGTGGCACTCGGCGGGCACTGGTGGGTGTAACACAGCATTGGGCTCAGCCAGGAGCACGCTGTGACTCTCAAGTGAGGTTTGTCTCCTTTCTAGAGAGTAAAATAAAAAGTATTACACATCTGGCGGTGGATGTGTGTTTTATTAACCGTGAGGGGGGTTTCTTGCATAGTTTGGTCGAATTTTTGTCGAATCCCCTTTGAATGGCTTGGTGTGCGTGTGTATTAAATGTATTAGGCCAGCAAGCTCTCAGTAGACTAAGGGAGGCATCCCCGAAGATCATAATCTCCCTCTTGCCCGGGTTTACATTTCAGTTGGTGCAAGGCCAACCACTGAAACATAGTGGCAAGATATTTTGAGATGAGCTCCCTGTCCAGCTCCTCTCGCTTACCACAAGAGAAGAGGAGCTGCATGTCATCAGCATACAAGATCACTTTAGCACCCAATGAATCTGCCAGTCTAGCCAGAGGCGTAAGGTAAATGTTAAACAGGGTGGGAGTTAGGGACGATCCCTGGAGTACACCCACAGTTAGAGTTCCGGCTTCTGAGGTATATGGAGGCAGTCATTTTTCTTCAGTTCGATTGCTCAAGAATAAAGTCCGCCATTTCAAGGCAGTATTTCTGATCTCTATTGCTTGAAGGCGCACAAGTAGTCTAGAGTGGGGCACTGTGTCAAAGGCTGCAGTCAGATCCAACATTATCAGAATGGCCTTGCCTCCCTTGTGAAACGTGCATCCAACATGCTCCACTAGTTCCAGAAGCGTGTCTCCGTGCTAAACTGGGATTGAAAACCTGATTGACTGAGTGTAATATTTTGTTGTCCTCCAAGTAATGGGAAAATTGATGGTTAACATCCTTCTCCAAAATTTTGGAGAAGGCAGGAAGGAGAGAAATAGGCCAATAGTTTGCTTGTTGCATAGGGTCAGTCGAATATCTTTTCAACAGAGGGATCACTTTTGCCCTTTTCCAGTGTGTTGGGACCATGCTCGTCACCAGTGAGGTGTTAAATGTATTATTTACTGCAGGATTGATGAGTTGGGCAGCGGTAGTTAGCAAGAAGTTTGGAAAGGGGTCTAACGTGGAGATAGACTTCAAACATTTGAGCACAGTTAGTGACATTTCATGAGGCAGAGGGGTGAAGTCATCCAGGGAGGAGGACATGGTGGGGGGATGGTGACATCCAGGGAATGCGCATACGTCGGCTCAAGTTTCACATTGTTAAGGAGATTGGCTTGGATAGTATTGTTCTTTTCATAAAAGAGTGAATCTAACTTCTTACACCACTCATCATTCGGTTGACTATCTCTTGATATGACTTCGGGGTCTAGAAAAGATTAAGAATTGACAATTTAAAAAATGTCCTTATACTTGTTGTCTGCCTCCTCGATCCTTGTTTCAAAGAAGGGCTTTTTAGCTTGAAACAGCTTCCCATGGTAACCTTTTAATACAAGCTTTATCTTCTGACTTAAAGTTACAGCTCCATACCTCTTTGTTGTGTTTGCACTGTATTTTGCATGCTCTGACCTCAACATTAAACTAGAGAGCTGATGGTTTAATTCTAGAACATGTACACTTTATAATAGGGGATAATTCATTAACAGTCCCCTGGATCCAATTGTCTAAGTTTGTGGTGTCCTCTTTTGCACAGCTGGAAAGGGTTGGTGTGTTTATTGTTAAGGATAAACTCAAGTCATCTTGCAGTATTTTGTGGTAGGCTCGGTAGGGCGACATGGTGTTTATCTTAGTAGGCAATCTGTTGCATATTTGCGGCCATTCGAATGAAATTAGATAGTGATCGGACCATAGACAAGGAGATGGTTGGGACACCACCAGGTCCACATTAGAAATGACCTGCACTAGAGTATGGCCTGCTTGGTGTGTGGGACCAAAGACTTGTTGTTTAAGTGAGAGAGTGCTCATAGTCTCTAGAAGTGATGAGGCCTCTTGCTCCAAGGGGTTGTCCAGATGGACATTAAAATCTCCCAGTGCTATAAAATGGGCATACCTCATAGCCTATGGGGCTAGGGCACTTCCCATTGAATTCAGGCAAGTGCTGTCCCGACCGGGGGTGATGATAGAAGATGGCCTCGGCCAGGGACTGGTGAAGGGGTAAGGGACAGACCGAAGCCAACTGTCTCTGCCTTCTCAAGACACTTGACCCAGAAGGAATCACATATATATTAACCCCAGGCGGGTAACTACACTCCGCAAGCGGAGTTTATGTAATTTTGCCTACTCCGTGCTCCATTGTGAACGCGAAGTATGGGCAAAACTACGACTCCATGGTGGAGCGTAGTTAGCCGCCCTTCCAACCTCCTAATTGAATTAAAACTAATTAAAAGGAACTTACCTGCCCCGTGGCTGCCTCCTCCTTTAGATCACTGCTCTCCGGCCTCCTCCTCGCCGTCCTGCTTCACTAATGACCCTACGTTGTACATCTTGCGAGTGTGCATGTGAGCAAGTGCCGAGTGGCCCGAAACGCGTCATGAGCTGTGCACATATCGTTGATTAAATAAATACAAATTTTGAGCAGTGGCGATTCAAGTTGTCCGTTCCTGTTGTTGTGCGTGATTGCACATTTGGAGAGTTTTTATATATATATATATATATATATATATATATATATATATATATATATATATATATATATATATATATATATATATATATACATACACGTACATTCGCGGAAAAAAACTAAGGTTAAGGTGTCACTATAGTTAGATGAATTTCTCAGTGTCAACATTATTGTTTTGAACCAAACAAACCACAGATATTCACCAGTTATAGTTAGCAGTGACTTGGGCCCCCGACATGCACTGCTTAAGACCTCATATATGACATCACTCATGACAGGTTCCATGACATTGTTAATGACATCACTGATGACATCTCAAATGGCATCTCAAATTACATCAATGAATTTCGGATGTGTTTGTAAAGAAAAACAGATCTTATCACATCTAACTATAATGTTTCTTTATCATTATCACTATGGTGTCACTTGAAATAACAGACGTATTGGTATGTCTATTTCCATTAGAGACTTGTCATAGCAATAAGGGGTTTCAACTTTGGTTAATGACAATTATCCATTGACAGAAAAGAACTGCATGCTGGGCATATAAAAAGTTCCTTTGATATGTGTTCCTGCAATCTCTTCTGAGACAGGAACCCACATCTTCCGAGCCCTCTGACCCCGGTACCAAGAAGACAAGTCCAGAAGACCTGGTCTCTCTCTCTCTCTTCTGTTTTTTATCCCATTCCCCCTTCCCCTTGATCTTTCAGAGAGGACGTGCTTTATTCATTTGCTTTATTCATTGTCCACTTGTCAGTTCTCACTGGGATTTGAAGACATACCTTCACCCCATCTAAATCACCTGGAGCTCAGGAGGTGAGTGGCTGCAAGTAACATCAATACGGGTCCCTGGTCCAGGTCTTCCTCTCAAGGCAAGATCGCAACAGGTCAGGACAGCAAAGCAGCAGCTCCTTCAGTGTGGCAGTCCAACAGAGTGCCAGTCGTTTCAGCAGCAGCAATCCTTCCTGGCAGAGTGTCTACAGGTCCAGAGGTGTACTGAAGTGATGGTGTCAGAGGTCCAGTACTCATACCCAGTTGGACCTTTGAAGTGGGGAGACTTTAAAGATAGGCCTTTGAAGGGCACAGAGGCCCTGCCCTTCCTGCCATAGCTCCAGACTCTCTACAGAGAGGTATGCATCCCTTTGTGAGTGGACAGGACACAGCCTATTCAGATGTAAGTGAGGCAAGGCCAAGCTCCTCCCTCCCATGATGCCAGATGGACCATCAAGTCACACCTAAGCTCCCATTGTGTGTGACCATCTAAGAGAAATACACAAAGCCCAACTGCAAAAAAACCCAGACATGTGATCAGAGACAGGCAGCAGGCACCAAATGGCTAAAGTAAGAAAATGCCAACTTTCTAAAAGTGTCATTTTCAGAATTGTAATCAGACTTCACTATGAGTTTTGATTTGAAATTGTGATTCCAGAGACACCAATGCTATCCTATGAAGATATAGATCTTGCAGTAGTGAAAAATTAATTGAAGAGTTGTTCGCTGCCAGAACATGTAATACTTAAAGGTACATGTCCTACTTTTTCAATACACTTTACCTTGCCCTTGCACTGTCTAGGGTCTACCCAAGGTTGGGTTTATATGTATTAAAAAGGTAGGTTTCGGCCTGGTAAGAGGTTTACCTTGTCAGGTTGACATGGCAGTTTAAAACTGCACACACAGGCTCTGCAGTGGCAGGTCTGAGACATGGTTAGAGGGCTACTGAAGTGGTTGGAACAAGCAGTGCTGCAGGCCCAATAGTAGCATTTAATTTCAGGCCCAAGTCACATGTGGTGCACTTTAATAAGGACCTGAATGTAAATTAAATATGCCAATTGGGAATGAGCCAATATTACCATGTTTAGAGGTGGGTGCACATGCACTTTAGCACTGGTTAGCAGTGGTAAAGTGCTCAGAGTCCTAAGGCCAACTAAAACAAGGCTAGAAAAAGTGGAGGAGGAATGCAAAACATTTGAGGGTGACCCTGCAGAGAGGGCCATTTTATAACAGGGGCATTTACCCTGTTTGCACCCAGCGCACCTGCTTTAAGGTATGTCAGAACACAAACAGGAAAAGTGCACAGTACTGGTAATTGGGCCCCTGACCTATCCACTGTGCCTTTGCTCTTGATTAAGGGATTTGATCTGATGACAAGGTCTATACTGAAAGAGGAGGCACTGTCATCGCGGAGTCACTGGATGAAGTTGGGTTGAAGATTTATATGTTTGGACATAGGTCCTGATTTAGATCCCAGCAGGCAGGTTACTCCATCACAACGGTGGCGGATATCCTTTTGCCAAAATATAAATCCCATTAAATCCTATGGGATTTATATTTCAGATGAAACAGAATATCCCTCATTGTTGTGACAGAATAATCCTTCTGCCAAGTTCTAAATCAGTCCATTAGTCTATTTTTTGGAGGTCGAAAATCTCCAATGGGACAAAGATGCCAGCTGCAAAGCACAAAGGCTCCCTGATGCTGTATACCTGTCGTACTTTAGAATCTGGGACCGCGTAGGAGGCAGGGCCCTACACCTGTCTATCCCGGTATTAGTGAACCGCGAATGGTTAATGCGGTATGTACAAGTGCTTTTTGTAACGTTTTAGCTATGAATGCACTGTGTATACGCTATTATACATCACTACGTGGGTTCCATTTTAGAAGCGGTGGCCGTCTTATGGTTGCCCTCACATAGGCTACATAGCATGAAGCCAATACGGGCCTTTTAGAGCACATGTGCCTTTCTTTGACTTTTCTGTGACCTGGGCAGCTTGGCTCCGCTGCCCCAGGTCAAACTGGTCTCACGAGTTCCCCGTCCTCTGGCCACCTGTGATTAGCATCAGGGCTTGACACACCATAAAGTCTTTTCATCCTACACAAGCCTCCAGCTAATCTCTTTCGCACCTGACTGTTCCTGCTTTATGGCTTGTTTTCCAAACAGGAGATGCTCATGTTTATTGGGGCCTATCGATATCTGATGTGGGATCTGAGCCTTGCTGGGTAACTAATTGCGGGCTGGTTTAACTGGAATGTGGGATGGTCATCATGACTCTGCCTTTTCCTTTGTAATGTATACATGTAATGGCCATATCGTAAACTAGGAATGTATGCCTGAAGCAGGATATTCTGTATTTAAGAAGAAGCCCGTTTCTGTGATTTTCAGCAGTCTCCTAAGAACATACACGCTGTTGTACTTCTTGGATACCTGTAATTGGTCTGCAGCCAATAAACTGATCTCTGACTTCACCCAGAAGACTCTGTGTTTCTGTAGGTCTTAAACAGGAAGAACCCGAAGTCATAGGGTGTGTTCCCCTGCACCGCTGGGCTTAAAATACCCAGTACTTCAGTTGGCGCCCAACTCGGCGCGATTTCAGCGGTACCGGTCCAAGCCAGAGGTTCGTGAGGAGCTTTGTGTGGAAATTCTGGAGGAAGGCCGCCACTTCATCGACCCCTGCATGTCGACGTGGTCCGAAAGTCTTTTCTGCGAGGTTCTCCGCGTCCCGACGGCTACGAAGGACTGCTGCCCTGATTAATCGCCCTGTTTTGGACCCTTGACGATTCTGGTAGAGCGAAACAATCGAGAGAGTCTTCTGGTGACGCCATTGATCATCGATATTCAGTTAAGTATAAGTGGAGCGTCTCCCAGTTTGAATTTGGTATCCTTCGGGATCATTTTGGTTTATTTGGAGTTTGCAAACCCCAAAGCCAGAGGACTCGTGTATTCACGAGACTATCGTAATCGATAACCTTTGAAGTTTGGGACTAGACTAGTGAGCAAAGATGCCTGGTGCTAGTGTATTTGGAAGATTGTTTTGTTTGAGTTGTGGAAGGGATTTCCAGTTAGAGGATTCATGTCCGGTTCCTCCAATTGGAACTCCAACTTACGAGCTTTATGTAAAACATGGCGTGGGCCCCATTGCATATAATGAAGTATGGATCCGATACACCAGAAAGGACGGTGTTTTAAAATGGCCCCAAAATGGTAGTTTCGATACAGATATCTTAGATAATTTGGAGGTAAAATTGTTTAAAAAGAAAGCCCGGCCGGCGATGTTTGATTCTTTCCGCCTATGGCGAAAGGAAGCCAAACAGAAGGAAATTTAGCTAGCGAAAAGAAATAAGAGAGAGAGAGGTATGTCAGTGATGCAAGCAGCTGTGCAATTTAAAGATAATGAGGAGGAACAAATGAAGGAACAGTTACATAGACAGCACAAACTAGGGATCGATAAATGTTACCCTGTTTTGTCACCCCTTGTGCAAGATGAGACAAAAGAGAAAGAAAAAGATTCCCTAATGTCCCATTTGTTAAGTTCACCACCCCCGTATGCGCAAAATGCCACAGCACCTCCACAGCGTGTAAATGCGCAACCTCCAGTAAATATGCCGCAAGCCTTCCCGCAGCTGCCAGCTCCTCTTCAGCTGGCTCCTATCCCTGCAGTGCAGCCCTATCAAGGGCCGCCAGTTTTGCTACCTGTTACCCCCGCGCTTCCTGCGACTTTGCCTAGCACGCCAGCGGTTTCCCCTGGCGCTCCTTCTTACACTACCCAGGTACCTGTATCCAAATCTGTTTTTCTTCCCTCTGTCTATCCCCCCGTTTTCGCCTCAACTTCTCCTTCAGCACGACAACGACTGGCTAATGTAGTTACTAGTTTCATGTCGCCTCTCTTTGGGTCATCTAGTGCGACTCCTGGTTTACAGCGTAAGCAATTGCGCAGTCAGCTACCTGGTCCCGAAGAGAAAGAGGTGTTAGATCATCTGGTGCGTAGGTGGATTGGTTTCCCTTCACTCTATGATGTGGAATCGGTTGTTAACGTTTTTCACCAATGGGATGCCCCAAAACAGAGGTATGTCTTTGATAAAATGTGTGAATTCCTCTGTGAGGAATTGGAGGATAATGGTGCAAACCCAAACCCACAGGAATTGTGTCGAGTCCGATTTGATTTCAAAACAGGTGTAATTGTGGGCCCCAAGGTAGATAAAGCAGTTGCGACTTTACTGTCCCTCAGACATGGCGATTGTCAGCAATCATTGTTCGAACAGGAACTCCCTGTGGGGAAAAAGGTAAAAACGCGCCAATATCCGATGCGTGAGGTTCCTCCAGTTTGGAGACCTGGTGATTTAGCTGCTAACCCACCTGTTCAGCCATATTTTCAGCGTGTTTGGGTGCATGTCCCATGGAAGAGATCTGAGGTGTTAGCACTTAAGCAGACATTGCCTGACCCCCGTAAAAACCCTACCGGTTATTATAAGGAGTTATCACAAACTGCAGAATCATGTGTAATGAATTTGGCTGACATAGATATGTTGTTTGGGAATGTTGTTCCACAGCCTTTATGGGGATCCATTCGTAATGTAGATCACGCTGCAGAATTGGGTAACACATGGGCTAATATCATTGCTGCAGACGCTGGCCAAGTTGGTGGCGCGAAACCTGACCCTTTAGTAGCAGAACTCCCTGGTAGAATTATTACCTACATGAAAACTATAATGCCTGCGATGCGCGTAAATTGGGATAAACTATCCGCATGTAAGCAGAAGAAAGATGAGACAGTGTCTGATTTCTTCACCAGGTTTGAAGAAACGTTTATCGACCACAGTGGTCAAGACATGAGCACTGAAGGTGGCCAACGGTTATTTGTTGATAAATTTGTGCAGAATCTACTCCCCGAGTTGTGTAAGAAATTACAAGACTCAGAAAGTTCTTGGGCTGTTTCCTCTTCAGCGCAAATACTGGCTACTGCACAGTATTATGAGAATAGAGACAAAGATGAGAAGGATAGAACAGATAAGAAAACGAAAGAACTGAAGACAAAGGTCCTTTTGCAGCAGGCCTATCCACCACGTGGAGGACAGAGTAATTATAGGCAAACACAAGGTATCTATCAGCAGCCCCAACAGTTTCAGAGTAATCAGCAAATGAACGGGTATTATCAACCACGTATCCCTGTAGGTCCCAACCAATGTTCATATTGCAAAGAGGAAGGTCATTTTAAATATAGTTGCCCTAAATTAATGCAGCGTAACAGTAATGCGTATGGCGCAAGAGGTAGAGGTGGTCAGCAAGCTCCTAGAGGCAGAGGGCGTGGAAATGCTCCCCAGAACGCGCGTCCTCTTCCGCCTCAAAATACCATAAATAGCTTTGATCAGCAAGCCAACGCGACTGGTAATACAGCTCAGTACTACAATAATGATTATTATGCAGAAGACGACAATGTAGAAGATGATGATTACTAGGACCGCCGTAGACAGAGAGAGGGAGTTGTTTCAGTGCCAGTGGATCAGAGTGGACCTTATGTTAAAGTAACTACAGCAAATGTAACGGAGCCCTTTCTGCTGGATACTGGTGCTGCAAAGAGTTCAATCATGCATTCAAAACTCCCTGGCACGCCTTTGTCTGGCGAAATGAATGTCTCAGTAGGTTTTTCTGGCGCCCCAGTTAGGAACCTGATTTCTAGTCCTATGTCACTTTCTGTTGGACCTTGTGAGCTAAAAGCACCCCTCATCCTAATCCTAACAACAGGTTGTGGTGAAAATTTACTAGGATTAGATTTGCTAAAAAGATTGCATGCAACACTATATTGTTCTCCCTCAGGAGTACAACTTACGTTAGGCAAGAAAGTGATTTCCCCAATGTATTTGTCTAAAAATGCAATGCCACCTGAATTATCATCCCTTCCGGATGTCCTTTGGACTACTGGTCCCAATGATGTGGGTCTTTTGGAAATGCCGCCATATGTGGTCACTTTAAAAGCCAATGTCAGATTGCCACGTATTCCCCAGTACAAGATCTCCAATGAAGGTCAGAAAGCATTGTTAGCAATTGTCAGTGATTTGATTAAAAAGGGTGTAATTGAAGAGACAAGAGGCAACATTTGCAATAGTCCTGTTTTACCTGTCTTAAAACTAACGGACCCTTCACAGCCACCTGTTTACAGATTTGTGATTGATCTTAGAGAGGTTAATAAGATTGTTGTGCCACAGTTTCCAGTTGTCCCTGATATAACTGCCTTGTTAACTATGATTCCAGCCTCCGCTGCATGGTTCTCGGTGATCGATCTAAAGAATGCTTTCTTTAGCATCCCAATTGCAGAGGAGAGCAGAGACATTTTTGGCTTTAGTTTAGGAGGTCGAAGCTTCCGCTTTAAACGCGCTCCCCAGGGCTACTGTGAAAGTCCATCAATATACAGTCAGGCTTTAAAAGCGCAGCTTGATGCACTTGTTTTACCAAGTGGCGCTATCCTCATTCAGTACGTTGACGATTTACTAATCGCCGCGGATACTAAAAAGATTTGCAAAAACGCTACCTTGTCATTGTTGGGTCATTTGTCTGCCTTTCATCACAAAGTGTCTCTCTCAAAGCTGCAATGTTGTCGACAAGAAGTGACCTACTTAGGTCATCTCTTATCGAAGGAGGGAAGGAAACTGACCCCAGAAAGAATTCAAGCCATTGCACAGTTGAGTGTGCCAAGAACACAGAGAGAAGTGCGTGCTTTCTTGGGCATTACTTCATACTGTAGGCATTGGATAGCAATTTTTTCCTTGTTGGCAAAACCGTTGTTAGCATTAACATGTAAAGACACACCGAATCCTATTCCATGGTCTGAAGAGTGTCAGAAAAGTTTTTGGGAATTGCGTAATGCATTGTGTTCAGCTCCTGTGTTGGGTACCCCTGACTACAGCAAGCCTTTTACATTGTATGTTCATGAGAAAGATGGTTGCGCATTATCAGTGTTAACACAGCCTTTTGGCGACAGACCGCGTCCATGCGCGTATTTTTCGTCAACCTTGGACCCGGTAGCGAGGGCATTGCCAAGTTGTCTGAGAGCCACAGCCACTGCAGCTATGTCTATTCGACAGTCTGCTGGCCTAGTAATGGATAACACATTGATTGTTATGGTTCCACATGCTGTGGACACATTGTTAAACAGGACCAAGACACAACACTTAACTAGTGCACGATTAGCTGGTTATGAGCTGACACTGTTAGCAAATCATATACACATTAAGAGATGCAACACGTTGAATCCAGCTACACTATTACCAATTCCAGCAGACCTAGATGGGATAGAGCAACATGATTGTCTGTTCAGAACAGAAGAAGAGACGAAAGGGAGAGTAGATCTTAAAGATACTCCCCTGACTGCGTGTGATGGTACTTTATGGGTGGATGGTTCCTGTTTCAAGCTTCCGAATGGTGATACGACTGCTGCATATGCTATCTCGACTTTGCACACGATTGTGGAAACTGCACGTGTGCCACAAAATTCGGCTCAAGCAGCAGAATTGATTGCCCTTACGAGAGCATGCGTGTTGTCTGAAGGAATGAAAGTGAACATATATACGGATAGCCAGTACGCCTTTGGCATGGCTCATAGTTTTGGGCGATTGTGGAAGGAACGTGGGTTCCTGACTTCGCATGGAGCTAAGATTCAGAATGGCAAGTTGGTGAATGATCTCCTTCAGTCACTGACCCTACCATCACAAGTTGCGATTATGAAATGCAGTGCGCACAAGAAAATCACTGATGATGTTGGTCGTGGTAACGCGTTTGCTGATGAAGTCGCGAAAGAAACAGCAAAAGATGTAAAGACTCGAATGTATGTTGCAGGCCCTGCCAGATGGGTTGGTGATGTTGGAATGTGTGAAAACACAATAGAGAGTGTAAAGTCCCTTCAAGCTGAAGCCACAGAGAAAGAGTTGAGCAAGTGGAGAGAAAGTATGGGTAAGTTGGATGAGAATGGTTGTTGGATTGATTTGTCAGAACATAGGCGATGGTTGTTACCTGATGCATATGTGCTTCCAGTGGTTGCTATGGCACATGGAATGGCACATATCAGTACGAAAGGAATCTGTAAGTTGTTGGCTCCAGTATGGCAGAATGCTGGAATTCCTAAGTGTGCAGAGAATGTGGTCAATAATTGTATGGTATGCTTGAAGTACAACCCTGGTAGGGGAACCCCAACTCCAGCTGGTCATTTTGTGCCTCCATCATATCCATTTGAAGTTTTGCAGTTAGATTTTATCCACATGGAAAGATGCAACAACCTGAAATATGTATTGGTGGTTGTTTGCGCTTTCTCAAAATGGATAGAGGCCTATCCCCTAAAAGATAACACTGCTTTATCCACAGCCAAAGCCCTTGTGAAGGAATTTTTCCCTAGGTTTGGAATGCCAAGAATGGTGTGGAGTGATAATGGGAGTGAGTTTGTGGGCCAAGTGATGAAGAATGTGTGTGAGGGACTAGGTATAAAGCAGAAATTTCACGCTGCAAATCACTCCCAATCAGCTGGATTAGTAGAGCGCTAAAATGGCGCTCTAAAACTCAAACTGGCCAAAATCCAAGCGAGCTCAGGTCTTAAATGGCCTGACGCTCTGCCTCTAGCACTCCTGTCCACCAGAATGACTGTGCATTCACGAGTGGGACTTAGTCCCTTCGAGGTCGTTTTTGGCCGCCCGGCCAATGTATGGGGTGTGCCAAGACAGACGAAATTCAGTGAAATCGAACACCCAGTGCTGCTTGATTACTTGTATGATTTGACGGTTAAACTGCGTGTTTTACACCAACAGGTGCATGATACTCTCCCCCTGGCCTCTGAAGCTCCTGGATACCCTATCGAACCTGGCATGTGGGTCCTCGTGAAAAACTTCCAGCGGAAAAGCAACGATGAGCCCCGCTGGATTGGCCCTCATCTCGTGCTACTGTCTACAAGGTCAGCTGTTCGAGTAAAGGGGAAAAAGAACTGGATCCACGGCGCCCACGTGAAGAGGATACCTTTGCCTCTGCCGTATGACCAGTGGGTCCAGGAGGGTATCGCAGACTCTGAAACAGACACTGTACCTCATTTTGTGCCGTTCAGTGATGCACGCATAAAAGGCACAACTTCAGCACAAGAAAGTGACGATATTTTGCAAGAAGCTGTGCCACCGTCAATTCGATTGGACACTACAGAGCCTGAACTCTTGTTTCAAGATCAAACAGTACCTGGCCGTTTTCATTACAGTCTAAGACCAAGGCCTTTGGACAAATAAATATTCTTTTCCTTTTACCTTTTTATTTTTTGATAACCAGAGCTCTCCCATCTGAAGGACTTTCTTGATTTTTGTTTTTCGAACCACCATCCGGGTTCAGCCGCAGGGTCGCGGTGCCAAGACTTTGGGGTACAGGCCAAAGACGTTAGGTCGACGGTTCTGGTTGGTCTAGGGCGTTCCCTGGACTGACAGGCGTACTCCTTAGCAGAAGATACTCACCCGCCGCGAGCGGCACGATTAGAGGATGGAGTTTTTCAAGATGGAGAGACCCGCTGAGGAAATGAACTTTAAAACAAGAATGTGTAAAATAATGAAGAGCAAACGTTTTGTATTTTTATGCCTGTTTGTATTATGTAGTATGGTAGTGTTTACTGTAGGATTTGTATTCTTCTCCTCTCAAGAGCCCATTGCACCCACTGTACAGCCTATACCTCCTCCTACTATCTCCTCACACTCTTTTCACCCTCTGCCTGAACATGAACAAGCTAGACGGTCTGAATTTGTAAACAACTCGTTTATTCAGCTCCTGCACCAGCACCAACTAGTCATGAATACAACCAATTGTTGGGTGTGTGGTTTAATGCCACATACCATTAATAAGGGTATTCCCTATCTAGTGCTACCGTATAGTTACAATGGATCGTCATGGGCATTCCAGACCATGTTTCTCTATGCACTAGATGCCTACTCCCAGCGACAACCGCGTTCCATCAGACCTAGCACAAACAATAAAGCTTTAATGAAAGGAGTTGCCGATATGAGTAGAGATATCGACGCATACTCATCTATTCCCAAAGAAGAGTTGAGAGCTTATGTAGGGTGGAACGCGACGGGGTATAGTATTAGTCTGGGTGAAAGACAGCGAAAAATCTCATCCCCAATCTGGGTCGTACCCCACATAGGTCGGTTCTGTTTGCAAGGTAATGGTCAGAATCCTAGGGCTCAACTGGGAAGAAGTGACTGTACTGAAACGTACACTCTTCCGTCACAGTTTTCCCCAGTGTTTTTGGCTGCCAAGGGTACATATTTTATCTGCAATGACCGAGCTTATACATGGTTGCCCCCTGAATTCTCGGGCACATGTTATATTGCAAATCTGTTACCGCCAACATTTACTGCCGCCTCTGACTATCACAAGACCAGAGTTGTGAGAGGCGTGATTAGTAAGGAGGATACTGCCGGTCAGGAAGCGGGAGATTTCTTTTTGGGTTTCCTGCCGTTTTGGGGACCTATGGTTAATAGTAGGAACTTGAGACAACTGACTCGTGTGGTTGAATCCACTGTTAATGTTATGGCTGGTGCCCTTGGTAATTTGACAGCTGAGCTCCAAGCGGATCGCCTCATGACTTTGCAGAACCGCATGGTTCTAGACGTCATACTTGCAGACCGCGGTGGGGTATGTAAGGTTATCCAATCTAGTTGTTGCATTTTCATACCAGACAACGCTCCAACAGTTTATCAAGCCAACTCCAAACCACATAAAATATCTGAGTCCATACACGTGGATAAAGGAGATTGGTCACTGGTGGGGTGGTTCTGGGAACTGATATCTGCCTGGGGTTGGAAAGTTCTGATGGTCATAGGAATGATCTTAGCCATCCTTTTCCTGTTCTGTCTGTGCATACAGTGTGCTCCTGCGATATGTGGCCTCTGTGCTACATTATGTGTAAGGAAACCTGTATCGAGGGACGAGCTAAGTAATAGGATGATGCTACAGCAACATATCCATGACTTCGTGAATATTGACCTAGACTCGGATTGAAATGAGTATAGTTATTGCCTATGTAAGGGCAAAAGGAGGGTCTGTCGTACTTTAGAATCTGGGACCGCGTAGGAGGCAGGGCCCTACCCCTGTCTATCCCGGTATTAGTGAACCGCGAATCGTTAATGCGGTATGTACAAGTGCTTTTTGTAACGTTTTAGCTATGAATGCACTGTGTATACGCTATTATACATCACTACGTGGGTTCCATTTTAGAAGCGGTGGCCATCTTATGGTTGCCCTCACATAGGCTACATAGCATGAAGCCAATACGGGCCTTTTAGAGCACATGTGCCTTTCTTTGACTTTTCTGTGACCTGGGCAGCTTGGCTCCGCTGCCCCAGGTCAAACTGGTCTCACGAGTTCCCCGTCCTCTGGCCACCTGTGATTAGCATCAGGGCTTGACACACCATAAAGTCTTTTCATCCTACACAAGCCTCCAGCTAATCTCTTTCGCACCTGACTGTTCCTGCTTTATGGCTTGTTTTCCAAACAGGAGATGCTCATGTTTATTGGGGCCTATCGATATCTGATGTGGGATCTGAGCCTTGCTGGGTAACTAATTGCGGGCTGGTTTAACTGGAATGTGGGATGGTCATCATGACTCTGCCTTTTCCTTTGTAATGTATACATGTAATGGCCATATCGTAAACTAGGAATGTATGCCTGAAGCAGGATATTCTGTATTTAAGAAGAAGCCCGTTTCTGTGATTTTCAGCAGTCTCCTAAGAACATACACGCTGTTGTACTTCTTGGATACCTGTAATTGGTCTGCAGCCAATAAACTGATCTCTGACTTCACCCAGAAGACTCTGTGTTTCTGTAGGTCTTAAACAGGAAGAACCCGAAGTCATAGGGTGTGTTCCCCTGCACCGCTGGGCTTAAAATACCCAGTACTTCATACCTCTGTTGCAATGGACTGCTGAACAGGATTTCCTGTTGCAGAGAACAAAGCAGAGGCATCTGTCGCAAAGTCAGGCCGACAGGGGATGCACCTTGGGTAGATCGACAAGCAGGTAGGAACCAGTCTCCTTTCAGTTCTCATACCACTTTTTGGACAAAAATTGTCAAAGTTCTCAGCTTTGGATTGTGGCTATCTGGGCACCTTTAGCACCATTTCCAAAGGCCCAGCACTAAAGAGTCACCACTCGGAGGGTCAGGACTCACTCAGGATGGGACAAAGTGCGGGTTCAAGATGGTTGGAGTCTTTCTGTCCCTGAGGTTATGATCATGAGACCAGCCAACTAACCCTTGAAATCACTCTGGTAATAATGGGTTCAAGCAATGGAATAGGGCTCGAGCAGCAGAGCCACACTTTGAGGGTTAAAGCAGGCTTCAAGCAGCACAGCAGTCCTTCCAGGTACTGCAAAGCAGTCTTCTGAAGTAAACAGCAGGCATTCCTCTGAGAGTCCGTCTACAGGTCCAGAAAGTGAACTGAAGTGTGGGTCTAGGGTCCTATTTTTATACCTGCTGCCTTGTTTGAAGTAGGAAGAGGTTTCCAGAGATTATCTTTGAAGTACTCTGAATGTCCTGCCTCCCCTGATCTGTCTCCAACCTGGCTGCAGGAGCAATGGACTATTGTGAAGTTCTTTGTGTGAAGGCAAAGCACAACCTAATGATTTGCAAGGTGGGCTCTGCCAGTAATGGCCCATCCAGGCACACCTTATCCCTCTATTTTTTGACTGTCTGGGAGGAATATAAAAAGTCCAAAGGATTTTAAACTTACTATATTTCAGACACCAAACATGAAATCCCTACCTGTTCCCAATCAAACATTTGCACATATTAAATGAAATAGGGCAACCCAATGTTATCCTATGGGAGAGGTAGGCCTCACAATAGTGAAAAACACATTTGTGAGTGTAAAACGTAAAAGTACATCTCCAACCATCGAAATACAGTGCACCCTGCCCTATGGGCTGCTTAGAACCTACCTAGATGTAATGAAATGGGAATTTAAGGCTTGGGAAGGGGGTCAAGTGCAGAGTCCTAAGGCCATCAAAAACAAATTTAGAAAACATAGGAGGGTTAAGGTAAAATATTTGGGGTACCACCCCCCTAAGGATGACAGGTCAAACACATGTGTGTACAAATTGAATAAATGTATATGCATACTTTGGGTGGACAACATTGAATTAGACTTTATATGCTTTGTATCTCTGTCTTGTTTACCCCAAGCTGCTTCCATGTTTAGATTATGAGACATTACAACTCTGCTAGGTTTCTGTTCAGAAATGGAGGCATTCCCTTTTTTGTTCTTTTTTACCTATCTTCTTTTCGTATCGGCATCAACTGTAAGCACCCCTAATACTGTGTCACATTACTGATGAGACTAAGCGGTGTGTTTCACTTCCATGATACCATAGTAACAAATATTGCCTACTTATGCAGGGAATGTTAATGTACCTATTTATTTTGTTATTGAAATATCCAATAATCTGCGTGAGTGCAATCGTTGGTATAAAGATGAATTAAAAAAGAATGTGTACATGACTGAAGCACTGTCTTCATGGCTTTCCCTGTGGACAGAGAAGCGGTAAGTGATTCAAAACATGTTTCTTATTTTCTGCTGTTTGTGCAACGCGCCCTATGGATTTCCAATATGTTCCGGCCCGCTGCGTCGCATGTCTTCCCCAGGAGTTAAGTATAAGTAAAGAAAACAATGGAGTTGTAGCATGGATCTAAGAGGTGAGTGATTTGAGTTGGAAAGTTCAACTCGGGGTCTTGCCAGAGCAAAACTGAAAAGATCAAAAAGAACCTCAGCTGACAGATATGTTTTGAAAAGGAAGCAGCTTGGAAAGTTAAATCTTCCCCAGGGGCTACCATTTACCAAGATGGAAATGCTCTCTCCTAATACAGTTCAAAAAGGCAAATATGCAGTGCTCGCTTGATGATGATGTTTGCACTGAGGATATTGCATCACCGGCGCAGCCATGTGAAGAAAACTGGATGACAAAAGTTGTCTTAATTGTCACAGACGACCCCCGGGCTAGACATTTCTCTTGGTAGGGAGCCCGCCATCTATTTTTCACTCACTTCGAAAAACAAACCCACACAAATCTGTGAGCCAGGATGTGACAAAGGCATATTTAAACCGCTGCATCCCTTCTAAAGCAGAGTCATTGGATCATTTGCTAGCAGGGAATAAAGGCAGTGCTCCATCAGTCTGTGTTAGAACATCCCGTGGTACCGGCCTCCCTCTAATAGAGTAGCTCGCAATCTCTCTGGCATTCGACCAATGTGTTCATTGTTAACGTTTTATCGGAAATTAATCGCTGAAACACTAAAGGGCCTATGTATGAGGCTGTTTGCATCGCTCTTGCAGTACACAATGTGGTGCAAGAGCATGCAAACCTTAAGACAGAGTCTTGAAGCTGATTCCTCCGAATCGCTGATTTGCATTACTCTGCCCAAGAATGGCATTAAATGGGCGTTGTATGGGTGTTCACACATAACTCCCTAGGCGGCATATTATCAAGCACGGCGTTAAAATTATCACCGCATTAGCGGCAGAAAACTGCCGCTAAAGCGGCGATAATGGGCTTGATAATATGCCGCAGAGAATTCCAATAGAAGCCCATGTTGATACCAGAACATGGGCTTCTATGGGAATTCTCAAGGGCATATTATCAAACCCATTATCGCCGCTTTAGTGGCAGTTTTCTGCCGCTAAAGCGGCGATAATGGTAACGCCGTTTCTTGATAATATGCCCCATGGTTTTTTATGCATTCCCAAATTTACAAGAATTCGTAAACCTGGGAATGCGCCAAAATATTGGGGAAGCATAACAAGGAGAAATAAGTCTATTTCTCCTTTTTTTTCCTCTTCCTATGCATGTTGCATTCTATAAGAAACATAGAAAGAGGAACATGTCTCCCGGGATTATTTTGGTCCGGCTCATAAATCTGCCCCACTGTATTTAAGGCAATACAGCGCATTCCTGCCCTTTCCCTGTCACGCAGTAAAGCGCAGCAAGGTGACCTGCTGCACTGCGTCACTTCCTCATAAACAGGCCACTCAGTATTTCACTCAGATTGCATCTTGTTCATGCTTTACACTTTAACACATATATTCAAATAGTTACGTTTTTGTTAAGATACATTTTTGAAAGAGCAAAGTGAATCGAAGGTACAATTCTATTTCATGGTCATTTACATTGTATAATAGTTGTAGATTAAGAACAGTTATAATGCATTCAATGTCAATGACAAACCTAAAATAGCAAAGAAATATTAGAGGGTTGAGAAAAATCGACATGACAGTGAAGAAGTTTGCAATATCATGTCGTCTGATACTTGATGTTTCTCATATCCGTTTCTAGGTACTCAAATTCATTTGTCAATAATTTTTTCTAATGCCATGTTTTCCTTTTTCGATTATGATTAAGAGAACATACTAATTTAGGACAATTTTAGAAGTTATACACATCAGAAACTGCAATTGACACATGTAAAAACTGCAAACTTTGGGGCAGATTTATGAGCCCCTTGCGCCACTTTTGCGTCACTTTTCCCATGTTAAAAGTGACGCAAAAGTGGCGCAAGGGGCTCATAAATCTGCCCCTTTGCCTCTCCAGTCACCCACAATCTCATGGAGGCTATCAAGATTAATCCCAATGGACTGGGAAGGTTTATTTTAAACTCAGCACTAGAGCCACCAGTGCAGGACAGACTGAGGGCTCTTACTACAGATGGCTTTATCTAAATAAGGTACATCACAGTAATCTCCTGAATTACAAGCGGATTGGAGGGCTTTACAGTGCAGCAAATAGAAAGGCTTAAACGAAAATCGGCAAGATATGAAGGAAACCGACATCAAGTCTCAAAGAAGTCGAAGATATTTTAACAGATATGCCATGAGAAAGTTTATAATGTATGATGTCACTCTAACAGGAAGAGGTGATTTAAGTGCAATAATCAAGTTACAAAGCACCCACGCAACAATAAACGCTTCAAAGTTTATTATGACAGTAAGGATATAGTCAAAGCCAATGGGAAAATGTGCCTTAAGGATGCTAATCAAGTAGAAAAGCTCATCAAGGCTGCAAATACAAACAAAGAAAAGAACCTTGTCTTGGGCAAATGGAGCTTGAAAGAAAATGGATAATCCAGTGAAAGTATAGCAAAGTTATCATTGCTCACTTAAGTTCAGTAAAGATATACTTTGGTAGGTTTTATATGTAATTTATATTACACACGTTTAATCTCATGTAATCCCCAATTACTCAACTAACCTTTGCGCCATTATTGGAGCATAGGGAAGTAGAAGGTGTCAATGGGAGTCTTCATATTAGGAAATAACATCAAATGGACTACATTAGCTGCGATGCCCATGAAGAAGTGAACAAATGCTTCCATTACAAGTGGCAACCAAGATAGGGAGGCAAGGGACCGGGGGGGGAGGCAGAGGATAATACTATGGAGGTGAAGGTGCAAAGGTGCAAATGTTCCTACTAGGGGGCTGACATGCTTCCATTGCAAGAAACTTCAGGTGGAGTTTGTAACCAGTTCTGCACTGGACACCTCACAAAAGTGGAAGTTGAATGGTGGAGCTCCTGCCAAACCTTGGTGCCCACACAAAAGACTGTTCCATGATCGGGCCTAATGTCAACCTGGACTGGCAACCAGGAACTACTATGGACTCTGCTTCTCCATTACTCCTACTTCCACACACATTGGCCACCCTGAAGATCAGCAGTTGAACGTGCACTTGGTCCTGATGTACCTGAGCACACTCATATTCCCCCGCTCAAACCTAAGCATGGTATGTTATGTGATGTAGACTTGTAGAGTGCACTGACCACCTGTGAGGGTATCCAGGCACTTGTGAAGGTGAATGTGCATATGATTCCATCTGAGTTACTCAAAAAGCCAGGTCTTCAGCTTCTTGTGTAACTCAAGAGTTGAAGAGGTGGCCCTGATGCACCGGGGATGTCATTTAAAGTTTTGTGAGTGATGTAGGAGAACAAACTACCTCCTGCTTTGTTTTAGTGAGTGTGGGTGTTCCATGCGAGTGATAGTGAGGTAGATCATAAATGTATGGTTAGCTGGGGAAAGTCTATAATGTTGTTAAGGTATGCTGGTTGAATGTTGTGTTGGGCTTTGTATGTGTAAGTGAGTAGTTTGAACAGGATGTGTTTGTGAGAGGGGATCCTGTGGAGTTTCTAGAGGTGGAGAGCAATATAGTTGTGGTTTTGAAGATCCAGTCTGAGTCTCACAGAGGCGTTCTGGGTGGTTTGGAGTCTTTGTAGGAGTTTGCTTGAAGATTCTGGCCAGAGTGTATTGCCGTTGTCGAGCCCACTTGTGAGGTGTGCTTGGGTAATGGTCTGTCTGGTGTTCTGTGGCAGCCACGTGAAGATCTTATGTAGAATGCGTAAGATGTGGAAGGAGGAGGTGCTTACTGCATTGAACTGTGCCGTCATGGAGAATTTATCATCTAGGATGATCCCCAGGTTAATTGCGTAGTTGGTGGGTGTTGGTCGTAGTGCTACTAGCCATCAAGTGGTTTCCTCTGAAGAGGTCTTGTTTCCAAAGATCAGGACTTTTCTCTTATCAGAATTGAGATACAAGTAGTTTGCTGGCATCCAGTCTGCTGCCATAGTCATGCAGTTGGTGAAGGTGGTTCTGGAGGTGGCAGTCTTAGTAAGAGAGAGGATGATTTGTGTGTCATCAGGATATGAGATGATGGAGATGCCATGTGATCAGATGACATTGGCAATGAGGGTCATGTAGATGTTGAACAGTTTGAGGCTGTGCGAAAATCCCGGGATACTCTACAGATACGTTTCTTGGTCTCCAATTTAAATGGTGGCGTTCTAACCCTTTGGGTTCTTCCCATGAGGTAGAAGCAGATCCACTGAAGTGTGCGTCCTTGGATGCCTACGTTGTGGAGTCTTTTGATCACAGTGTAGAGGAGGATTGTGTCAAGGATTGTGCTAAGGTCAAGATGGATGAGGCCTGCTGTTCTCACAATGGTCCTAATGTTGTTGGTGACTGCAATAAGTGACATTTCAGAGCTGTGGTTCTTTCAGCTCCCAGCTTGTAGATTTGGTGGGGGTATGGGTCCATTGGTCCTCCTGAGTAGATGGTCCACATGATTGAAGCTGTGTCATCGAAGGTGAGGTGTGTCCATTCGGTCAGCTGTTTGTTTTGATTGACAGTGGATAGTTTGGCAATGAGGTCGGCAGGGCCTTCTTGGTGTGGGAAGTTGCCGAAGATATTAGTGACTTTGCTGTGGGAGACGCTTGATAGGTCGCTGCAGAGTTCTTGTGATGGAGAGATGTTGACTGTTGCAGAAGGTGTGGTGAAGTCCTTTGTGATCAAGAAGATATCCTTGCTGGGGTTTCCTTTGATGTGTTTGGCTAGCGCATCTTTCTTGGTGTCTTGTAGATGCTAGTGATTGTGTCTAGATTGTATTTTAATGGATATCTCCTCTATGAAAATCCAGAGCAATCTGAGGTCTAAATGAGACATTTCATACCAGAACCCACCAATTAACCCTCCTCCAAATTACAACTCTCATTCAGATTTGGCAGGAAAGCAGATGTGTGTTTAGGTAAAGCAGCCACTCCAAATATTGATGAGTATTAATAAAGATAGACTGTGGGCTTTAAATTGAGAGAATGGCTAAAAGGAAAAACATATGCATTTTCCCCTGGAAGACAAAGGTGTATCCAGTGATATAAAGGTAAACTAATCATTAGGGGCAGATTGAGACATGACAAAATATGAACATTGGTAGTCTACACTCCACTGAAAGAAGCGCTAGAAAGGTCTCAAATATTCAGGCCACTTCTAAGAGGCATCCTTCCCCCCTTTCAATTGGAAAAAAGGAAGGAACTGAACGTAGGTAGTATCTAAGAGAATGTGGGCCAGATGTAGGTAAATGCATTTTTGCGATTCCTTAATAGCGATTTTTAGCTATTAAGGACTGCAAAATGCCATGTAGGTAGGAATCGCAATATTTTTTGTATTTCCTTAATGTTCCATAATTGCGAATCGCAAATTGTGATTCGCAATCAAAGAATACCTTCCCATTCATTCCTATGGGCTTGGAGGCCCATAGGAATGAATGGGAATTGCTCACGCATTGAGTACTCGCAAATTGCGTGCGCAATTTCAAGGGTGCAAGGGTTCCAGAGGGACACCCTGTTGCACCCCTGAAATGTGCATGTGTGCACATGTAGCGCATATATATGCCCTAAGGGCATGAATGTGTGCCACATGGCACTTTTAAAAAAGCAAAAAAGTGTTTTTTTAAAGGAAATCGCTAATTACCAATTAGCGATTCCTTAAGGCTAAATTGCACTTTCATTTGTGCTACTTACATTACATTTAAGGAATCACAATTTGCGACTCCTTAAATGCAATCGCAAAATAGGGAATCACAAATTATGCAATTCCTTATTTTGTGAGGGGATCATTGTGTGCTACATTGCACACTGCTAATTTATGATCATAAACGTTGCGAGCGCAAATTGGCTCCCTACATCTGGCCCTATATGACAGCATTTGGCAATGCATGGAATAATGGTGCAAAATGCCACATGCCATAACTTCTTTCAGAGATTGGCAGACGTTCTTGCCAAAATGATCGATATGATTTGACATCACATACCTTTTATGCATAATTACAAACCTAATAGCCTGAGGAATGTTTAATGGATGAATCTAATCCTGAACATGCAGGCATGCACATCATTGGTAGCTCATTGAGAGCCCAGTGACGATGATCAGCAAAAGAAGTTAAGGGCTAGAATGAACAAAGTACACTACAACTGAATGATACACGTGCATCTGTTCCACACAGCCAAAGTTCGGAAAAATGATCCACTATTCCAAAAATTAATTAGAGGAATGTGTGTCACGAATTAGCCCTTTCTACTTCTCAGTTAACATGGAAACATCTGGACATCAAAGACATCAGTTCTGGTAGTCCAATGCATGGAAAAGTTAGTGAGGCAATTATATCT
This sequence comes from Triturus cristatus, assembly GCF_964204655.1. NCBI lineage: Eukaryota > Metazoa > Chordata > Amphibia > Caudata > Salamandridae > Triturus > Triturus cristatus. The sequence continues at coordinate 462,020,237 of NC_140586.1, read as the reverse complement.
ACAGTAAGAGGCGGAAACTCAATGACAAAAACGTCCAATTAATAACAAGTGCCATCTGAGTTTTGTCAAAGTTTGAGTTCTGCAGGGCTTCAGGGCGGAAAATCCTTCGGAGCCCCATTCAAGTCACCCCAACATGGATTATCCTAACTGTCTAGTTTTAGAAAATGTGCAGGTTTTCCTGGTTTGCCGTGAAAAAATGCAGAGGCCCAGGAAGCAGGTGCATGCTAGGCATGCAGATATATTGCAGACCATTGAGCGTCTCTTTGTTAAATGTGGTTAAACCTGGCCAAATGATCACAAAATGATAGGCTTACTTCTCTTCTGCCCAGTTTCTCCTTTTTCCCCGTCCAACCTTTTCCTCTCTTTAATGCCCCTGTTCATTCTCAATCAATCAATCAATCAATCAGTCACTTGTACAGCACACTACATACCCGCGAGGGTCTCAAGGCACTGGGAGGGGGAGCCGCTACTGTACAGTGCGGACATACGCAGGTGGGGGGTACGCCTGTGGTACGGTGCGGACATACGTGGGTGGGGGGGTACGCCTGGGGTACAGTGCGGACATACGTGGGTGGGGGGTACAGTCCATACATACGAGGGTTGGGGGTACGGTCCGTACATATGGGGGTGGGGGGTACGGTCCGTGCATATGGGGGTGGGGGTACGGTCCGTACATACGGGGGTGGGGGGTACGGTCCATATATATGCACCATACATGATGACACGTACGATGTGGGTGATGGCGTGTACGTCCCGTAGCGGGCCCCGTTTTTGTTGTGCATCGCTGCGTACTTAGCTTTTCCAGCACTTTTTGGCTCCGTGCGGAGTGCAGTAGGTACGAATCGTACTTGCTGGTCCGTAAAACGCTGCCTGACTCCGTGCGGACGTCACGTACGCACTATCCAGGATCAGAATTGTATGTATTTTGTAGCCGAACGGTGTTTTTTACAATTCGTAAGGAAATGGTATTTCTGTACGAATCGTACTTGCTGGTTTGTAAGGTGGAATTCCCGGGTACGAGTCGTACCCGGGTTTTACAGGATCGGAATCGGCACCTATGTATTGGTATTTATTATTAATTTATTGTTAATTAATTATTCATTGGTAATTATTTTTTTAATAATTATTTATTGGTATGTGTAAAAAATTTAGACTTATTTAATAACTAACTCATTAATTATTAAAAAAAAATATTTATAAGTATGTTATTTTTAACTTTTACGCTATCCAAAACTTTCCCTACTGTTGCACTCTCTGGAGTGGCAATAGTAATGTTTACCCCTACGCTATTCAACACTTTCCTTACTGTTGCTCTCCCTGGAGTGGAAATAGTAATTTATACCCCTATGCTATACAACACTTTCCCTACTGTTGCACTGTTTGGAGTGGGAATAGTAATTTTTACCCCGACGCTATCCAACACTTTCCATACTGTTGCACTCTTTGGAGTGGGAATAGTAATGTTTACCCCTACGCTATCCAACACTTTCCTTACTGTTGCACTCTCTGGAGTGGGAATAGTAATGTTTACCCCTACGCTATTCAACACTTTCCCTACTGTTGCACTCTCTGGAGTGGAAATAGTAATTTTTACCCCTACACTATCCAACACTTTCCCTACTGTTGCACTCTCTGGAGTTGGAATAGCAATTTTTACCCCTACGCTATCCAAAACCTTTCCTACTGTTGCACTCTTTGGATTCGGAATAGTAATTTTTACCCTACGCTATACAACACTTTCCCTACTGTTGCACTCTCTGGAGTGGAAATAGTAATTTATACCCCTATGCTATGCAACACTTTCCCTACTGTTGTACTCTTTGGGGTGGGAATAGTAATTGTTACCCCTACGCTATCCAACAGTTTCCCTACTGTTGCACTGTTTGGAGTGGCAATAGTAATGTTTACCCCTACGCTATTCAACACTTTCCCTACTGTTGCACTCTTTGGAGTGGGAATAGTAATGTTTACCCCTACGCTATCCAACACTTTCCTTACTGTTGCACTCTCTGGAGTGGGAATAGTAATGTTTACCCCTACGCTATTCAACACTTTCCCGACTAGTTCAGACATTGACTCACCAGCGCCAGCACCAGAGGGTGACAACTCAAGATGCAAGGTCAATTTTTTAGAGGAGGTATTACGCTACCGACTCGGTATAAAAACAACAAACATCACAAATACTTCAACCATGGGAGGTTCCCAACAGTTTGGACGCCAACAGACGCCAACAATAGGCGTCACTACGAGATCAAGAAAAAAGGAGATGGAAAGAAGGACATAACACCACTAAATCTTGTTAAAAACCTGTCCCATATTCAACTATCCAACCTAGAAGCTAACATTCTCAACAAAGGACTATCCTTCTGCCCAACGGCCCCATGGAATCTAACCAGAACACGAATAGATCTGTTCAAATTCATCCGCAGATTGAAATTAAAAGTGTTCTTTGCAGACCAATACATGAGACATGAGCCCTCTGTTACAACAATAACATCTGAACTATCGATTCAAGAGCTCGAACACGTAGACCTACTGACCCACCTCAGCGAGGCAAACGATGACCCAGATACACTAACCAGAACAGCACTTGAACTTGGAATCGACACAAATCTCTCAATTGACAGCAAATTAACCAAAAAATCAACCTTCTTGCCACAACTACCCGAAGGTAACAGCATTGATGCCTTCCATCTAGCAGTCATGCATGATCTGGAACATGAACACACAAAATACCGCAAAAAATCTAAATACCTCCCACAAAACATTACACAGGAAGAAAGAAATGCCATCAAAAACCTTAAAGAAAGAAAAGACCTAATTGTCAAAGAGGCTGACAAAGGTGGAAACCCAGTGGCACTCCACATTGACGACTACATCCAAGAGGCAAACAGACAACTTGCCGACACGGCCTGCTACGAACTCCTTACCACAGACCCCACAAAAGACATACTAAAATCAATCACAACTATGCTGAACAAATGGTACGCCTCTGGACTTATCTCACAATCTGAAAATCTTTTCCTGTACATCGCACATCCAACTATGCCCACTCTATACCTCCTTCCAAAGATCCATAAAGGAACCTACCCTCCACCAGGCAGACCTATCATAGCAGGTATCAACTCACCGTGCTCCAGGCTTGGGGAATATGTTGACAGAAAATTACAAGGTCTCATGAAGGAGATTCCATCCTTTATCCAAGACACTAAGGACGTTCTAGACAAATTACAAAACATTACCTGGGAACCGGACTTCATACTGGTTTGTATAGATATTGTCAGTCTCTATACATCTATCCAACATCAGGACGGACTCAGTGCAGTACAACAATCATTATGGACACAATCGGCAAACCTACTAGAAAGCAACAAAATGACCTTGGAAATGCTCAACTTCTGCTTGAAAAACAATGTTTTCAGTTTCAACGGAAAGATATACCGACAGATACGCGGTACGGCCATGGGAGCCAAATTTGCGCCGCCGTACGCCTGCATCCTAATGAGCCATGTGGAAAAATTCTGGCTATGGGACCCTGAATTCACTGAATACACCGCCCATATCGTAATGTGGCGACGCTATATAGACGACATCCTCTGTATCTGGCAAGGAGATGAGACATTGCTCAAAAGATTCTTGAAGCAATTAGACAAAAACCCATGGGGAATCAAAACAACCCATACCTTCTCCAAGGAAGAGATTAATTTTTTGGATGTTACTCTCTATGTCAAAGATAATACCCTACAAAGTAAACTGTATCGGAAAGAAACAGCTGCCAATTCCATTCTACGCGCCGATAGCTTCCACCCACGACACAACATAAGAAACATCCCTAAGGGAGAATTGCTAAGAACACGCAGAAACTGCAGTGAGGACGAGGTCTTCAAGATGAAAGGAGAAGAAATGGTGTCTAGACTCACACAACGAGGATATGAACAATCAATGCTTAAAAACACAATGACTACAGTTGCCAAAATAGAAAGAAAACAGATGTTCAGACAAAACAAAGGAGAAGCAAAAAAGAACGATTCAGCTATACGCTTCATAACGGATTACAACAACGGCCATCACCAAATCAGACAAAGCCTCAAGAAACATTGACACTTGTTACAACAAACACCAAACCTCACTCATGATCTAAAAACATACCCAGAGATAACATTCAGACGCGCCCCTAATCTGAAGGATATGCTGTGTAAATCAGAATTTGTGGACAAACGGAACATGGTCACTACATTCCTGGACAGACCTCCAGGATTCCATACCTGCAGAAATTGCAACATTTGCAAACTAAGCAGCAACAAAACAACAAGAGTCCAATTAACGGAAGGACGAGAATTCTTTATAAAAGAATGGATTGACTGCAACAGCAAATTCTGTGTCTATGTGATAATCTGTCCCTGCAATCTTCCGTACATCGGCAGTACAATCAGACCTCTACGGACCAGGATTCAGGAACATTACCGCAACATCCATAAGTACCCCTCAGGCCATCCACTCACTGAACACTTCGAAGACCATCATCCTCACAAAAAGGACTTCCGCTTCTTTGGTTTGGAGGTTGTACACCAAACAAAAAGAGGGGGAGACCGTGAACTCAAATTACGAAGACGCGAAAGTGAACTAATAATGAACTATAGAACCACAAATCTGGGGCTCAATAAGGATGCGGAAATGCATATATGGTTGGGAGATGATTAGTTGCTCCCACACACTGCTCCAACCGCGCTTTCCTTAACCCAAGGATAACACTACCTGCCGCTGTCAGCAACTCTCAACCGAGGTTCCCCCTAGGCAACCAGGGAACATACAGCGTACCCTCCTGTTGAATGCAACTCTTTCAAATATGTGCACATACCAGGTGGCAAACCTCATGACCACTGGGCATTTCTGTGTGAATTAACATAATTCTGCCCTGCATATTTTGATTCTTAAGATTCTGCTTTTCGGAGTCAACTGATAAATGTGCTGTAAATACAAAATTCTTGTTTATGTTTCAATGGGTAACATGCCTGACACACTATATTACTTTTCTCTGGTGTCAACCTTCCTCATACTTCTATCAACACAATAATTTCTTTCTTTCATCGCTTCAACTCATTTTCGTAATTGACGAACGATATTTTCATCCCGCCCACCCCCCTGCAAATCCCCAATCCAATATGGCGCCTAGCGAAAGCACCTTGCTACTTCCGGGTTACGAACCGGAAGTTCTCACACACGACCCCTTTTCACTACCCGCTACTACGGGCTGTCATTACCACAATAACGCGGACACCAGCAGCACCTGGCATTAGCCGAGACCAGAGGTAAGAGACACCTAACCACGCTCCCGCCTTCCCCCTCCCCGCCTCCTGGCATTATCTGACTGCCTCCCGCTTACACATCTCTATGCTTGTTCCCCCTTGTGCTTTCTCCGTATCTTAGAAATCTTCGGGTTTACAAACCCCCGCTCAAAAATACCACCTTACTTGAATACCTGGTAAGGAATTCCTGATCCTGCTTAACAATTAAATCGTACTTGCTCACCTTATCGTTTAGAGCATTCGTATGCCTACATCACTCTCAACACTGTTCTAAACTCCATATAGGCTAGCATTTACGTGTGGCTTTGACTACCCACAGTGTATAGAAAATCTAAGAGCACCGCTTTCACTCGGCGATAGTTCCACTATTTAAATCATGTGCTTACTTCTTTGACAGAGATCGTACCACCGACGGACTATCACCTGTACCACTCAACCTTTATTTGAGACTTTGCATGTCACTTTATCCCCCTTTTTTCAAAAAATGTATAACTAGACTTGTGACCCATGACGCGCCGGTACCACGAACTACACGAAGTCACTGATTCACTTTTTCGCCGCCACATACCTTTCTATCCGTTGTCACATCTCTCTTTTAAAATAATGTATATGAATAGACTTTGTGACCCACGACGCGCCGGTACCTTAAACCACACGAAGTCACTGATTCACTTTTTGGCGCCAAACTCCATTTTTATCCATTCTCATTAAGACATGACTAATGCCAACTTTCCTCTCTTTAATTCGTGCCTGACCCGGCAACCTTGATGTGGCCTCCTCAATTCTTACTGTAACTATATTTTATCTTATATTTTGCATTATAAATGACACTCTGCCTTTATTTAAACATATACCCGTAATGCCGAATGTGGATATCTACTACTTTCTTAACAATGTTGATAACTGATTCTATACGTCTTATGATCGCGTCATTTCATTTCAAACCATGGAAATCTTCAATGACATTTAATTATTACTGTTGACTTAATTTGATTACTCTGCTCCTATCTGACCTACAATTCCTTTTCCATTTCTCCATATGACCGGTTGACGTCGAATTCAAACAATGTAATTGGTACTATGTGTTTTCTTTCTCACTAACATACACCCTGTTAACCGGGAACTGTTTATTAATTTGTAAAATGTATTTTGAACTATAAAATGTTGAACCTTCTCCGCCAAATATACCCACTTCTCGTTTTCTACTCTCAAACATTCTAATCACATCGCTTATCCTTTCCTACCAAACTGACTATACTCTGCATAACCATTTTACTATACTTCTGTCTCCCTCACCCACACACTTCCGCTCTTAAAACACGCCACACACATTGCTTTCCTTACTCTTACTAACCTGCCGCACGCCTACCCTGATCCCCTTCTCACTTTACCTTCACTCTCTCTTCCCTCACCTATTTTTCCTCCCATTTAACGCTTCGTCTCTATATTTACCACCCACTATTATGTACATGATATACACATGACTCGCCACACCTTGTCTTTATCAACCTTGGTTTCACATTGTATATGTACAGCCCTGAGGAAGCCCCAGGCCTGATGGCCAATTAGGGGGCGAAACACGTGTTGGCTGTGCCATCCTTTCTTCGCTTGCAGCTACCAATAATAAAAAATACAAACATTCACCGGATCTATTTGCATCAATTGGATTTTTTTTCCCAAGCGACGGAAATTTACACTCTAGCCCAGATACACCATCAAAAAACTATCCAACACTTTCCCTACTGTTGCACTCTCTGGAGTTGGAATAGCAATTTTTACCCCTACGCTATCCAAAACCTTTCCTACTGTTGCACTCTTTGGATTCGGAATAGTAATTTTTACCCTACGCTATACAACACGTTCCCTACTGTTGCACTCTCTGGAGTGGAAATAGTAATTTATACCCCTATCCTATGCAACACTATCCCTACTGTTGTACTCTTTGGGGTGGGAATAGTAATTGTTACCCCTACGCTATCCAACAGTTTCCCTACTGTTGCACTGTTTGGAGTGGCAATAGTAATGTTTACCCCTACGCTATTCACCACTTTCCCTACTGTTGCACTCTCTGGAGTGGGAATAGTAATTTTTACCCCTACGCTATCCAACACTTTCCCTACTGTTGCACTCTCTGGAGTTGGAATAGTCATTTTTAGCCCTACGCTATCCAAAACTTTTCCTACTGTTGCACTCTTTGGAGTGGGAATAGTAATTTTCACACCTACTCTATCCAACACTTTCCTTACTGTTGCTCTCCCTGGAGTGGAAATAGTAATTTATACCCCTATGCTATACAACACTTTCCCTACTGTTGTACTCTTTGGAGTGGGAATAGTAATTTTTACCTCCTACGCTATCCAACAGTTTCCCTACTGTTGCACTGTTTGGAGTGGGAATAGTAATTTTCACCCCTACGCTATCCAGTACCTTCCTTACTGTTGCACTCCCTGGAGTGGGGATAGTAATTTATACCCCTACGCTATCCAACAATTTCCCTACTGTTGCACTCTTTGGAGTGGGAATAGTAATTTTTACCCCGACGCTATCCAACACTTTCCCTGCTGTTGCACTCTTTGGAGTGGGAATAGTAATGTTTACCCCTACGCTATCCAACACTTTCCTTACTGTTGCACTCTCTGGAGTGGGAATAGTAATGTTTACCCCTACGCTATTCAACACTTTCCCTACTGTTGCACTCTCTGGAGTGGAAATAGTAATTTTTACCCCTACACTATCCAACACTTTCCCTACTGTTTCACTCTCTGGAGTTGGAATAGCAATTTTTACCCCTACGCTATCCAAAACCTTTCCTACTGTTGCACTCTTTGGATTTGGAATAGTAATTTTTACCCTACGCTATACAACACTTTCCCTACTGTTGCATTCTCTGGAGTGGAAATAGTAATTTATACCCCTATGCTATGCAACACTTTCCCTACTGTTGTACTCTTTGGGGTGGGAATAGTAATTGTTACCCCTACGCTATCCAACAGTTTCCCTACTGTTGCACTGTTTGGAGTGGGAATAGTAATTTTCACCCCTACGCTATCCAGCAACTTCCTTACTGTTGCACTCCCTGGAGTGGGAATAGAAATTTTCACCCTTACTCTATCCAACACTTTACTTACTGTTGCTCTCCCTGGAGTGGGAATAGTAATTTTTACCCCTACGCTATCCAACAGTTTCCCTACTGTTGCACTGTTTGGAGTGGGAATAGTAATTTTCACCCCTACACTATCCAACACTTTCCTTACTGTTACACTCCCTGGAGTGGGAATAGTAATTTATACCCCTACGCTTTCCAACACTTTTCCTACTGTTGCACTCTTTGGAGTGGGAATAGTAATTTTTACCCCTACGCTATCCAACACTTTCTTTACTGTTGCACTCCCTGGAGTGGGAATAGTAATTTATACCCCTACGCTATCCAACACTTTCCCTAATGTTGCATTCCCTGGAGTGCGAATAGTAATTGTAAGCCCTACGCTATCCAACATTTTCTTTACTGTTGTTCTTTTTTTGGAGTTGGAATAGTAGTTTTATTCCCTCCGCTATTTATTTTTTGTATTATTTTAGCTAATGTAATATATAATTAATTTTAAAAATATTAAAAGTAAAAAAAAATTTTTCATTTGTTATATATAATTATTTAATTGTTATTGATGTTATTGTTTTATGTGTATAGATGTATTGGTAATTTATAATATTTTTTAATGATTTAAAAGGTATTAAAATAATTATTAAAACTGATTATTAAGTAAGTATATATATATTATATGTATATGTTAAATTAATGTTTTATTAAATTATATATATATTACGTATTAATTTTAAACATTATAAAATATTTTAAACTATGTTCATTTTATTTATAAGTATTATTTAGTTTATTTTACATATATTTTTTAACTAAAAACCCCCGATATTTTCAATAAGGATATTTTCGGCATTGATATTTATTTCCGATTTTTTGTACTTACCATGTTGTAGATAGGATGTCGATATTCTTGACATCGATATTCTTGCTCCAATATTTTTGTAGGTCGATTTTTTGACCTTCGATATTTTGTCAGTGATCCGTCAGATTTTGCCCACTAACCACCAAGCCCATTCCTGTGGAGGTGGTAGAGGTGATGCTCATCTGTGACATAGAGGATGGCAAGAAGCTTCATCCTCCAACCCAGGACTCAGAAGGCGAGACTCTCCCTGAGTTCGGACTTGGCATTATCTTTAAAAAGGAAAAATTTAGACTTTTTTGTTGATTTTGATTTGGGACAGATATAAATATTTTGAGACTTTTGACTATGGTTTCTATACCTTTTTTCCTTTCTTCCTTTCCTTCACAAAGTTTATCATACTTTGTGCGTCCCCCTCAAAGTTTATTTATCATACCTGGCATAAGGAACACTTTTAATTTGTTATCCGCTCATCTAAGACAAATTTCAATGAAACCTTACCACCTGTCTCTGGAGTCGATGCCCCTTAGTATCACATGTGTTCTAATTTATATGCAAAAAATATTTTACAATTCTTACTTGAGTACGTTTTTATTATGTGCACTCTAGGTGGGGATGACTGTTGATGGATGTGTTTTGTGCATGATGACAAGAGTTGACTTAGTACATGGCTAAGATGTGGCCACATATTAGGCTACAGTTGTAAAATCCCTTGACCTTTAGATACAGGCACGTGGCATAAGGCACAGCAGAAAGATAAGCACAAAATGTGTTTACTTTTCAAGTGAGTGCAGAGAACGCAGCAACAAAAAGTTGCAATGTTGGAATACCTTGTTCACCTGTAGAGTGATTAAATGTGAGGTTCAAGGAGTGAATGATGACTGCAGTCATTATGAAGGTGGTGGTGGCTGTCCAGGTCCACAGGAAGGTCATACCAGCTATGAAACAGTAGGCTCAGATTGGTCTAAGGATCAGGTCCTGTACTTAAAACAGGTAGGTTGGTGAAGATGCTGGACACTGCAAGTGGTTGTTGTCCACCAGTTGTCAGAAGCTTCCCATTTGGTCCTGTAGCTTGAGAGAGTCTGTGCAATGAGGGCTAGAATATGCTGCATGATCTCAATATGATGCATTACATCTTTATCTCTGAACACCTGGGGAAGTTCCCCTTGCAACTTAATGATATCCTGGATGCTTTATGTATGTTCTTCAAGACCCAGGTTTGTCTTTCTATCAACTTTCTTAGGTATTTTGGCTGGCTAACAATGTTCCCTAAGTAGGTCAAAAAACTGTGCATGGTTTCTCCATTTAACAGTTTTTACATACAAAGAGGATTTATGTTGAAACAACTCATCCTCACAGAGAGAAGCTCTTGCCCTCGCTAACACCCCATGTGTGGCTGTGGGTTACAGCCAACTTTTTGTCTTTCATGTCACATGCTTGCAAATACACGGTTATGTGGTGAAGTGTGTTTAATTAGAGGGAACTGCACCTTTCATGAGGTTTTCTTTTAATGAGAAGATGGAGAGAAGACAATAGTCCATCTGGGTTGAAGGGTGCAATCTGAAAGACAACAAATAAGCTACCTAAAGGCTGGAGGGTTAAAGGATGTGAGTCCTACATAACCTGGACTAGCATCTGTGGCCTTATGTCTTATGCCTACGGACTTGAAATCCAGAACACTGCCTAATGAGGGAGACTACTTGGTGGCATTGGGGTGGCCTGTGGGGTGGTATCGTGAGTTGGGCCAACAATCTTCTCTTCCCCTGTTGTGTTGCAGGCAGGTGAGATGGGAGCTTACAGGAGTACAGAGGTTTCTCTTAGAATTGCATGGCATATGCTAAATAAACATGAATTGGCCTCATCCTCAAGCTGATTACCTCCAGGTGCTACCATGTAAGATAAATTACAGTTTGTACGTTGAATTCTGAAAAAGGTGTCTCAATCAAAATTAATATATGTTATAGTGACTTAAAGTTATAGATGACATTTTAACATATACAGATGTAATACAGCATTAGCATAATGGATATCTGGTGCTTGGTAGGGATCTGTAGACATATGGTAGGATAATGTGTGCCACATATTTTTACTGTGTGGACAGACCCTGTGTTGTCTGCTGATGACCAACGCTGATTAAAATTGGTTGTAGAATGTGTCCATTAATGAAATTGCTCCCTGCTGTGTTTGCCCATGCTGTTTCTGGTGACAATCTCTTAATTATTGCTAACGCCTACCCAGGAGGGATTCCTGACTTCAGAGGACTTTCAGCCCTCGGCGCTGCCTGCAGCTAACACCCTGTCAAACTTCAATGCCCAGGGTGCAACGTGAGTCATCACAGGTGTTCCTGACGAGGGGAGGCACCGTACGATCTTGGCGCATAAAGCGTGGCCTCTACCCCCGCATTGTGGGACGTGTGTGACACATGCCAGGCGAAGCCTGTGCCAAGGACGGGCCCGTCTAAGCCCATCGGAGCCCGAAGGAGACCAGGCTGGGCCATCTCATTTACATCTGTCACCGCATAAACTGGTTAGCTCTCTTTTTAGTTGTTGTGCAACCCTGCATTTATATTACTCCTGGTTGTTGACACCCTGAAAGTATGAGTAAGATTAAGTGCAAGGGGGGAGGGGGGCCAGGAGTTGTGGGCACATTGGATGCATTTCTGACACAGGCTGAGTCCGTGCTAATATACGAGATTGAGCAGACTGAAAGGAGACTTTCTTTAGAACCCCAAAGACTCCCTATTGAAGTCATCTCAACGCCTCCAGTCCTTGTATTAGAATCTGGAGTAGTAGCTGACTGTACCCTCGCAGCGAGCCATATCTCTCCAGTGCATCAGCTAAATGGGTCTTCCCTGGTAGCTAGTACCTTATTATCTCCGCCCGCATCACCTGCCAGGGTACTTACCCACCAGCAAAGGTCCATATTGGTCCCTAGTGGGGAAGCCACTCATAAAAAAAGGAAAGTGTGTGGATTGCCTAAAACTATGCACCAGGCTTGCAAAATGGTGAAATGAAAGGCGACGATATTAGTACAAAGGCCACAGATCCACATCCTCATAGCAATTTAGAGCCTGCCCTCTTAATAATGCTTGAGGAAAAACCTAAGGCCATGTTAGATCCGCTTTTGTTGATGCTGTCTGGTATAGACACAACACTGACTAAAATTGAGCAGTATCTATTCACTATTCTCCAACCAGTGAGTGAGGGTGTGTTAGTGGGATCCAATGAACCTAGACATGAAAGCATGACTGAAACTAGACTACCTAATAATGTAGATGGTTGCCCCCCATAGCGAAGTAAGTACTCCCACGGCTAATCCTACGGGCTTGCAACCACCCATTGCTAATACATCATATAGAGGGGACTTAGTGGGTCTCCATGCTTCCGTGTTGCCACAAGGAGGGGCCGTGAGTACCAGTATGTTTTTACATCTTCCACCAGAAGCTACTCCATATACGGTTGTATTAACGAATGTACCCATGCTTCCTTCTGGTGTTGATGAACACTGGTCATCACTTAAAAATAAGGCCCTTCATTTGTTGAATTCTATAACTGGAGTGGGTAACCCACTATTTAGTGATTTCAAAATGGTATGAAGAATTCCGTGGGTTGGTAAATCCCCGAAGGCCTTTAGAGGAGATTGCGTGGTCCTAAGCTTTGGGTCCCCGTGCCTAGTCCAGACTATTGTAGACAGGGCAGGGTCTGGTCACCTAAGCAAGGACGATATTAATATACTACCGTTAGGTTTCTTCTATCGTAACTTTGTAGCCCATGTAAGAGGAAGGGTAGGTCTAAGGGACCCAGATCTGGTAACAGGGCCCTATAATTATGTGGTTCTCTAATCTGGAGGATATAGATTGACGTGGACCAAATTCCTGTATTAATAATTTTGCCATACCCCCACATGATGATTTGGGTGAGGGTGAATGCGTAACAGGCATCAACAATTTAGGAGGTTCCATACCAACCCCACTTTTTGTTGATAGGAGTGAGAGAGCCCTAGCTGTTAACATGTTGGGTGAGGCTGGGGAGTGTAGACCATCTCTCATTAGTATTTCCTCACATGTAGAGGTTACTGGCGTAACAGAAGAACTTAGCAAACAGAACTTTCCGTGCAGTAGAAACAATTTAGACCCTGCCATAGGATTTAAATTAGCTTCCTGGAATATAGCAGTGCTTACACCAAAAACTTTCTCAGCAGATTGGTCCACTTTTATTGAAGGCCATGATATATTGATTTTCCAGGAAACCTGGGCTATGGACCATGTATATCGACAGGGTTACCTAAATTTCTCTAAGAAAGCGCAAGGGGGTCAGAGGGGAAGACATGGGTGAGACAGTCAGAATGCTACAGGGTGGAGGAATTGTATATTGATAGCGGGGACATTTTAATAATCAGGCTACAGATGGTAAATGTTCCTGATCTGCTGCTTATTAATGTTTATGCTAGGGGGTGCAAGGGGGAAAAGCTTCTCCCATCGTCGATCTCTTAGATAACTTTTTAACTGAACATAGACAATTTGATAATTGCTGGCGATTTGAATTGCTCCTTGAACCCCTTGATGAAAACAATGTTAATTTTAAGTTAAGAGGAGGATGCCCAGTGGAATATTCCACCTTTGGACCTTCCTCCAATTAAAAAATGGACAGGGGCAGCTTTGCAATTAAAAGTGTTTTGCATGGAACAGGGTGTTAGGGCTGCTAACGGGAGAACCATCTCCGATAAGCAGGGTGGTCACACTTATAACAACGGGTTGCGTAGTAGTCGCATTGACTTCATCCTGCTTAATAAGGAATTTTGGCCCTCCCTAACAGACATGGAGGTTAGAGAGCGCACTGAAAGCGACCACAACCCCTAAGTGCTTTCCAAGCATCTCATAGGTATTTCTTTTGCTGTTAGTCAGGTGCATGGTTATGGCCACGTGGAGGCACTTTTGACTAACGAAAGTAGGAGAGTTAAATGGTCAAATGTTATTAAAAAAGAAGAGCATCTAGAGCAAATGAATAAATTGGTGGCTAGTACATCAGCGCCAGGGCCTGACTGTATTCTCATGGATCTGTTCCTCCACGATATATCTAACTGGGCATCCTACATACAGCTCCTCGTGAATGCCATAGCAGGTGGAGCACCTATGCCCGGCACATGGTCAGGAGCAGAAATTCTCCCTATCTTTAAGAAAGGGGATCACTTTAATCCAGCCAACTATAGGCCGATAAGCCTTATTGATTGCATACAGAAAGTTTCAGCTAGGTTGGTTCTGAGCCATATCCAGGCCTGGGTGAAGAATATTACATCATGTCTCCACTCCAGGCGGGCTTCCGTTCAAGAACCAGCACTACTGACCAAGTTTTTAGGTTTATTTTGATTTATTGGCGTATAGTAATTATGGGGGGGTACTATCTACGTAGCTTTTGTCGACCTTAAGTCGGCTTTCGATCTTGTCCCCCGCAATAAAATGTGGAGAGCCTTTTTGGAATTAGGTATGCTGCTAGAAATTTTGGCTTTCCTGGTTACTTTACATGACGCCAATTACGCGCAGGTACGTTGGGATACGCAAGGGAGTGTTACTCAAAGGTTCCCTATAGCGAAGGGGGTTCGTCAGGAGTGCATTTTAGCACCAACCCTCTTCTCCCTATATATTAATAAGGTAGTACAGTATTTTCAGAACGACCCTACTGATGCACCAACTCTAGTAGGTATGAAGATCCCGCTGCTTATGTTTGCAGATGATACCCTTATACTCTCTAAGACACGAAAGGGCTTACAGTGTGCCCTAGCGAGATTTGAGGAGTTTTGTCGGGACCATGATCTTCTAGTGAATGTGGAGAAAACTACATTTATGGTCCTACATCAACATAAGAATATTAAGGGTAGAGTTTAAATGAAGGAAGGTATTTTGGAACAGACTCAGAATTTTACTTATTTGGGGGTAACTATTGGTAGTAAACTCAGTTGGAAGCCTCAGATTGATTTACTTACTGTCAAGCATGCCCAACTCTCAGGTGCCCTGCTGAAGGAGCAGCGTTTTTTATACACCAAACCAATTGCTCCATTATTAAAAATATACACTACAAAAATCTGCGCCTCAATTTTGTTTGGGGAGAATTGTGGGGCTTTGCCAATCTAGTTTCCCTAGTAACAGCCCAGAATAAATTTCTGAGGTCATTAATCTGCCTTCCACAGTCTACACCTCTATTGCCCTTATTTCTAGATTTGGGTTGCTATTCAATTGAGGATGTGGCACATTTTAGGCCAGTAGCTTACTGGAGAAGGCTTTGGGTCACTCCAGAGCTTTCCCACTACGCACAGGCTTTTCTGGAAGTTAGGAAGGCTGACGGTGTGAGTAAAATGCCGTGGCTAAGGCGAATAAAAATCACTCTTTGCGAGATGGGGATGAGTAGATTGTGGGTAAATTCCGTCGGAAATCCCTTCCCAGCAAAGAGTGAATTTAAGGCAGCGTATTGGAATTCGCTTATTATGAAGCGTTTTTCTGCCTTAACTAGACCCTCACTATCCAGAGACTTTCTAGAGCATAAGCATGAAGTGGAGTACGAAGATTACTGGGATCTCATTACCTCTTCAAAAGATAGGAAACTTTATCACCAATTTAGGGTGGGTTCTCTTCCCACCAATTCATTTGTTAGTAAATGGCATACGTCGATTAGCAGTAAATGCCCATTTTGTCCCAGCCATAATGAATCGCTGGCACACATTCTCTTTGTATGCCCAGCATATAAAATCCATAGGACCAGATGGCTGAAATCCCTATGTTCAATTATGGGCACTAGGCTGAGTAGCGAAGCACTTAGGATCCTAAAAACATCTACTAATGAGTCCACAGTGATCGCTGTTGCCAAGTTCCTAGACTGGTCGTGGGTGATACGTGCTAATGAGAGGAGGTATTGTTAATTCTCCCTTCGCTCCCCGTTCTGGGGTAAAAGCATTTTGTATTTTGTACATTGCTGTATTAGTTAGGCCTGGGCCAAAATTCCGTTCCGTTCGCGGAAGTTGCGATATTTTGGCATTCTCGCGTTCCGCGGAAAGCGCGAAAATGTCAAAATTTCCGCATTCCGCAGCTTAGCGATAATTTTTTTCTTGCTCGCGCTGTAAAACAATACATTCTCGCGCGCGCGCGATCGCCTTACCTGAATCCCTGCGTTCTCCGACAAGTTTTCTTGACCCGGTCGCGTTCTCCACGAGATGTTGGATTTTGGTAGCCATTTTGCGCTGTCTCGCGAGAGTTCGCGGCCGCATTCAAGTCATTTTTCACGCGATCACGTCATTTGTCGCGCGATCAGGTATTTCTTCTCGCGATCATGCACCGCGCGAGTATGAGAAGATTGAGATCTCGAACATGTCATTCTACATCGCGAGCCAGAGAATGAGGACGCGGGCACATGAAATCGAACGCGAACAGGAGAAAGAGACCGCGAACACGTCATATCCAACGCGACAGGGACAAAGAAGAGAACGCGATCATATCGTTTTCGACACGCCGGCGGAAGTAATGTGAAGCTGGAGAACTCAACAATGTAAAATTTACAATTTGGAGAGGAATATCGGCTCTAGCAGCATGAAACCATCTGCAAATACTGATTTTGGATGAAAAGAACTCCTTACATTCACATTTGGCTTTCCTTTTTTGTGCAAGGACTCCAGGAGTCATTTTTTTTTTACAAAGTGGAGAGAGGGAGGAAGTGACACAGATTCTCCAACTTCCTGTTCCTGTCCAGCAGGCTCCTCCCAGTGCTTTGTCCATCTCCTGCTCATTCTGCCTTTGGATTTGGAGCTGGAAAGATCTCTCTTTTTGTCTGCTGCATCATTGCAATTGGATTTCAGGATTTTTGGAATAGGATATTTTACAAGTAAGTGGTTGTTGTGTTTGATTGTGGGCATTGCAGTTGTTGTGTAACTACAATTTATTTTTGATAATTAATTATCATCATTCCTTTTTTTTTTTTTTAATTTATTTTAATTTTGTGGGTTGTAGTAGTAGGCCCGAGCTAGCCATGGGCATGGCCTCATGGGTGTGTGTGTGCATGATGAAGCAACTGTTCCTTTTGTTTTTTGAATATATTTCATTTTCAATCACATTTAGGGCATGGATGGCATTGGATTGAGTTGGGGAAGTGTGTATTTTGGGGTGGCCTTGCTGATGTTGTTGGGGCTCTCCATGTGGCTGGTGGCCATTTTGAGGCCTAGGCCTGCAAGCTTGCCTGCCCTTGTCTGCCAGCAGGCCTGCTTTCATCCACTGCTACCAGAGCAGGTAGCCACAGCTTTAGTAATCTACTGTTTTCTGTGTGTTCTGTTGATTTTAGACATCATTTTGGGCATGGATGGCATTGGATTGAGTTGGGGAAGTGTGTATTTTGGGGTGGCCTTGCTGATGTTGTTGGGGCTCGCCATGTGGCTGGTGGCCATTTTGAGGCCTAGGCCTGCAAGCTTGCCTGGCCTTGTCTGCCAGCAGGCCTGCTTTCATCCACTGCTACCAGAGCAGGTAGCCACAGCTTTAGTAATCTACTGTTTTCTGTGTGTTCTGTTGATTTTAGACATCATTTTGGGCATGGATGCCATTGGATTGAGTTGGGGAAGTGTGTATTTTGGGGTGGCCTTGCTGATGTTGTTGGGGCTCTCCATGTGGCTGGTGGCCATTTTGAGGCCTAGGCCTGCAAGCTTGCCTGCCCTTGTCTGCCAGCAGGCCTGCTTTCATCCACTGCTACCAGAGCAGGTAGCCACAGCTTTAGTAATCTACTGTTTTCTGTGTGTTCTGTTGATTTTAGACATCATTTTGGGCATGGATGGCATTGGATTGAGTTGGGGAAGTGTGTATTTTGGGGTGGCCTTGCTGATGTTGTTGGGGCTCGCCATGTGGCTGGTGGCCATTTTGAGGCCTAGGCCTGCAAGCTTGCCTGGCCTTGTCTGCCAGCAGGCCTGCTTTCATCCACTGCTACCAGAGCAGGTAGCCACAGCTTTAGTAATCTACTGTTTTCTGTGTGTTCTGTTGATTTTAGACATCATTTTGGGCATGGATGCCATTGGATTGAGTTGGGGAAGTGTGTATTTTGGGGTGGCCTTGCTGATGTTGTTGGGGCTCTCCATGTGGCTGGTGGCCATTTTGAGGCCTAGGCCTGCAAGCTTGCCTGGCCTTGTCTGCCAGCAGGCCTGCTTTCATCCACTGCTACCAGAGCAGGTAGCCACAGCTTTAGTAATCTACTGTTTTCTGTGTGTTCTGTTGATTTTAGACATCATTTTGGGCATGGATGGCATTGGATTGAGTTGGGGAAGTGTGTATATTGGGGTGGCCTTGCTGATGTTGTTGGGGCTCGCCATGTGGCTGGTGGCCATTTTGAGGCCTAGGCCTGCAAGCTTGCCTGGCCTTGTCTGCCAGCAGGCCTGCTTTCATCCACTGCTACCAGAGCAGGTAGCCACAGCTTTAGTAATCTACTGTTTTCTGTGTGTTCTGTTGATTTTAGACATCATTTTGGGCATGGATGGCATTGGATTGAGTTGGGGAAGTGTGTATTTTGGGGTGGCCTTGCTGATGTTGTTGGGGCTCTCCATGTGGCTGGTGGCCATTTTGAGGCCTAGGCCTGCAAGCTTGCCTGCCCTTGTCTGCCAGCAGGCCTGCTTTCATCCACTGCTACCAGAGCAGGTAGCCACAGCTTTAGTAATCTACTGTTTTCTGTGTGTTCTGTTGATTTTAGACATCATTTTGGGCATGGATGGCATTGGATTGAGTTGGGGAAGTGTGTATTTTGGGGTGGCCTTGCTGATGTTGTTGGGGCTCGCCATGTGGCTGGTGGCCATTTTGAGGCCTAGGCCTGCAAGCTTGCCTGGCCTTGTCTGCCAGCAGGCCTGCTTTCATCCACTGCTACCAGAGCAGGTAGCCACAGCTTTAGTAATCTACTGTTTTCTGTGTGTTCTGTTGATTTTAGACATCATTTTGGGCATGGATGGCATTGGATTGAGTTGGGGAAGTGTGTATTTTGGGGTGGCCTTGCTGATGTTGTTGGGGCGCGCCATGTGGCTGGTGGCCATTTTGAGGCCTAGGCCTGCAAGCTTGCCTGGCCTTGTCTGCCAGCAGGCCTGCTTTCATCCACT
The DNA here is from genome assembly GCF_964204655.1 of Triturus cristatus. Taxonomy (NCBI): domain Eukaryota; kingdom Metazoa; phylum Chordata; class Amphibia; order Caudata; family Salamandridae; genus Triturus; species Triturus cristatus. The sequence continues at coordinate 462,000,874 of NC_140586.1, read as the reverse complement.
GCTACCAGAGCAGGTAGCCACAGCTTTAGTAATCTACTGTTTTCTGTGTGTTCTGTTGATTTTAGACATCATTTTGGGCATGGATGGCATTGGATTGAGTTGGGGAAGTGTGTATTTTGGGGTGGCCTTGCTGTTGTTGTTGGGGCTCTCCATGTGGCTGGTGGCCATTTTGAGGCCTAGGCCTGCAAGCTTGCCTGGCCTTGTCTGCCAGCAGGCCTGCTTTCATCCACTGCTACCAGAGCAGGTAGCCACAGCTTTATTGATCAAGTGTTTTCTATGTGATCTGTTGAATTTTTAGACATCACCTTCCTGAGAGTGTAGTGTGGCTGTACACAGTACTAGTAGTATAACATAGCTCTAGTTAAAAAAAATTCATAAATGGCTAGACTATCTTTTGTTTGCACTAGTACAGTACTAAGTAACTGAACCACAAAAACAAATGCAACATTTCACTGATGTTCTTCTCCTGTCTTCTTTGCTTTTAGGTGCACAAAAGACAGAGTAGGAGGTGTCATCGGCATCACCTGGCTACCCGTTGTACTGCCAGCCAGACAGAAGTCCTGCTGCGCATCACGCCCACGTGTGACCAGAACTTGTTGTGCATCTGCCTCCTGCCTGACGTCGGAATAAGATGGCCCCAAAGAAAGGTACCAGGTCCAGTACCAAGAAAGTTGCTGGTGAGAAGAAGGAACAGAAAAAGGAAGTGCCATTAACCACGACTGGTGGTGTGCCGGCCAAGGTTTTTTTTGGCACCAAAGCGTTGTCCGGGAACCAAGCTGGGAGCAGCACAGCGGTCCAGCAACCCCACCAACCTAGGCCCAAGGGCTTTACTGTCGCAGAGGTAGCCAGTCTACTAACGGGCAGCGATGTTGAAGAAATGTCATTACCGCAAAGTAGTACACAATCAAGTTCAACGCAGGCGCAAACTCAGCAGATCAGTGTGCAGCCGCCGCAACAAGAACAGCAGCAGCAGCCGGCGCAACCAGAACAGCAGCAGCAGCCGGCGCAACCAGAACAGCAGCAGCAGCCGGCGCAACCAGAACAGCAGCAGCAGCCGGCGCAACCAGAACAGCAGCAGCAGCCGGCGCAACCAGAACAGCAGCATCAGCCGGCGCAACCAGAACAGCAGCAGCAGCCGGCGCAACCAGAACAGCAGCAGCCGCCGCAACCAGACCAGCAGCAGCAGCCGCCGCAACCAGAACAGCAGCAGCAGCCGCCGCAACCAGAACAGCAGCAGCCGCCACAACAGCCCACCATAGTAGTTGTTGCTCCTGACGTAGGGGCATTTCAGGAAATCGAGCTTCCTGCAGACAAAGCGGAGCGAAGTCAAACCACTGTTTCAGAACATCTATTGTCTTCCAGACCACCAGCAAGGAAAAGGAGGCTTAGTCCATCATCTTCTTCTTCAAGCCCCGCTTCTGATGATCGTGATGACACTTGGGTCCCACCAGCTCGGTCTGAGAGTGAAGTACGCCACAAGACATTGCTTCTGAAAAGGAAGGTCCCAGAAAAACTTAGAGTTATGGAGGTAGATGTAGAAGAGGGGGGTGATGATGTTGATGAAGACGAGCCAGTCATCACGCACATTACTCCCGCCCCAAAGGGATTGGAGACCGACATTCTAACCCTATCCAGAAAGGCTGCTACTGAGTGGGATGCAGCACGGATCTCACCAACACAGGTTACACCACCACTACCTCCAGCTGCCATATTTTCCAAGGCCCGGCAGGGACCTACATCCAGCTCAACCACCTCAGTAGGAAGTGGTAGTAAAAGTCACAGTGTAGGTGGACAGGGTCACATATTTTCAAGGACCCCCTCAAGTTCATCTGGTGTTGAAAGTGGCACATCCAGCAGTGCCAGAAAGTTCTCCTCCCCAGTTTGGGACTTCTTTTCTGTTAGCGCCAAGGAGGAGAACATTGCTATATGCGCAATTTGTCGGCAAGGTGTTCGGCGTGGTAAGCTTGGTACAAACTATGGTACCGGAGGACAAGCAAGTCATCTCAGAATACACCACACTATTGTGTGGGAGGATCACCTACTTAAGTTAAAAGAAAGTAGGAAAACTAAACCCTTTGAAGTTGGTCAGGAATCAGGGAGCGATATTATTGTGGTGGCAGGTGAAGAACAGGGAGGCATTTCTAGCCCTGTCTCCAGTAGTGCAGTCACTGCAGTGGTAACGCCCACATCCTCCTCAGTAACATCAGAGTGGCACCGCAGTAAGAGCCATACTCAGAGTGTGGGTGAGACACCAAGGCGACCGGCGGCGAGTACCTCAATGAGACAATCTGTGTCGTTGAGCCTTAGTGGGTTAATGGCACCACTAAGGAAAGTAAGCCAGCCTACCATTGACAGCATGTTTAGGTTGGAGGGGCAGTTCCAACGCAACCACCCAACGGCACGATTGTACAATGCGAAGCTGGCTAAAATGTTAGCGCTGGACCTTCTTCCTTTTTCATTTGTGGAAGGGGTGGGTTTCCTTGAATTTGTGTCTGCCATCTGCCCGAAATGGAAAGTTCCAAGCCGGTCCTATTTCGCAAGAATTGCTGTTCCGGCACTACATCATGATGTGCTGGAATTGGTTGGACAAGCTTTGCAGAAGAGTGCTGTGCACAATATCCACCTGACAACAGACATGTGGACCAGTTGCCAAGCCACAGATTACATGTGTATCACTGCACACTGGATCTCTTTTGTGGGGGTTAAAGATCAACTATCTGCACGAGGTGTTGTTGACACAGCTGCGATTTTTGAAGGTACTCGGAAACATGCAACTGTAGCCATGTTCGCCATGGAGAAATCTCATACGGCTGAAAACATTTTAGAAGAGTTTCGCACCAAGGTTTTGGAATGGCTGCAGCCCAGAGGGCTTGGTATTGGTTTTGTTGCCACAGACAATGGCAGTAATGTACTTAAGGCCATGGAACTTGGTTCCTATTTCAGGGTTCCGTGTTTGGCACACTGCATAAACATTATAGTGCAAGACTTTCTGAAAAAAGAACCCATAGTAAGCAATTTACTGTCCATCTGCCGAAGAATATGCACTCATTTCAGCCATTCTTTTAAAGCTCGGAAGCAGCTGAGGATCCTCCAACGTGAGCGTAGGGTGCCAGTCAAGGCACTCATCCAGGAGGTGGCAACACGTTGGAACTCAACGTATTACATGCTTGATCGTCTGTACGAACAGCACAGGTCACTCAATGATTATGTCTGGTACAGAAGCAGTGATGCTAGTGTTAAAGGCATGACCCTTCAGAGGGAGCAATGGACCCTAATTCAATGCCTGACTGAGATGCTGTCTCCTTTTGAGGTCTTCACACGTGAAGTCAGCAAGGAGGACTGTACAATGGGCCAAGCGATCCCATTGTTGCAAATGCTAGAGCATGAGCTGAATAATGTGTCTGAATCCTACAAAGGTGTAGAGGACAGAAGGCAAGCCCATGACTTGGTGGAGAGCTTATCCAGGCGCTTATCAGAAAATGTAAGGATACAAAATAAAATTTTGTCACAAGACCATTACATTTGTGCCACAATTCTGGATCCACGTGCAAAATTAGGACTATTCCTTTCTTTTTCCGACACTGATGTTGCCCGCTACAAAAGTTGTATAGCTGAAGCAGCCATCAAGTTTGAAAACGAAGGGCTGCTAATTAAAAGCCCGCCACATCAACCCACAACAAGTACTGATACTGAAGCAGGCCATGCAGAATCAAGTGCAACTTCGTCGGCTGAGGGCAGTGCGGTTGGCTCACAATCGCAACACTCACCATCACCATCGACTACAAAAACAATAACTGGATCATTCAGCCGAGTACAATCATTATCAGATTGGTATGTAAAGATGGGCCGTAAGCACAGTGCTGATGCACAGAAAAAACAGCACAAAAGCTTACCAGCAGCAACCCTGAACATTGAGCGGATGGTCCAGGCCTATCTGGACGACCCAACAGAGGTGTACGTTGATCAAAACCCAGTGCAGTATTGGTATAGGAAAAGGTCTGAATGGCCACAGCTCAGCAGGCTGGCAATAAGCTATCTGGCTTGCCCTGTCGCAAGTGTCTCTTCCGAACGTGTTTTCAGTGCTGCTGGTTCCATTGTAACCTTGAGAAGGACCAGTCTATCTCCCAAAAACGTGGAGAGGTTAACAATGATCAAAATGAATCAGCACTTCATACCACCGAATTACACAATGCATGAATCAACAGAGGAAGATGAGGACAGCGGCTCAGGTGACGGAAGTATTGTGTCAGATGATTACCTACTACTGGACGATCCCCCAGAGTTTGAGGACGAGCTATACTTCCCTGACAATTAGGCTCGCACTTACTGTCTTCCTCCCTTTTTTCCCCCTTTGTTTGTGTCTGTTGTTCCGGTTATAAACTTGTGAATCGCAACCAATGCATTATCACCGTCTTCTAATCTTCTAATTTAAGATACAAGTTTCAGGTGTCTGCCATTTGACACTACAGTCCTCAGAATCCAGCTCCTCCGCTCGATCATACTGCATCTCCTGGCCAATTCCATTTCCCTCATGAATGATGATTGGATGATGGTAACAACAAATTCAAACTTTCCTCGTCCTTCCAAAACAAGTGGACCATGAATCTGATGACTTCTATAGCTATCCTCCTTCAGAGCCGAGAGAGACTGGCCATTAACTGAAAATAAGATGCAACAGGTAATGATTGATGCCATGCATTGTCCGCAGAAAAGCAGACTGAGTGATGTAGATTTTGTTGTGTGTGTTGCGCATGAATGAATTGATGTAATTGTGCACTGCCACTAATCAACTTTCTACAGAACACACTAGTAATTACTAATTTTCCTCTTCTGGCAAACAAGAAATGTGTACTTCTCTCCTGCATCTTGGTGATACATTGCTTTTAATTCAATACAGGAAGGGCACTCACTCAATCTGCGCAATGCAAATGACTGTGACTTAACAGCACCGTCCATCATGATGATGGCGAAAGAGACGGCCTGCAGCGTTAACGAGATGAGATGCAACAGGTAATGATTGATGCCATGCATTGGCCGCAGAATAGCAGACTGAATGATGTAGATTTTGTGGTGTGTTTCGCATGAATTGATGTAATTGTGCACTGCCACTAATCAACTTTCTACAGAACACACTAGTAATTACTAATTTTCCTCTTCTGGCAAACAAGAAATGTGTACTTCTCCTGCATCTTGGTGATACATTGCTTTTAATTCAATACAGGAAGGGGACTCACTCAATCTGCTGCGCAATGCAAATGACTGTGACTTAAACAGCACCGTCCGTCATGATGATGGCGAAAGAGACGGCCCGTTAACTTAAGATGAGAAGTAACAGGTAATAAATGATGATAATTAATGGCATGCATTGGACACCTGACTCTGAGCTATTGATCTTTGTGTTTGCGTTGTTTGTTGTGCACAAAGTGAATGATGTCAAAGTGTACTAGTGTTAATCTATCTTTCTGTACACAATAAAGAATGACTCAAGTCAGTAATATTTATATTTCTACTCTTGTTGTGTTCTAAAAATTACACTTGTACTGCAGGCCGATCTTCAGTCAGTAGAAGTATCAGAGCTGATGATGAAGTCAGGAGGATGTTTCATGAGTGGCATAAAACGGAAAAGCCTAAAGGTAAACACGTGAACCACAACCACAGCACACCCAAATGTCTGTGTAGAAGTTGAATAGAGTGTAGCGGTGGGATGACTGCAGTGCATTGATTTTACTAACTTTAACTGTAAAATGCTATGTCTGGAATGGATAATGTGCTTTGCGTTTGTCCAACTCTTTGAGAGAAAAAAAAAAAGGACTCTAAAGTGTTAACGTAGGATGTGCTAATGGTAAGCACTGTGGGCCTGATCTCTCCTGTTACTGTTGAAGGTCTATGCTGGAAACAGACTACAGTAGAGATGATGCATATGCATACATGCCACCTCGGAAAGTGTTCTTGTTGCACTACACCATCACTTGTGCATTTGTTTTCACTTTCTTTCTGAATATCCCCTTTGGTTTTCAATCTAAAATTACAGGCCGGGCCTTGTCCAAAACTTTGTAAAACATTACAATGCATATTAATTACCTTACCAATCAATCACCTTTTTATTCCAGCCGGGCAGTGGCGAGTGGTGAGGCGACACACCGAAGATTGATGGACGAGAGGAGCAAGAGGAATGCCGAGATGCAAAAAACCAGTCCACATTTTTGACCAGGATAACACAGTAACAGTATCCACTTTTCACTTCTTTTAAATAATTTGATTAATATCTTGTATACATTCTTTACAACAGTGTGTTCTTGGAGTTGTTATTATCAATCATCATTACGTTTGCTCTGTGTTTACGATTCTTCACTACCAATATTTAAAATTTCTATTTGCTATCTGTTAAAGTTTTAAGGCCGGAACAGAACAAGAAATAGAAGTGTATGTAATCCGGGTCTCATCATGCATGCATTTCCTTTTTTATACCTTAACATATGGAATGGATATGGTATGGTAGTCTTCAATGATTGTCGTTTGTTTGTCTATGTATGCATACTGTTTTTCTATGTCAAACCTTTCCCAAAATCCCCCTTCCCATCCAATCAACGGACCCTAACCCTCTTCCCCCGGGCTGTGTGACTTATTGTCGAGGTGTAACTAAATTAAATGTACACCAATACTTAATCACACACTTGCTGGGGCGGATGTGGTGAAAGCAACACTACTTCAATTTCAATGCAGAGCGATGATCTTCTTCTGCTTGCCCACCCATGAGTAGGATATTTCACAGGTTATTTTATTTAACAAAGGAACATATACCTCAGCATGAATTGCCGGCATTGATTTGATTTGTTTGTTGTCATTCCTCATATACAGCACTAACTGTTAGACTGTAGGCATAGCCAAGTCGACAAAACTATAGTTTGTAACTCTGTCTAGTAGGCTATCCTCATAATATCCAGCATTCATTTTTTTTGTCAAATATTTGAGCATATAATTGTTGCTCGGTAAATTCTGTGATGTACTTCATTCAACTACTCCTCTAACAGTCTCTCAAAGGCGATTGACTATCTCCTTTTCTTTTTTTGGAAATGCTGCTACCCTGCCAGTGTATACTACTACTATACTACCACCACCACCCCAATCATGGCATGTATGAAAAAGGAAACCATCTTCACCATGCAGCCAGTGCTGTGCCACAGTTGGACATAAACATCAAGCACCGGTAAGAGAGAAGTTTGGGGGAGGCAGAATCAATAATGGACATGTTGTCAATGATGTCAGTTTCAAACACCACTCCAAAGAATGCATAGTAGGACCAGTCAATGAGTGAGGTGTGTCGCATCTATCTGTTTGTGTCTTATACAGTCAGCAAATTATTGAAATCAAACACACGCTATGGGCGGCCATGCACCAGCAAAGAAACAGTGTGATGTAAAACAGTTACCCCACCTACAAAACATTAACAACATTGCATGTAACATAGAAAAATATATTTAATTGACCCTAACAAATAAACTAAACCCACAAAAGCTGACCCACCCCCCTCCCTAACCCCAACGACTGTCCATAGAAATAGAGAACGCCCAAACGAGTGAGGAAACAAACAGGAATTAAAAAAGGGGCAGTGACAGGGACTAACTGGTGGGGCGGGACTGGAGGAGGACACGAATCTGGTCCTCTAAATGGGCGACGCGGCGTCTAAGGCCGCGGCAGTTGCAACCACAGTGGGGGGGGCACCGGAGATGGCACGGTGGCGGCGGGCAGCCGCCAGACGGTGGCGCCGTACCGCTGGAGGGCGGTGGCTGGGGCCCGGGGCACTGGAGGAGGCTTCAATTGCTGCTGCACTCTCCTCCTCCTCCTCGGCTAGGACCACCAGCCGCCGGTATTCCTGCTGGATTGCCTCCAGCTTCCGGCGCCGTGCCTTGGCGGCCAACTCCTTCCGGTTGATTTTCGGAGTAGCTGTGTATCAAAAAGAAAAAAACAAGACAATTGTAAAATATAGTCTTAATAAAACAGTAGGACAAGGTAATTATTTATACACATAGTGGCATGGTAGAGTAGCACTATAAAATAAAGCACAGTAGTACATAACATTTTAAATGTCGCCCGTCCTTCTTCCTTCCACCTGTCTTACACTTTTTAGTTGAACAGTGCACCAGGTGCTCTTCTCCATAAAACTTTCAAAGCGGAGTTGAAATCAGATAGATGAGGCCATTGGTTACTCAATACTCTGGCTCCTAGTCCTATACCAATTAAAGGGAATTCTAGTCTTCTAGTTCACTCTTCAAACGTCCCCAAGAACTCATACTTACTTACGACATCGGATAGCGGGCGGACTTTGTCCGCCCGCCATCCGACTGCTAAAAAGGGTGGGGGTCCCGTGGGGACAATTAATTAGGATGATGCGCCCGGCACAGTGACGCTGAAAGCAATGCTAAAATGTTGTGCTGCTTTTCCAAGCACAACATGACGGGCCTCGCACGGAGCCTGTCACGTTTTGCTTTGAAAGTCGGGGGGTACCATAGCATCGGTAGGTACCCTCCATGGGGGCCCCCAAGCATACTCTGCAATGTGTGCATGCCTTTCCGTGGCGGACGGTAATGCCGCCACGCAAAGGCATTCCAAAATGCAGATTATATGGCTGCCGGTGTGGTGAGAGAGACACCACCGCCATATTGAACCCTTTTCCGCCTAGACATGTCTGAATATTTTCTACAGGGATGGCGGGAGGTTTGCCCCTGCTGTGACGGCAGTGAATTCCAGCCAGCCCGGCGGGGGCAATACGCCCACCATCCTAATGGGGCCCTAATTCACAACTTTACAGTATACATATACATACAGTACACCTTTGCAGTGAGTGTGCTGTCAAGTTCAACAATAGTTAAAGATTATGAATCTAACTTACCACCGCCTGCCACTGGTGCTGCCACTCCCCCTCCGTTGCTATCTGCAACTGCCGCATCCTCGCCCTCTGCGTCGCCTTCGCTGGCCCCAGCAATGGTGGTCGGTAGTGCGCCTAGAAAACATTACACATTTATTAGGCAACATATACACCTCCCCCCTATTGATCAGTAGCAAGGTTGAAAAATGAGTTAATACTAACATAAATCACTAGTACAAATCAGGTAGTAGTAGAGTAGACACTAAGTTATATGATCATTGTAGCATTTGCTTGATTAGCCCTAGCCATGGACATGTGACGTTACCTTTACCTTGCAGCTTCTTAAGACACCTTTGAGCCCACATGACCTGCCTCACACTGCTACTGTCTAGTCTACGCGCTGCGTACAGGCGGTCAACAAACATTAACAAGCCACTTTTTTAGGAAGAACTGGTGTACTACTGTTACTGTTAGTCCATATTGCTTATCCATAGATGCTACACTTTTTGGCACGGCTGAGAAATGCTTGCAAGTTGCAATATACTAACGCACACCATTTCCTTTTTTCGCATTACAGACGCAAGATTCGCTTCTACGAACCAGAGCTTCTGAACGATGCACCAACTACCAGTACTAGGTTCTTCTGAGGTGAGGGGTCCCTTCACTCACATCTTCATTTATAAATGTATATAAACTAAATTGCTATGGGATGGTGGTGCTGCCTTCCACCACTTCAGTTATCATGATTTAATTCCCAACTGTATTAGTGTAACAATGTATTTTGTTTTAATGTTATTGATTTGCCGGTTGGTGCTGCTAAGATAACAGTGTACAGACCTTCTCAAATTGAAATAAAAATTTTAAACTTACATAGACTTTGTGGTATTTGGTGTGGAGTGGACTAACTTACACGATTGAGCAAATTAAAGTAAGGGTGTGCATGTGAATTGCTTCCACGACAGAGGTTGGGTGTGTTAATGTTCTGGGTTGTCTACTTGTTGGTTGTCTTGGGGGGAGGGTTCCGAGACCTAATAGGTATGACAAGACAGTACTATAGTCAAGCAGTGGAATTGTGGTGGGTGCGGAATTTCTGATTGAGGTGTGCAAGGAAGGTCCAACCTACCATCACCAACATCCTATTTTCTGGTGCAAATGTATGTGCAAGATCCCTACAACAGTTGTATGTCCTATAGGGTATCATATCAAAATATTAAGAAATCTGGTAGGGCTGTTGCTGTGAATTTTCAAAGCCTAAACATCAACAAGAGTAAAAAGTAGTACAAGACAACGACCCAACGGATTGTACGAGCTACTGGTGAATATGAGTTTTATATTACAACCTTTCACAAAGAGTGGCACTGGGCAAGACTAGCTACTACAGTACAGACAGACAGACTGATAGTATGTAGTAGTACTCAGTCATCATAGCGGAGGCAGGGATAAGCTTTTTGAAACCGTACAGATCGAAGGATAATTGGTGGTAAAAAATAGCATTTGGAAACACACTATAGTTCGGGAGAAATGGGGCAGTAAAAGTTATGGAATAAGAAATATTATTAAAAACAAGAAGACTTACTGGGGCCAGCAGAGGAGCCCTCAGCGGTGTCCTCCTCGTGGTGTTCCTGTCCCGCCGACTGCCCAGTCCCTGCCCGTCTGCCCCTGGGTGCTGATGAACAGGAAAGATATAAGAAAGACAAACATTGATGGATGGTGTCAACTTAAGCAAATACAATTTTTTTCAACAACGGTCAAAAAACACTAATGTAAACAATTGCAATAACTACATTGACCGATCTCATCTGGTCAACATGTAATATCGGGGGATTCGCAGTTCGACTACTTAAGTTACTATTTATCAACAGTAATCCATTCTTCCATTCTGATTCCAGAAAACTAAGTTACAAGTAAGCCTAAGTATTAGTACAACCTACCACCCAACCTAGCCCACCTATTCCAGGCATGCCAATTGTACATTAAGTATGCATTTCGACTGTATTCCTCAACAATGTGTATGATCCAATCATGGAGGACACATTAACATGACTACATTTTTTGTATATACACAATTTTGGTTTGATTGATGCTCATCTGCTACTGCTAAGTAACTGCAAAGCCTACCTCCACTCATTGAACAAACTAGAAAGGTTCTAAAGACTGGCGTACTAGCAGCACGTCACGTAACTGAGTGAGGGGGCATCACGCATACCACTAACCAATTAGAAGCTCATACAAAGTACCTAAACCTATGTATCAATCCGCCCCTATCTATTAGTGACAGGACAAAGTAAGGAGTGGACATGAGTCACTGTAGCATTACGTAACTTAATTTCTCTAAAATAAACTCGTAAAGAATCACGCTAAGCAAGCGCAAACGCAAAGCTGCAAACAAGTAAGATTAGTAGTAGCGCAGAAGAGCACCTGTGTCATAATCACAGAAGACTTTTAAACATTATTAACCTGGAATGTATTGCAAGCAGCAACATTCTATCTGGTTGGAAGGAAAAAAAGATATTCGCAATATATAACATAGAGCAGAAGAACAGACAAAAAGTTGTAATAATTAAATAGGTACTCACCAAGCCCCGGGACCTCCACTCCTAGCAGGTCCAGCAGGTCCTGCTCACGGTCCAGGATGTCGGACCACCGGTGCGTCAGCTGTGCCTGGGTGCGCCGGACCCCAGAGATACGAGACACTGCCCGGCGCACCTTCCCCCACCGCTGCCGACGCTCCCGGAGGCCGTACCCGGACCCAGGCCTGCCACCTGCTGCCAGGGTTGAGGGGAGGTGGCGCTGCACAAAGAAAATTAGTGCAGCCAACTCCGCCTCCCCAAATAAGGCCCGTGCATGCACCCCTTGTGGGCGCCGCCTTCCGCAAGGAAGGCGGTCGCGGCTCTGGCTGCGCCGGCGAACAGCCCTGCCCTTGGACATGGTTCTGGGGACGGGGCGGGAAAGAAAAGGTAAAATAAATAAAGGAGTAAAGGAAATAAATAGCAGGCAATACAAAGAGAAAAAGTAGCTAAAAAACAAAAAAAAAGGTACACAAAAACCAAAAATATAGAGGCAGGAAAATAGTTAGAGAAATAATAAGTAATAAAGATCCGAAAAAAGTGGCTATAAACAAAGGATTGAAAAGATTTAGGGAGGATTGAAAATCAGGCCCCAGAACCATGCAATAGAGTGGAAAACAAGATGGCCGCGCCCGTTGCGACCACGTGGGCAAGTTCGCGCGATATTTTCTCCCTGAGCAAGCAAAAAGCAACGCGATCAAGTAAAAGCGATCGCGAACAGGAAATATCGACCGCGAACATGCATTGCGCGACCCGGAACAGGAAGTAAACAACGCCAGAGGGCGGGACAAGTGAAAACAAGATGGCCGCGCCCATGAGCGACCGCATGGGTAAGTTGGCGACCCGCGAACACGCAAAAAATACCGCGAACAGGCGGCAAAAAACTTCCGCATCTTCGCGATATTTCCGGCGTGTTTGCGGAGATTTTCTGCAATCTCGCGATAATTTGCGGAGGTTAATTCCGCAAATTCCGCCCACCCCTAGTATTAGTTTAGAATGAACCTAACCTGGTTTTTGTATGCAGGATCGTGAATATTTGTATATACCTTGGTGGCAGCTAAGCCTGAGTTCATGTTAGCAGTTTTTAGATATTTATTATATATTTATGTATTTCACTGTTGAGAACCCATTACACTTCTTGTATAAAATCGTGTTAGCGTTTAAATATGTTTACCTTTTTGCTCATGTATTTTACCTCTTGGATTAAATGAATTGTCTTTTGTGATTTTAAATCGAAATAAAGACTCATGTAGGTAGCTAAATGACGGTCGGTAACGTCCGAAATTCGGTAAATATCCTGTTACCGACCGGTATTTAGCTATTTAAGATGTAGGAGGCATAATTTCAGGATTCGGTAAATTACCGAATCGGTAAAATTCCGATTCGGTAAATACCGAATCCTGAAATCATATGTAGGGAGCTAAAGAGTGAAAATTAGTATTAAGAATTCGTTATTTACCACCAAATACAGGTTGGTGATAAATAACGAATACCATGCAAAAAGTAATAAGTAATTTTGCAGATTTAAGAGTGCCATGTGGCAGACATACATGCCCTTAGGGCATGTATGTGTGCCACATGTGCACACATGCAAGATTCAGGGGTGCAACAGGGTGTCAATGTGACACCCTGCCACCCTTGAATATGCTCCCCCCATTACCGAATCGGTATTTACCGAATCGGTAATGGTGAATGGCTTCCCATTGATTCCTATGGGCCTCCAGGCCCATAGGATTCAATGGGAAGGTATGCCTCATTACCGAATCGGTAAATACCGATTCATAATTACCGAATTTTTCCGATTTGGTAAAATTTACCGAATTATTACCTACATCACATTTACCGATTCATAAATACCGAATCGGTAAAATTCGGTATTCATGAGTCGGTAAATGTGATGCTACCTACATATGGCCCTAAATGATGATGATGAAATAGCTTAAAAAAAGAATAAAGAGTGTTTTGACATTGTGACTGAAAACAACTGTGCCTAGTCTTACAACGTGTGTCAGCAGCGATACCTTTAAAAGTGGGGTATTGCATATCCCTTTTACATGGACAAGTTAATAAATAAGCAACGAATCGTTGATGTGAACAGGCATCAATCAGAGGCAAACAGCAGTGCATGGTTATAGATGTACCAGTGCAACAGCTTTACCGAACTGTTGAATGGTAGAGGGCTGGATTTCTGCTTGCCGGATGTCCCCTGTTGTGTGCTGATGTGTCACTGTATAAGATCCTCCGGGATACTGTTGGGATCCGCTGTATAACCGATGTAAATGCACAAGACCAGTGTTGTACGAATAGAATGCTAACTTCTCGTCTTTTTCTTATATGGGTAATTGATGTACAAAATCAATAAAAAGTATGTTAAAAAAAAAAATGTGTGCGGATGTGTACCCTATTGTGTGGCCACAAGGGGTCGCTGTGTCTCTGCAGCTTTGTAGAGAAACACATTCAGAATATGTAAGTATCACAGCACAAACATTATCTTGTGTGTGGGAACTTATCAGTGCTATGCAAATATTTAATATACACACAGTTGTGTTCATGTGTGTCGATTACTGGGAGAATTGTGTCAGAGTAGAGATATTCAAGTGACATAAGGCAATACTAGGGACCAGATGTACACAATTTTGAACTTGTGATTTCTAAACTGCGATTCTTACCTAATCACACTTAGGAAATCCCAATAATCTGAGAAATGGCTCATTTGCGACCTAAATAAAGATTTATACATATCAACCTAGGTACTATGAAGTGGGGCATTTCACTCCTTGACAGTCGGCAATAGGGACAAAGGTGGACTGAGTGTGAACAGGACACATAGTACTGCAGAAATGGGGACCCCCTCTCTAGGAAAATATTAATTGAGGCCAAGGAGAAGAAGGGAGAAGGCAAACAATCAGGGAAAATGCTCCCCCAGGGCCTATATTTCTTTTATTATGAGACTAAGTTCAACTTGGGCTCAACAACCAGTTAAATCATTTCAGTAAAATAACATAATTGATTTTTCACCATTGTTTATTCATTTTCTTTATATATTTCATTGCAGTTCCTTTTCTTTCATATTTCGACTTAAAAAAAGTTGAACTTAGTCTCATAATAAAAGAAATATAGGCCCTGAGGGAGCATTTTCACTGAACTGGAGACATATACTTACCAATATACTAGCAAACTTCAAGGGTGTATATTGTTCCCTAAGGACTAAGGAATTAGACATATTACTTCACCCATTACACTTGTTGATGAGACATGCTGAGCATGGGGTTTTTAGTGTGTCATAGACTCACAGTTTCACTGTCCTCACAGGTGTGTAGAGGGAGAGATGCACAGGATATTACCACTTGGTATGGGTATTGATGGACCAATCTCTGTTATCAGTCTGTTGCCAGAGGCAAGTTCACATAGTAGTAGAGGGCATGTAGCAGCATTGGAGGCAGTGTCAGGTGGCCATGGAACTGGGTACTCACGACCTGCAAATGAAAAGAATACATTGTTAAGAATACATGTAATAATACATTATAATGTATGAATACATTATACATTAAGAATACACTGTGGGGCATATCAGCAAGGGCAGGTGATAATTATCGCTCAGCGCTCTTAGCGTGAGGATAATTATCGCCGGCCAACTCTGAATTTTATCGCGGATATAGCGTACTATTAGCAACGCTTATCTCCAAAGCGATAAAATTCAGAGCGCAAGCTGCCAAATGTGCGATTATCGCTGGAAATCCAGCGATAATCACACAACTTTTGCCGATAGCTTGCTGACAGGGCCTCACATACTTAGCCATGATATCCACCTTTCACAGGATATCATGGCTAAGTCAGTTTCAAAGCAGGCATAAGGAAAGTAGCAATAACAGAGGTTTGCGTGAGGCTTGATAATAGGAGAAATGTCGCTTAGCGACATTTCTCCCATTATCCTGGGGAGTAACGCCCACTTTGCATCTCATTAGAGATGCAAAGATGGGCGTTAAGGGAAATGGCGATAAGGCAAGGTTTCACGCGATAACGTGACCTTGCTCATCAGGCGATAAAATTATAGCCGCTTTTCGTACAAAAAAAAGTTTGAAGGAAAATAACTGATACTTTCCCTGTTTGGTGAGAGTGTATTTTGGCATATGCTGACAAGATACATTTATGTCAGTGTTAAGCTGTGGCAGTCTAAGGTGTACACTCACTATTATTGTCACAGTTAAAGCAGTGAGGAATGCCTGGTGATAGGGATGTATTGGGATGCATGTCCTTGTTGGCCCCCTTGGGGCTCAACCACAGGAGGAGATGGTGCTACTCAATTCAATGTATTTAGACCTCTACAGAGATCAACAAAAATAGTTACAAATTCAATTCATTATTATTCATGAATTGAATTTGTAACTGTAGGAGATGGTGCTATTGTAGTTTGTGTCTGCAATGCAGCAGACATGTAGACTTTCGAAAGGAGAGGTAGAAAATGTGAACATTTGTATATTCAGTTTTAACGTTACATGATAGGCTCGCTTCAAGTAACATGTGCAGGATGAGTGCCTGTATGTGAAGAGAAAGATGTGTGTCATATGGGTGTGTTGATCCTACCTGACCTGATGTTGGGATTCCCTAGATCAGACAGGTCTTAGAGCACATTAGAGTACATTTTAGAGAGGAAACACACATTGAGGCGTGAGATGGAGGTGTGATCTGCTTCTGCCACCAATAACAGCCTTTGTCATTTGCTTCCTGGCCAGCTTGTCTTACATCTGCTCCTTTCATCTGACCATTTCTTCTTGATGTACACATCAGTGTGTACCGCAACCCATATTGTATTCACCCAGTCATTCAGTCCTGCCCTTTGACTTCCTTCGCAACTCTACTGAAGTTGTGTTTAGGCAGGCAAAGACATGTTCTGTATTGCTGCTGTAAAATAACGACAAGTTCTCTTTCCTTCTAGTGAGGTTTTCCTCCCTCTTGAGTAGCATGGTATGGAGAAAGGTGACCGTGCAAGTTAGCCTCTCAGGCGACTGAAAGGCATTCTGAAAGACAAATCCCAGACTTCAACACGTGTCCACCAAAAGTCTTTGAAAGCCAACCTAGGGCCCATAACAAGGAGTGGCCTTACAAAGACACCTTTAGTGAACTCTGTTGCATATTTGAAATCTACCCAGAGGCACCTCTTTGCCTGAATATGAAGGAGGCCATGACAGTCCCATGGGAGTGTTTTGTGTGATTGTCCCCTCAGTGTGGGGATGAACTTGGTGTTGCTTTGTAATTTCCTGTGCCCCCTGTGAAATAATGTCTTGTTTGGGCCTAGTAAATGTAGCTCACCTCTGGATGGCACATTTTGTGAGTGTCTCTCTGAGCTTCTTAATCTATGTGCATGTTTTAGTAATAAATATGAAGAATGCAACATACAAAGTCATTTCTTCAATTGCATGGAGTGATACTCCTTTTTCAATGCAGGCTAGTCCATTTTAACAAGTGCCCAATTGAGGAGTAATGCTTTTAGTATTTCAGATGGGACATCTGACCTCTTCTGTAAAACCAAATCATGCCGTTGAAGGTCATACAGCTCACTGGATTGTTTTTGCAGAGTGAACAATCATCTAACGTGTCATGTGAATTGTTACACTGTTTTTATTACTTCTCTGGATAAGTATTTATATTTGTATGCTAGTGGTATGGCAGACATAGCTTCAAATGATTCACATAAAATTAGAGCAACATTGCTCGAGTCACCATTGAAAGACAAAAGAAAAACGTGAAGGCGTGAACAACTGAGCCAGGCATTGATGCACTTTGTGAACATATTTTTTAAATTGTTTTCCTAAAGGATAGTTGGTTATGGTTGAGTCTTAAGTCACGTTGTAATGTAAAATATTACTAATAAAATATTGGAAAACAATTAATAGATCTGCCCATAAATCTGTTTGACTCTTCCAAATATCACCTAAGGATGGTGCTAGGCTATTTACATGTGATACTTGCTTTTTGCTTTCTGGTAAGGAATCATGATTCAGCAATCTCATATATCAGTCAGTGCCACTTGACGCCATGATATACATATATCTCAGATTCTAGTTTTCATTCTTTTTTTCAAACACACTCATTCACTGGTCTGAACTTTATGGAAATGTTTCATGTTCATAATATATTGTGCAGATATCTTTTCTAGTAAAATGGCTTGTTTGAATAGGTGGCCTAATGTCACAGATGTATTAAATATCTGTTCTTCTAACCTTCATGGTGGGGTTCCTTTTTTGTTTAAATCTGTTTTTTGAGGTTTTTGATTTATACAATGATAATGCATATGACGTATAGTTTAGCACACATTGAAAGACATTTAGACCTATTATCAGTGTAAAATATATAGGGGCAAATTTACAAGCCCCTTGCGAGACATTTGCGCCGCCGCTGCATCACTTCTGTGACGCAGCGGCGGCGTAAACCATGTTCCATGTTGCGCCTTATTTACAACGTGACACATCTAGGGAGATGCGTCACGTTGTAAAGCCCTGCGCTACATTAAACCTGCGTCAGGTTTAATGTATGCAGGGTGGGCGTTCCGTCGGAAAAAGCCTCGGAAAAGTGACGCAGTGAAATCTACAAGATTTCACTGAGTCACTTTTCCGACGCTGCTGCGTCAAAACCCTGCGCCTTCTTGAAGCAGGCGTAAGGCATGACGCAGCATGTTCGGTATGGGCAGCCCCTGAGCATTGCTGGAGTTGCGTCGTGCTTGCGACACGACTCCAGCAATGCGCCGCCCTTATGCCAACAGATGCGTCACGCATCTGTTTATCCTTGCGCCATGATGTGCTGCATTGTAAATGCGGCGCATCTGTAGTGGCGCATGGGTAAACTTGCGTGACGCATCTTTCCTGGCGCATCCCTGCTGATTTGCAGGGATGCGCCAGGAAACATAAATCTGCCCCATAGTCGTGTTGCAGTAGTACGTAAGCTCCAGAAAACCCCCAAAGGAGGGTAGACACTAGGGGGCATATTCAAAATAACTGGCGCATCCCTGCATATCAGCAGGGATGCGCCAGTTATTGTGCGCCATAGCTCCGCCACCATGGATGCGCCGCATTTACAATGCCGCGCACCATGGGGTAAAAACGGCACAGATGCATGACGCATCTGTGCCGTAAAAGTGGCGCATTGCTGGAGTTGTGTCGCAAGTGCGAAGCAGCTCCAGCAATGGTCTGGGGGGCCCTATCTTGTTAATGCTGCATCAATCCTTACGCCTGTTTCAGGCAGGCGCAGGGTTTTGATGCAGCATGGGCCTAAAAGTGACTGAGTGAAATCTTGTAGATTTCACTCAGCCACTTTTAGGAGGCGTTCCTGCGCCGGAACGCCTCCCCTGCGCAGGAAC
Source organism: Triturus cristatus (assembly GCF_964204655.1). Classification (NCBI taxonomy): domain Eukaryota; kingdom Metazoa; phylum Chordata; class Amphibia; order Caudata; family Salamandridae; genus Triturus; species Triturus cristatus. The sequence continues at coordinate 461,982,087 of NC_140586.1, read as the reverse complement.
GCCTACATGTGGCGCAGGGCTTTACAACGTGATGCATCTACCAGATGCGTCCCGTTGTAAGTACCCCGCACCATGGTGCAGGATTTGCGCCGCTGCTGCGTCACAAAAGTGATGCAACGGCGGTGTAAATGAGGCGCAAGGGGCTTGTAAATCTGCCCCTAGATCTCAGTCCTGATTTAGGACATATGTCTAAAAGGTACATCTGTATGTCTATAATGAGACAACGGTATGGCAAGCCCAGCAATATAAGAGCAATAGAGGTGGCACGCCAGCTTAACCATTGATGATGGTGGGAGCAGATGCCTACTTTTTGATAGAAATAGAACAATATTAACTCTAACGTGATAACTTAAAAGAATACATGCCTTGGTGACTCTCAGCTGCTTCACTTTCCCACCATCTCTAACAGATACGTTGTAAGTTACCCACTGTTAAGAGTCACGGAGAGTGTGTGAGTGAGGGGTTGCACGGTAAACAAGAGCAATAACCAGAGACTATGTATCCAGGACCCCTAGCAAGGGGTCTTCGCTATCGTCTGACTCGTGTGATGCATTAGACTGCAGATCAGATAAGATAGTATTCCAGTAAGTGGCAATGGAATACTTCCTCATTCTGTCTTTCGGCTGGTGCTCCATTAAGCATCGAGTGCTCCCGAGCTGCAAATGGTGGGAGTTCAGAGGATTTCCATCTGTGGGCAATAAGGCGCTGAGCCACTATGAATCCCGAGCCTAGAAAGCCGGAAGTAACCTTATGGGGCATATTTACAAGGCGGCGATAGAAAATTATCGCCGCTTTTGCTTCCGTTTTCGGCCGAAAAGTGGCGATAATTTTATCGCCTAATTAGCAAGGTCACACTAACGCGTGGAACCTTGCATTAGCGCACGAATTCTTAACGCCCAGCTTTGCATCTCTAATGAGATGCAAAGTGGGTGTTCCTGACCTGACATGACAGGAGAAATGTCGCTAAGCGACATTTCTCCTATCATCATGCCCCACGCTATGAAGCATAGCAGCAGGAAAAGTAGCGATAACCCCTGTTATCGCTACTTTCCTTACGCCTGCTTCAGGACTGACTTAGCCATGATATCCTATGGAAGGAATGGATATCATGGCTAAGTTTGTGGGGCCCTATCAACAAGCTAACGCCACATTTTGTGAGATTATCGCTGGGTTTCCAGCGATAATCTCACGTTAGGCAGTTGACGCTAGGATTTTTATCGCTTTTGAGATAAGCGTTGCTAATAGCACGCTGTCTCAGCGATAAAAATCCACGCTAGCCGGTGATAATTATCCTAGCGCTAAGTGCGCTTAGCGATAATTATCGCCAGTTGTTGCTGATATGCCCCTATGTTTCTTGTGCCTGCGATACAATCCCAAGAGACATATTTCTCAATTGTGCAGGTCTGGGTGCTCAGTGCATGCAGATAAACTTCATGAAATACTGGACCCGTATTTATGTAAATAGGGGCAGGCTCATAGCATGTGCAGCAAGTCAGTGTCTATCTGGGCACAGCACAGGCAAGTTGCGTCCTCCCTGAGATAATACTGACTCACATTGGCAGGTGTCAATTAAGCCCTGTCTACTATATAAAGCAGAATAAGCTTAAATTGGGCATAGCATGGCATGTGTCTTGGACCCTTCAGCAAGGCAGTCCATTTCTTATCAGTGCAAGGGCATGTCAAGTCTGCTTCCCAGCATTGTTGTAGAGTTAGAAGCTGTGGAGTAGAGTGAAAGTTGAGAGAATCAGTAAACCATCATGTGAGGTGTCTATATCTGCCCATCACGTGCAGATATTGGATCTTGAGATGGATGGCAATTTGGTAGTCATGTCCTCCCATTGGTTCCCCAGTTTGGTAATCAGTGAGTTGTGGAGTAAAAATTGGCCAGGAGTTAGGCCATCCTCCTCCATCAGCATTGCGTATGTTTCCAAGGTGCCTTCCCTTTATAGGTCCCCACCGTGTGCAGGCCCACAGTGTGCCATGTTGTCAGGTCAGCCGCAGATGTCGGCCCACCATTCCTAGGTGTTACAAGCAGTGCTAACCCTGGTGCATAAGAGATCATGTGTTTGGTATTGCGGCGACACCCATGTTAGCAGTGATATGCAACCCCCAACAGCAGAGAGTCTGGCACACGCATTTGTGTACACGGGTGGAACAGATGCAGAATAGTGTGCAAGTGATAACTAGGTGAGGATGTGGTTGTGTCCGCAGGTGTAAATCCTCCAGCCATTTAGCTATCTATTGGATTTGAGAAGCGGGGTGGTACTGCTGAAAAAGCAGTGCAGCTAGACCTCCCTTATCTGTGGGCGAGCAGAGCTTTGTTAAAGCTACCCTGTACCTTGGCTGGGATATAAAGAGGGAGGCTAGTAAAGAAATATAGGAGGCAGAGTAAAACCACCAATAGGAGTCATTTTTTGACCCTGATAAGGGGGTTAGTGTGTAGTAATTTTACCAATCCTAAATAGCGGTGGTAGATGCCATATCATTGTAGAGCTCCGCCGGTAGACCATCAGGCCCTGGGAACCTGCCAGTGGCCAATGCCTTGATTGCATCTTTAATTTTGATCAGTGTAATAAGACCATCAAGCTCCATTTTCTAGCCCATGTTAATGAGGGGCAGTTTCAGCATGGTAAAGAGGGAGCTGTAGTCACCCAGGCTTGGGTCCATTACTGACTGATATACCTGAGTTTAGTGTTGTGTCAGCTCATCATGTGTGCCTTGCTGTGTATAGAGCATTGAGCCTCCAGCAGAGTGAAGTGCTATTATGGGCTGTTGAGCTTGGTCCTGATGGATAAGCCATGCCAAGAGCCACCCTGATCTGTCAGCTGTGGCATGTGTGCGAGCCAAGCATTCAGCATAGTTAAGTCAACACAGTCTTTCTAATAACATAACGTGTTTGCACCATGCATCCACTAGTTTACTGCTGCCACTGGGGTCATCTGCTGCCTGGGTTTTCAGGTCCAGGAGTGTGTGTTCTAACCTTGAAATGTCCTTGTTAAGCATTTGCCTCATGTTTCCCTGCACACCTAGGCAATGTCCCCATGTTGTCACCTTGAAGGCGTCCCATTCTAGTAATTTGGTGTCAAAGTATTCCGTAACCGCTGACCCATGGGAGGCGCTGAAGTAGGTCTTACAGTGAGGGTTCCAAGCGCCAGGGATGTATGGGGAGGGTCAACTACCCACTGTAGGGAAGTAATGATGTTGCGCCCACCAGTCTGTCGATGCAGACATGTAATTGATGTAAAGCAGAGAAAATAGGAATACAACCCATTATCTAGATTACGGAAATGCCATATGTTGACCAGCTGTCAATGTTGCAACGTCTGTGCATTGGAGGTCAAGGGGTGCAGGGCAGTGGGGGAAAGGAGCAATCAAGGGTGGTGTTGAAATTGGCCCTTTTTGCAAGGGTATACCCGAACGTTCAGCTTGCTCCTCCTATTTGTTCCTGACCTGTTGTTGGCTGTAGGACTCTGGGCACTTTACCACTGCTAATCAGTCTTAAAGTGCATATGCTCTCTGAGTAAATTGCTAACATGATTGGTTATCCATGATTGGCATATTTGATTTACTGGTAAGCCTTTAGTAAAGTGTACTTAGCGTGTCAGGGCTTGTAAATCAAATGACACTAGTGGGCCTGCAGCACTGATTGTGCCACCCACATGAGGAGGAGTCTCAGACCTGCTACTGCAGTGTCAGTGCCCAGTTTTAAATTGCCATGTCGACCTGGCAAGTCCACCCACATACCAGGCCCTAACCTTTCCTTTTCTTAGATGTAAGGCACCCCTATGGTTGGCCCAAGGTACCCCCATGGACAGGGTGTAGTGTATGTGAAAGGTAGGACATGTACTGGTGTGTGTGACATGTCCAGATAGTGAAATACTGCCAATTTAGTTTTTCACTATTGAAAGGCTATCTGTACAATAGGATAGAATGAGAGGTACTTTGTAACATCTTACAAGTATAACTTCCCATTGGGACAATATAGAGAAATAATAACATTTAGGCTCTCTAAACTCAGAATTTAATAACACATCTTTTGGTAAAGATGTTTTTTAAATTGTGTGTTTGAAAATGCCACTTTTAGAAAGTAGGCATTTTCTTGTTTAGCCATTCTGTGTGCCTCTGCCTCTTTGTGGATTGACTATTGGTTTGGGAGTGACAGAAGCTGGGGATGTGCATTCACTGTAAACATCCACTCGAGGGGGTTGAGGTGTGTAGTGGGAGGAGTTTTCCTTGCACCTGAATAGGGCCTGTCCCGCTTGCACAATGCTGTCTCCGCCCCTGTGATAATACTGCACCAGTGAGGACGGAACTGGTTTGGACTGGGCCCAGAGACCCTTTCACAAAGTGAACAAAGACAAATGGGGTATAAGTAGTAGGCCTTAAACCCAATATTGTTAGATTACTTCTGGACTCAAGAGGAACCTTTACCAAGGAGAAGAGCTAAAGAGTTGTGAGGATGAGTACTGCCCCTTTGCTATGTGCTGTTTGGGGTTGGCCTGCAGTTTCTGTTTCTGCCAAGGAAAGGACAAAAACTGGAACTTGCTATGAAACTGCTTGAAAAAGATCTCCAAAGGCCTGTGTGTGCTGGCCTCCTGTTCTGAAGTCTCAGGGACACACAGACATCACCCCCAGCTCCCCTGAACTCTGTTGCTGAGATTTCTGACCTGCCAGGAGGTGCCTGCTCCAGTTCGAGCCTCTGGAGGCTTTTCCTATTGCTGGGAGCTGGAAGAAAAGAATAACTGAAGAAATTGATGCATCACTCTTTTTGTGGCTGCTTTTTCGACCCAGCACTGCTGTACGAGAAGAATCTCCATGCATCGCTGCACCACTGCCAAACCGAGGCAGCGCCTGTTGCAGCTGCAAGAACCAACGCATCGAGGGATCGGGGCTGAAGAAACCGACACAGCACCACTCAATGCCACTGCATCGATCGTCAATGCATGCCGGATTGCCATGCAACGTACCTGTCTGGCAAGTTTTCCCGAAGCATCACCCGTGGACCAGAATTGTCTTGGAGTCGACGCATCACTTCCCCCTACAGACCAGATTTGACGCATCACTTCTCCTGTGTGCAGCAGAACTGTTGCATTGCCTCCCCAAGTTCTCAGGAACTGACGCTTTTTTTACCTATATCTTTAAAGAAAATGCCTCTCAGACCATGGATTGCTCAATTATTTACACAATGGAGATCTCCTCACGTTATCCCTGAGACAAACAATTAATGAACCATATTGTATTTCTCTACTTTTCATATCATTTGTATAGCTTCTTTCCCTTATATTCTAAATTTAAGATGGACACATTCTGTGGCTTGTATCAAAAACTTTTTTTACTTTTATGCCTTTTAAATTGGCTCTCAAACATTATATCATTCAACTAGGAAAAATAAGATATTACATTAAAATAATGACGTGACAAACCATAACATAAAAACTTAATGTGTTGTTGAAGACATACAATAATATCGTACTAACAAATAGATCTATTTATATACAAAAAACAACACACTAGACATACAAATTCACTACACATTGCTTACATGTTTTCACACATTGCATGTATTCAGTATTGTAATTCTCCTAATTGCAGTCCTAGTTCCATATGTAATCTTCTCTGCCCTACTTTTTTTTTCAGCCATCGGACCCGGAAGTTTCGAACTCCTCGATACTGTGTTAACTTTTTGGAAATGAAAGAGGTCAGAGTGAAGATGTAAAAACTCTAGTCTATGCCCTCTTATTTGCACTTAGACTATCTGTCTTGTGACACAATTTTTGTTCTATGATCGCTCTTGGCCTCTAGAAGCATGCGCCGATGAGTTTTGACCTTCAAGATGGGACCATATATTATGTTATGTTATGTTATGTTATGTTATGTTATGTTATGTTATCCGGATTTGTAGAGCACACAGCTGCCCCAGCAAAGGGGCGTCCCGGCGCTATAATGGACAAAGGAAACCGGACAACAAGCAGTATCAGGGAACACGGCCATAACAGCTCTTACAAGTCCAAAGGAAAGAGGAAGGTTTTGATGGCCTTCCTGAAGACTATCAGTTCATCAATGGCACGGATATGAACAGGTAGAGAGTTCCATAGCCTAGCAGAAATTACTCTAAAAGAGCGGCCACCGGCCCTGGCCCTCTTAAAACACGGAACAGTGACCAGGTGAAGCCCTGAAGATCTTAGAGGCCGTGGAGGTACATACGGTAAAATAAAATGATCCAATATCTGGGGAGAAGAATGCTTCAAGATTTTGAACGAAAGACAAAGAGATTTGAACTGAATCCTCTGAACAACGGGGAGCCAGTGAAGTTTATGGATAGTATTTTTGGCCGAACAAAATCTCGGCAAACCAACCAGAGCCCTGGCGGCAGCGTTTTGAACACGTTGGAGTCTGTAAAGTTCGGCCACATTGGCTCCCAGCAAAAGAGAACTCGCATAATCCAACCCAGACAAGATAGTGGCTTGTACAATAAGCTGTCTGGTTGGAGCATCAAAAAATTTGAAAATAGGTCTAAGTCTACGAAGAATCCCAAAACACATGGCAGCGGTTTTCTTCGCTCAGGGCTGGGGGAACTTTGGTAGGACACTGGAATTCAAAAGTATGCCTCAATCTGTCTTGGACATACACTGGAGGAAGAAAACTATCCTTGGATAGTTTAGCATTGATGTCTTCACGCTAGTTCGTACTTTGCTTCTTGCTTTAAGTTTAGTCTTCGCTTTATGAGATTTGCTTCTTTTCTTCACAACGGGAATACTTCTTCATTAGCTTTCGCCGCTCCGTTGACAATTTTTTTTTTCGGCACTTCCCATCTCTACGGCTGTTTGGCCTTGTGAATTTTGACGCATCTATAGGTACTTTGTGTAGAAACACGCATTCATAGTTTTCTATGGACCCAGTTGCTTGAAACCTTTGAAAAGTCATATTCTTATTACATGTATGTTGGATTTTTGTTGTATTGGTCTTGTTGAGTTTAGATAAAGATACTTTATTTTTCTAAACAGGTGCGGTGTCCATTTTTGGCGTTATCATTGTATTACTGTGTGTTTTGAGTACAAATACTTTACACATTGCCTTTGGTAAAAGTCTATCTGCTCATGCCAAGCAACCAAGGGGGTGGGCAGGGGTTATCTAAAGTGTGTATCCCCCTTACCCTGACTAGAAGCAAGGGTCCCTATTTGCAAAAAGGTACCTACCTCTGCCAACTGGAGACCCCCATTTCTAACAGGTGGTGTCTAGAACACTGTTAAAATCCCCCCCAAAAGCTACGGCATATTGCACCAGTGAGATAATGTGTTTGAGAGCGCATGCAAAAGGGTGATCTTTTGGACTTGGCCCTTCTGGCGGGTTCACCTCCAAATCTTTTTGCAATTATCCTAGCTTTTTCTCTCTGTTGTGTAAGGGGTTTTAGGCCTCTAGGCGCTTTTTACACTGTGTCCCAGTGGAGAGTGCATGCGCGCTGTGTATGTCTTTAGTGAGACTGACCTGCCCTCCCATAGGAATGCATGGGGAATGTGTGTGTCCATTGTAATTCCTGGTGCATGGGGGAGTGCAGGGTCGAGTTTGGTATGTGCGAACTCGTGAGATTGAATGCTGCGTGATGATGTGTGCGGCGTTACTGTGTCTAGTGTAGAAGTGCCACTTCTAGAAGCTGGCATGTCTGTGAAGTAAATATGAAGTGACTGTCTGGCTTGTGATTGGCTGGTGTGCCTGGCTCCAGGAGTCAGGATGGGTCTGCCCCAGTGATGAGTGGGAGGAGTACACCTGGGACCTGAATAGGGCTGGGCTTTCCCCACACAATGCTGGCTCCGCCCCCTGTGGTGCGACTGATGACCCTGGCCTGTTCTGTGAAGAGGGAGAGGGGCTGAGCAAAACAAAGTGCTCAGGAACCAGATGCAGCTGGTTCGCCCCTTCCCTGCACCTTGAGAATAGTCCCCTGTGAATATTGCCTAGTGCCAGTTGGCACAGTGTATATTATGTGATTATGTTTCTAATGTATTTATGACAATACAAAGGCTATTTTCATATATAACCTTGTGTGGAGTTCCTTTTGTGGTGTGCCTGGGGTGTTGTTGCTGGGTGCGTGCGCAAACGCTTTACACATTGCCTCCGGGATAAGCCTTACTGCTCATGCCAAGCTACCAAGAGGGTGAGCAGGAGTTATCTTTGGCATCTATCTCCCTTGCCCTGACTAGAGTGGTGGTCTCTGTCTGGCTTTGGCGCAAGCCTTAGCCAACCAGAGATCCCATTTCTAACACCTGACATTTCCACTATGGCCGCGGGACATGATTTGACATGCCCCTACCCTGATAAGATGTGATCCATTTGTCTTTCTTTTGCAGGGGTGAGGGATTATCATTACATTGCCGCCATTTGGTCTGATTCTAGAACACCTCCATTTTACCTACATTTGCAGCAGTTAATAGATATTTCATGATCTGACACATGTATGGGTTCCTGCAAGTCCGTCTTCATTTGTGCAGGGTGCACCCTCATTGGTTGCCTTGCTTTCCTTTACCAGTTCCATGACTTATCATCTCTTGCTAAGTATAGTTATTCAACTGTTTGGGCAGAAAGCTCTGCTCTATTAGTATTTACGTTCTTATTAAATTGGTTCACATTTTTTAATTTACAACCTGCGACTCCTCATTGCCTAGCTTTCCACTACAGGCCGTTCTAAAGCACAGCTAACACCGCTATGCCCTCGCTTACAACTGTGCAATGCCCAAAGATTGGGTGACATGTTCCACCATACATGACCTTATTTAACACACTCACATGGAATGTGAGGGGCATGCATATGCCTCTGCGCCACATCTAGGTCTATTCCTGCCTGAAGCGCCACTCTATAATTATTGCATTTTTCCAAGAGACTCATCTCATACACACAGAAATCACTAAAGTGCAGAGACGTTGGCATGGGCAGGTCTTTACCACCAACTATTCTGCCTATGCCAGGGGAGTGCTCATGTGGGTCAGACCTGGGATCCCATTTGTTTCAGATGACACAATACTAGACCCAGAAGACAGGTACATCATGGTGAAGGGTCAGCTTGACAGCTGCTCCATACTACTGGGTTCTGTTTATGCTCTGAACTCTGATTAGATCATGTTAGAAATGGGATTTCTGGTTGGCTAGGGCTTGCGCCAAAGCCAGACAGAAACCACCACTCTAGTCAGGGCAAGGAAGTTACACGCCAAAGATAACCCCTGCTCACCCCCTTGGTAGCTTGGCACGAGCAGTCAGGCTTATCCCGGAGGCAATGTGTAAAGCGTTTGCGCGCGCACCCAGCAACAACACCCCAGGCACACCACAAAAGGAACTCCACACAAGGTTATATATGAAAATAGCCTTTGTATTGTCATAAATACATTAGAAACATAATCACATAATATACACTGTGCCAACTGGCACTAGGTAATATTCACAGGGGACTATTTACACACGACAGGGCCAATGGGGCCACTGTCAAGACAATCACAAATCACCAATTGTAAATGTAGCGCAAATAGTAAATGTAGCGCACAACCAGTAACTACTGGTAAAGGTAGGAACTTAGCATGAGATCCTCAATGTAAAACATAGGATGCATAAATCACCTTGCGCATGAATCACCTTAGGCATGAAACTACATTAGGCCCAAACCTCATTAGCATCACACTTTACGCAATAGGCATTACAGTAGGCATCACAAGCATAAACACCTTAGGAAATAATTGGCATAAAACAGTGTGCCCCAGTCGGGGGCACAACGCACTGAAACTTGCCCCAGGCCAACTGGCCTCTCACAGGGGCTCAAATGCCTTTGTCCCGCAAAGTAAGGACTGGCTACCAAAGCAGCAAAAGCAAAGTGCGCAGTTGTGCAAGCCTAAACGTGGCAGCTGCCCACTAATTGCTGGACAGCTGTGAAATCACAATGAAGGGCACTGACACACTCTGTCCCCCACTGGGGCTCTAACAAACTAAACGTGCCCCAAACGTTGCAGCTGCCTGCGCTTCGCAGGGTAGCTGAGGGAATGCACCAACAGTCCTGGCACTTACTGTGCAACTCTGGAGAGTCCCAAGTCTAGCCAACTTTTTCAGCTGCCCACTGTCCAGTGGGGCAGCTGTAGAGATAATGTGCACAGGCACCATGGCCGTGAGACCCCCACTGGGACTCTTACAAAACAAATGCGCCCCCAAGTTGCAGCGGCCCGCTCTCCTGCGGGGCCGCTGAAGGCCACAGGCCCTGCCACCACTGTGCCTTGTGGGCACTGAGAATGCACCCGTTCTGCCCCCCCACTCACCGGGACTTCGCAGGAACTCTGCTCACTTCACCGTGCATGCGCAGGACTCCGGTAACACTGGGGAGGCTTCCCGGCAGCAGGACACCATGTGGGGCTCCTCTCAGCTCACGGGGGTCCTGCCTTGATTCGCTGGATCGCCTGACTTCACCCGGGACCGAGGTGGAGCCCGCGAGGCACCAGACTGCCTGCTTCTGTCCCTTCCTTCGCCGGCCGGAACTTCCTGCTCTCCTGGCCAGCCCTGCCCACGTCTTGGTGAGGGTTGCCTGACGTCCTGGTTGGACCGGGCTGCGGCGGTGATCTCCTCGATACGGGGTAGGCTCCCTTTATTTTTAAATAAAGTCACTTGCGGGGTGGGCACCCGCTTGGGGTATTTAAAAACGGCAAATTTGTGGGGTGGGCTCCCGTTTACCACGAAGCCTGGGGGAACCCCTATGCCAGGTATTCCCTCACAGGGAGGTGCAGCTCAGCGCTGCAAATTAGAAATAGAAGCACTCTCTCCAAATGCAAAAATAAAGCGTTCCAAGGCGCTATAGTCCAAAGTAAGCCATTTTTAGGATGTAGGGGGGGAAAAGGCTTGGCCCAGGCAGGCCAGCACACGGGGTCCTCCAGCAGGGAGTCTGTCCCTAGCGGCAATTCCTCCTGGGGCCCAGCAGCAGCAGCCCCCAGTGTCAGGACCAGCACAGCAGAGAACCTTTTCATGGGGTCATAGCCCATTCATTTATACCACTTTTCCCCTTGTGTCACAGCACAGGGCTTGGGAATGCCAGTTAGAACTGGTTTGGGGGAGCTTTGGAGCACTTTGTTTTGCTCAGCTCCTCTCTCCTTTGTTAGGTGGGGGCTCAGGGATCAGACGCACCACAGGGGGTGGAGCCAGCATTGTGGAGGAAGTCACAGCCCTATTCAGGTCCCAGGTGCAACTCCTCCCTCCCATCTATATGCAGATCTCTCTATTCACCACTGGGCTGACTCACCTTGACTCCTGGAATTCCCCACACCATCCAGCTCCTGTCAATCACAAGCCAGACATACACTCCGAATCAGGCAGGCAGACACACAGCACACAGAAATGCCAACTTCTAAAAGTGGCACTTCTCCACCAGTCACCATAAATCTGCGCACACCCTTGTGCAGCATTTATTCTCACGAGTTCGCACAAACTAAACTCGACCCTCCACTCCTCTCACACCAGGAATTACCATGGACACACATATCCCCCTATGCATTCCTATGGGAGGGCAGGCCAATCTCACCACACGCACTCAGAGAGCGCACGCACTTTACACTAGGCCACAGTGCTAAAGTGCGCAGAGGCCTAAAACCACCAACACTACACAGGGAAAGGCCAAGAGACAGGCAAAAAGTTTAGGGGTGAACCTGCCAAAAGGGCCAAGTCCAACATCAGGTATTAGCAATCAGGCATTCTGGGTGTCAGATAATGTCCCCAGAAGTTTACCGCATGACTTCAGACAGGTATGTGGAGTCTGCCCTAGAGGGGCAAATAGTCGAGAAGCCATTGTCGCTGATTGACTTATCTTAGTCATCTTCTGGCTCGAGCACTAGACATGTTCACATATAATTGCACCACTCTGCAAAGCCTTACGTATTTCTCTTATAACTTGTTCTAAGTTAGGTGCATACTTCAATTGAGAAGAGTCTCACAATCGGGGATGATGGCCATGCTGTCCCAAAGCTGCCCTGCCATGGGTTGCGGCGCCAGTCTGTACAGACAGACCAATCAGCAGTCAAGAGCCCTGTTGTTTCTAGCCAATCCCATGCAGGGGAACTGAAAAAGTGTGTTTTTCCCCCTGTCGCCACTCTCAGACACACCGGAAAGAGGAGAGAGTACCGAATGTCAAGGTCATAGAAGTGGCGCTTAACTGCTGGAAAGGAGCTTCATTGTTTCTTACACCATTACACTTTAATCTGGAAAAAATATTATACATTATCTTTGCATTGTCCACCGTGATCTCTTGTAGCTTTCATGTCTCACACAACATAGCATCCCTGTCACAGCAGTCTAATGGATGGAAGAAAAATGGCCTGGGGTTGGCCCTCGGTGGTGGCAGGGCATGCCAGAACATGATGGGCGTGCTCCACCAAAAAAAACTGCAAAAATGTTTCCTGAGCTGTCGCAACCATTGCTCCACATAAGCGATCACTCTGATCCCTGAGGTAAGCCCACCCCTCACAAATTGTTTTGGCGTGAGCAGCCTCCTGCATCCTCAGAGCAGCATTCCAGGACCTCCACTCATTCCGCCATCATGCGCATTAAAGAGTCCAGTTCATGAGTCCTTGACTGAAGCTCCAGGATGGTCAACTCAGTCATATGGACCTTGTCCCCAAGCTTGCAGTGATCCGCAAGTAGTAGCATCAGATCCACTGACACTGTCCATTTTGCTTTCTGAGTCCAATTTGTCATAACAGAAAGCAGAAGAGCAGCACCATCCAAGGAACCAGCACCACCCAGCAGCCAATTATGATCCGTGGCGGGTCTCAAAGATGCACCCTGAGTGACTGCACGTGGGCAACCTATGCGGCTCTGCTTTGATATTCCAATCCAAAGCAGCACCATGCCACGAGGTAGGGCCCACTTGCCAGTGCCCAGCAAAGTGAGGGATGTGGCAGCACAAGCAGCCCTGAAGGTCTGGGAGCATAGTAACAGTTATTGCCCATGTAAAGTAGCTCAGGGTCAGTGAAGAATCTGTTGGAACTGGGCATGTAATGTCTGTTGCTGACTGAGCTCCGATTGGATGTTTCTAACACGATGCAGCAGGTAATGACCCAGTGATTAGGGATGCAGCCTGCTTACCCACGCCAACCAAGTCTCCAAGGCGTGGTAGCATGAGCAGCCCCATAGGTGCAAGGGATGGCAATCAATATGATTTGTTGCAAATGGAATGTCAGTGGGCATCAGCAGTGGTACGTACAGCCATTTAGAGATCATTCTACTGCAGCAGTTTAGAAGGCACTGCAGCTGCCATCATGTTCAACATGCAGGATTGTCCCTTTCAAATGCAGCAATGGTGGCCAAAGGGCGAATGGTTATGAGGCACATGTATCATTTCATTCGGGTATGGAGGCTCAGATACTTACAGCACCTGGTGTTGCAGAGGCCAGTGAACCCTGTCAGAACTGCCTTGCTTTCTGCCTCTCTGGTTCCACTGCATCCTATGTCCAGCATCAGCAGAAGGCTCCAGTTCCCCGCCAATTGCAGGTGTTTTCTAGCAGACTTGGCTGCCCCCCAGTACCACCGCAGCTAGTCAAGCAGTGTGCCATCATTTGCAGTGTACCGCAGCGATGGTCAGTGCACTCCTGTTCTGGCTCGATCAGCAGTAAGGGCAGTGTTTCAATTCTGGGTGGTCCAGGACCAAGCGCAATGTGTCTCCTGTACAAGTGGCATCTTCCGGCCGACTGCCTATCTGCCACGCTAGGGACTGGGGTACCCCGCGGACTGCCTCCTTCCAGCAGCACTGCCGACGTCACCAGGTCATACCCGTGCATATAGATTTGCCATCTCTCCAGGGCACCGCAGATCATCATATCCCAGGCTTGCCCAGGAAGCTGACTGCAGGAACCTGCACTCCTGTCTGCCTCTGCTTCATGCGTTCACCCGGGGATGCCACTCCAGTGCCTACGCCAGGCCTCTGCGATTCCTCACCGTAGTGCCTTGTCCCCGCCTCCCTCAACAGTGATCCCACCAGGCAGCTGAATCAGGATGGACAGGGAGTGAGGGGAGGCAGTTCAACAATCTGTGGTGGAGGGTTCCAGACAAGATAACTGTCAGATAAGAAAGGCGAGGACTAGAGCTTACTCAAAGCTCGTCCCCTTGATGGCTGCTCAAGCCACGCCTCCTTAATTTCTTTTAATTTATTTTAATTTGATTTCTTAGTGAAGAATGGACGTGTTTCTTATAAATGCCAGTATATTTGCACTTAGAAGCAAGTTATTAAAAGTCTACATTTACAATGTCATTTGAATGAATGACACATATCTTAAACAAAATATGTCTATATGCAAATCGTGTCACAGTGGAAAAGCTCTCTGTGGTATTCTACATGTTTGTTCGTTGGCAATATAGAGTAACATTTCCTGATGCAAATGACTTGAGGTGCTTTATTGTTAAAATGTGCCACAAATATGTCACAAATCTTTTAACAAATGTAACAATCTAAGATAAATGTTCGGACTTAAGCTATGAAAAATGTCCCCATCCCAATCCAAAATCTTAAGCTGGAACAATGAAATCGAGGGCTGGATCAGAAAGTGCCTCTGGAATGAAGCAGGTGTCTGGGATGTCAGACCACTTCGGTCTGTGCTAGATGCACCCAGTGGGCAATGGTGCAGACTGGTATCTGCTATAAATTAGGGAATGACAGAGGGCACATGCAGATAGCTTTTTTTTAGCTACATCGTAGTTTATCTTTGCTGCAAGAGCTAACTCTGAACCTAGGGCCTTTATTTAGAGTTTGAGAGGCTGGATAGTCCATCACAAATGTAGCAGTTGACTCGTCTGCTGTGTCACAAGTGCATTAAAGCCTCTAGCACCTGTAATATGGTGAATGGGATATCGATCACGTTTTGACCAAGTGTCCTGCCTGTCAAACTCTAAATAAGACCTTAATATACCTAATGCATAAAGTGCAAAGTCTCCTAGTTTCTGTCTAAGACTGTCCAAATAACATGCCATACCATGTAGATCTGCTCGAAATGTTCCTATCTTACTACATTTCTGTACATGCTGTCTCCCCTGTGGTGGCCATCCAAGGAGAATGGTGCAGTCAGTTCTACACCTCTCAGCGGGCTGTGATGTAGACCTCAACGGCAGCCCTCATTGGATTTGGAGCCAGACAGCCTATCATTAAAAGTCCAAAAGCATGGATACACTTAACAGTACGTTATGTCATTGCTTCATGTTGGTAGGTCTATTGTACCATGGGTAGCCTATGGCATGGTGTGGTGCACTCCAAGGACATCCGAACCTTCAATGCAACACCTTGGTAAAAGGATTCATGGGACTCCAGGTGTCACCAATCCCCTCTACAAATAGTTCATCAAGACATTATTAATGGTGCTGAATGGGATAGAAAGACTAAGTAATATAAAAATGCCAGTTTTTTCTACGTACCTGACAGTGAGAACTTCATCCTTTATATTTAGGAATGTAGTATAAGTCCATAGTGGGGGTTTATATAGAACAGAAAATCAATGAGCATGTGATTTGTTTAACAACATGAGGAGAGCTGTCCGTTTCAATTGTCTTGACAATGCACATGAGTATTGATAATTGCGTGTACTTGATAGGTCATATCATGGCATTTGAAGAAGAGGAGTGATGATTGTGTGCTTGAGATTGGTTAGCACTAATCTCTTGACCTATTCATGTAAATCCCAATGACACAACTTCCTTGACAAAAGCTTTATGTATACCTATTCATGTCTCAATCAGTTTGAGAGAAAAATAGGTATTTTGACACAAACCTAGATTTACAAAAACTTGTAAACCTGGGGTTTCGCAAAAATAGCACACCTACCCAACAGAGGTGTAATCAGGAAAAATAGCTTTATTTCTCCTTGCTGCTTCCTAATTCCATGTTTGCTGCATTCTGCATCACACCTAGAAATAGGAACATGCCTGTTTTCATTGATTTTTTGGAAGAATGTATCCCTAGAGCTTTCCACAGTAAAATCTGTTTCACCTTTAGGATTCAAACATTTTTATTGAGGTTTAACATTTATTATAAGCTTCAACACCGTCAATCTCAGAAAAGCAAGCACCCTGAAAGAACATAGTATGAGCTGGCTCAATATACATCATGGTACACAAGCTTAGAGTCAATGAACCAGAGAAGCACTCCACTATTTACTGATGTTAAGTCCTAGCTAATTGAACTTAACCTATTTAAAATACAGCATGCTACAGGGGGTGGCATGTGTTGTCTAGAGTGTGCTTGTACTCGAAACTGACACTATCACGAGTCTCAACGACTCAAACCTTTGTGTACTGTTGCTAAGGTGTGGTTACCATACACATATATTTAATTCAACACGTTTCATTCAAACATTTTCAAAATCTATAGTATCACGCAAATAGTCATTTGGTTTTACATTGTTTGAATGGTTTAATGTTGAGCATTCATTTGTGGACACATAACGTAAATGTAATGGGGGAATTCAATACATTTCAAGGAAATAAACACATTAAATACAATTCAGAAATTCAATCGGATTGCTTGTGAAACACCCAATGCATTTCGGGCCTGATTTGGCCTTTCTTCAGTGTCTAAAACTCTATGAAGGTAAACAAAATTTAATTGTTTTAGAATATACTTCAAAACTCAGAAAAGCATCATCACAGACAAGGATGAAACAATACAATTCTTGGTCAAAACGTCAAACTTTTTTTGTGATTCATGGTGGAGCAGAAAGAAACTGTGGTGAAGAGTGAAAAAGACTAAGCCTGGGCAAAGCACTACGCTACACTCGCGTAGTTTGCGAAGTTCGCGCTACTTCGCACTACGCGAACTGCACGTAGCACAGTGCGAACACGCGTAGCGTAGTTTTGCGTAGTGCTGCGGTAATTTTTTGCTTGCTCGCGGTCCTAAACGTCAAGTTGGCGACTGCGAGCAAGCAAAATGACATCCCGGCGAGACTTTTTCTTTGTTCGCGATCAGCAACTGCAAGTTGGCGATCGCGAGCATGGAAAATAAACCTCCCGGCGAGATTCCCAACGCGAGGAGGTCAGGTTTCTCATTGCGAGTGGTCGCGTATGCTCGCGACCGCTCGCGATGAGAAACTACCAGTTCGCGTTGAGAAAGCTGAAGCTCGAGTAAAAATCTACTCGAGCAGCAGAAAACTACAGCTCGCACTGTGCAAGATGCCATTTTCAATGATTGCACAGTGCCGGTTGCTTGTCCGCACTGTGCAATCACTGAAAACGACATCTGGCACAGTGCGAACAAGGTACTACGCAGTTCGCGAAGTGCTACGCGTAGCTCGCGTAGTGCGAACTTCACTTTGCGTAGCTTCGCGAAGTGCTACTTCGCGAACTACGCCCAGGCCTAAAAAAGACCCTCCACCTTCGTGACCAAACAAGAAAAATACTTACTTAAAAGTCCTTCAAAACCTCTAATCTACAGAAAGAAAACCACACAGATCAATCAAACTCAGTCCGGGAAATAAAAATCAACTAACTGGCTGAATAGAAGCTCTCACACCTTCTACAAAATGAACGTGACAAAATCACCGGAATGTAGACGAACAATCCTACAAGAAAAGTCAGACATCAGTTGGGCACCTGCACACTTTCCTAGCACCAGGGGATAAAGTTTACATATTCCATGGCACTCGCTTACTTTAACTTGAAACCTCACGTCCACACCAAATCTTTCAGAAACAACTGCCACTGCTCTCAGTGAACTACCCCAATCGTGCGGTTAAAAAACGCTAAGCCTCAGTACGTGCCAAAAGCGGAGATCGCGTACGGCGTGGGTGAAATAAACAACGGACTGCCTCACTTCTAAAGAGGACGGCCCCCATATTGAAAGGATCAGAAACGGTGCTGACAACCCGAACTGCAACAAAAAAAAGCAGTCACTGCTGCAACACTTAACCGGTTGAAGAGCAAAACTACTATTACACTAAAAATTAAGATAGTGGATGCTGTACTGAAAGGCTCATTCAACTCATGAAGATCACAACTCAACTTAAAACTGCAATCTCGCGAGACTTACATTGCACTACTGAAAGAACCTAACTCGTTCTAGTGCACAGAAGAAAGGAAAAAATAAACCAAGACGTAAAAAGAAAAAAAGTGCTCAAAACTTAAGACAATTTAAAAACACAGTACCATGATCACATTAATGAGAATCATGCATAAAACAGTATAAAATACCATAGTAGTGAATACATTAGAGATAAACAATTTCGTCATTCATTCCTTTTGACACTAAAGTGTCAAGGCGTTTAATCCAAAATGTTTTCCGTTGTAACAGGCATCTGGTAATATCCATGTCAGGGTAATGGATAACTCGTTCTAAAACAGCAAATTTCATTTCAGCTATACTGTGCCTTGCCTCTATCCAGTGTGCTGCTAAAATGCTATTTTTGTTTTGAGTCCTAATTGTGCTTTCATGTTCAGATATGCGTGTATTTATTTTGCACTCAGTTTTACCCTCGTATAACTTACCACAAGGGCATTTAATATAATAGATCAGTTTATTCGAATTACAATCTGAGTCATAAAATAACTTTATGGATTCTCCAGTTAATGTGTGATGTAGAATATTCCCAATTATGACATTATTGCAATGTACGCAGTTGGAACACCTGTCCATGCCTTTAAAGTCGGTCTTGAGTATTTTTTTCGGAGTCCTTATAATCTCTTTCAAATTTTTTGATCTAGTGAAAGAGAACAGAGGTTGCTCATTAAAGAGTCCATTGAAGTCCGACTCGTTTTGTAACATTTCCCAGTGATTAATGATAATTCTCTTAATCTTCTGTGAGCTTGTAGACAATTTAGAAATAAACACTTGCCGAGATGTACTCTTTTTTGGTTTACATTGTAACAAATTGCTACGTTCATATTTGGAAATACGTTCTTTGGCTTGATCAATAACATCTTCAGGATACCCTCTTTCTGAATACATTTGCTGTTGAAACTTTAGATGATCTTCTAGACTACTTTGATCAGAACATATCCTTTTGATCCATAAAAACTGAGAAATGGGTAGATTATGTTTCAGTTTTTTGTGAGGAAAACTCCGAAAGTGGAGAGCATTATTAACATCTGTTGCCTTTCTATGCACTTCTGTTCTGATTTTACCTTCTTCGATCCTGATAGACACATCTAAAAATGAAATCTTCCTGTCATCGATTGTATGGGTGAATTGAATGTGATCATCATACCTATTAAGTTGTTCGATTTTATGTTCTAATTGCTTTTTGGTCTTACTCCAAAGCATGAATATGTCTACATATGGACAGAAGTTTATGCTCAACGATGTGCGTACACAAAAAAGAACGTGACCAACTCCTCAGAGGAAAGTTTAGCCACCGAAACTGACATCAGTATGACTAGACCGCCAGCTCACATTCAGATAAGAGTAGTGGAAACACCAATTGAAGCATCCGATAAGAATGGTTTACAAGCATCTAGTTCTACACATTTTTCAGCCAAAGGCATCGACTCCAGCCAACCACCAGGAACGTCCAAATCAGGAAAATTAAGGGAATTAGTCGGAAAACCAGGACGCACATGAAGTCAGAAACAAACTTAGTAGTCAATATATCATGTACAGAACTCACCCCACATCAAGTTAGAGTTCTTACCGAAGGACTGGGCTTCGACCCCACATATGACACCAATGTCTTAGAATGTGAAGTATCACTATACAAGTTTATGAGAGTCTTATGATTGAGACACTTTTTTTCGAATGTTCTACCTACCAGGCCTGATATAGAAGAAACTGAGTTTTTGGAGTTTCAACCCAAATCTAAATATCAAGCACCCATTTCTCACAAAGTACTAGACTCATTCGAACATTTGGTTCGTAAAGATTTTCTCAACATGAATCTAAAAAGAACTAAGAAGAAAAATGTATCTAAACATGACTTCAATACTCTCCACTCAATTCAGAACAACACCGATATTTGCATTCAAAAAGCTGACAAAGGAGGAGCAATTGTCGTCATGGACCAAACTTTCTATACGCTCACAGTTCAAGAACATCTTCAAATGTATTTACCTTTGGACACCGATCCTACGAGTGAACTAAAAGCCACGCTTAAGAGTATTTCAGAACATGCACAAGACATGGGTTGGATCTCAGCATCCACTAAACAATTCTTGACTGTGGATTATCCTAGCAGACCTTTACTTTATATGCTCCCTAAAATACACAAGGATTTACAAAAACCTCCAATGCGACCAATTGTGACAGGTTGTGGTACCATCTTTGAACCTTTGGGGCAATACATTGACCATTTTTTGCAACCATTTGTCCAACAATGGACTTCCTATGTGAAAGACACCAAAGACTTCTTACTAAAATTGGATTCAGTTACAACTACAAGTGATATTCTATTGTGCACTGTGGACGTCATGTCCCTAGACACTTCTATTCCGCACACAGCTGGCATGGAAGCAGTGGAATGGGCGCTGCTGCGCCAAACCTCTATCAGAGCAGACAAAATCATCAGTTTGGAGATCTTACACTTTTGTTTGTATCATAGTTACTTCTATTGGAATGATCGTTCTTATTTACAACAAAAAGGTACTTCTAGGGGCTTTGCGGGGGCCCCCGCCTATGCCAATACATTTATTGCAAAATTTGATTCTGGTTTCATTTACAGTGATCGTGAATGGACTGACAATCTCCTGCTATACCGCAGGTACATTGACGACATATTAATGCTTTGGAGTAACACCAAATTGCAATTAGAACATAAAATTGAACAACTTAATAGGTATGATGATCACATTCAATTCACCCATACAATTGATGACAGGAAGATTTCATTTTTAGATGTGTCTATCTGTATCGAAGAAGGTAAAATCAGAACAAAAGTGCATAGAAAGGCAACAGATGTTAATAATGCTCTCCACTTTCAGAGTTTTCATCCCAAAAAACTGAAACATAATCTACCCTTTTCTCAGTTTTTACGGATCAAAAGGATATGTTCCGATCAAAGTAGTCTAGAAGATCATCTAAAGTTTCAACAGCAAATGTATTCAGATAGAGGGTATCCTGAAGATGCTATTGATCAAGCCAAAGAACGTATTTCCAAATATGAACGTAGCAATCTGTTACAATGTAAACCAAAAAAGGGTACATCTAGACAAGTGTTTATTTCTAAATTTTCTACAAGCTCACAGAAGATTAAGAGAATTATCATTTATCGCTGAGAAATGTTACAAAACGAGTCGGACTTCAATGGAATCTTTCATGAGCAACCTCTGTTCTCTTTCACTAGATTAAAAAATTTGAAAGAGATTATAAGGACTCCGAATGAAATACTCAAGACCGATTTTAAAGGCATGAACAGGTGTTCCAACGGCGCACATTGCAATAATGTCATAATTGGGAATATTCTACATCACCCATTAACTGGAGAATCCATAAAGTTATTTCATGACTCAGATTGTAATTCAAATAAACTGATCTATTATATTAAATGCCCTTGTGGTAAGTTATACGTGGGTAAAACTGAGCGCAAAATAAAAACACGCATATCTGAACATAAAAGCACAATTAGGACTCAAAATATAAATAGCAGTTTAGCAGCACACTGGATAGAGGCAAGGCACATTATAGCTGAAATGAAATGTGCTGCTTTAGAACAAGTTATCCATTACCCTGACATGGATCTCACCAGATCCCTGTTACAAAGGGAAACATTTTGGATTAAACGCCTTGACACTTTAGTGTCAAAAGGAATGAATGACAAAATTGTTTCTCTCTAATGTATTCACTACCATGGTATTGTACATACTGCTGTATGCATGATTCTCATTAATGGGATCATGGTACTGTGTTTTTAAATAGTTTTTTAAGTTTTGAGCACTTTTTTTCTTTTTACGTCTTGGTTTATTTTTTTCTTTCTTCTGTGCACTAGAACGAGTTAGGTTCTTTCAGTAGTGCAATGTAAGTCTCGCAAGATTGCAGTTTTAAGTTGAGTTGTGATCTTCATGAGTTGAATGAGCCTTTCAGTATAGCATCCGCTATCTTCCTTTTTAGGGTAATAGTAGTTTTGCTCTTCAATCGGCTAGGTGTTGCAGCAGTGACTGCTTTTTGTTGTTGCAGTTCGGGTTTTTAGCACCGTTTCTGATCCTTTCAATATGGTGGCCGTCCTCTTTAGAAGTACGGCAGTCCGTTGTTTATTTCACCCACGCCGTATGCGATCTCCGCTTCTGGTGCGTACTGAGGCTTAGCGTTTTTTAACCGCACGATTGGGGTCGTTCACTGAGAGCAGTGGCAGTTTTTTCTGAAAGATTTGGTGTGGACGTGAGGTTTCAAGTTAAGGTAAGCGAGTGCCATGGAATATGTAACCTTTATCTCCTGGTGCTAGGGACGTGTTCAGGTGCCCAACTGACGTCTGGCTTTTCTTGCAGGATTGTTCATCTACATTCCGGTGATTTTGCCACGTTCCGTTTTGTAGAAGGTATGAGAGCTTCTATTCAGCCAGTTAGTTGATTTTTGTTTTTCGGACTGAGTTTGATTGATCTGTGTGGTTTTCTTTCTGTAGATTAGAGGTTTTGAAGGACTTTTAAGTAAGTATTTTTCTTGTTTGGTCACGAAGGTGGAGGGTCGTTTTCACTCTTCACCACAGTTTCTTTCTGTTCCACCATGAATCACAAACAAATTTTGACGTTTTGACCAAGAATTGTATAGGTTCATCCCTGTCTGTGATGATGCTTTTCTGAGTTTTGAAGTATATTCTAAAACAATTAAATTTTGTTTGCCTTCATAGAGTTTCATCCCTGAAGAAGGGCTAAGTCAGGCCCGAAATGCATTGGGCGTGTCACAAGCAATCGGATTGAATTTTTGAATTGTATTTAATGTGTTTATTTCCTTGAAATGTATGAATTCCCCCATTACATTTACATTATGTGTCCACACATGAATGTTCAAGATTAAACCATTGAAACAATGTAAAACCAAATTACTATTTGTGTGATACTATAGATTTTGAAAACGTTTGAATTAAATGTGTTGATTTAAATATATGTGTATGGTAACCACACCTTAGCAACAGTGCACAGGGGTTTGAGTCGTTGAGACTCGTGATTGTGTCACACAAGCTTAGAGTGCCACGAAACTCGCTGGGACCTAATTAGTGGCGGGGGAAATGAGGGAGGCATGGTGAATATCAAATATATTAACCCTAAGTGACAACTATTAAGCAAATCCAAAAGAATTTCCCAGCTCGCAGGCATAAACTATGGACTGTTTTCATGCACGTGATACAAGATAACACAATACTCCTAAAATCCCAGCTTCCATGAGGACAAGATATCAAAATACTAGTGATTTTTATTTCCAACTACAAGCACACAACCGCTGCCTCGACCCACATACTGACATGGTGCTTTCATTCAGCTTCCACCTTCAATCTGGTAGTGTGCCATAATAATGCTACAAATCCCATATCATTATGATTTTTTTTATCATCTTCATCTGCATTCTGCTTGTAAGGGTCTTTGGTTGTAATCAGTGAAAGCACCTTTTTCTTGCTGGCTGCTTTTGATACTTGTGGTCTGCTAAATTCAGCAATTATGGTGCCTCTGGTCCCCTTTTCCCATCTGTGCCCTTTGTCACCAAACTGCATGCCTTACTCATTCCCGGTGATGATGAGGGAGAAATTAACTGTATTCCCAGAATTAAGAACCATAGCATTTCAGCACAGAGTAACACACCATCTTCTCTCAGCAATATTAATCCCCAAATGTACACATTGGTAGCTCTTCTGATAAGCATCTCATGGCTGGGTCCACACAGGATTTTAAAGTCTTGAAATGAGTTCTCTGATTCTTGAAGAGTCTCTACCAAGCTCTCCAGGCTAGAAATAATGGTTTTAACCCCTAAAAGGGTCTTCTGAGGATCATAAAGTCTACAACCTGTGGATACCACCATTGCCTCATTAAAGGATACTTTCTTTTCAGTAATGAAAGTTTGTTGTTTATTGCAGCTTTCAAAGGGCTGCCAAATCAGGGATTCCCTCTCAGTAGTCCCTCCTGACCACCTCCTCATGGTCTTCTGCATCAGCCCATGTCAAACTCTAACCTGGATGATTTCTAGAGATTAAAAAGAATCTGTTGTCTCTTCTGCCCTTCCTATTCTTCTCTTTAGGAGGCTTCTAGGTACACAACTCCCCACTCGGGTTTGCTGCAGTGTAACTGGATGTGAGAAGGCCAGTCAGTATTCTTCTTCAAGACTCCAACATTCACTTGTTTTTGCACTCCTGTTAGTCTCTGCTGAGCCTCAGAGCACGCCACCCTTAATCCCCTCCTCCTTTGGACTTTCCCTCTCACTTCAATCCCCTGAGCCAAACCGGACCTGAGTGAGAGCTCCTCCTCTACGCGTCCATCATCCTGGAATCACAAAGGATCCTTTCTGTTGGCCGTCCCTGTATTGCACCAGAGGTCAGGTAAGCTGGCGGGTACCATCTTCAGTAATGTCGTTGTAGATGGGGAGGAATGCCTCTGTGTTTCTGCAGTTGGCGGAGGTTAGATCTCCTTGTTGGTTCCAGAGCCATACCATGGGTCACTTAGGCCCCGATTTATCAAGATGTCATGCAGCACATGTCAGAAGTGAATTTGTTGTACCTCATTGCATGAATGGGATAAAGCAGATACAACTCTGTAAATTCATTAGCACAGGAAGAACAAACGACTTACCAGGCTCCAGCTCGACCAATCCACATGTACAGTCAATAACACGGTGGTGCAACGCACTTCCTGCACCCATCGTCCAAAGGTGCGAATCACAGTCACAATTTTTCAAGAGAAAGTGGAAGGTGCACTCGTAGGAAAGGTAAACACCAGAGCAATAGTTCCAAAAGTACTTCCTTTATTAAGTCAATCCTTAAAAACCGGCACACAGCCAACGCGCTTCGTTCCCGGTAGTGCCGAAAGGGAACTTCATCAGGTCTCTTGAGTGTATAAACAATTGGCAGGAATAAGTTAGAAGCTTGAACAAGTGACGTCATAAATGGCACTGTACGCCTGGAGCAAAGTAGGTAAGGGTCTCTTGAATATACTACCAATTGGTGATGAAGAATTATATGCTTGAACAGAGGGCCCAATACGCCTTGCGATATTGAAGATTGTCTTTAAAGTGGTCTTAAAGATAGTGCGTGCAAATTGCCGTTTGTTTTTCAATAGTTCCTAACTGGTACTCTCCAAGAATTTCGGAGACCGGCATGATAACCGGCACCTCACTTAGGCACCGATTTATCAAGATGTCATGCAGCACGTCAGAAGAGAATTTGTTGTACCGCATTGCATGAATGGGATAAAGCAGATACAACTCTGTAAATTCAATCTGTTTCAACCCATGGGTGGTTGCATGAGAATGCCCTGCACCTTCAAATGGATGCCCTCTTGATGCAAGGTGCAGCACATTGCACAAATGTGCACTACTTTGGGTGACTATTCAACATAAATCATGATTTGCATTGGATAGTAAATCACACTTAAGTACTTTTGCTTCGGGTTTGTGTTGGAAAAGTAACTAACCATTTGTAAATCTGAACATCAGTGCAGGATTGTATTAGAGAGGTACTCTCACTCTTATTAACCAGTCAAGGCCTGGATAGGAATGCCAAAGCAGAACATCACTGAGGCACTCCCGTCCGGGTGCCTAGCGCCCCCATTTCCTCACTGTAACACTTTTAAAGGAGAAGTGTGCCTTTCAAGTGTCATATGCAAAAACAACAATTGATGGACAGAATGCAGAACTCACTGTGCCACTGGATTCAAGCAAGCTTGGCTGAAGACGGCTGAAATGTCAGAAACCGGTCCTAGGAAGCTTGTTTCCGGTCCAGGGAAGGCATGGCTTGGCAGCTCGGGCTGGGCTGTTCCCATGAGGCACAGGGCAGACTGATTTGCATATGGCCCTGTCTGAACTGGGGTGGCAGAGTGGGCTAAAGAACGGTGATGGATCAAACCGAGATCTGTTGACTGGGTGTGAGTGTTTGATTGGTTCTGATGCTCCGTCCATCACCACTCCCTTTTGTACCGCTTTGTTCGCCATAAGTTGGCAGGGTATGCTCAGACGTGAGTCCCTTGCTCACTTTGCCACTGGATTCAAGCAAGCCTGGCTGAAGGCGGCTGAAATGTCAGAAACCGGTCCTAGGAAGCTTGTTTCCAGTCCAGGGAAGGCATGGCTTGGCAGTTCGGGCTGGACTGTTCCCATGAGGCACAGGGTCAGACTGATTTGCATATGGCCATGTCTGAACTGGGGTGGCAGAGTGGGCTAAAGAACGGTGATGGAGCAAACCCAGATCTGTTGACTTGGTGTGAGTGTTTGATTGGTTCTGATGCTCCGTCCATCACTACTCCCTTTTGTACCGCTTTCAAGTGTCATGGCACGCCTGGGGTGTTTAATCCATTCTATTTTAAGGAGCAGGCATGGGGCAGGCTCAGAGTTACAAGGCCCTTTATTGGAATGATGCACTGAATGTGTCCTTCCTGACATACGTGGAAAGCTCTTTAGTAAACAAGTGGGCCTTCAATAACTCTTCCTCATTATCCCCCTGCTCAATTTGCAGGTCCTTTGATCTTTGGTGCATATGGGTTACCAGTGACTTGATTTTACTATGAGACTGCTTAAGTTTGAGAGTGACACCTACACTCACCTGCTCACAAAGCCCAGCGCAAGAATGTTGCTTTGAAATAAATGCTGCGAAAGTTAGCATGTGATATCATAAATATTGATCCCGAAATTGAACATTAAAAAAGAAAAGAATACTATCCTCTTTATTTATAATCTAGAAAAAGGTTCCTAGTAAAGCAATACGTCTATAAAAGCATGATTTGCTTTTCTTCCTAACTTCCAAACTGGTTGGTCATAAGCCTTTTCAGTGCCAACGCAATGCCCAAAGTTTGCTTAATTATTAACTACATTCGGCACTTCCGGTGCCCCTCAGTAGGTGTGCACAGGGGAAGAGTCTAGCCCGCAGAAGAATGTGTCTAGTCCACTACGAATCTTTAAAGAAAGAGAGTGGCCCCTGATCCCAGGAAAAATATTGGCGCCTCTACATCTGGCATCGCAGTTACTATTGAAGTAATGGAAAAATTGACGACCTGCTGGGGGGTGTTCTTGTTAATACAAAGCAGGTTCTAACCCCATCTCATTAAATATACATGTAATGTGGGTTTGGATATGAGCTTCAGTTAAATGCGTACCTAGTTATTTGTACCTTTCAACAAACGTAGGCGCACTTTACAAGCTGTCGGTAAATGGTGTGGTTTTCATCGCACCTGATAAAATACGACTCCGCCTAGTTGGAATTTTTCAGGTGATATAAATAACCAGCAAACTGAGGGGCATATTTACAACAGAATAGAGAAGCCTGGCGTTAATCAAACATGGCTAATACCACACTTCTCCATTATGAAAACACAGGTATGCGCCATATTCACAAGAATGCAACGCACCCCTGTATTTCCCCTAGCACTGGTGCTGAGTTCAGCTGCCTAGCACCAATGCAGGCACCCTTCGCACCATAGTGCAAGAGTGCCTGTGTTGGGGGAAATGATTGTTAATGTGCAGTAACGTGTCCCTTTCTGCACATAACCAATCATTCATGGCGTTTTGAAACTTCTATGGGTGCTCTTAATGCTGCACACATGAAAGTTGCAAAACACCATTTTGTTTATGTGCAGGTAGGGTCACCTTCCTGCACATAAACAAACAGTGACAATTTGCTGTTTCTATGTGTGTGGCACAAGGCAGCACACAGGGAAAGAGCAAAAACGAGGCGAAAGAAAGCATTTCTCCTTGTTTCGCCTGTTTAATACAAGGGGGCATATTTACAACAGAATAGAGAAGTGTGGCATTAGGTAAACATTGCTAACGCCACGCTTCTCCATTCTGAAAATGCAGGGATGCACCGTATTCAAAAGAATGCGGCGCTCAACTGCGTTTCCCCTACCACTGTCGCTGAATTCAGCTGCCTCGCACCAATGCAGGCACCCTTGCACTCTGCGTTGGGTGAAATGATTGTTACTGTGCAGCAAGGTCTCCCTTCCTGCACAAAAAGAATCATTCATGGTGTTTTGAAACTTCTATGTGTGCTGCTTAATGTAACACACATAGAAGTTGCAAAATGTCATTTTAATTTTTTTGATTGTTTACATGCAGGAAGGGTTACCATCCTGCACAGAAACAAACAATGGCAATTTGCTGTTTCTATGTGTGCGGCACAAGACAGCAGACATGGAAACAACAAAACGAGGAGAAAGAAAGCATTTCTTCTAGTTTCGCTTATTTAAGACCAGGCTTTCCCTGGTCTTAATTTTGGCGCCACCTCTTATTTATGACACCCTTATAAATATGGGGTAGCGTCAAAATCAATGGGTGCTGCAGTGGAACGCCCTCCACAGCACTCATTGCCCTCCCCTTTTACGCTAAGTAGTGTGCGTTAACGCTGCCTTGGAAATAAGGGAAAGCCCCTATCGCCAACACAACATCACTAAAACTGAAGTTGTGATGGCGATAGGGGGTTGCAAATGTGCTCTTGATTTTGGTCACAAATCTTTCACAATTATTCATCTCAAGAAGTGCTAACGCAATAACTGAACCTTTTATTTGTTGTTACCAAAACAAAGCGAATGCTCATGAAGCAGAGCCTTATGTCGGGTTTGGACCATCTGTTGTCTAAAGCCGGAGAGCATCTACACTAGCTAGTTGATACTATTGAGTGTAGCCAATTGCTGTCTCCAGCTAAGACCAATCTGAACTCTACATTTTGCAGCCCATCTACATTTAATATTTGCTTCAGTTGACTCTCAACCAGCATATCACTCCTGATACAAGTCAGGCAGGCTGTGCAGAAAGATGCAAAGACATTATCTCTGTTTACATGCAGAAGAGTCTGGTTCAGCGCTGGCTTTGCATCATCTCTAGCTGCATTGAAAAAGTGCGCCAATCAAGAAGAGGCACCACCTGGAGATGAGGTTGAGGTCAACCTGCAGCATCTCTGGATGAACCAAATGTGGCAAACTGCAAAATTCTTATGGCGGACCTTGTTTCCAATTTATCAATTTCCACAATACGGAAGCCATATTGGTGAACCATGGGTGAGCGAGAGGACGAATTTTGATGACAATTAAAGGGTGCAGGGCCGCACCGAAATCACTGTGCTATTTTGATACATCATATAGTTCAAACCCTAATTCAATCTAGTGGCACACGTAATTGAAATTCGAAGCCTATTACCACTGCCATATGGTTTAGCCAGGTGGGCATCACAATTCTACTCTGTGAGCTGGTGCGACAGGTCCGCAATAACCATATACATATTGCTTTCTTACTGGGTACAAAGATTTTGGGCCTTATTTATGAGGCCGTGCGTCACCTTTACGCCGCCGGTGCGTCACTTTTTGTGACGCACCAGCAGCATAAAAAATGTGCCTTGTTGCACCATATTTACAAAGTGACGCATCTAGGTAGATGCGTCACTTTGTAAACCCCTGCGCCACATTATACCTGCGCCAGGTATAATGGGGCAGATTTATGTTTCCTGGTGCATCCCTGCAAATCAGCAGGGATGCGCCAGGAAAGATGTGTCACGCAAGTTTACCCTTGCGCCACCACAGATGTGCCGCATTTACAATGCAGCGCATCATGGCGCAAGGATAAACAGATGCGTGACGCATCTGATGGCATAAGGGCGACGCATTGCTGGAGTCGTGTCGCAAGCACGACGCAACTCCAGCAATGCTCAGGGGCTGCCCATACCGAACATGCTGCGTCATGCCTGACGCCTGCTTCAAGCAGGCGCAGGGTTTTGACGCAGCAGCGTCGGAAAAGTGACTCAGTGAAATCTTGTAGATTTCACTGCGTCACTTTTCCGAGGCTTTTTCCGAAGGAACGCCCACCCTGCATACATTAAACCTGATGCAGGTTTAATGTAGCGCAGGGCTTTACAACGTGACGCATCTCCCTAGATGCGTCACGTTGTAAAAAAGGCGCAACATGGCGCATGGTTTACGCCGCCACTGCGTCACAGAAGTGACGCAACGGTGGCATAAATGTCTCGCAAGGGGCTTGTAAATCTGCCCCAATGAATGCAGGGGGGGGGCGTTCTGACGCAAGAAAGGGTCATAAAAGTGACGCAGTAAAATCTATAAGATTTCACTGCGTCACTTCTAGGACGCAAATGCGTCAATATCTTACGCCTGCCTCACAACAGACGTAAGACTGAGGCAGGCCCTTTCATATCGGGCTTGCCCCATGTGAAAGGACACATTGCTGGAGTTGTGTCACTTTTGTGATACACTCCAGCAATGCGTCACTTTTGCGCCATACAGATACGTCAGAAATACTAACGTATCTGTAACTCCTTGCGACATGATGCGTCATACAGTAAATATGACGGGGCAGATTTATGTTCCCTGGCGCATCCCTGCAAATCAGCATGGAAGCGCCTGGGAAGATGCGTCACGCAAGTTTGCACTTGCGCCAGCGCAGATGCGCCACATTTACAATGCGGTGCATCGTGTCGCAAGGACAAGCAGATGCGTGACGCATCTGCCGGCGTAAGGTTGGCGCAGTGCTGAAGTTGCGTCGCAAGCGTGACGCAAGTCCCGCACTGTTCCAACCTACCTTATCCCTAAAATGGTGCGTCAAGCCTTACGCCTGCTTTAAGCAGGCGCAGGGTTTTGACGCATCAGCGTTGGGAAAGTGATTCAGTGAAATCTTATAGATTTCACTGAGTCACTTTTCAGGGGCGTTCCTGCGACGGAACGCCCCCCCCCGTGTCGAAACGCCCACGTGAAACCTGACGCAGGTTTCACGTGGCGCAGGGCTTTACACCGTGACGCATCTCCATAGATGCGTCACGATGTAAATGGGGCGCATCGTGGCGCAGGGTTTACGCCGCCGCTGCGTCACTTCTCCTAAATGAGGCCCTATGTTCATTGTGATCGTTAACAACATCAATCGTTGATACTCAAATATTCAATAAATGCATTTTCTTATATTGTTATCTTCCAGAGCGTAAACAAGCTGTTAAATTGTTGTTGCTGAACAGTTTGTGATTACGAGGGCTGTGCGTTAAATGCAATAGGGTATATAGCCTTGCTCACATATCAGACTACGGTTGCTTATTTCTGTTTTTCGAAAAATTGTTTGTGAAAAAAACGCACAGTATGCCTGTTACCATTACCTAAGTTATTGCGAAGGTTGTATCAAGGAGATATCCCTTCCAGCACAGCACTTAATCTCTGCAACGACAGATTAATCCGTTTATATAGTAAAGTGCCTACTGGGTGAGAAATTAAATCAAGGCGCTGCTGGAAATGATCACTCTTAAGCTTTTCTTCTAAGTGGAAGTCACAAAAGGCCTTCACTACTGTCATTTTCTATTTAGTTTTATACATTACCTCACTTAACTTTACATTTGCACTGGCTCGTGTAGTTTACTCGCATGTTCAGTCTCGGTAGCAATGTCTATATTTTGTCTGTGATAATTCCGATGTACTCTTACTCCTTTATAATGTTCAATTTCAGCAATTTTTGTTGCAAAATGTAAGAGTGTCTGAACAACTTTCTTCCAGATTTCCACTCCTCTCACTTGTTTATTGTGAGCATAACGTATGTGTTCAGGGAACTTCTGCATCAAATACCAAATTTCAGTCGCAGCCAGTGCATGAAAGGGCGGTCGGGCGGCGGAGGGTGGGGGGGGGGGTTTATTTATTTATTTTAGTTTCTCTATTCTGTCATCTGTCGGCTTCCCCCACCCTTGCCCCGCCTCACCCCCGTCGCGCCTTGCTTACCTGCACTGGCCGCGACTGCTGAATTTGAACTTCAAGAGTTGCTCCATCAATATTTCTACCCACGACTTCTCACTGGAATGAAATATTCTCATGTGAGATTAATAGATACTTTACATTGTTATAAGGTGGAATCCAGCGTTTAAAAACATTTCCTCGTTTTCCTTGTGTTTTTGTTTATTTTGTCCAGATTGGCCTCCATATTTTGGTGCAGTTTACTTTTTGGTGCCCAGGTGTTTAGGCTGTAGATGTATTTTTAAAGTATGTTTTCACATTCTCATTGCTTGTGTGCTACAGCTTTTAAAATTATGTTAGGAGCTGGTGAATGGCCTTGTACACAGATGTAGGTTTTGTTTATGCGCCTGTTGCTGGCTAGGGTTTCTTTGGTGTGACTCTAGGAGTCCAGGCCCATGTAGCCAGATATTTTCTTTTGTTCTTCCCTGTGAGAAAGTGGATTTTTAGTTGAGGTGATGGCTGGACACCACAAATAATAACGTTTCTCTTCATGTTATGTCCAGTATAGGTTTCAGCTATTTAAATCTAAGCTCAATTCTAAATAGCTATGACAAAGTGCAGACAGGTTTAACATAAACAAATGTGTTACGTATTCTGAAGTACTAAAACAGTTAAAAAGTCAAAAACAAAACACATTAAAAATCTAACTCCAACTTAAAGCAAGCATTGGCTAAGCCAATAGGTCTCGCCTTTGGGACCTTAGAAGTGTTTAGTTACCCAGTACAATATCCTTGGTGCAACAACATCAAGTGTTACATGGCTAAACACTTATAAGGTCCCAACGGCGAGACCTATTGGCTATGCCAATGCTTGTTATTACTTGTTTTCCATTGCATGGTTGATAATTTTCTTCCCCTTTATCTGTAGTATTTTGGGGCGGTGCATTGTTGGCAATGCAGCTCACATCTGAAACAATTTTGTATGACTGGCTATTTTCCTCTTGAGCCTCCAATGGTGCATTTGGGCGCCTTGGAAATATTTTGGTTGAGGGTGGTCGCTGTCACTACAGTTTCTGGCCTGCATTTGGCTGGGGGCTACATTGATTTCGCTCTTTGGGGTTGTGAGGGATGCAATCTGTGTTGGGGAATCAATTATTGATCTGGTTGCCCAGCCCATCTCTTTTCCTGGAGCTCGGGGGTCCTACTGGGATGGGTTACTTCCTGCATGGTTGTTTTAGATGATTATCTGAGCGGGTCTGAAGAACCAACATTTTGGTGGCCCTTCAGACTGCCAGGGAGAGAGCTCTGATTTGCTTTCTGGGGATGTTGGGAGGACCTGGACAAGAGTCAGATATTGATCTCTGTGTCGGGGTGGTTAGGATGAATATGTCTAGCTCTGAGTACTCTGTAAAAGGGTGGACATTAATATATGCCAGGAACTGTAACTTGCTGTTTGTTGAAGTAGTTGCTTGGCAGCCATTCATTTTACAGTTTTGCAAAATGTTCCTGTTAATAGATACGGCGAGAGATGTTTATCACTAACAAATGAATTCTGCCTCAGGTCAGTTCTTGTGTTGGCTGGTTGCTGCTTGGGGCTCCATGCAGCACTTCCGGGGTCCCATTATTATATTACAGTGCTACAAAGTTATAAAATCCGAAGGACAGCTCAGTTATAGAGAGCGTTTCTTCAGTGTAATGTGACCTGCAGATCACGATGTCGAATAACTGCAAGTCCACAGTGGCCTGTCATCCTACCAAGGTTGAAAAACGTAGTATTACCCAGCTAGATATTAATAACTTTTTAAGAGATGGTAAAAGAAGGGCAGAATTCAAAGAAATCACCCATCCCCCCTCCAGACACACACACATACAGGTGCAGCGTGGGTGATGTCAATAATATAAAATTCAGGGTAGACCCTGAAAGTACCAAGAAGTAAACACACGTGTTTGTAGGTGCGTAAAAAAGGCGTAAGTGGACTCGGCCGCCAGGCAGGTGGACGACAAACTGGCATCTGCAAGAGGGCCCCTCTGCTATCACAGCTTGGCGAAGTGTGAGACTTGCCTCTCTCATTAGATAAACGGAGATTAGAAACCTTTGTGGGATTTTCTCATTAAAGCCCAGGCTACGGGGGGCGGAGGGACCTGGGGCGGTCAGCTCCAGCCTTGAAAGACATGCGGCAGCGCCGGGCCATTCAGTCCCACCCATCTCAGTCTCCTTCCTTCCGAATGAGACTGACCTTTCCCCAGCCCTACCCGCCCATTTCCACCAGATTCCAATGTAGGCATATGGGCGTTTGGATTTATATTGATAGCTGAGATAAAAGCTTCTGTGTCTGACAGGTAGGCCCGTCTTTGCACGTGTAACGCACTAGATTAAAGAGACATAGGGGCAGATTTACAAGCCCCTTGCGAGACATTTACGCCGCTGTTGCGTCACTTCTGTGACGCAGCGGCGACGTAAACCATGCACCATGTTTTGCCTTATTTACAACGTGACGCATCTAGGGAGATGCGTCACGTTGTAAAGCCCTGCGCTACATTAAACCTGCGTCAGGTTTAATGTCTGCAGGGTGGGAGTTCCGTCGGAAAAAGCCTCGGAAAAGTGACGCAGAGAAATCTACAAGATTTCACTGAGTAACTTTTCCGACGCTGCTGCGTCAAAACCCTGCGCCTGCTTGAAGCAGGCGTAAGGCATGACGCAGCATGTTCGGTATGTGCAGCCCCTGAGCATTGCTGGAGTTGTGTCGTGCTTGCGACACGACTCCAGCAATGCGCCACCCTTATGCCATCAGATGCGTCTTGCGCCATGATGCGCAGCATTGTAAATGCGGCGCATCTGTGGTGGCGCAAGGGTAAACTTGCGTGACGCATCTTTCCTGGCGCATCCCTGCTGATTTGCAGGGATGTGCCAGGAAACATAAATCTGCCCCATAAGGTGGAATCAAGAAAGACTACGTCGTCTTAGTATTCGCCACCCCCTCCCCCCTATATTCGAAGCACTGACAGGCCGCATGTTTCTAAACAAAACGTTTGGCTCCAGCAGAATTGTTGAACAAATTAAGCACGGTGTACTGTGCGACATCCAGCCAGTCCATACAGACAATGGCAAAAGTGAAACTGGAAGACACTGAAAGTAAATCGATATTAGCTAAAAGGTCAAGATAGGTTTTCGAAGTAATAAATCCAAAAGGCCAACTGACAGCTCTGAATTGCTGCTAGATCTAGTTGTATCGCATCTTGCAATTTTGAGGGGGAGAGAGATAGCCTAAAGGCGTCTATTCTTGTCATTTTTTTTGTTAACCCCTGTAGCTACCCACGTGTTGTTTTCTGCCTGACACACATAGTTTATTGTCTAAAGGCCATAAGCATCTACATTAGGGGTGGGCGAGATTTGCGAAATTCACTTTCGCAAATTATCGCGAAAATGTTAAAAATCTCCGCAAACACGGGGAAATATCGCGAAGATGCGGAAGTTTTTTTCCCGCCCGTTCGCGGTATTTTCTGCGTGGTCGCGGCTCGCCAACTTACCCATGCGGTTGCTCGCGGGCGCGGCCATCTTGTTTTCACTTGTCTCGCGGTGCATGATCGCAAGAAGAAAGACGTGATCGCGTGATGCATGACATTACTGTGGGCGCGAACTGTCACGAGACAGCGCAAATGGCTACCAACAATCCAACATCTCGTGGAGAACGCGACCGGATCGGGAAAACTTGTCGGCAAACGCGGGGATTCAGGTAAGGCGATCGCGCGCACGCGAGAATGTATTATTTTACAGCGCGAGCAAGAAACACATTATCGCTAAGCTGCGGAATGCGGAAATTTTTACATTTTCCCGCTTTCCGCGGAACGCGAAAATGCCAAATTATCGCAATTTCCGCGAACGGAACGGAATTTTGGCCCAGGCCTAGTCTACATCTGGATGGAATACATCATTGCAGTCTGTCAAGTGGATGTTCCCACAAAAGTCCTCTCTAGAGCGGTTTCCCCTGAATTCTTATTAACCCTTTCCCCGCTCATGACGGAACCACTCCGTCATGAGCCACGGTTGCGCTGTGCTCATGACGGAGTGGTTCCGTCATGCTGCGGCCGTTGGCCGCCGCTCCGCCCACGCAGCGCTAATTTCCCGCCTGTGCGGGCGATTAGCGCAGTGGGCGGAGACGTGACGGAACCACTCCGTCATGAGCACAGCTCAACCGTGGCTCGTGACGGAGCGGTTCCGTCACAAGCACATCGCCACCGCGCTGCCCCCAAACCCCCCCCAGCGCCGCGGCGGAATTCCTGCCGCGGCGAAGGGGTTAAAGAATCGGCATCCCTATGTGAAAAAAACAGCAAATGCTGTCTCGGTTTTGCTCATTTGAATTTTGAAATTGAGCAGCATTCAAGCACATGCAAATACGTACAAGTTCAGACTATAAACAAACATGTAGGCTTGTGAATTGTCTCAAATACTGCCGTTCAGCACCTAGTGACTGGGAGATGAACACATACATGTGCGTAGTAAGGCGCAATGTCTGTTTTATTCTGCGTTACCTCTCGGTACATTCTGCAGCTAGGGTGGGCGGGGCAAATGAAGCTGGCGCACGAGCCCTCCCAAATACTTTCACTGGCAAGGACGTGTCAAAGCAAAACGAAAGCACCATAATGCGAAGGAACAATCATAACTAAACTGTCTCCTCCCACGGACCACAGGACATCTCGAGTTCTTTAAAAATCAGAAAAATGAACTTCATACAGAGTTGTTTTCGGTTCACCCCACCACCATCCTCCTGTCTCCTCCCTAGAGCATGGACACTAATGTCTCGCGCTCCCCCCTCCCCGTCTGTGGAGTACACAGTGTCAGACACGAGTCTGCAGAGAGCCCCTCCCGCAGGATAAGGCCAATGTGATAATTGGGCCCCGTGAGCCCCTAGGCGGAAGAATGCCCCGCAGTGTGCTCGGCGATAAGTATCTAATGGGACAGAAGTTTGTTTATACTCAGATATCATTGTGTCCAGGTACCGGACAACTGCTGCATTGAAAAGCGCAATCACTCGAAACATCCATAATTTAAAACCAAATTAAGTATATACAGTAAATATGGTTTCCAGGTTTGCTTCGGATAATGTCATTTTGAAATTATCTGTACCGTTATCCTGAGCTATTATACATTACCTTTCGACCTCTCACCCCTCCGCCCTGCCTGACGTGGAGTTTTCCATTATGTAGCAGATAAGCGTCGGAGCATCTCAAACATACACAGAGGCATAACCGCTTCTCCCGCCAAAAACACGCCATTTACCTATTAAAAAGTAGTTTTAACCCAAGTAGCATATGATCTTTCCGGTTTAAGGTGCATAAACTCTAATAATACAGAATGTGGCCTAACAGGCTAGGTCGGTCTCTCTCAAATCGGAGAAACCGGGTTCGAGTATGGCGATGACGCTCAACATCCTGTGATTCTGGGCAAATTCCTTAATCTCTCAATGTCTAACAAACATGAATGTGACCTTGTGTAATGTAACTGGCGCTCGTGTAAAGCGCTCTGATACCATCCGGCCGAGTTCGCCTACATCTTAAAACAAGCGCACGCACCTCGCGCTGAAAGGAGGCAGCAGGGGGAGGGGAGAGAGGAGGGGGCCTGGGCCGGTTTCCCTTGCGGGAGCGAGCAGCAAGGCGTGATAATTGCGAACATATGACGCCGCTGCTCGCCCCCACAAGGGAATCGCCAACTGTGCACGTGTTGCTATTGAAGGCAATGCAAAGCGTGCATGTTTTTGGCTCAAAAGGTGAATCGATCGCTAAAGGTCTCTCCTATGCAGCGCACGCGCGCTGCCTAGGCGAGACCTAAATAGAGCATAATTTAATTAACAAAGTGAAACCAAAATGACAAAAAAATTAAAAGAGAAACTGGAGATATGAAATGCTTACATTTAAATTGAAACATAGCACCAAAATGCAGTAGGCACCAACCGCAGTCATCTGGTTGCATTTGACCAGGACTTAGGTGCAATTTAAGACTTATCACAATGGAGAGTGGGTACAGAAATCAGGATAGTTCCAGTCAGAAGTTTTACCTTCTGACATAGGGCCTGATTTACATGTTGGCAGAGAGGGACCTCCGTTGCAAAGGTGACAGAGTTCCCTCACCGCCAACACAGTGGTCTGCCCGACCGATTTTGATGTGGAGGGACCTTAACTTTGGCCATGGCGGTGATTACTACATCACCACGTTGGCTAAACTTCTATGAGAGCCCAATGAAGCAAG
Organism: Triturus cristatus; assembly: GCF_964204655.1. Lineage (NCBI taxonomy): Eukaryota > Metazoa > Chordata > Amphibia > Caudata > Salamandridae > Triturus > Triturus cristatus. The sequence goes on along the minus strand of NC_140586.1, from coordinate 461,944,103 downwards.
ACCCCTCAGAGGATCGGCTACATGTCTGTTAGCCCAATTAGGACATGGACATAGAGTCATTATTTTTACTGTCCTTCACCGGCAGGTAAACCCTGGAGGTGAGGTACAGTAAAAAAGAATGAATGCACCCCTCAATATGGGAGATCACTCCCATGGCATTATTTTTTTATTTTCAAGAAAAAAATACAATTTGGGGTTTTCTTCCTGAATCAAAAAAAGAAAACTATTCAGTGCAAGATTCCATCATGTTGATGGAGCATTGCACCAAACAGCGAAATGCATTGACAGTAACAGCTGTCATAGTGGTAACTGGCAATGTTTTTTAAATGACCTCCAGCTTGGCGGTGATTTATAAATCTGGTGGGCAGTCCCTTCACCAGGAAGATGGAGTAAATCACTCCATTGCCCTGATAGAACAGTGTGCCACCTGCCAGGAAATAAATCAGCCCTTTAGTCTCTGAAATGGAAATCAAAATTCCTCAGAGGGACAAGGCAGCAGGCTGAGGCAAAACAGTTCTTCACAAGGCCATGCAGCCAATTGACAAGGTTCTGGTGAAGCCATTGACTTTTGTTGAGAAGCTCTGAGTGGGAGAAATTTGAAATTTGCGCCCAAGGAAGGTCCTTCGCCAAACAGATAGTTTTAGTGCCTTTGCCTGCTTGAAGAATTGAGCATGTTAGCAGCTCCTTTTGCCCAAAAGCAATGCCAGCCGCCACAAGAGGTGTGGAGCCGGCAGGGACCATGGAGGCATTGGGGCTCCCCGCGGTCCCCAACACACAGGCGATGCCCTGTGTTATGGGGTCCATGGGGCCGAATATGGCCTGGGGAGGGGCGTGAGCCATGCGGACCCCTCCTCTAGAAAATGTTTTTTTTTTTTAAGTGGCCAAGCCCTGGGGGATGGGGTCTCCGGGGCCAAATTGGCCTCATGAGGGGGGCCACACAGCTCCCCTCCATTAAATATTGTAGAAAAATTGAAATGGCCTTGCCCTGGGGGATGGAGTACCCAGGGCAAAATCGGCCTGGGGAGATGGCTGCGCGGCCCTCATCCCCTTTTAAAAAACAAAACAAAGGCTGAGCCCCAGGGGATTGGGTCCCCGGGGCCATAATCGGCCTCAGGAGGGATGCCGCACGGACATCTCCCTTTACACTTTTTTTTTTTTTAAATGGCTCAGGCCCCGGGGGATGGGGTCCTTGGGCCCAAAAGGGTAAAGGGAAGGAGGGCCACACAGCCCCTCTTCTTAAAAGTAAAAAAGTAAAAAGAAACCAGCAACTTGTCAGAGGCCCCCAACCCCTCCTTTCACAACTCTGCAAACACACCTCCTGGCACGCTGTGGGTTGCGGGATGAAGTCCCCTTCACTGGTGAGGGTCCTTAGGGGCCAACTAGCCCACCAGGTACCTCCAACAAGCCCCACATAGTGGGATTTCTGAGAGGTCATAGGAGGCCACACCCCTTTTTACAGCACTCTGCAAATGCACCTCTTGGCGCACTGCTAGTGGGGTGATGAGGTCCACTTGTGTCCTGAGGACCTGAGGAATAAAGGGGACTTCATCCGCCAAGCTGAAGTGTGCAAGGAGGCATGTTTGCAGAGTAGTGTAGGGGGCGTGGCCTCTGAGCACCTCTCAGCAATCCAGCTGTGTAACGCTTACTGGAGGTAACGGGAGGGCTACTTGGCCCCCAGGGACCCTCCAGAGGCAAGGGGACTTCAATCCCCAACCAAGAGAGTGACAGAGATTGCGTTTTCAGAGTGGTGGGCAAAGGGGGCCAGGCCTGCTATGAGAACTTAGCAATCCTGCTGTGTGGGACTTACTGGTGGTAATAGGAGGGGTAGTTGGCCCCCAAGAACCTCCTTAGGTGCCAAGTACCCCTCCCGTTACCTCCAGTAAGCCCCATACAATGGGATTGCTAAGAAGTCTTCATAGGTCACACCCACCCTTTCTCCACCACTCTGCAAGCGTGCCTTCTGGCACACTAGTGGTTGGGGATGAAGTCCACTTTCCTCCTGAGGGACTATGGGGGCCAAGAAGCACTCCTGGTACCTCCTGTAAGTCCTATGCAACGGAATCCCTGAGCACTGCTTAGAGGCCCAGCCCCCTTTCTTCACCACTCTACAAACGTGACTACTAGTCAAACAAGCATTTGCAATGCAATAGTTCTCGCATTTGCGAGAGTAAAAGCTATTGGCATTGTAAATGTAATCGTTTTTTACTAATTGTTTTGGGAGTGGAGTGGATGTATGTTGTGTGTAGTGGAATTATGCAGTATGTTGTGCAGTGAAATTATGTCAATAGAAATGATGTGATATTTAGTGTATAGGAATTACGTAGACTGGGTTTATGTGTTATGAAGAGTAATTATGTGGTATGGCAGTCTGTGTTGTGGAGTGGTAACCTCAGATTTAGTCTTCCTTGTTTCCATAGAAGCTAAATTATAAATTCAAAAATAAACAAAAAAGAAGCAACCACAAAGGAGCACTTGTGGACCTAGTAAGAAGTATGATGAGGGCCGACAGTTCGGCCATGCCAATTTTCACAGAATCATACATTTTCTGCATTTGCCACATAATCAATAATCTGCCTTACAATCTGCATATTTGAACAAAAAATAAATAAACCTTGTTACTAGCTGACATCGTTCAAATGTTACCAAAAATGCAGTGACATGCAGCATGGAGGAAGGCCCTTTGCAAAGTTGGAATGGTCACGTATTACTTATTCCTAAATGTGAGTGTTAACCCCTTCAGTGCCCATGACGAGCTGGACTCGTCATGGGCCGCGGTGGCGCTGTGCCCATGACGAGTCCAGCTCGTCATAGACCCCGCCCGCTAATGCAACGGCCGGCACTGGGCGGGGAAAGGGGCGGGCACTGAAGGGGTTAAATTGGTACTAATGGTGCGAAAACATCTCTTGCCTCTTTTTGCACTTCTGTTGCCTCCTTCTGCACCTCTGTTGCTTCTTTCTGCAATTCTCTTGCTTCTTTCTGCACGTCACTTTCTTCTTTCTGCACCCTTCTTCCCTCTTTCTGCACCCATCTTCCCTATTTCTGCACCTCTCTTGCCTCTTTCGGCACTTATCTTGCTTCTTTATACACCTCTCTTGCCTCTTTCAGCACCTCTTTTGCCTCTTTCTGCAGTTCTCTTACCTCCTTCTGCACATGTGTTGCTCCTTTCTGCACTTCTCCTGCCTCTTTCTGCACCCCTCTTGCCTCTTTCTGTACCTCCGTTAGTTTTTTCTGTACCTCTCTTGCAAATATTCTGTACCCCTCCAGCCTCTTTCTGCAGCACCCCTCTTTCCTCTGTCAGCACCTCTCTTGCCACTTTCTGCACCCCATTCCCTATTTCTGCACCTCTTTTGCCTGTTTCTGCAACTCTCTTGCCTCTTTCTGCAGTTCTCTTGCCACCTTCTCCCCTGTTGCTTCTTTCTGCAATTCTCTTGCCTCTTTCTGTACCTCTCTTGCTTCTTTCTGCATGTTCTTGCCTCCTTCTGCACCCCTCTTCCCTCTTTCTGCACCTCTCTTGCTTCTTTCTACACTTCTCTTGCTTCTATCGGCACCCTTGTTGCCTCTTTCTGCACTTGTCTTCCTTCTTTGTGCAACTCTCTTGCCTCTTTATGCACCCCTGTTCCCTTTTTCTGCACCTCTCTTGCCTGTTTCTGCAATTCTCTTGCCTCTTTTTGAAGTTCTCTTGCCTCCGTCTGCACCTCTGTTGCTTCTTTCTACACCTCGATTGCCTCTTTCTGTACCTCTGTTGGTTCTTTCTGCACTTCTCTTGCTTCTTTCTGCACCTGTCTTGAAAATGTCTGCCCCCTCTTGCCTCTTTCTGCATCCCTGTTCCCTCTGTCTGTACTTTTTTGCCTCTGTCTGCACCCCTGTTCCCTCTTTCTTCACCTCTTTTGCCTGTGTCTGCAACTCTCTTGCCACTTAATATAGTTCTCTTGCCTCCTTCTGCATCTCTGTTGATTCTTTCTGCACTTCTCTTGCCTCTTTCTGCAGCCCTCTTGCCTCTTTCTGCAACCATGTTGCTTCTTTCTGCACTTCTCTTGCTTCTTTCTGTACCTCTCTTGCTTCTTTATTCACCTCTCTTGCCTCTTTCTGCACTTCTCTTGTCTCTTTCTGCACCTCTGTTACTTCTTTCTGCACCTCTCTTGCTTCTTTCTACACTTCTCTTGCTTCTATCGGCACCCTTGTTGCCTCTTTCTGCACTTGTCTTCCCTCTTTGTGCAACTCTCTTGCCTCTTTATGCACCTCTCTTGTCTCTTTGTGCATTTGAGGTGTCATCAGTGATGTCCCTAACCATGACATGAGTGATGTAATATGTGACGTCATCAGCAGTGCATTGCGGGCGCACGTGTTATAACGGCTGAATTGCTCTGGTTTTGTATGAGTGAAAAGTCAGCCTAACTATAACATCCCTGAAACCTGTGTTTCTTTCAGTGAATATATATATATATATATTCACTTAAAAAACCATAGGTTTCACACATGTTATAGTTAGGTGGATATTTCACTCGTAAAAAACCAATGAAATTCCCCCGTTATAGTTAGTTCAGATAACTATAACTCGCGCTCCCGCAATCCACTGCTCATGACGTCACATATTACATCACTCATGACATGGTCAGTGGCATCACTCATGACATCACTGATAACATCATCCTTGTGATAGAGTGGCGGTCGCGCGAGTTATAGTTATCTGAACTAACTATAACGGTGGGATTTCATTGGTTTTTTACGAGTGAAATATCCACCTAACTATAACATGTGTGAAACCTATGGTTTTTTAAGTGAATTTGCAAGGTTTTTTAAATGCTAATTCCTAACTATAACGTGTGTGAAACCTATGGTTTTTTCAGTGAATTTGTACGTTTTTTTAAATGCTAATTTATTTATGTATTATTATTATTTTTTTATATTTATTTTACAATAAACTACGTATTAAAATTTTTTTTTTTTTTTTTGGTTTTCACCGTGAGCGCACGGTGCGCGCACCCCCGCAATTTAAAAAAAAATATATATATATATTTCTGCCTTCGGGGTCCTTCAGGGCCCCCTCTGACAAAGGCTAGGGGGTCAGGAACTCTCTACCCTGCCCCCTTTTCACGTTCGCCACCTTCCTTTTTCACTCTCGCACTGAAAACAAACAAAATGGCGGCCGACACTTCCTGATTTCGACCGATTCGAACGTTGACTAACATGTAACCACCAATCAGAATTACGCTCGCGCACGTTAGGGTGCTCGCACGGTGCCTGCACGGTGCGCGCACGGTACGCGCACCCTGCGCACGTATAGATATTGATATGCTTTTAAATGCTATTTTCTCAGGAAATACTGAACAGATTTACACCAGACCTGCAAAAGGCACTTCTTTGACCTTATGGCTACCTCTCTGCCAAATTTCAAGTAATTCTGTTCAGCCGTTCGGGCTGTAGCTGTGTCTAAATGTCCTATGGGAAAATGCATGGGGAAAATGCGTTTTGGGACCCCCCTTTTTTCTCGGCCCCTACTTGACAAATCACCCCGAGACTTTCAGGGTAGGAGCTGAACGGAGCGCCCCATTAGTTTTGAAAATTTCGCGAGGATTCTTCAACCGGCGCAAAAGTTATTCAAAATAGATGTTTCAGATTTCCTATGGAAACACGATCCTAACTATAACTATCTACTGGCGACCGCCAGTAGATAATATATATATATAGAATATATATATATATATATATATATATATATATATATATATATATATATATATATATATATATATATATATATATATATATATATATATATATATATATATATATATATATATTGCTGCGACTCTCCTTCTCACATCCACCATCCAAAGAGAAAGACAGCACTCACGGGGGCCGTTTCCAAAATTTATTAACTGGAAACTGTCACGTAAACAACAGACGCGTTTCGGTAACAACCTTCATCTATGTTTACCGAAGCGCCCGCCCGCCATGTTTTTAAATCGTCATGTGATTCATAAAAATCGATGAGGGACCAACGTCAATCACGTAGTCTCCACCAATTCCTCCCCAATGTCGGCGCCATCTTAAAATGTCAGATTACCAACAAGCCTGGGTATATATACTCGTTAATAAAGCCCTGATTGGGCATACGCCTGGAGAAGTTCTCCAACGAAAACATGCCTAGGGCTGCCTTCTACTAAACTCTCTGTACATTCATTAACATAAATACTGGCAAAAATGCTAAGAGGGTGAACAGCTACTGAGTCTATACGTCTAAGGATACTATATACAATATACAATCTATAATGTTTCTACAGGAAGCTTCCAAGGTAAAGTAACGGGTCATCTACTCGGGTTCAAATACAAGGCAATAACTGCAAATATACAAATATACCTCATATACACAATATATATACAATCTATATATACACACATCCATTATATACAACTGCAAAATCCAGTGTCGTCAGACTATAGTAGAGTGAAGGGAGGGGAAGAAAAATGAAACTTCATTCCCCTAGATGAACAGCCAACTCTTCACTACTATTGAGACCCCATGGTGTTTTGGTTTGAAGATCGATAATGTACCGTGACTCCAATCTCCAGAGTTTAAGTATCCTGTCACCCCCTCTAGGATTCAACGGTACATGGTCCAAACAAAAGTAGCTCAACTCATCTCGATTGCGGTTATGAGTTTTGTCGAAATGACGTGCTACTGGATAGGTCTCGTCTCCTTTACTGATTGCCCGCATGTGTTCTAAAATCCTGATTTTAGTAGGATGGATAGTACTGCCCACGTAGCGCAGGCCACATGGACATACTAGGCAGTAGACTGTGTATGGAGTGGTGCATGTTAAGAACTTCCTGATGTTCCTACTGATTCTCATAATGGGGATTTCATAACTAAGCACTCTTTTACTCCCTTTGCAGGCTTTGCATTTGCCACATGGGAAAAACCCTCCAAGTGACCCAAAAGGTGATCTAGGGGCATCTCTCAAATAACTGCACACTAAGTCATTTTTGATGGACCTGGCTTTTCTAAATGTGACAAGGGGGTGAGGTGGAAGATCAGTCCCTATCACGCCATCAGTCTGTAAAATGTGCCAGTTCTTACGCATAATCCTTTTGAGGTCCCCCGCATCCCTAGAAAAGGTGGTTATGAGTCTGAATTTGCCGCCATTGATGACATCACCCATATCCTGGGCTTTTACATTTTTAAGCAAATCCGCCCTTTTGATGACCTTCACCTTCTCAAAAGCCTTCTCAAGAACCCCTTTACTGTAACCTCGGGCTTCGAAGCGTCTGATGCTACTATTGGCTGCCTCTTGAAACTCTTTATCATCTGAGCTGTTCCTTTTTATGCAGAGCAGTTCCCCATAGGGGATGCTCCTGACCAAATTAGTGGGGTGGCTGCTAGAGGCATGCAGGACAGAATTTCCCGCTGTCTCTTTGCGGAAAAGTTTAGTTTTCAACTGTCCCTCTTCTACATAGATGTTGACATCCAAATAATTCACAGTGATGGCATCTATCTCCCCTGTGAATTCTAGATTCACCTCGTTATTATTCAAAACGTCTATGTAGTCTCTGGCCGTGTCGAGTGAACCGTTCCACACGATGAACAAGTCATCAATGTAACGGTACCACACGACAACCTGTTCAGTCCACTGCGTGTTAGAGGTACCCCAGGCTACCTGCTCCTCCCACCAGCCTACGAAGAGGTTCGCATAGCTGGGGGCGAAGCAGGTACCCATGGCCGTTCCCGAGATCTGTCTATACAATTGTGTATGAAACAAAAAGGTGTTATTCGTAAGACAAAATCTGGCAAAGTCTATTAACAGTTCATTGTGTTCTAGGTACTTCAAAGGGCGTTTCTTAAGAAAATATTCCATTGCCTCCAATCCATCGCAATGCGCAATCGAGGTGTATAGACTTGTGATGTCTAGTACCATCAATTTATATTCTTCCTTCCATTGTAGAGCGGCAATGTGCCCCAACAGATCTTTCGTGTCTCTGATATATGATTTTAAGTTTTTGACATGGGGCAAAAGGAAGGAGTCAACATAAATCGACCCGGTGGTGTCGTTTTGTTCTTATGTACCTTAGGAAGGTGATAAAAAGTCGGGATAATAGGGTTCAGCCTTCTGAGAAATAGAAATTCGTCCATTGTCAATAATCCTTTATTGTGCCACTTGGTGATGAGGGAGTGATAGTCCTCCATGCTGACATGGTAAGCATTGGTGGTATTATCCCGACTTTTTATCACCTTCCTAAGGTACATAAGAACAAAACAACACCACCAGGGAGACCAATTGTGGCATCCCAAGGCAGTCTTACAGAAAATATGTCGATTATGTTGACTCCTTCCTTTTGCCCCAGCTCAAAAACTTAAAATCATATATCAGAGACACGAAAGATAGTGTTTGTCCTTGCTTTAAATCAATAAAGCACGCTTTTGAAAGAAATTGGGGCTCGGCGCAATCTTTGAATTAAGAAGGATTGATTGTTTTTTGGGATATATATTACCTACTGGCGGTCGCCAGTAGGTAGTTATAGTTAGGACCCTGTTTCCATAGGAAAACCGCAACATTCTATTTGGAATAACTTTGGCGCCGGTCGACGAATCCTCGCGAAATTTTCAAAACTAATGGGGCGCTACACTCCGCTCCTACCCTGAAAGTCTCGGGGGGATTCGTCGAGCGGGGGCTGAGATAAAAGGGGGATCCCAAAACGCGTTTTCCCCATGCATTTTTCCATAGGACCTTTAGTCCAAGCTACAGCCCGAACGGCTGAACAGAATTACTTGAAATTTGGCAGAGAGGTAGTCCTCAGGTCAAGGATGTGCCTTTTGTAGGTTTGGTGTAAATCTGTTCAGTAGATTCTGAGAAAATAGCCTTTAAATCAATATATATATCTGAGCCAGCTTACGGTGCGCTTACGGTGCGCTTACCGTACGCGTACGGTGACGTGCGCGAGCGCGATTCTGATTGGCTGTTAGATCTTAGTAAATATTCGAATCGGTCGAAACAAGGAAGCGGCGGCCGCCATTTTGTGTGTTTCACTCAGAAAAAAAAGGGTGATAACTTGAAAAGGGGGCAAGGAAGAGAGTTACAGACCCCCTAACATTTGAAAGGGGGTCAAAGAAGGACAGAAAAGTACAAAAAAAACATTTATTAATTTAAAAAAAAATCGCGGGGTACGCGTACGGTAAGCTCACCGTACGGTAAAAAAAAAAAAAAAATGAAATTAAATGCTGATTTAAGTGTTTAGATATTAGGGGGCTCTAAAAAGAGCCGTTGTGTTTATTGTGATTTTTTAGTGGTACCTACAAGTAAGTACCGATGCAGAGTCTAAGGTTCAAGAAGAAGACTCTGTTCCCTTCATCAGTGAAGTGTACACCATCTCCTCTATAAATGTCTTGCATGTCGTAACGCAAGTTGTTGTGGTAAATGGAACCCATACCATAGTCACGGAGGAAAACAGAAACAGATTTGTTGACGTGCTTTCTTGCTTTGTCAATCTGTGGACAAAAATGATTGGACCAGTTCCATTTTTGCCTTTGGCATATGTTAGAAAACACAAAGGCAGTTTTAGGGAAAAGTGAAAACAGTTGTGCAAAGGTCTCCTTCATAAGCATTTCCAGACCTACCCCAGTCAAAGTGCCTAGGTCATTGCCACCACAGTGCACTATTATGAGGTCAGGGTGTTGGATTTGCATGAAGGATTTCACCAATGGCATCAATTGGTGCCACTTTAACCCTCTCTGACCAATCCATTTAATGTCTACATTTGGCAAAGCAAGGTCTCTCACCATACCTGTTTTCTCTGCATACTTTTCACTCCAGAAGACATAGCTGTGACCTGCAATCTACACTGTGAACATCTTCAAAGGAGATCTGGATGCACTCAGGAGGTGTCTTTCAGAAGAATGGCAAAAAGAAATGAAAGACAGTTTGGAAATGGAGGCATACATATTTTTTTAAAATAAAATGAACTCATTGGCTGTTTCATACCATTCTACACTAAAAACTAGGCTGTGTGTGTAAATTTATAGAAGCATGATTTGTATTGGTACAGAAAAATGTGTTACCAAAGAACATTAGTATGGATTTGCTGTTAGGTTTGAAAAGTCAAGCACTCCTGCTCATTGAAAATGAAACATTGTGTGGCGAACTTCTGACCTGACTGTAGACAGCAGTGTTCCATGAGCTGTTGCTATGGTAGGAGGCAGAAGTCAAGTTGGGGGAAGGGTACTAGGCTGAAGTCAAGTTGGGGGAAGGGTACTTTTTGAAAAGGGTTGGTTTTCAACCAATAGAAATGTGTGAATACATTTGAAAAAAAGGGGGAAGCACTGAGATTTGAACCTAACATGTATATGTGTGGAAAAAGAGAGGGAAACTTTGCCATTATCTGGTTCTGCTGAGAGGAGAGAGGTGTACAGAACAGAGATCCTGGCTCTGATAATCTGCTGTTTAAGTGCCACATTTCTATCACAACTAACTAATTTTAAAGGTGAGTTAAGAGTTTGAGAGGGGATGTATATGGTAAATTAAGAAATGAATAATAGCATTGGAATTCCTTTTGTTGAAGTTGTGTTTATCATTTTGTGTTTTGGGAGAAATTTAAATGTGAGGAACATGTAAAATAATATGGACTATGTTTTCACCATAAATTAAGGTGTACTGGTATAAATAAGGAATACTTTTAGGGTTTGAGGTTCCAGTCAGTAATGCAAATACATTCAGCATCACTAAGGCTGGTTGCCCTTGCTGGAGTGTAGTCAGTCACCTAGGTTACACATGTTGCTGGTCTCAGAAAGCTGTTTGGTATTGCTCTGGTGATTTTACATTTGCATTAGATGGAAAGGGGGAGCTATTTTTCTGCAGAAGCAGACTCTTAGCACACAGCCAGCTGCTTATCCTGTGGAATCATGCACAGTATTCACAACCGAGTGGGGTTTGAGGTTGAAGTCAGTAATGCAAATACATTCAGCATCACTAAGGCTGGTTGCCCTTGCTGGAGTGTAGTCAGTCACCCAGGTTACACATGTTGCTGGTCTGAAAAAGCTGTTTGGACATGTGCTTTTTTGAGAATCTGAAATGTGGATTAGAAATGTGAAAGATTGTAAAAGTACTTATCACTTGCCAAAAAAAAGAGTAGTAAGTGTGCTTTCAAATTGGCAAAGAAATTTCGTTTTCTGACTAATATGAAAACATGACTCTGTGTGCAAAGAGGAATTACAGGCAGAGATTTATTGGGTATTGCTCTGGTAATTTTACAGTTGCATTAGTAGGAAAGGAGGAACTATTTTTTTTGTGCAGAAGCAGACTTTTAGCACACAGCCAGCTGCTTATCCTGTGGAATCATGCACAGTATTCACAACCGAGTGGGGTTTGAGGTTGCAGTCAGTAATGCAAATACATTCAGCATCACTAAGGCTGGTTGCCCTTGCTGGAGTGTAGTCAGTCACCCAGGTTACACATGTTGCTGGTCTGAAAAAGCTGTTTGGACATGTGCTTTTTTGAGAATCTGAAAAGTGGATTAGAAATGTGTCAGACTGTAAAAGTACTTATCACTTGCCAAACAAAAGAGTAGTAAGTGTGCTTTCAAATTGGCAAAGAAATTTCGTTTTCTGTCTAATATGAAAACATGACTCTGTGTGCAAAGAGGAATTACAGACAGAGATTTATTGCGTATTGCTCTGGTAATTTTACAGTTGCATTAGTAGGAAAGGGGGAACTATTTTTTTTGTGCAGAAGCAGACTCTTAGCACACAGCCAGCTGCTTATCCTGTGGAATCATGCACAGTATTCACAAGCGAGTGGGATTTGAGGTTGCAGTCAGTAATGCAAATACATTCAGCATCACTAAGGCTGGTTGCCCTTGCTGGAGTGTAGTCAGTCACCCAGGTTACACATGTTGCTGGTCTGAAAAAGCTGTTTGGACATGTGCTTTTTTGAGAATCTGAAAAGTGGATTAGAAATGTGTCAGATTGTAAAAGTACTTATCACTTGCCAAAAAAAAGAGTAGTAAGTGTGCTTTCAAATTGGCAAAGAAATTTCGTTTTCTGTCTAATATGAAAACATGACTCTGTGTGCAAAGAGGAATTACAGGCAGAGATTTATTGCGTATTGCTCTGGTAATTTTACAGTTGCATTAGTAGGAAAGGGGGAACTATTTTTTTTTGTGCAGAAACAGACTCTTAGCACATAGCCAGCTGCTTATCCTGTGGAATCATGCACAGCATTCACAACCGAGTGGGGTTTGAGGTTGCAGTCAGTAATGCAAATACATTCAGCATCACTAAGGCTGGTTGCCCTTGCTGGAGTGTAGTCAGTCACCCAGGTTACACATGTTGCTGGTCTGAAAAAGCTGTTTGGACATGTGCTTTTTTGAGAATCTGAAAAGTGGATTAGAAATGTGTCAGACTGTAAAAGTACTTATCACTTGCCAAACAAAAGAGTAGTAAGTGTGCTTTCAAATTGGCAAAGAAATTTCGTTTTCTGTCTAATATGAAAACATGACTCTGTGTGCAAAGAGGAATTACAGACAGAGATTTATTGCGTATTGCTCTGGTAATTTTACAGTTGCATTAGTAGGAAAGGGGGAACTATTTTTTTTGTGCAGAAGCAGACTCTTAGCACACAGCCAGCTGCTTATCCTGTGGAATCATGCACAGTATTCACAAGCGAGTGGGGTTTGAGGTTGCAGTCAGTAATGCAAATACATTCAGCATCACTAAGGCTGGTTGCCCTTGCTGGAGTGTAGTCAGTCACCCAGGTTACACATGTTGCTGGTCTGAAAAAGCTGTTTGGACATGTGCTTTTTTGAGAATCTGAAAAGTGGATTAGAAATGTGTCAGATTGTAAAAGTACTTATCACTTGCCAAAAAAAAGAGTAGTAAGTGTGCTTTCAAATTGGCAAAGAAATTTCGTTTTCTGTCTAATATGAAAACATGACTCTGTGTGCAAAGAGGAATTACAGGCAGAGATTTATTGCGTATTGCTCTGGTAATTTTACAGTTGCATTAGTAGGAAAGGGGGAACTATTTTTTTTTGTGCAGAAACAGACTCTTAGCACATAGCCAGCTGCTTATCCTGTGGAATCATGCACAGCATTCACAACCGAGTGGGGTTTGAGGTTGCAGTCAGTAATGCAAATACATTCAGCATCACTAAGGCTGGTTGCCCTTGCTGGAGTGTAGTCAGTCACCCAGGTTACACATGTTGCTGGTCTGAAAAAGCTGTTTGGACATGTGCTTTTTTGAGAATCTGAAAAGTGGATAAGAAATGTGTCAGATTGTAAAAGTACTTATCACTTGCCAAACAAAAGAGTAGTAAGTGTGCTTTTAAATTGGCAAAGAAATTTCGTTTTCTGTCTAATATGAAAACATGACTCTGTGTGCAAAGAGGAATTACAGGCAGAGATTTGTTGCGTATTGCTCTGGTAATTTTACAGTTGCATTAGTAGGAAAGGGGGAACTATTTTTTTTGTGCAGAAGCAGACTCTTAGCACACAGCCAGCTGCTTATCCTGTGGAATCATGCACAGTATTCACAACCGAGTGGGGTTTGAGGTTGCAGTCAGTAATGCAAATACATTCAGCATCACTAAGGCTGGTTGCCCTTGCTGGAGTGTAGTCAGTCACCCAGGTTACACATGTTGCTGGTCTGAAAAAGCTGTTTGGACATGTGCTTTTTTGAGAATCTGAAAAGTGGATTAGAAATGTGTCAGATTGTAAAAGTACTTATCACTTGCCAAACAAAAGAGTAGTAAGTGTGCTTTCAAATTGGCAAAGAAATTTCGTTTTCTGACTAATATGAAAACATGACTCTGTGTGTACACAGGAATTGTTTTTAGATATTTAATTTGTGATGGTGTTATTGTGATTTTCACTTGCAGGAAAGGGGTACTTAGTATTTTAAGATTTGAAAAGATCATAAAAAATATAGTAATATATTTAAATAAAATAAATGAATTTTTTTTTTAGTTTCTTTCAGGTATTGCTGAAGAGCAGTGAACAAAATTTAAGATGCCTACAAAATCCAGACTAAGGAAAAACCAGAAAAAAATGTATATTTGAAGACAACTGGAGGACCTAAGTTATTGGAGATACTCATGTTGGGAAAAAAAGAAAGTCTTCTGGTAAGCAGACAAAAGATTTTTTAAAGAACATCTTCAAAAAAAGGAAAAATGTACAAAATGTCTGTACTGGAAAGAATGTTTTAAATAGGAAAGAACAGGAAAAAATTGAGCATTTAGTTAATGCAAATATACCTTCAGAAACAATAAAGATTAATTTAAACAGAAAAACAGCGTTTAAAGAGATACGTAGAAAAATGTTTCAGAGAAGAGTTATGTCCAATTTGATAAAGGATGTGAAGAAATATAAGCAAAAGGCTAAATTTTATAAGAGAAAAAAATAAATTGAAGCCATTGCAGCTAAGGCATTAGAATTAAAAAGGAAACTATTCATTTTAATTTTGAATAGGATGCGTACATTAGATAAAATGGTCAATGTACTGAAATCACAAAGCAAAAGGAAAAGAGAAGTGAAAAGAACAAACTTTTGTAAAGTGTTTTTAGGAGAATGGATGCATAGTTCAAGTAGTGAACCTTTTTTTAATGAAGAGAGTTATTTTCAAAGTAATAGTTTGCTGCATGCAGTTGACACCAGAGGTCGTGCTTACGAAGTGAAAAATGGTTGTATAATGGAGAAGGAGAAAATGGTTCCAAGAGATGAGGTACAAGTGATGGCGGATGAGGCTATGGGGAGACGTCCTAAAGCCCCAGTGTACACTTGGAATTGTAGTAGTATTTGCACTGTGCGTCAGGAATCTATTGATAAATTTCGTGAGTTTCTAAGAGAATATAGTAAAAAAAGTGTAAAACAGAAGATTAAGGTGCTTCAAAGTCTAGATCCATGCAGAGTGAGACAGAATACTGGTTTGCAGGGTCATTCTCTGGCTTGTCTATCTACAAAAGTGTGTAAAAGTGTTTTTCATCATTTTAGGCTGCTGGCTGTTCATCATACTGAAATGAGAAAGTTTGTGAGACGGTTGTATTTTGCTAAAAGTCCAGCAATAAAGTTAGATGAATTGAATAGGGCTCTGTTCCGTGGGTCAGTATCAGATGTAGAGAAGGTTATTGATGAAATTCAGTTTTGTTACTTTGGTCCTGAACAAGACAGTGCAGAAAAGGACACAGTAAATGAGGAACAAGTGGAAGAGAATGTAGAACCCTCTGTAAGTAAGACATTTAATGATCACATAACAAAATTTGAAATAATCTCTAATGAAAAACCAAATATTACTTGTATTTGTTGCCGCAGAACTCATTATAGAAAACAAACCAGGTATGTTGATCTCTACAGAAAAAGTGAAAATGAAGATAATTATAAGTGGAAGGATTTTGCCACATATATATTTCTTGAAAATTGTTTTGAATTGGGTGAAGTTCAGCGTATTTGTAAATACTGTTACAACAAATTAGAAGAAAATAGAATGCCGACCAGAGCTGTACATAATAATTTAGAATTGGATGCTATTCCTGCCGAACTTTCTGAATTAAATACATATGAGTCTATACTTATTCAATGTGTTCATCCGTTCCAGACCATAGTACGTATGGAGCCCAAAACTGGTAAATTACCTCCTTCAGATTTACTGAGAGGTTTAAAAGGAAGAGTGGTGTATTTGCCCTTGGATTTGAAAAAAAATATGGAAACTATTGATGCAGATACTTTGGAAAGTGAACCATTAGTTATTCTGGTTAATGGTGTACCTACAAAGAATAGGAAGATTTGGCAAGAGCTGGTGGATGTACGAAAAGTAAGAGCAAATTTGTATTTGAAAAAAAATAATAAATGGTATGAATCAATTTATATAGAAGAAGAAGAAGAAGAAGAAGATTTACAAGAAGACACAGAAACACCAACTAGTCAAATTGAAAAAGTGGACAAGTCAAAGGAAGAAGAAATTTATGAACATTTTAGCATACATCCTCTTCATTCAAAAGAAGTTATGGGAGACACTATTGATCTGTTTCAGATGAAGAAAGCAAAAGGAACTCCCGTGAGTGTATGGGAGGAGAGCTTGGAAGCTCGATGTTTTCCCCAGCTGTTTCCTACAGGAAAAGGAGGACGATACGATGAACGTCCAGAACAGATTCCAGCTTCTGAGTATCGAACTACAAGACTATATGCAGAAGATCCCAGATTTCGACAAAGTATTCCTTATTTGTTCCATCTTTTATTTGAAAGCGACTTGTCTGCATTGTCTTATGCAGTAAATCACATTTTAAAAAGTGGAGTACATTTACAAAATGTGTCTGCTAAGGATTTTATGGAGAAAGTGCAGCACCGAGATGATCATTTGGAAACACAACTGATCAATATGATGGCTTGTCAGCGTGGGACAAATGAATATTGGTACCGACGCCATGGTGAATTAAAATGCATGTTACGGAATTTAGGAACACCAACATGGTTCCTTACCCTAAGCTGTGCTGAGTACGCTTGGGATGATTTACTGGATTTTCTACGAGAGGCAAATTCAAACATTAAAAACATCGAATACAAGACAGCTGGAGAATTGTGCTCATTGGATCCGGTTAATGTTTGCAGATATTTCAATCATAGATTTGAGGCTATGATGTCCTTCATCTGCAATAAAAAAAATCCACCTCTTGGAGAAGTAGAGGATTTCTTTTGGAGAAAAGAGTACCAGGCAAGAGGTGCTCCTCATATTCATATGCTGTTGTGGATCAAGGATGCCCCAAAGTTTGGAACAGATACTGGAAGCAGTGTTATCTTTCATTGAAGAATATGCAACATGTGCTATACCAAAAAGCACAGAAGAGAAAAAGTTAAAGGAGCAAGTTTTACGTTTCCAAAGTCATCGGTGTGGAAAATACTGTCGACGGAAATACAAGAGCAAAGATAAATACTACACTAAATGTCGATTTGGATTTCCTAGACCTGTTCTTTCAAATGGAAGAGTAAACAGTTTTATGTCATCTGTGAGACATACTATTACAAGAAAATCACCTAAGAATACCTACAACCTTAAAAGAAAAGAAGAATCAAAAAATATAAATGACTACAACCCAGTCATTTTATCCATGTGGAATGCTAACATGGATATACAGTATGTAGCTGACAATTCCATTGCTGTTGCTCGATATGTAACGTCTTACATTACTAAATCAGAAAAAACTGAATTGAAGGAAATGTGGGAAGAGATTTCTCACGAGAAGACTGTCAGTAAGAAGCTGTACAGTTTCAGTTTAAAGATGTTATCGCATCGAGAAATTGGATCCTACGAATGTTCAGATAGGTTATCTTCTGCAAGTCTCTACTCGAAATCAAGAAGAATAATTTGGACAAGTTTAGGCCTTGCAGCAATGAGAAATCGGGTACTGAAATCTGTTGGAGAAATTGCATATTTGGCCGAGAATGACCCAGAAAGTACAGATATTTTGAAATCAAACATGTTGGACACATATTATCCCAAGAGAAGTCATCATCTGGAGAACATGTGTCTCTATGAAGTGCTGCAGAACTACATTTATTCACGGAAAGCCGCAGAAGACATCAACAATGGAAAATATAAAGTCATTGGTGAGGAAGGATGTTTGGTGAAGCAAACAAAAGGAAGTTTGATAAATCACAGGAGGCTGAGTTGCGACACTACTGAGAAAAAGGAATTTTACTACTTGGCACTTTTACAGCTGTTTAAACCATGGCGTACAGAGGATGAACTACTGGGAGAATTTCAAAGCTATGAAGATTCCTTTAATGCTTGCAAAGACAGCATACAATGCAGTACATTCACAACTTATGTGCAAATGTTAAATGAAGAAATTGAACAGGAAACTACAATTGCAGCTGAAGTAGCTAGAGACAGTTCTCAAGACAGCCAAAGTTCAGGAACACTCAGTCAAGATCCCCTAGGACTACCAATCGTTGAAAATGAAGCTGCTATAGCCATGAATGAAGTGGAAACGGCTATGAATCAAGCTCAAGAAGAATTTATAGACTTACCAAATTTGGAAAGACAACTGAATGAAGAGCAGCAACAAATTTATGAAGAGATCAGAAACAAAATTGATCAGGGATTACTACATGAAAAAAAAGAGTGCTCATGCACATCATTTCATCCAATCAGGATGTATGTAAGCGGACAAGATGGAACTGGAAAAAGTTTCTTAATAAAAGTCATCAGAAGCTACCTACAGCAAAAAACGGATTCAACTTTGTCTTGTGTGGTTACTGCTCCAACTGGGTTAGCAGCATATAACATAAAAGGAATCACCTTACATCGTTTGCTAATGTTACCAGTGGAGCATGAGAACAAAATACAATACCACAAGCTAACTGGAGAAGCATGCTTGGAAGTTTCAAGAGTATTGAAGAAGATGCAAGTTCTCATTATTGATGAGGTGAGCATGGTATCAAACTTAATGCTTGCCTTTGTGCATTTAAGAATGCAGCAAACTCTAAGAACAGACTATGACGTGTTATTTGGTGGAAAACATGTCATAGTTTTTGGGGATCTTCTACAGCTTACTCCAGTTAAAGGACAACCAGTGTTTAATACTGTGACACATGAAGACACAAAGAAGTCATTGGGAAGCATCGGTAATGCAAGTATTTGGTCCTACTTTGAGTACAAGGAACTTACTACTAATATGAGGCAAGCAAACGATGAAGAATATGGAAGTATTCTGAAAGATATCAGGATTGGACTACTGACTGAAGCTGGCACAAAAGCATTACAGAGTAGGTTGCTACATAATTTATTTCCAAAGGAAGAAATAGTTGCAGAGAAGATATACAAGAACATTGCAGAAAAGAAAAGTGTCATCTGCTTAATGCCAACTCTTCGTGAATGCTCAATATTCAATGAGGAGCTTTTGAAATTGGAAAAGGAAGACATCAGGAAATTGGAAGCAGTGAACAAAATTCAGGATGGAAGAATTACTATCACATTAACAGGCAAACTGAAAAATAAATTGGATTCACTAGAGAAGAACATTTCCAAAACTGCTGGATTAGAAAAAAATCTATATGTTTGCATGAACTGTAGAGTATTTTTAAGGAGAAATTTGGATGTTGAAAAAGGTTTAGTTAATGGAGCTATGGGAAGAGTTGTGGGTTTTATTAATTATCAGAAAAAAGATGGAATAGAATGTTTAAAAATAAAATTTGATCAGATAGAAGAAGTTATAGACATTTGTCGTTGTACAGTTCGTTACATGCTTGTGAAAGACTTATATGTACAAAGGAAACAGTTTCCGTTTTCTCTAGCATATGCTGTAACTATTCACAAGTCTCAAGGATTGACTGTAGATTGTGCATTTGTAAACATTGGTTCAACTGTGTTCAAAGAAGGTATGGCTTATGTAGCTTTGTCACGAGTGAAAACATTATCTGGTTTATTCATGATAGACTTTGATGATTCAAAAGTTAGTGCTGATACAAACTGTGTAAAGGAGTATAATAGATTAAGAAGAACCTATGCTCCTCATTTAGGTCAGTATCCTGTGTTAGAGAAACGTGTAGTATCTCGTAAAAGGAGAAATGAGAATATCTGTAATGAGGATGTAGAGAGGAGGAAAAAAAAGAGGAGTGATGTAATTGCAAGCAAAAAGAAAAAGGAAAATGAAGAAGAGGTTGTAGGATGTCATTTTGAAAATAGCTCTGGTGTCAACTGCTACGCTAATGTAGTGCTGAATGTTGCATTTTATCTGGAAAGTTTGCAAGAGCAGATAATAGTAAATCAGAGAAAAATATTCTGTTCTGAGTTGAGTCTCCTTTTTCAAAAGCTGAGTAATGATAAAACTCAAATAGAAAGTGCTACTGAAATTAGAAAACTTTTAGATGTATGTTCAGGATGTACACAGTTTTCTCAAAATGTACAGCAAGACGCACACAAATTCTTGTTGTATTTTCTTCAGGTACTGGAAGAAGAAGGGGTTCCCATTGAAAATATGTTTGGTCTCTCTTATAAATGGGAACATAGTTGTGAAAACTGTTTCAATACATGTGGCTCTAATGTTGATTCTGAAAGGTTTATTTATTTAACATTGCCAGAGAGTAAAACAGTCACTTTTGCTAAATTAGTTAAAGATGCTAATCATAGCATGGAATGCAGTGAGTGTAAATCTGACATGTTTTCAACGTTAATTTTAAAGGAATACGGACAGTATGTAATTTTAATGATGCAACGATGTAGAGCTGATGGTTCAAAATTGGATACTTTAATAAAGAAGTTTACAGGACAGCAATTATCAATTTCAGGAAAAACTTTTGTAACAGTTGCAATAATTTTCCATGAAGGACCTACTGTTACTTCTGGACATTACACAGTTTATCTTAAATGTGAAAAAGGCTGGACACTGTGTAATGATTCACAATTGATTTTCAAGCAACGTTTGCCTTTTGATTTAGCAAATTCCTATCTAATCTTCCTGAAACCTAAATTTTAGAGAGACTTGGCAAGATCTGTACAAAAGAATTTTACCATTTTATTGGATTACTATTGGAATTTTCAAATTTAAAGATTTTAAAAATTATCATTTGGCCTAAAGGAAAGGTAACCAATTGTATTGTGGACTTATATAATTCTTAATTAATTAATTAATTAAACAACATTTTAGAGAGAATCGGTAACATCTGTACAATTTAAATTTTTGTATTTTATTGGATTACCGTTGGAAATTTAATCAAAAAAGATTTTTAAAATTACCATTTGGCCTAAAGGAAAGGTATCCAATTGTATTGTGGACTTAATTAAATCCTAATTAATCTTTCAGAAACCAAAATTTTAGAGTGAATCGGTAACATCTGTACAATTTAAATTTTGGAATTTTATTGGATTATCGTTGGAAATTTAATCAAAAAATAATTTCAAAAATTAACATTTGGCCTAAAAGAAAGGAAACTAGATGTATTGTGGATTTATTTGAGATATATTATTTTTGAGATTATGCTTCTGTAAGAAAATTGTCAGACGGTATTTTTTAGAAAGAGTTTTTGTTATTAGATGATATTTTTAATGAATAATATTTTGCATTTCGATAATGTTATGTTTAACTGAGAAGAGATTCTGGGCTTTTTTTAAACAATCTTTGAGATTGTTATTTTTTTTTTGCCCGCTGTTAAGTGATGAATGCAATTGCTTTCACGATTTATAGTGAAATGCAATATATTCTGAAAACAGCAAAAAAAAGGCAAAAAATTGTTTTTGGAAAATATGTAAATATGTGTACTGTATTATAAAATGTTTTATTAAATATTAATACTTTTTTCTTTTTTTTCAGATTGAGATAGAAAATTTTCGAAAACTTGAACCATTTTTATAGCAATTAAAATTAAATTTTAATTAATAAATAATTTTTTGAGTGGGTATGGTAAGTCAGAAATTTCATGGTCCCTTTTTTCCACTTCTCCACAATCACATTTTCAGTTTTTCATTGTAGTCTCTCAAGGACCTTGTAATGTGATAATTGATTTTTAGTGTTTTAAAAAAAAAAAAAAAACAATTACGCGTACGGTAAAAAAAAAATCCAAAAAAAAGTTTAAAAAAATATATTAAAAAAAGTTGAAAGGTAAGGTTGGCTCTTAAAAGAGCCGTTGTGTTCATGCAGGGACAGAGGAAAGAAAGAATGGGAATATTAGTAGGTAGGACAAATGTGCTGGTCTATTTTATTGTTCACTAGGGCAACACTGGTCTCCCCACGAACAATTAGACCATGGCAATTTGAGCACCGCATTGTAACCCTCGCAAACCGATGGTTGGTTTCCAGAGGACCAGAAAAAGGAGATGCTCCCCCCACAGATGAAGGGCTCAGCTGACCTGCCGAAGATGGACTCGGCCCTGCAGATGATGGACCAGGCTGAGCTGCTGTGGATGTGCTTGGTTGACTTACTGAAGGGTTACCTTCAGTATGTCGAGCATATGTCCTACCGTGTACATCATGAAGGTGTCTCAACATAGTGTGATTCCCGAAGGAATACTTCTTGTTGGGATTCCCTCTTGAAAGTACACGGTCACAAAGCTTACAAGTCACTAAGGGTGCATTTACCTTTTTCTTGCCCTCTGGAAAAGAAAAATACTCCCATATGAAAGAGCTCTTTTGTTTCCTCCTTCTCTGCCTCAAGGTAGTGCTGCTAGCCTCACTCTCAGAAGAGGTCTGCTGTTCTGCCATCGTATCACAAAGACAACTCAGCTCCTTCTCCTAAGGGATCACAAGCAGAAATGAGGGGAATGGGTGTGGTGTAGGAGAGTTCTAGAACTGAAAGTAGTAAAAACCAATCAAAAGTCTTGTTTCTTGATCACATGACCCAACGTGCGCGTACGTTACGCTTACGGTGCGCTTACGGAGCGCTTACGGCAAAAGTACGCATGCGCGTAAAAAAGACACGCGCACGCGCGCATGCGCAAAACAGGCACGCCCCTTCACTTCCGCGTAACATGCGCGTGCAGTGTACGCATTACGCGCTGCGTGCGCGTGACGTATGTCTACGCAAATTGCGTAAATGAACGCAAACAGCGTAGAAATCTAACGTAATAAAAGCAAGACGTGCGCTTACCGTACGCGCACGTTAAAAAAATACTAAAAAAAAAAAAAGGGAAAAAAAAAACACGATGTTATACTACTAAATCTTACCTGTTTAGTTTAAAAAACAGGTAAAAATAAAAAATATATTGTAGAATTTTTAAAATGTAACCATAGTCTTTAAAAAAGGATATAAAATTAAAATAAAAATATGTAAAAAACATTGCAAAAAAAAAAAAAAAAAAAAAAAGGTAAATATAAGAATTAGCATTTAAAAAACCTTGCAAATTCACTGAAAAAACCATGGGTTTCACACACGTTATAGTTAGGAATTAGCATTTAAAAAACCTTAGAAATTCAATGAAAAAACCAAAGGTTTCACACACGTTATAGTTAGGAATTAGCATTTAAAAAACCTTAGAAATTAAATGAAAAAACCAAAGGTTTCACACATGTTATAGTTAGCTGGACATTTCACTCATAAAAAACCAATGAAATTCCCCCGTTATAGTTAGTTCAGCTAACTATAACTCGCACGCCTGCAATGCACTGCTGATGACGTCACATATTACATCACTCATGACATGGTCACTGACATCACTCATGACATCACTGATGACATCTCAAATGACATCACTGATGACATCATCCTTGTGATAGAGTGCCAGACCTCCTCTCACCCTAATATAACCTTTGATACACACATTCAAAAATAGAGACTACAATTTTCAAAACAATTGACATACCAATACCAGTTACAACAACCTCTTCAGTAATTCTAAGAACCACATACACATCCACTCATTCACCAACAGTCCTATACAGTCACTCATACATGTACTCACTCATCATATGTACTCATACACCTATACATCCTGTTACACAATGCCACTCATCCATAGAGTTACTCACATACATAGTCACTCATGCTAATAAAGAAACAAACATACATTTATTTGCATATACAGTTATACACACACCACCACACTTACTTCTACGGAAACTTACACATACTTAGTCTTTTAAACAGTCACTTATAGAAACACATACTTATTCATACAGGAACTCTTTCAATCTCTCACTCTCACATATACTCACTTATATACACCAATAGTCACATATACTAGTTTAAAAGATATGTAGTTACTCATAAAGACACTATTGAGACAGTCATTCACTCACTAACACACCCATACACACACTCATCCACCCATACAGTCCTGCACACATGCTGTCTTCAACACATACAAAGAGTGAATCACTCATTCATGCACCTATGCACTACGTAATACCCCCCACCGAACCATGCAGACACTCAGACTGATACTCAAAAAAACAACTAATAACCTATATAGACACCCATGAAGCTACTCACCAACCCATGCAGCCACTTATACACAAAGTGAGAGACTGATACAGATATTTACATATTTAAACATTACTCAGTAAGCCATGTATTCACTATGATACACTTAATCAGTCAGTTACACAATACATTTTTCAAAAACAAATCATCCATTTAGACACTTATATACCCATTTATTCTTCCATTGACCTTGAGATATACATATATAAAACATATTTAATTTTCAGAAAAACACACATTCACTGGATGATGTCATCAGTGATGTCATCAGTGATGTCATTTGAGATGTCATCAGTGATGTCATGAGTGATGTCAGTGACCATGTCATGAGTGATATAATATGTGACGTCATCAGCAGTGCATTGCGGGCGCACGAGTTATAGTTAGCTGAACTAACTATAACGGGGGAATTTCATTGGTTTTTTACGAGTGAAATGTCCAGCTAACTATAACATGTGTGAAACCTTTGGTTTTTTCATTTAATATATATATATATACATATATATATATATATATATGGATGGATAATGTAGTGTTGTGGGCCCGCTACATTGATGATCTTTTTATCTTGTGGAAGGGCAGCCGTTCTGCAGCTGAGGATTATGTCACCTTCCTTAAGTGCAATAATTTGAATCTGAAATTTAGTGGTAACATCAGCAACACTAGTGTCTGTTATCTTGACTTAGAAGTTTATATCTAACAATCTAAAATTCTTACCAGCTTTTATAGAGAACCAACAGAGGGTAACCCTGTCCTCCATGCCATCCTAGGAGTATAGTCAACAACATCCCCTATGGGGAACTCCTGAACCTAAAAAGAAACTGTACTACAGAAACTGAATATGCTAAAGCTAGGGAGGACACCTTCTTCAGATTAAAAAAAGGGGGATATTCTTCTGACATTCTTAAACAGGCACATATAAAAATTAACTCAATAGACAGACTCCAACTATTGATACCCAAAGTTCATGAACCAGAAACTGAATCCAAGGTCGCTCCTGCCAGAATGATAACCAGCTACAATGCGAAGTCCACAGATGTGGTACACATTTTTAAGAAAAACTGGCACATTCTGAAAAAGGATATACCCATGTATCCACTTATAACCTACAGGCAGAAGTAAATCAGTAGGTGATCATATAGTACATAGTCATCTGAGATCAGCATCACACCAAATACAAAATGTACAGGGCTTTTTTCCATGTCTAAAATGCAAGGAATGTAAATGTAGTCATAAAGTGCTAGACTATAATACTTTGGAACGTGGGATGGAAAAAAATAAGATCAAAACCATCAATCGATTCCTTAACTGCAATTCAGATTTCATTGTATATTTCTTAGAATGCACATGCCCCAAAAGATATGTGGGCAGCACTATCCATCCAATAAGAAGCGCATATTAGAGCACAGGCGCTCGATTTCTAAGAAAGACCCCACCTATCCGGTGGCGCACCACTTTGAAAAGATGCACAACAGATATCGTGATCATCTGAATTTTTTCTGTATCGACCAGATCCCCAAGAACGAAAGAGGTGGGGGTAAAACTAGACAGTTACGAGCCTTAGAATCTAAATATAATATTGATCTGCAAACTATGGCCCCACTAGGCCTCAATAACGATGTGGAGCTATGTTCCCATTTGGAATGATGCTGTAAATCAACTTGGAGTCTGAATGAGATAATGACTATTGCCCTTTTTGACTACTTCGAATTGTCTGATCCTTTTTTCTTCTTTTTCTTTCTTCATTTCTTCTCTATTTTACTTCCTTCTCCTTTTATCTTTTTGCTTCTCTATTTGCTTTTCCTTTTTTCTTCTGTTTCCTTGTTTCTCTCTTTTTTCTTTGTGTATGGACACAAGACATCTGAGTTTATGAATCTGAAGCAGTGATCAATATGTATGCTGAGATCTACAGAATATGGCCTCAACATCACATTTCGTATTTTTGCTCATTCAGGGCTCAATTGTGAATATTCAAGTGCTTCCTCTTTTTTATTTAACAAAATAAGCTTTCGGTTTGAGATAGAATTTCCTAAACACAGCACGACTGACATGTATTTATTTAAGATAATATCAATTTGTGAATATTTAAAATGAAATTTGCTGTTGGTATGTGTCTAAACAAAACCTTTTGTTTCTCAACCGAAATCAATTTAAAACTGTGACATTTTAAATGTTTTTAGGAGCACTTGGTAAATACAAACACAACATTTTCTTGCCTGTAGTAAAATGTTTTAAGATTGCCGCCATGAATTGTGCTATGCCTTAGTTGAATTGAGCTGTCTTTATTACAATGTTTTTATACTCACGTCATGATCTGACACTTTCATAAGGGTGCTTCTAACTTGTTGTCATCAACATTGAAGAAGGCAGATAGCCGAAACGCGTCTGTCGGTGCAGGGGGGCCACAGCACATTAAAATCACTTGAATAAGAATTCCTGCGAGTGCTGTCGTTCATATGCCAGTGTTTACGGTTCGGTAAAGAAGAGGAAATATATATATATATATGTTCACTGAAAAAACCATAGGTTTTAGGGAAAGTTATAGTTAGTTGGACATTTCACTCGTACAAAACCATAGAAATTCCCCCATTATAGTTAGTTCAGCTAACTATGACTCGCGCCCCCGCAATGCACTGCTGATGACGTCACATATTACATCACTCATGACATGGTCAGTGACATCACTGATGAAATCACTGATGACATCTCAAATGACACTATGCGTTGGGGTACCCCTGTGATTAGCATGACCTCCTCTGTAAGGCTCTAGTAAATAATAGGGCAGGGGATTAAAACTACCTCTTATAACGCGCCACAGGGCGCGTTTGCACAGTGGTGAAGGGAGGGGGGGCCTGAGGTGACATGTGTGCAAACACGCCATGTGGCCATTTTAAATTGGGAGATTAAGTCCCCTTGAATCCTGAGGGTCCCTGTGGTCCAACTAGCCAACCAGGTACCTCCAGTAAGCGCCACAGATCTGCGTTGCAGAGAGTTGTAAAAAGGGGCGTGGTCTGGCCCACCTCCCTGCAATGCAGCATAGTGGCGCTTACTGGAGGTACCTGGTGGGGTTGTTGGCACCCAGGGACCCTCAGTAATCAAGGGGAATTAGTTCCCCAACTTTAAACGCGCCAGGGGGCGCGTTTGCTGAGTTTTGCAGGGAGGGGGCGGGCCATAGCCGCGATGCCAGCTTTTTCTTTTTAGGAAGGGGGGCTGTGTGGCTCCCCTTCTCTTGCCTTTTTTTGTGCCCTGGGGACCCCATCCCCCAGGGCCTGGCCCCCTTTTAAAAAAATGTAAATGAGAGGGGGGCTGTGTGGGACCCCCTCCTGTGGCTGGTCCCCATCCCCCGGGGCATGGCCAAACATATTCTTTTTTATAGGAAGGGGGGCTGCATGGCCCCCCTCCTGAGGCCTCTATTGGCCCCGGGGACCCCATTCCCCAGGGCCTGCCTTTATTTATTATTTTTTATTTGGGGGAGGGGGTCCGCGTGGCCCCCCTCCCGGGCCACTTCTGGCCCCGGGGACCCCATCCCCCACGGCCTGGCCATCCTTTTATTTATTTATTTTTAAATTACAGGGAAGGGAGCTGCATGGGCCCCCCCTCCTGAGGCCTCTATTGGTCCCAGGGACCCCATTCCCCGGGGCCCCCCTTTATTTATTATTTTTTATTTGGGGGAGGGGGACCGCATGGCCCCCCTCCTGGGCCACTTCCAGCCCCGGGGACCCCATCCCCCTGGGCTGGCCCTCTCCTTTGGGGACAGTGGGGGGAACCCCAATGCCCCCACAGTCCCTGCCGGCTCCCTGCTTTCTGCGGGAGCCGGCATTGCTTTCCACACGGGGTGCTGCTGACATGCAGCTCCCCATGTGGAAAAGCAATGTGGTTTGGATTTTGAAAGCTTTCAAAACCCAAAGCAGAGTTTGCAATGAAAGGGCGGGAGCCGCGAGGCTCCCACCCTGTCATTGCAAACAGCATTGTCCCGGGGTGGCGGTCCCCAGGGCCATCACTGGCTCCAGGACGGGGGCTGCGCGGCCCCTCTCCCAACATTGGCAAAGTCCCAGGGAGGTGGTGGTCCCCGGGGCTCGGGGGTCCGTAACAGACCCCCAAATTTGCATATTTAGTGCCCCAAGGGGTGGCAGGCCTTGGAGGCCCCCCACCCATTTAAAACACAAGGACAGGGGGATATTTTTGAAAAGCCCTGTGGGTGGTGGTCCCTGGGGCTAGGGGGCCCCTTTGGGCCCCCCAATACAATATATACAGTGCCCCCGGGACTTGCCCACCCGGGGGCTAAATAATAACGAAGCGCGGGAGTCCACACTTCGTTTTTTTTATTTTCGCGGCCGGATTCGCACACCCAGTGCGAATTTGGCCGATTTTTCAAAAAAATCCTTTTGGGACCCCCTGAGCAGGCCTAGGGGGTTAGGGTGTTTCTATCCTTCCCCCTTTTCTTGTTTTGCGCCTTTGTTTTTCTGTTTTCTTGTGCCTCGGTTCAACCAGGGCTGGCCTTTCCTTTTTTTAAATTTTCTCTTTTTGTTATTAACGGAGAGGGGGCCACGTGGCCCCCATCCTGGGCCACTTTTGGCCCCGGGGACCCCATCCCCAAGGGCCTGGTCACTTTGTTGGGGACCGTGGGGGGAGCCCCAAATCCCCCATGGTCCCGCCGGCTCCCCGCCTCCTGCGGGAGCCGACATTGCTTTTCCACATGGGGAGTTGCTAACATGCAGCTCCCCTTGTGGAAAAGCAATTCTGCTTTGGCTTTTGGAAAAGGGAGCAGGTTTCTCTGCTCTCGCTTCCAAAAGCCAAAGCAGTGTTTGCTTTGACAGCGCAGGAGCCGCATAGCAAACAGCAGTGTCCCGGGGTGGGCACCCTGAGACACTGCAGGAGCCGGCCCTGAGGGGTTGTAGTCCCCAGGCCATCAAGGGCTCCAGGAGGGGGGCCGCGCCATCCCCCTCCCAACATGTGTGAAGCCCCGGGGAGGTGGTGTTCCCCAGGGCTTGGGGGTCCGTAACGGACCCCCGCATTTGCATTTTAATGCCCTGGGGAGGTGGCGCTCCCCAGGGTGTGTGGGAGGGCTTGATCCCCCCACACAGGTTTATTTATTTTTTTTAAAAAGCCCCGGTGGGTGGCGGTCCCCAGGGCAGCGATGGGCCCTGGAGGCCCCCCACAGATTAATTAAAAAGATGCCCCGGGGAGGTGGTGGTCCCCGGGGCTGCGGAGGGCCGCGTGCCCTCCTGCATTTTATTAAAATAGCCCCGGGGAGATGGCGGTCCCCGCAATTTTTAAATTATGAATTTGGCAATGTTCCCGGGACCTGGCCCACCAGGGGGCCTCATTTAACTGAAGCCTGGGAGCCCGTGCTTCATTTTTAAAAATAATTTTGCCGGGATTCGAAACACCAGCGTTATTTCCGCCGAATTATACATTTTTTTTTAATGCTTTTTTTGGGCCTGGGGGTCCTTGTGCTACCCCCTGAGCAACCCTAGGGGGTCAGGGTGTTTCTACCCTGCCCACTTTTCTTGTTTTTTTAATCTTTTTTCTACTGTTTTCTTGTGACTCGTTTTACCGAGTCACAAGGTGGCTGCCAACACTTCCTGGTTTGGAGTGTTGACAGCCAATTAGAATGAAGCTCGTGGTCGGGATGGTTCGCGAACCCACCGCTGCGCTAGATATCAATATATTTTTTTTCTAATTTCTCAGGAACTACTGAACGGATTTACACCATTTAACAACAAGCATTTGCAATGCAATGGTCCTGCATTTGGGAGCCTTTGAGATATTGGTATTGTAAATGACAATGCCTTTTATTTATGTGTTTTGAAAACCAGCCGGTGGTGCATAAACATGCACTTTGTACCTACAGTTGTTGCAGGTTGGCAGTAACTGCACTTCTTTTACTGCCAGCCTTGCTTCTCGTAAGCAAGGACTATAAGTACAAAGTGCATGTTTACGCACCGCTTGCAGGATTTCCAAACACATAAATAAATATGCCAATAGCTCAAACTCTCGCAAATGCAAGACTTGTTGAATTGCAAATGCTTGTTCTATTTTATTAAAGGAGTCTTGTAAACTTGTAGTACTGCCTTCCACCAGAACACAATGAATTATCATTGAAGAATGTTCTGAAAGGTGCAAGAGGAATGTCAATGTTTGTTAGGATTTATAGACTGAGGTGAGAATATTATAGTGTGTACTGTGCAGGTCTGATTCAACTCAGAGAAAAATGCAATAGGATAGTTTACTGCAAGAGAGCCTATCTGTTGCACATGTGTCATCTATGTAGAGAACAATATGAAAACTTTGAGGAAAAAAAATGTGCGAGCAATGCCTATCTTTATAAATAATACTCATCTATTGGCTTTGCTCTGGGAGGTGCAGGTGGGGTCTGGGGGGGCCAGTGCCCAATCTGTAACTGCCTTCCACCTCTCTTCCCACACACACACCCCTTGTGCTGCACCACAGAGTGACAACTTCGGCAGGCTAAATCATACACTGTCCTCTCAGCCTGGGTAGGGCGATGTTCTTCCTGTTTTCATTATAAATTGTATTTTCTCTTGAATTCCCTTAAGAGTATTTGTTTTTTCCAGGATGCCTTTCTGTAGTTTTTTTCATGTTAAATGTTTTTCGTGTATAGTGTGTATTGTGAAAAGAGTAGTTCATAAATGTTTGTGAGAGTTTTTAATGTGCATTTCTCACTGTGCACGTCAGTGGGTCATGAAGGAGTTCAAAATAAATGCTCATCCAATCCTTGACACCTCTGCAGAGCGCATAGCGCAAGGGTCATTCGTGCCAATTGTAAATGTGATTCTATGCAAAAGGGTGTGAATAATTTATGTAGCTGTCGAAATACTGACAGCGAAAGTTAAGGAAGAGACAGTACTTAAGTTAAGGAAGAGACTACTTACAGGTGAGTGAGTAGTTGGGCGTGGGGAAGAGCAGCAAGGACATATGTACAGGAGAGAGTAAAAAAAAAAGGGTGCTAAAGAGGAGAGAGGTCAGGTGTGAGATATTGAAGCCCATGTTAAACGTCCTTCACATTTAACATGGGTTTCAATTGGAATTCCATAGAGCATATTATCAAGCCCATTATCGCCGTTTTAGCGGCAGTTTTCTGCCGCTAAAGCTGCGATAATTTTATCGCCTGGCTTGATAATATGCCCCCAAATGTGCTTTTGTTTCTGTGAGAAGACATGCATGTATTACATACGTGCACCATATATTCACTATTGCCCATTGTTAGTGACCGCGCCATTTAGCCCCTTGCTTGCCCCATAAATAAGAACCGCCTGTAAAGATGCCACTGACTGTCCAGAAACAGCTGAAATTTTCTGTGGCGCACACATAAAAAAATCACCTAGAAATGAAAAGGCTCTGCTTACTAGGCTTGACGGCATTCCATGCTCCTCTTTAAGGCAACTAATCATATGTTTCTATGACAAACGAGGTGGTTACATTCCAAAGCAGAGAAAAGTTACAACAGAAATGAGAAATCCAACATTCCGTGCAACAAGTGGAAGCATCCATTGTTACAAGACAATTTAAATGCCTTCATAAATTAAATAGAAGTTAAAGATAATTTTAAGAATAAAAGCGTACTTTAATTTGTGGGTTAGGGGATACACGAGTAGACGGCAAAGGCAGGTTAAAAGTTTAGTCCAAAAAGACTCTGACTGCTCACTGAAACCATGAATGATTCTCAGAAAATGTCAGGCAAAAGTGGGTTTAAAAATGCTTCATTTAGTTAGTTAAGTCATAACATGTAAAGCGCTCTGATACCCTCGGGTCCAGCTAGCGCTATATAAAACTCAAACAAACAAAAAAAGCAAAATAGCGGAACTCGGAGAAAATTTAGAAAATGTATGACTGCTTTATACATTCTGCTGAAAAGGGATATTTATGGAAACGTCTGCACAAAAAAAACACATACAGAACACTTTTGTAAAATTGCCTAGAACCCTAATAAATGTTACGTTGCAAATCTCTCACTGGCCGGAGTACAGTTGTAATTAAAATACAGAAACCTACTTTTGTGAAAAATAAAAGGACATTGTTTTATTTACTGCAACATCCACGCACATAACTATAATGCACACAGAAGTGCTGTGTCAGAATAAGTGAGATGAAAGAATTGTATTCTGCGGAGTAATGCCATGGGGTTATGCCACTTCTTCAGCTGGGGTCCAAAAGCTCCCAGAGCTGGTCAGTCATCGTATTCCTAGCGCAAAGAATGGCACTGTGCTGTCGGCAGTAATGCTCGGGTTGCAGACACATGGTGCTCTAATGCTGCAGGCGCTCAACTTTCCCAACAGGAGCTCAAAGCACAGGGCTGGCTGCACTCCTAATGTTGTGCAACATTTCCGAGTCACACCTGTAGCTGGTCAGCACGCTCTTGTTCCAGACAACGATTAGGAAAGAACTAATGCCGTAAAAGGCAGCTGCAAAGAGCTTCAGAAATAAGGCTACAGTTTCAGCCGCCAAACCCTCATCCATGTATGCAGAGGAGTTGGCAAAATCTTTGCCTTTAACCAGCTCATGCTGACACCTACGAACTTCCACCATGGCCTCAGGAATGTAATGAGAGTCGTGCACGCGCAGTGATTGCTGTGGGAGGAGAGAGGGAGGGTGCCACATAGCTCAAGCTCGGCAGACTGCAGTCTATTCCCAATCCTTGTTAACCTTAGGATGTATGTATCGGCCATATTTTAAAAGAAATATTTTCGGCGGTTTACTTCACAGTCGGCTACATTGGGAGGTAATACCATAACCACAATGTTAACAATATATTGTGGCTTTATACAGTAATATTAAAACGTCACTTAGGAAGCGGATGATTGTGTTTCACGTGTATAAGCTCCTTTTGGTTTAGAACTTTTTTTCTTTGTAATTTTGAAGTATCGTCTATCTGATCACTTACTTTTTCAAAAAGGCACCTACGACTGGTTTCATCTGTTCATAATACATTTTAGTGTTTCTGTATCCTGGACTAGATGGCTGTTTTAAGAAGATCGCTTCCTGTCATGCTGCGCTTTCATGTTAATGGCGGCCA
Organism: Triturus cristatus; assembly: GCF_964204655.1. NCBI lineage: Eukaryota > Metazoa > Chordata > Amphibia > Caudata > Salamandridae > Triturus > Triturus cristatus. The sequence goes on along the minus strand of NC_140586.1, from coordinate 461,911,174 downwards.
TGCCCCTTTCTTTAGACGTGGCTTGACTAAAGAAAGGGGTGTGGACGCTATTAAAGTGAAACCGCGGCATGGGGAGCTTCTAAACAAAAGAAAGACAGAGGGAAAACAAGCATTTGCCATTCAAGACAACTCGCATTCACGCAAGACCTATTGGATTTCAAACGGGAGTGCCGGTGGGCGGGCGTGATTAAGGCAGGAACAGCGGGAGTTGGGGGGGCGGGAGAGAAGGCACAGACAGCGGGAGGGCTGGCACAGGAACAAAGTAGTGCTTTGGAAACACACAGTAAAGGGGCCAATAGCCATGGAAGGAGACATGGCCGTCATAGGGAGGGACTAGCAGCCTCTAAACCAATTAGAAGGCAGCATTTAGAGAGGACAAAGCCACAAGCCAATGAAAAAGTGGGTGGGGGAGTAGGCGGGGCTTCCCTCACCTATAGTGTATACTGCATGCCTCGCAAAGCGAGCAACGCATGCGCTGCACCGCTAGGCGAGACCTAAAAAGGACTCCTTTGGAACCAAGGGCTACCTTTTTGCCAAATTTGGTGTAATTCCATTCAGCAGTTCGGGCTGTATCTGTGTCTGAAGTTTCCTATGGAAAATTAAATGGGGTAAATGTGTTTTGTGACCCCCCTTTTTTCTCAGCCCCCGCTTGACGAATTACCCTGAAACTTTCAAGACAGGAGCTGACCGGAACACCCTGCTAGTTTTGGATATTTTGTGAGGATTCGTCAGCCAGTGCCAAAGCTATTGGGAAAACAAAAAACTATTTTCCCATGGAAACTAGGTCCTAACTATAACTACCTACTGGCGACCGCTAGTAGGTAATATATAGAGCATTACAATTACAATGTGTGGGGTCAGAAAAGGCTAATGCCCAATCATTTCTGTATGTGCAGAGACATCTGCTTTGAAATGTAGGTGGGGCTGTGAACCGCTCTGCAGTTCCCATCCATACAGGATGCCCATCTGCAAAAACATATTCCCCTGTAGTGTGACTGTCTGAAAGCAATACATGAATAGCAAAGGTGAGCTACACTTACTCATATAAAACTGAACATATGCTGCAGTCACCTAATGGTTTCAGTTTTTTATAACAGGAAATGTTCTACTTTTTAAATCCACATCACTCTAACTTATGTCCTGTTTAGGTCCTAATTAAAGGTGAACTATATGTATATATATAGCTCAGGAAACATTTAATTTAGTCATGTCAAAGTGGCATTTTTTAACATCCCACAGGCTGCAATGGCGGGTCACAGACATATTTTACAGTACAGCATAAGTGGGTGTCAGAATAAATTCTGCAGGTCCGCTAGTAGCATTTAATATGCAGGCCATAGGTACACATAGTACCACTGTAATAAGGACTTATACAGAACATTTGAGCAAAACATTTGTTAAGCCAATTTTATCATGATTTGGGGAGTGAGCACACACAGCTAATACCTTGTTAGCAGAAATAAACTTCACAAATCACTAAGGTGGACTATAATTTGTTTTATGGAAAAGAGGAGGATTGGCAACAATATATTTTTTGATGAATACTCTAAGGATTACAGATCTAACTATCAAATTTGTTTCAGGAAAAATATGTGTTAGGCTGCAATATATTCCCCAGTAGGAGAGGTAGCCCTTAGAGTAGTTATCTGTGCATGTGTGTATTTAACTATAGGATCTGATCTCTACCTTAAACATAAATTTGATAAATTGTCACCATATTGCAAACTTCATAGTGTGCTATGGAGATCCAGCAAAATGTGTGACTTATATACGTGTCGAAGGAATAAGTATGACTGAGAAAAAATACAAGAGGCATTTGAAATAAAAGCCACTCAATAAGGAATAATAGTCCTGAAATATGTGAAAGGATACTACTTAAAAGTATCTCCTTAGCTAAACAATCACTGTGTGCTGTACAATGTATCACAAGGCACACAATTGATGGATGGAATGCAGAACAAATCAAAACATTCACCCCCAGTCAGGAGCTCTGGGTTAAATCCATCATTCTTTTGCTCACCATGCCACCCAGTTTAGACCTTGACCCTGTGCTTCATGGAAACAGTCCAGCCCGCACTGCCCAGACGTGGGTCCCATTCTCTCCCCACTGGAGTCAAGCTATCCTAGCGGATGAGGGGTGAAATCCCCAAACCTGTCCTAGGATACTTGTTTGCAGTCCGGGGAGGACCTGGCAGTTTGTGCTTGACTGTTCCCATTGGGCACAGGATCAAGCCTGATGTGCATATGGCTGGGTTCAAACTGGAATGGCATTGGGAGCAAAAAAATTATGGATTTAGGCCCAGATCTCTGTACTGGGGTGAATGTATGACATTGTTCTGCATTCTGTCCAACAATTGTTTGTTTTGCATCTGTCACAATGAGTGGGAAGTGTATGCTCAGGCGTGGGTCCCGTGCTCTCCATGCCACTGGAGTCAAGCTATTCTGGCTGATGAGGGGTGAACCCCCGAAACCGTTCTTAGGATGCTTGTTTCTAATCCAGGGAGGACTTGGCCTGGCAGTTCGGGCTGGACTGTTCCCATTGGGCACAGGATCAAAACTGATTTGCATATGGCTGGGTTCAAACTGGAATGGCACTGGAAGCAAAAAAAAATTATGGAATTAGTCCCAGATCTCTGTACTGGGATGAATGTATGACAACTGCATTCTGTCCATCAATTGTTCGTTTTGTACAATGTATCACAACATTATATTCCACCTGTATTAGCAAGATCGGATGTTATGTGAGACTTATAATATGGGTAAGACAATTTGTTGGTTTAAAACACACTGCCCCAATATCTTATTATTTTACTATGGTTAGTTAGCCTTTTTGCAGACTCATCTAAATACATAAAAATCCTATTTTCAAAGATTGAAAGTGGAATGTTTTTGGACTTGCCTTGGAGAAACACATTGTGCTGGAAATTGTGTTTTTGGTTGAGAGGGGTGACACACTTTTCAAGTAACAAACATAAATATTGTCAGGGTGAACCACAAAGATCACTAAAGATACATGTGCTTAACCTTCTGGTAGATTGGCACAAAATCAGCCAGGCTTAAATTGGAGGCTTTGTGTTAAGTATTTATGGAGAACAGAAACAGTATTAAATTGAAAACACAATAGAAGTAAAATACCACACCAATTTAGACATTTACTAAAATATATGAATATATTACATTTATTAAATACAACGTGACCGCAATCTCAAAAATACAATCAGTAGATTTGGAGATATGCAGTTAAAAACATTTAGGATATTATACCTCTTAAAAGCACAAAGCTCCAACTGTGGGTATCTGGTTTTTCTAGACCGGGGAAAAAGTCACAAGTTTAGATGGAACATGATGCAGTGAGGGCCATAAGCAGAGACCAGTTTTTCAAAGTTGCATCCAGGACCTGAGGAGGCACATCTTAGGGATCAGGAACTCATTCCCTCAGATGCCAGCAGGACTCAGGCATGTCCAAGCAGGGACAGTTGCAGGTCCAGGCAGGGACAGTTGCAGTTGGTCAGCTGGGCAGTTGTAGGGAGGCCTCTGGTGTTTGTTGTGTCCCTGTAGCTCAGAATAGGAGGTCAGCCAACTGACCCCTTAGAGTCACTCTGGTAGTCTCGGGTTCGATGAGATGGTCTTCTCACTTTCAAGCACCAGGGTAGCAATCTGGAGTACAAGGCAGGCCTTCTGTAGTCTCCTGCAGGTCCATGAGTGTACAGAATAGTTTGTCTGATAGTTCACTATTTTGCCTAGTACCAGTTTGAACATGATGAAACATCAGGAGTTTTCTACCAACAATTGATTCTGGAATTTATTTACTCCCTGCCCATGTCTGGGGTGACAAAAGCCTAGTGTACATTTCTTTGTGAGTGTTGAGGCAGCTCATTTAAAGTGCAAGTGGGCCAGGACCCAGCTCTACCCTTTCCATGCCAGCAGGATGGCCCTTTCCCAGCTGCACTCGGGCCCAAATGTTCACTGTCTGAGCCCAATAGGCAGTCCTGTTGGGGTAGCCATTAACAGGCCAAGCCAACTGGAAATTCCTAGAAGGCATCAGAAACCTTTGGACAGGAAAATGCCAACTTTCTAAAAGTGGTATTTAAAAAATTGCATTAAAAAATCCCACTTTAATATTAAAGTGAGTTTTAAATTAAAATTCATTTGAGTCCAAAACAGCACATTTATGCTTAATCACAATCAAAAGTTATGACTTCTTAAATGTTATAACAAAGTGCAATGTTATCCTATGGGAGAAGTAGGTCTCACAGTAGTGTTAAACAATTATAGGATTTTTCCACTACCAGGACATGTAAAACATAAAAGGACATCCCCAACATTTTAAATACAATGCACTCTGCAATAGGAGCTGTCTTGGCTCTAACTGTCTGTGACAGCTAATGGAGGCTACAACCTCTTCTGAGTCTGAGGCCTCCAATGCAAACAATTCCCAAGTGAACACAGACCGTCTGGGACTGTTCCATATTTACCCACCACCCCAGTATCATTGGTACCTTTCCGTCTGTTTCCCCAATATGACCCAATACCAAACCCCTAGAAAGGCTGGGGTCCCCTTTGAGGAAGGCAAAAGGTTTTGGGTGACCCTGCAGGAAAGGGCCCTCACAAACAAAAAACATCTACTCCATATAAACTCACAAATGCAACCGCACACGCCAAAAACACCAACTGCACAGAAACAGCCACACAAAATCCCAACATTGACAAAGATAACACCTTCACCCAAAACAAAAACAACATCCACAGTAGAACACACTCTGAAACACACATACAGAACTAGCACCATACTTCATCCAGTTGCAGCAGGCACACACACAATGTCACTATAACACACAGGCACACTTATACTACCACATCAGTCACCTCAGCACCCTCTACCTCCCAAACACCCCATACACCCACCACATCTACCCTAAATCTTCCATCTCAAACCACCTATACTACTCCCAAATCCCTAAAGAAGAGACCCATCCTCCCATTAATAGTCTAAGGTGCCTGTCTTCCAACATCTCTGGGAGATAAGGAAGCCCCTTTTGGAAGAGGACTTGTTATTATCTACCAATGGACCAAGAAGGCAATATATTTAGCCATGACTACATTACACCAGTGTGTGTTCAAATATTTTTACATTTTGTGTACCTTATTCTACCTTATGTTATTATTTATTATTTGTATGTAGAGAGACGTATCATTATTGTAAATAAATAGTTTTGCTTCATGTTTTACACATACAGGAGGCACTACACTATTGTGGTTGTAGACAAACACAGTAATTATATAATGAATGATTGGCTCACATATATCAAGAGTTTTGCTATGTATTGTATTTCAATTACATTGACATCTCATAGCTAATAATTTGTTCAACACATATCTGATGTAACTACTAAGTAGATTGTACATATGTTTATCAGCAATTGGATGAACAGTTGAGAGGGTACCAAAACAACGCAAGCAACAAGATGTATCATAGTGATTGTGTAACAATTACATCAGGTATTATAATTATTATTTTATTATGTACATGACAAATAAAGACTTACAAATGCAAAAAGAGTGCAATGTCAGTCGTATATATTTATATGGGCTAATTAACTTCATGTCACAATAAGTACTGTTGGTTCACACTTAGCATTGACTTATAATGATGTGGGTATGTGCGGTAAAATTTTTATAGCAAACTACAAATACATTAGATGTGACAATTTGCAGCAAAATAATTTGCAGAGCTTTACAGATGAACACACATGCCTTTTTCCACTGATTACCTGTTTTTAAGTCATCAGAGTTACTACAAACAATTCAACAAAGGCTCAGAGGTGTTGGCTTCATTAAAAACCTATCTTATGTTATGCAGATATTGTAGTTCTAACTATAACACAGTATTCTTTCAACTATTTATATTGAATTTAAACCATTTTCACATATGTGATGCAGAATGTCAAATGGAATACAACATAACTTTGACATACACGTATAAGTGTATGTGTGGGAAATAAAGTTAGTAGTCTTTTAAAAATATTTAAAAAATGATGTCTTATCTCACAATCTCCCTAAGGTGGCATACACATTGCATATGTGCTTTATTCGCTTCTGTCACAATGCATTTGCAATGTATATTGACTGTGATATAATAACTTCAGTAAAATTGTATACATTGCATTTTATTACAATATTTTAAAATGTTGATTAAACATTATCATAACATGTTCGACACCTTACTTTATGTAAGTGTGGATAAATATAAAAAATGTAGACATATTACAGTAATGACATACAACATTGTAACTGGGAAAGGATATAATAAAATTACTAAAGTCTACAGGAGAGATTTAACATACCTTTGATTATGGTGGCAGATTGGTGGCTCTTCATCCATATCAATCAGGATGTAAGCAACACTTAGAAACAGTACATTCATGGTGAATAGTGGAGTTGAGAAGGTAGGTAGTGTTTGTTTACCTCTTTTTAAAGTTGAAAACTGCAAGTTCAGGTGTGAATTTTTGACCGCCATGTTTATGCCAGCCCTGATTGAGTGGACGGAGTTCAGGATGACATGCTGCCATCAGCCACTTTTCACGAAATACTCCACCGACTAAGAAATATGCATGTGATGGAGCTAGAGGAGAATGTACAGAGTCTTCTTCATCAAGCCATCAACATATAAAATAGGAGGGAGGACAGATTCGAGGCAGGTGGATGAAACATCGATTTGTGATGGTCCAGATGCAACAGCCAAGATATAAATTGGGCCCTTGGTAACTTTTATGGAGCTGGGGTTAATCTAGTGGGACAAGGTGGTAAGCTTTAGCTGCACAGGGCTCCACAAGGCCGGATACCCTCTCCGCAATGGCCCGCTGAACCAGACTTGATGCTGTGGAAATGCTCTGAGGAAAAATAAAAGCAACCTGAACTTCTGACCGAGCTGCAATACACCTTTGTCAGATTGACTTGGCAGGTTTTTTCTAGTCCTCCGGAGGTCTTTGGGCCAAAATGGTTTTCAGGGTGGTAGGAGGATGGCACTTTGGTTCAGCAAAGGAACCCAGGACCTCAGGAACAGTACTTGGGGGTCAAGACTCCAGCAAAAGCCACCAGTAGGGTCCAGGTCAGGACTAGTTTGAACAAGTCAACTCAACTCTCTAAAAAAGGGAACTTCTAGCAGCTTGTTGTTTCCCTGTAGCTTAACTTGAAGTCAGCCAACTTACCCTTGGAGTCCACTTCTTTGGCCTGGGTACAAGTAGCAGCAGGCCCAGGCTTTCAGTTCTTCTCACAGATCTCAACAGCAGTTGAATTCCTTCTTCGGTCTTCCACATGTCCAGTAGTGTTCTGGAGAGGATATGCATAGTGCAACATTTATTCCTGGCATTATCCTGTGGGTGAAGTGACTCTGGGTCCCTCCCTAACCATAGGGAAAACATTTAAAGGGGTAACCCTACCAACATTTGCAGCAGCCACTAGGTGGCCCACTGCAAACAAGCCCACAGTGCCCCTCTCTATCTGAAACCAAGATAGCAGAATCTTTTATACCCTGCTCAAAGCTCTTGCTCCCCGGAGGTGTTGCTAGGGGAAAGCGAGACCCCTCCCCTGTAATCACTTCAAATCTGTTTTAGAGGTAGTTCTTCTCCTACTGCGATTGTTGCCCACATGACTAGGTGAATAAAAGAAGTCCCTACCCAGATGTTAGCTAAATGTGCCTGTGACAGTGTAGGCTTCTTTGAAGTTAATCAAGCTTATAGGCACAACCCAGATGTTCATCCTGCCAGAGGAACAGAATACCTCTCTGTACCCAACTAGTTCGTACCTCATCAAGGGGCTATTCAGCTCCTGTGTGACAGCTGGAGCTCATATAAATGCAAGAGATGTTAGGCCCCTCCGCATGAGATGACTCTTGGTGGCCCACGTCACCCTGGGTCCCCCCCAGCCCCCACCGACCACGCACGCAACCTTGGAGTCATCCTCGACTCGAAACTCTCCATAACCAATCAAGTCAACGCAGTCTCCTCCCCCTGTTTCAACACCCTCCGCATGCTCTGCAAGATCTACAGATGGATCCCGACAAACACGAGGAAAACAGTCACCCAGGCCCTAGTCAGCAGCAGACTCGACTACGGAAACGCCCTCTACGCCGGAGCCTCGTCCAAGCTCATCAGCAGACTACAGAGAATCCAGAATGCCTCTGCATGCCTGATCCTCGACGTCCCGCGCCGCAACCACATTACCCCCCACCTGAGGAACCTGCACTGGCTCTCCGTCAACAAAAGAATCTCCTTCAAACTTCTTATCCACGCACACAAGGCACTCCACAAAACCGGACCAGCCTATCCCAACAGTCGACTCTCCTTCTACGTACCCAACAGGAAACTCCGCACCGCCGACCATGCCCTGGCCACGGTCCCACACATCTAGAGAACTACTTCCGGAGGCAGATCCTTCTCCCATCGCGCCACCAGGACCTGGAATACCCTCCCCCTCTACCTGCGACAAACCAAAGACCTGCTGACTTTCAGGAGACAACTCAAGACCTGGCTCTTCGACCAATAGCAGCACCCCCCCCCCCCCCCCAGTGCCTTGGAACCCTCACGGGTATGTAGTGCGTTTTATGATTGATTTATTGATTGATTGAGGCAGAGGAAATGTAACTTCCTAAAAATATCTTTTCTAAAATATTCATTACCAATCTGACTTTAACAGTGACTTTGGCTTGTAATAAATAATTTAAAAACTCCAAGAATTAATTTAGTAGCTGTCACCTAGCTGGAGCTAACATCATTAAATTTAATATTGTATCTCAATGCTTTCCTATGGAACAGCTAAACATACTAGAGAAAAAATTGCCTTTAGGTTATTTTGTCTGTAAAGACATGTTTAAACAATACAAATTTCCATGTTGTATTTTTAAATGTCATGTTCCGTGCTTTATGGACAGTAAAGGCTAATTAGAGGTACCAGTAATATTTAAAAGAAAGGTTTAGGTATGTCAAAATTGGTTATTTTGACAGGATGAATATATTGGTTTAAACTGCACAGGCTTGATACCATGATAGGCCTACAGTCAGGTTTGCACCTTCACTGTAGTGGGTGGTGGCACAATTGATGCTGCAGTCCACCAGTGACATTTAGCTTACAGACCCTTGTTACATCTTGTACTTGTACTAGGGACTTTTAGGTAAGGTGCATATGCCAATTTTGAATACCACCAATTTCATGATGATTTACAAGTCAGATCACTTGCATTGGAGCATGGCTCGCAGAATCAATCCCAAAAAATGGCGGTTATCATTCAAAAAGAGGAATTTTCCTACATTCCTCATGTGCTTGCCCACCACTTTTTTGTTTATGTGTGTTTGCATTTGCATGAGATGGTTGATTAATGGTTTTCATTAACCGTTAAAAGTATTTGGCAGGGGATATTTGTTAGCTCGTTCGGTTTGTGTTTGGAACATTTTAAAAGTTTCTTTTAAACTTACCTCACTATTTCCATTTTGGTGTGCTGTTGAATTTATTTTTTCTGCTTTACTGGTATGGTATTGGGCCAATGGATAGCCACTTTTTGGGTGTGTATTTGTGAAGTAGTTTTGTGCAATCATGCATGTTTTTGTTGGTGGAGAGAGAGAGGAATGGGCTCCAGCCAAGGTAGCCAGAGTAGGGTGGCCATGATTTCTTTGTTTTCCATGCTTCCTTCTTTGCTGGTCATGTGCAAACAGCCGTTTTGTGGAAGCAGTGTGCACATGTGAGTGTGTGTGTGTGTGTGTGTGCTAAGTTGCCATTTGTTCTGTGTTCTCTATCCCTCTGTACTTGCTAGCCAATGCCACATTGTAAGCAACCAAAATTTTGTTGAGCCACTGGGTGCTTCTGATGATCTCTCATGTTATTCCTCTTTTGTAATACATTTTAAAGGGGCATTGAAATGAGAAGAAACTAATGTCATTTTTTGTTCATTTTCTAATATATGTGTTAATATATATTTTTGTATATTCATTTTTGTATGTGACTGATTGTAGTAGTCTGCAGCAGACAGTTATTATTTTGAACTAATATATTTGGTTTTTGCCTGCCTCCCATGGGCCGTGAGGAACATCAGATATGTTTATATTATTTTATTAATTTTGTTCCTACCCCTTGCCTCCCATATGGCCCTCCAGGACCCTTAAAAAACATCAACTACTTATTAATTCATTTATTTGATCTTTACATGACACCCATCTCCCGTAGGGGCCTATGGGTTCAGGTGGGACCGCATGTATATTTTATATTAATTTAGTCAATTTTCATAATAATGTTATGATGATGAGTATATTTATTGAATTGACAAGATTTGCAAAGTCTCAATCTCTTCTTTCTTTGCTGCATGCAGGTGCTCAAGGGGATATTACTAAGACAGAGTGAAGTCTGTAACGTAGTTGACACTGGGGTTCAGAGACTTGTCTGCTAAGTGCTTCCACTTGTGCTGCTGTGCTGAACCATGCACCAAGTAAAGAAGACAACAATGGCCTCAAAGAAGTGGATTCCTGCCAAGAAAGTGGCCAGTGAGGAGATGAACAAATCTGTTGCTAAACCCACCATTGGCTTCAAGTCCTTATCCCTTTGTATTCAATAGTGTGTGCTTGCTGCACCCACCTTTGGATGTCTCTCAGTGCTCAGAGACTACAGTCATTGCCGAGTCAGCCGTGAATCAAAATGTGTCCAAGCTGTAAACTGAAGTTTCATCACAGGAAACTCAAGAGCAACCACAATTTGTTACACCTGACCTTAAAAAGCTAAAAGCGGAGCTGGAAGTTGAACTTGCTAATGATCAAGATATTGTTGTGACTACTCTTCTATTAGACACATCGGCTTCACAGTCTCCTGTAAGGAAAAGAGGGAGAACTCCCCATCCTCTACAAGCAACGTTCTGATGGTTATTACCTAGTTGGCTCCTGCTTGAGACCCACCATGAGAGACAAGCAAATAACACCATAAATATGTTGAACCAGTGATTTTTCATAAGGAAAGTGGAACAGATCAAGTGCAGGTCATCTTTAGGCAACTTGCTCTGAGTCACGTAGTATCACCAACACCACCTGCATCTATCTTTTTTCAAGAGTTAAAAAACCCTGCAGCATCCACCACCACCCCAATCAAAGTCACTGCCCATCCTAGAAAAAGTCAAACACAGCTGCCTAGCTCTACCTCATAAATAAATTATTCAGGCATTGGCTTAAAAGGAAAAATCGCCTCCCCAGTTAGAGAATTCTTAACACTTAGACTGCATGAAAAGCACATCGCAGATTGCTCACTTTGCAGAAAACTAGTGCACAGTGGTAAGCCAGGTATTACAGCACCAGGGTTCAACTGGCCGATCTAAAAATATTCACATGCAATCATGTGGGACGATCACCTCAAAAAGATAGCTTCTGGTGAGAAAGGAGAAGTTGAACTGAGAAAAGGAGTAGGTGGTGGTGAGGAAGAAGAAGCTATCATGAGAAGCAGCCTGTACCTGTCACTCGTAGTGCAGTCATCACACGCACAACCTCTGCATTGAACAAGGAAAAGAGGGACACAGTCACCCAAAGTACCAAAGAAGCTTACCTGTTCTATGTAGGTCACTTGTGGCGGTATCCTCACAAACAAAACAGTGATAACAACCAACTTTCAAGTCCATGTTGAGAGAGAAGTGCCTATACCACTAAACCACAATGTCCATTTATGCAATAGGAAGCTGGCAAAAACCTTAATGATTGACCTCCTGTCTTTTTCTTTGGTGGAATGAGAGGGGTTTCTGGAATTTGTAGGTACCTCTATCCAAAATGGAAGGTTCCTATGTTCCTATAACAGTGCTGCCCCATCAAATTCTGGAAACGTTTGGTGAAGCAATAAAGGAGAGTCGATTCACCTCATGATACATGTTCACCAGTGGTCATTCTACAGACTATATCCACTTTTCTTCTCACTGGATCTCCTTTAAGGGGGGTAAGCAAAAATGAGCAGTTGATATCACCATTGAGTAAGCTTTTCAAGGCATTCAATTCCATACAACAATTACAATATTGTTCATGGAGAAAAATATACTGCTGGCACCAGTTTGGAAGAAGTTAACACGAAAGTATGAACATGATTTCAACCTAGAGGTCTCAGCACCAGATTTGTTGCAACTGACATTGGCAGTAACATTGTTAAACCCATGGCCAATGTAGGATTCTTCAGAATCCTATGTTTAGTGCATTGCATCAACCTAATTGTTCAGGACTTCCTAAAAAAAGAAGCAGTTTTCAGCAACATACTGGTCCCTTATCACTGGATTTACACTAATTTGAGTCATTCTTTCAAAGCCCGGAAGCATTTGAGGATCATTCATCATGCTATTAGAGTTCCTGTAAAAGCCCTCATACAGGAGGTGCCACGCTGTAGAAATTCCACCTTATACATACTGCAACGCCTGTTTTAGCACTACCTGTCCATCAACGATTACCTACTGCAAGAGCATCACCTGCCAAATAAATGTCAAAAGAGGTTGACAAAATGGGGCTACTGGAGTGCCTTAAACACATATTAATTACTTTTGATATTTTTCCATGGGAAATCAGTAAAGAGGACAGTACCACGAGCCAAGCTATCCCATTGTTGCACATGCAGTAGGGATACTGCTAAAAGAGGAACAAACATTCATCATTGTCAATGAAAAAGCATCTATTTTAGTCAACAGCTTTATCTTTCATTGGAACAGAAATCAAAAGCTATAAAAAGAGACTGTTGCCTCCAAAGAGTTCATCTGTGCCATGATACTGGACCCACAGTACACAAAAATCAATATCGATTTTCATTATTTTTTCAATAGTGGATATCTCAATTTACAAGAACTGTATCATTAGGAAAGCTAGTGATCTAGAAGATGAACAAATTCAAGACCACAGCAGAACTGAAGAGCTGCCTTCAAACTCCAGAGCGTGTGGTATTAGCCCAGAATCAAGAAGGATGTTGCACTCACAACTGCAGCAGCACCCACCATTAGTAATACTATTGTTTGCTACTAAACCTGTAGACTCAACCTCTTCACTTCCAACATCTGAAAGGGTTGGTTTGTGGATATAGCAGAAGTTAAATCAAGTGCAGAGGCAATACAGAGACAGCATGTGGCAATAAACATGATATGTGAGAAGGTGGCACAGGCCCATTTGGATGATACATCAGCCATTTACCTGAATTAAGACCCATTAACCAAATGCTACGGGAAGAATGAACAGTGACCAAAACTCAGCAGAGTGACAATACATTATTTGGCATGTAATGCAGCCAGTGTACCTTTGAAGCATGTGTTACCATGTATTTAAAAAGAAGAGGCAAACTAAAAAGTTATATTGCCTTAGGAAAAAAATTGTAAATTTTATTTTCACTGCACAATTAGCCTGCCCGGTGAAGCAGCATGTGTTTTGACAACTATTGGCACATAAATAATATTACAACAACAATAATTCTGGTGGTCCTGATCTTTCTCTACTTCAGAGTCCTTCTTATGCTCAGAGCCCCACTCCCAACCCACACCACACTCTAATTCATTACAGTAAAACACATACATTATTACTGGGCTAGGAAGCAAGTGAATATTAGGGAAGGTCCAAAACATTAGGGCTTGGGATAGATTTAGGTTTGGCTATGGACATGTTGGGTCACATGGCTCACACATTACATACTTAATGGTAGGTAAGAGATGAACCAGTGAAGGAGATGGCATAAGAACAAAGAAATATAGGAAAACGTTGTGGGAGAATTGTGGCATGTGCTGGGATAGGAATGGTATGGAGACAAATGGGAGCTTGTAGTAACTATGTGTGGGCTGTAGTCATTGAAAAACACAATGCTTGTTCAACCAATTAATTTAAATTGCACTGAAGCAGTGACAGAAGCATTGACAGGAAAGTGGACACTTGGGGACTGGACTTAGAAACACAGAAGAAAGGAATACCCTAAAAAAAAACAGAAGGTGCCATTGAGAATGCAAATTGACTTACCACTCATCCCAGAATCAATTACTTCCTCCCCCTTTTCCTCCACCTGTTGAACTTGGTCCTCCTGGCATTCCTTCTCTGCCATGTTAGCCTGGATAGGTTCTAGACATAAACATGATACACTTATTAAGTACTATCACTACCAGCCACAATATTTGCACAAGTGAAAAACAACATCTCATACATCTGAAATTATTGCTGGTCAAAGTAGAGGGAGCAGTGATTGAGAGGATAAATGTAAAAGGGGCGTAAGCGAGACGCAGATGCCAGAGTAAGAAAAAAGAGGGTAAAACAAAGAAGATGTGATGAAGAAGGCTGTAGAAACAGAAGGGAATTTATAAACCAACACAAAAAGGTGTAAGTTGTGAACATAGACTGAAGTAGAGAAGGGTACGTTAAAAAATAAGAAAAAAACGAAAGCTGTGTTTCATTTTAGCCTAGGTGAAATTAACTTTTAAATGTAATAAAAATAATTTTTTTAAAACATGACTGACCAGCACCAGTGGGAATGTCTAGGAAAGTGCTGGGGTCTGCGGTCTTCCTGGCCATCTTGTTTGTAGTGTTGAATGGAGAAAAGAAAAACAAATTTGATAGTTTAGGGGGAAAGAAAATTACTGCTCAGGTAACCACTCTTTTCCCCCAGTTAACATTGGCCCAATAATAGTTCCATATTTTAAAAGTTATTAAGTACAAGTGATACAGCTCCTCCGCTAGCTACATACATTTTCACTATGGTCACAATTAGACGTCAGGGACAGCGAGAAGAGGTGGCGTTTAGTCCATTACTGTTTATTTTCTAGCCCAACCAGCTGTGATAAGAATAATGGACTTGCAATTTCATAACAAAAACACAGGTATGCTGTGCGATCCTTCTTTAGAAACTTAAACACAGGTTTGCTATTTACTACTTTAGCTAAAACTTAGTATATCTCTATGAAATAGACCGATATGTAGGGATGACAAGAACTCAATAATCATTTTAGAAATGTTGATGTTGGGTTCGATGATGATGACAGAATTAACTGCATTCATTTTGCCTTCTGTGTGATTATGTTGTTAAGTCATGCAGATTTGAGATTATCCTGCCTCTGAGTAAGTGTGAGTCTAGTCATTCATAGGGACTAGTTTGACTACTCAAAAAGCCAGTTCTTCAGCTGCTTGAGGAATTTAAGAAGTGAGAAGGAGGCTCTTATGTGTTGTGGCAGGTTGTTCCACGCTTTAGGAGTGATGTGGTAGAAGGTTCACACGACAGATCTATTTTTTTGTATGCATGGGATACATGCAAGTAGAAATCTGGATGAGCAGAGTTGTATGAAGGATTTGTTAAAGGAGATGGGACTGTTGACGTAAGCTGGACCAGTGTTAAGCAGTGCCATGAAAGTAAGGATGAGGACTTTGAATTGTGCTAATTTGTGTATGGGGAGCCTGTGGAGCTCCTTCAGGTGTGGTGTGATGTGAGTGCGGAATGGGAAGTCAAAAATGATTCTGGCCACTGAGTGCAGCCTTCTGATGAGTTTTTGTTGATCGCAGTGTTCACTTAGTCCAGCTTTTTTTGTGACAAGGGCGTGTGTGACGGTTCTCTTGTGCTGATTTGCAGCCATTTGAAAATCTTTCTCAACATCATCAGAGTATGGAAGTATGAGGCGTTCACTTGGGCAGTCATGTAGAGTTTGCTATTGATGATGATCCTGAGGTTCTTGCCAATTGGTGGTGGATGTTGGTCCTAGCTGTGTTGGCAACCAGGTGGAGTCCCACAGTGAAGTGCTCTTACTGAAGATCACAATTTTGATTTTGTCAGTGGTCAGCTTCACACAGTTGGTCTTCATCCTGTGGGCGATTTCAGTCATGCAGACATTAAACTTGATCCAGGTACTGGGCATCTTGTCCTTGAGGGAGAGAATGAGTCGCATTTTGTTGTTGTGGGAGAGGACATTGATGTCGTGACAGAGGATGATGCTGGATAGAGGGATCATGTGTGCATTAAAAAGGGTCAGGCTCAAGGAGGATCCTTGTAGAACTCTGCAGATAAGTTCACAAGCATCTGAGGTGTACAATGTCAGGCTGAATGACTGGGTCCTTCCAGTAAGGAAGGAGCAGATCTATCTGAGTGCATGGTGTGTAGACTTTGGTTGAGGATGTCGTGGGAGACCATGTCTAACGCTGTAAAGCGGTCCAGGAGGATGTGAGCCACCATGTCCACCTCATTCAGAGTCATGCAGCTGTCATCCATGGAGCAATAAGGGCAGTTCCCAAGCTCTGGTTGGATCTGAAACCATACTGAGTGGTGCTGAGAACATGGTGGTCATAGAAGTATTCAATGGGGTATCTGTTGGTGATTTTCTCAAAAACCTTGGCAGGGAATTGTTATTGGAAGATCGGTCTGTAGTTGGCATGTGTTGAAGGGTCTGCTGAGGGTTTCTTCAGTAATGGGAGGACAGTTACATGTTTCCAAACATCTGGGAAGATCACCAAAAAGGTGGAGGCATTCCGAATGGATGTCTGCATGGCGCTGATGGGTTGACGTCTTCTGGTGTAGGTGGGGTGGGGTCAAGGATCTGATGGTGTACCGGAATGCATGGAATTCATAGTGGTATCAGATTCTTCTAGGGTGATAATGGGCCATCTGGGTACCATTCATTTTTTTGATAAGATTGGGAAGCATTTGGCTAGGTCTATTGGGTCCTGTTGCAGGTTGGAATTACTGTAAATGGCAATGATTTTGTTGTTGATAAACTCATACAGATTGTTGAAGAGGTCCTGAGAGTGGGTGATCAAGTTGGAGGCGGCCACTGGTGAGGTGACATCCTTCATGATGGTGAAAATTTGTTTGCTTCTGTTGGGGCTGGCATCGATGTGGTCTACCAGAGCAATGAATTTGGTGTTCTGGATCATCTGGTGGTAGCGTTTTAGAGCAGATTTGTACTCCTGCCGGCATTTTCCTGACAGTTCTTCATTTGTGCTCCTGTTATTTGAAATGTGTTATTTCATTATTCTGAGTTCCTCTGTGTTCCTTCTGCCTGGGGTTTATATGAGCCCCAGACATAATCTCGAATTGCACCAGAATAATCTGAGTAATTTCGATAATTCTGCATTACACTTTGACTTGGAATTACCGGTAATTACTCTGTTGCTCCTGTTTGAATAATTATGAGGAGTTTGGGGAGATGTGGAGCACATTTACTATGGCATTTTGTGCTATTTCTTAGCGCAAAATGCATGCATGAGGATAAATTGGGGATAAATCTAACCCCAAGAGTACATTTAGCAAGCGCGAGCGGCTGTGAGCACCCGTTATTTGTGTTCTGTAGCATTTAGCACTATTTCTTATCACAAAATGCTTTCTGACAACAAGCGCGAGCGGCTGTGAGCACCCGTTATTTGTGTTCTGTAGCATTTAGCACTATTTCTTATCACAAAATGCCTTCTGACAACAATTTTTGATGTGAGGTGGCATTTTTGTGCTAAAAAATGGCATTTTGTATCACATGCACACTTTTGAAAACTGACTTGGGACTAAGAAGATATAAGGAATTTCCATAGTTAAGTCGGGAGATTACCAGGCCTTGCACCACCACTCTGTTTGCAGATTCCAGCAAACATCTCAGTAGTATTCTCAAGGTCTGGAGAAGACCAAAACTGGTGACTGCCATTTTCTTGACTTGAATTTCCATTGTAAGTTTCTTTTCAAGCCAAACTCCTAGACAGTTAACCTCAGTTTTAGGGGTTGGTTGATTGCCCCAAAAGTGTGGCCAGTTTATCTCCACCCACCTGGTGGGGTTATTTCCCACATCAGAAGATTGGCAGCAAGGCAAGGCCTCTGGTCAAACCTTGAAATCAATCGAGTGCGGGTGGTCAACGCTCTGCTGTGCATGACCATTGGATATGCACAGAAGAAGATTGGCCAGACCCTGCGACCATCCCTCTGAGTGGCCAACCAACTACTGCCCTCCTGAGCATCCAACCCCCTGTTTCGCATGACCAAATTGGGAGTTGACCTCACGTGACCTGGCCCTGTGCCCATCCCCGTGGGCATCTAACTTCCTCAACTGTGCATAGCCTTTCACAGTACACAGTGGCCCGCCCCTTACAGGTGGTGCATGGTTTAGCTGGAGAAATGATTGGAGGATTAATCTCCAACCAACCCTAAAAAATGGGGGGTGGCCCATTCAGTCATCGGGCCTTTGCCTCCACCACTAAGGGGCACAACTGTATTCCTGCCTCTGGAGGAGGAGTCATTGCTGGGTTACCTTTCATCAGTCCCTAGGTAGGAAGAAATTCCACTAGACACCAGTGATTCTTTTTTCCAAACAAATATGTGGTGAGGTGGCCCACTCAGATATCAGAACTTGCCGTGACCCAACAATTTTTCTGCCCCTCTACCAACTCTGTGTATTTCCAAAACCTAGAGACCCAGAGGGTGGTGTGGTTTGTATGGATCCCAGCATGTGTTCCTACTCAGTAGGCCTTGCAAATGTCAAATTATAGGTCAGAAAATACTATTTTTCTGATATTTATGTGACAGAAAACTCGGACACTTCCAGTCAATTGCCGAAGTCTTACCACTGTGCATTCCCACTCTTCTCCCAATTAAAATACTGCCTCCCAGGTGTGTGTAGACTGTAACCACATCATTGGAACACAATAAAACTGTAGCCATATGGAGACATCATTAACACCACATTGAATTCACAAGGTTCAAGTTAGGACCGGTTTCTGTCACAAGCAATGTTACCCAGCCAAGTGGGTAACATTTATATCAGCATTGGGGGCATATTATCAAGAACGGCATTTAAAAATTATCACTGCCTTAGTGGCAGTAGACTGCCGTTAAAGCGGAGATAAGGGGCTTGATAATATGCCCTTGTGAATTCCAATAGAAGCCCATGTTCACACCAGAACATGGGCTTCTATTGGAACTCTCAAGGGCATATTATCAAGCCCATTATCACCGCTTTCTGGCAACCAACAGGGTAATACCCAATTGACCCTTTTAGTACCTGGGTAAGGAACAATAAAGAGCAAGCAACAAATTGGTACAAAAGGAAAAGATAAGAAAATAACTTTGGACAAGAGCACACTAATTGACTCTGTATCTAGTTTATTAATCTAGACAGATTTTATCAAAATATTTGGACTTTCCTGCATCAGAAATGACCACGGACCTTAATGGAAGCAACAAAGCAAAAAATACAACAACACAAATGTACATAAATTGAACATGTGCAGAACGTCACCAACAAGAAGACACAAAAAAGTTAACCCCTAAACACACATATCATTTTCTGTTAGTGTCCTCCTAATAATTTCAGTCCTGAAATTATTAGGAGGACACTAACAGAAAATGATATGTTGAAATGATATGAAATGATTGCTTTGTTGCTTCCATTAAGGTCCGTGGTCATTTCTGATGCAGGAAAGTCCAAATATTTTGATAAAATCTGTCTAGATTAATAAACTAGATACAGAGTCAATTAGTGTGCTCTTGTCCAAAGTTATTTTCTTATCTTTTCCTTTTGTACCAATTTGTTGCTTGCTCTTCATTATCACCGCTTTAGCAGCAGTTTCCTGCCGCTAAAGCGGCGATAATTTTAACGCTGTTCTTGATAATATGCCCCTAATTGTGAGAATGCAGGGTAGTAGGAACTGTATGGATCCCAGCCAATTCCATCATTTTCCCTCACAGAATAGTGAGGAAAATATGTGCTAATAGTCAAAGATCAACATTTGCAGAGCATTCTTGGTAAGAAAACATAGTGGGAGTCATGCATGTTACACCACCTTGAACTCCCATGTGTATCTAGTTTTCAGAAGTGCCTGGGTTTGATAAGCTTTCCTGGGTGGTGACCAAGGCTGATCCCAAATACTGCAGCTCTCCAAATCAACAAAAATGTGTCAATTATAAAGCTGAAATCTTGATGTCTCTAAGTAGAATTGTGGGGCCTTTTCTGCCACAAGTGACAAGCCCAGTCACACAATATCCAGAACTTTCTGTCACAAAAATATTAGAAAATGTGTGATTTTAGTCGAAGTTTGATGTCTGCATGACTTTTCGAATAAAAATCATAGTTTTATCCATGCAAGTCACACCATCCTTGACATCCCTGTTCTACTTTTCAGAAATATCTATGTATGAGAGGTTTCCCTGGTGGGTGGAAGAGCTCAGGCCCATAAAAGGCAAAAAACTTTGTAAAAAAAAATATTTTTACGTCTTACGTTAGTCAAGACCTTTTGATTTCACCAAACTTATACATGTAATATACTTACTGAAAGGGGCTTTCGGCTTTCCGTTCTCGATTGGTCTATTGTTGGGTCATTCTCATTTTGCTACTGTCCACTACAGCATGAAAAAAATGGGTCAGTCTATGTAAGCCACTGGTTAACTTCACTTTGAGTGACTGCAGTTTGCTCTTTCACAAGGATCACATCGCGGTAGTTCTATTTAGTGTCAGTGTTTTTATTTTTACTTTTTATTATTTAGTGGCACCTTTGTGTTAAGAGTTTGATGTGATAGCAGGACACTTTTGAACTGAGCACATGGCACATTCCAGCTTTATCAGTTCCTGTCTCCTGCCAATGCTGTTGCACATTAGATTTGTAGTGGCCTTTGTTTATCTGACTGCTGCTATTTCACTGATGCATCCATTCAAAACGCTTCCGTATTATTACTATTTCCTTTTAATTTCTGTACTCATTAACTACTTTCTTTCTTTCTTGCTTTTCTTCTTTCTATTTACTTCTTTCATTCATTTTTCTTGTCCTCTGTATTTCTTGCTTGCTTTCTTTCTTTCCATCTTTTTCTTAGCTCTCTTCCTTTTTTCTTTCTTTCATTTCTTCTATCCTATTTCCTTTCTTTCATTCTTTCTTTGTTTTCCTCTTTCCTTATATCTTTTCTTTCTTTTTTTCCTTCTTTTCTTCTATCCTAATACATTTCCTTCCTTCCTTACTTCATTCCCTCCTTCCATTTTTTCATTTATCTTTTTTGCTTTTCATCTTTCTTGAATTCTTTCTTCCCTTCTATCATTTGTTTCTTTCCTTCAATCCTTCTACCTTAACTTCCTTCCTTACTTCCTTCCTTCCTTCCTTTCTTACTTTGTTCCTTCCTTCTTTTCTTTTTTCCTTCCTTGTTTCTTTCTTTCTTTCCTTCATTTTTCTTTCTGTCTTTTTTGCCTTCTTTCTTTCCTTCCTTCTTTCTCAAAGGCATGAAGCTGGCAGCCAATGCCAACCTGATTGTTTTTTTTTGGGCCTGTTATCCAACACCTTTCGATTTTACCAAAAGTATTTGTATCACATATTTACTAGTTACTTACAGTTGTTTTCAGCAAGACTTCAACCATTAGTGTTTGGCGGTGTCATTCAGCCCCGTATGAGTTACAGCATGCCGCCCTTTCACATGGAGCGCTTCCACACATAAATTAGTTACCTTCAGTGCAAGGGGGTAATGTTCTTTTTCTTGAGACCCCAAAAACTTTTTGCCTTTAGCTAATGCTTTTTTTTGATGGACGAGGGCTAAGAGTTTCCCAAACAATAATGTTTTGCAAAAACCATGACAAAATATAACAAAAATTAGCAAAAGGCTACTAGCCAACTCCAGACCTATAGGCTTTGCCAACTGTTTGTTTAAAATTGTGCCTGTTCCAGAAAGCTGGTGAAGAGATGCTTTCAGTACATCAAACGCTTTGCTGATGCCATTTTTGCTAAAATGAACATTTACTTTTTAGCAAAGGATTTTTTTCCCGTTCCAAAGAAGGCTCACCGCTCGGGGGGTCCTCAGCAGGTAAAGGGTTAACAATTGAGTTTAAAATCAGCAAAGTAAACTTTATGAAAGATCCAAGGGGCATATTATCAAGACAGGCGATAAAATTATCGGCGCTTTAGCGGCAGAAAACTGCTGCTGAAGCGGCGATAATGGGCTTGATAATATGCTCTATGGAATTCCAATTGAAGCTCAGGTTAGATGTCCTTCACATCTAACATGGGCTTCAATTGGAATTCCATAGAGCATATTATCAAGCCCATTATCGCCGCTTTAGCGGCAGTTTTCTGCAGCTAAAGCGGCGATAATTTGATCGCCTGTCTTGATAATATGCCCCCAAATTCACACAAATTAGCGAAGCTTTTCCTGTAAGCGGTCACATCTTATTCCTCACTTATGTGTGATTACTCCCGAATATCCAGGAGCAGCATGTGTTGATGCATGGAACTGAATGTATGAATCAGGACTTTAAAATGACACCCTGAATGCAAAACAATGATGATCACGCCTCCGTTTATTAATGCCATTTTTCAACCAACAAAGATGTTGTGAATCAAGCTATCATTTTTGACTGCATTTCAATACTATATTATAGATTTCAGACTCATTTCAAACACTGTTCACTTTCAAAATACTACACTTTCTATTTCTATTAATGAAGTCAAGCTAGCATTTACAGAGATTGACATTAATTCTCCGTTTGACAACATTTATCATGTTCTCAGTCAATTGGCTTGTTCCAGCCTAATGGAACCCAAGAACATAATGTCAGCCAACCATGAAGCTTTTGACTTTGGGAGCAAGTGCAATTGCTAAACACGTGCCACGCACTCAGACTGCCCCCCTCCTGATTTATGGTGACAGTGCTTGGAAGTTTAGGACTCAGGAATTTTCTGTATATTTATATAGCATTCTGCAAGGCCACGGGGGAAAGGTTTGACGTCTTAAAGAGTCTCAAGTAAACATGATATCTTTTAGATTAACATTTAAAAACCTAGTAGTAAAACTTTATGGTGTAACTTAAGCATAGCCTCTTCATATAACCATGGTTTACAGCTTCAATTCAACTTCTTTGCAATTTAAGAGTCTGGTAAACTCCGCGCACGAATAAAAATGGCGATACTGGGAATTCTTAAGTAAGCGTCAATGTGGTCTTTGACATCACATTGTAAACTATATTGTTGTCTTCAGGGTCGGACTGGGGAGAAAATAGGCCCGGGCACCAAAATAAAAGTGGTCCCCCCATTAGTGAAGTAGATAGCTAAAAAAGTGGCCCATGTTTGCAAATCAGGGCAGTTTTGAAATTGGACTGATGCTGTACAAGTGAGGTATGAAAGGCTGCATGGATTTGAGCTTGCTGTAGGTAATACTTATCAGTAGAAAAACAAGCATTTGCAATGCAGTAGGTCTCGCATTCATGCAGGTTTGAGCTATTGGCATTGTAAATACCAATGCCTTTTATTTATGTTTTGTGTTTTAAAACATAAATAAAAAGCGTTGTCATTTACAATACTAATAGCTTAAAGTCTCGCAAATGTGAGATTGTAAATATCAAGGGAAGAAACTGGCCTGCAACGTTTTCAAAGTAGTGATAAATAGTGCAGTGAAGAAGATGTGTAAGTGTTGGAAATTACACAGATAGAAACTGTGAAGGGAGAGTTACATATGATCTGAGCTATAAACACTAATAAAGTGCTCCAACACCTTTAACTCTGCGATTACCCTGTCGCAGATCAGGAAGAAGAGCGGGAGGGGGGGGGGCTATTTCCTGATTTGAGTGTGCAGTGTGGCATTGCGTTAAGTCATTGCTCTTTGGTCTAATAAAAAACACTGCAGCTGTAGTAGGGCCCTGGCTTCACCTCCTCGTTCAGGGCGGGCTGTGCTTTAATGCAGGCGTGAAGGGAGGGAGGGGTGGTCTTGGCTGCAGCTCTGGCCTCGTACAGTGCCCCTGCTATTACTAGTGAGCAAGAGTCGCTGACGTGGTGGTATTGGTATTGGTATTGGTATTGGTGGTGGTGGTATTGGTATTGGTAGTATTTATGGTGGTGGTGGTGGTATTGGTGGTATTGGTGGTGGTGGCATTGGTGATATTGGTGGTGGTGGTATTGGTGATGGTATTGGTGGCAGCATTGGTATTGGTGGTATTGGTGGTGGTGTTTGTAGTGGTGGTACATGTATTGGTGGTGGTGGTATTGGTGGTGGTATTGGTATAGATGGTGGTGGCGTTGTTGGTGGTATTGGTGGTATTTGTGGAATTGTTTGTATTGGTGGTATTAGTGGTGGTGGTGGGGAATTGCTGGTGGTTTTGCTATTGGTGATAGTATTGGTGGTGGTATTGGTGGAGATGGTGGTGGTGGTATTGGTGGTGGTGGATGGTGGTATTGGTGG
Source organism: Triturus cristatus (assembly GCF_964204655.1). NCBI lineage: Eukaryota > Metazoa > Chordata > Amphibia > Caudata > Salamandridae > Triturus > Triturus cristatus. The sequence goes on along the minus strand of NC_140586.1, from coordinate 461,887,048 downwards.
TGGTGTTATTGGTGGTATTGGTGGTAGTATTGGCGGTGGTGGTATTGGTGGTGGTGGTAATGGTGGTGGTGTTAATGGTGGTGGTGTTAATGGTGGTATTGGTGGTGGCCTTGGTGGTATTAGTGGTGTTGCTGGTGGTGGTATTGGTGGCAGTGGTGGTATTGGAATTGGTATTGGTGATGGTGGTATTGTAATTGGTTGTGGTATTGATGGTGGTGGCATTGGTGTGGGTGGGGGTTTTGGTGGTGCTGGTGGTATTGGTGGTATTTATGGTGGTGGTATTGGTGGTGGTGGTGTTGTTGTTAATAAAGCAGGCTTTTGAAAACAATCTGTCAGGTGGCTTTAGTCCAGATGACATGTAACACAGATGTGCTGGTGTCAGCTCCAGCCCATTAGCACAGGATTATGTGCTACCTGGAATTCACATGAATTAATTTCTAATCATTTCTAAATCCATTTTACTTCGGGGGGGTTTGAAACAGACACTAGATAATGCCGGGATAAAGTGATTGACAACAGGCGCCCGTGTTATGGGGGGCAGCGTGCTGCTTAAAAAAACACAAGCGGTTTCAGCTGAAGCAGTGCATGTCCGGGCTGCAATAACACAAACTCAGTTAAGTAAATAGTGCTTACAGACTGAATACAGGGGCATAATTAGGCAATAAAATTATTGCCGCTTTTCGGACGAAAACCGCTTCAAAAGCGGCGATAATTTTTTATCGCCATCTTGTAAATATGCCCCAAAGTTTGTCACGTTGCAAGAGAGTGGATTTTGCAACATGACTCTCCTAACTAGAGGGGGGTGTTGGAAAACGAGGCAGTATCTGTGAGGCCTGCAAAAACAACATGTCACATCTGTGCTTCACTGGGAACCAAACACCCTAGTGTAGCATCTGACTCTCAGAGGGTAGCGTTGCAGAGCAGTTTAAGGCTCACTCAAGGAAGGTGGTTTGGGCTAGTAATTGACATTACCAGGTACGCAGAAATAACACTCAATAATTGATTGTCCAGTCTGTACTTTGCTTTATAAAAGTACGAGTACATTTATTAAACACATACACTACTTAATACTATGCACCAATTTACAAATTTACATACGCTGTTGGAATTACTACGTGACATTGCATAACATCTCCACCTCGCCGCGGGGGGGGGGGTTTAGTACCACCACTCCCATGTATGCACACCATCTTGTCCCCTAATGCAGTTAGTTGAACATAACCTGGAGCGAGGGCCCTACGCACTGGCACCATCCCAGTGGCGACCAAACCCATTATCCCAACAAGCCTTAAAAATGGGTACCCCTGCCTTGGTGACACATAACCCTGACTAAATATGTCATACTGACTATACCATATACACCTCTACATCTTTAGTGGCTAACAGTCTGGGTTGTTCTTCACCTAAGTGCAGCAGCAAGAATACATGTTTAAGCATCACTTTAGAATGACTGTACTCATCACATTTGTTGATCATTATAATGCATTACAATTACAGCCCCTAAAGGCATACCAGATGAAATCACTGGATTACGCATATACCGCCAGACACCCTAGCAGGAATGTCTGGCTACATAACCTCACTTTGCTTATGATTCTACCTTTGCAGGTACTTCACATGACACATGTGTCTATCAGTCCCTCTAAAAGAATTAACGTGGTTAAAAGCATTTGTGGTGCAATTACACCTCTTCACCTCCAGGGGATGCCCTTCTCCAGACATTCCCCAGCTCAGCTCTTCACTCCTTGAGACAGTCCCTAAGTCACCCCCAACCGCAGAACAAAAGTTTCAGCCATGGGGATACTGATGACGCCTGACTGAGCCCTTGAGGGGTTATTCTTCTGAGTCCCCATGAGACTTAGAGAGGGTCGCTCCTTCTTCGAGCTGGGGGAGGCTGCGTTTCTCCTCCAGCTCCCCCTGCACCTCGTCACACATGTGATGGTGACCCCATCCTCCTGGGGCCACCACGAACCAAGAAAAAGCTGCTTTTCCTCTCAGGCCAGTCCTGGTCTGCAAGGCATTATGTGGCGCTTCTTCTCATGCCCCGTGAATCTTTTATGAGCGGCTCTCCCTCTGTGCCGGGGAGAGCTGGTGGTGGTGGCCCTGCACCTCTGCGGATCTTTGTGGGGGGGACCGGTCCCACCTGGACCCCCAGGTGAGTCATGGCAGCCCGGGGAGCCCACCCCATCTGCTTCATCAGCATCTTGGTCCTCTTCGCAGGGGCCCGGTCTCACCCGGACACCCCGCATTGCCAGCGCTGCCCTTTTGGTCTGCCCCCTCCTGTGGGCAGAAACTGTGACTCCTGCCTTCTTGAAGCTGCGGGGGAGTGCAGTGGCACTCCCCCTCCTACTCACAACACTGGGGTTGGGGTCCCGGACCCCTAGGGGCATCTTCACGGGGAGCGCGATAGCACTCTCCAGCTTATCTTCTGCGGGGGCAGCCCCCGGGACCTGACCCACCCCGGAGGCACATCTTGGAATGGAGGTGGAGCCCATGTGCTTCATCGTTGGTCCTGGCGGAGGTCAAAGGTTGCCTACATTCTGGGGGGCGTATCTCGGCCCCCAGGCCACCGATCGGCTCCATTCAGGTCTCTTATTGCTCCTGGTGGTGCTCCCCAGCAACTGGGAGCACTTCCTTTCACCCTCGTGGTCTCCAGAAAGGTGAAGTCAGCAGGGAGCAGTCTTCACTGGCTTTCACCTGGCTCTCCTCCTGGGCCTCTCTTCTCCCTGCGCAGAGGCCCTGGCTTCTGCACACTGGTCCTGGTTTTCACCTGTGGTGCTAGGCAGGGTCCTGGGCCAGTCTGGGAGTTCTTTCTTCCAGCTGCCCATGGCGCCAGGCTCCTACACCAGTCCTCCTCAGCAGTCCATACCCCAGAGAGAGCTTCTTTTCCTGTGCAAACACTTTTTAAAGAATGGGGAAGGGGGCTGGCAGGAAGTCTCTGTTTGTCCTATCAAATAGCAACACATCACTTCACTGCCCCTGTTCCCTCCTTCCTGCCCAGGCCTCTGGGTTGGTTCTAGATGGCATCATCCTGGGGTCTCCTACCACATGGACTCTGAAAGCCCCTTCCCCCGCGCTGCCTTCCCCCTTGTGCAGCTTGGTGCCTGGCACCAGGTGACAGATGCTGATGGATTAGCCTGTAGCTCCACCCATCTTTTCTTCTTGGAGAGGAGGCCTTCGCTCTTGGAAGGAAGGTCATTAATCCTGCCTGCCAGGGTCAGCCCCCAGCCAGGCCCTGGTTATGAGATGATTCAGAGAAATATGACATTTCTGGATGACCCAAAAGCAGTACAAATATGACTTTGGACTCTGCAGAATACTTCCTCTCACACGAGTTACAGTGGACATTACTGCGTCTGGAATGTGTAGGCCTTAGGAAAGTGAAACTAACCTATGGGCTCCACATCCCCATAGGAGACTAATGAAGTGAAAAACAGTCAAACAAACTGGGACAGATTTACGTTACATGGTGCATCCATGCAAATCAGAAGGGATGCGCCAGGAAAGATGTGCGACGCAAGTTTACCCTTGCGCCACCACAGATGCGCCGCATTTACAATGCAAAAAGAACTATTGATGGACCGAATGCAGAACACTGTCATACATTCACCCCAGTACAGAGATCTGGGCCTAAATCCATCGTTTTTTTGCTCACCATGCCATTCCAGTTTGGACCCAGCCATATGCAAATCAGTCTTGACCCAGTGCCCCATGGGAATAGTCCAGCCCGAACTGCCAGGCCAGGTCCTCCCTGGACTGGAAACAAGCATCCTAGGACCGGTTTTGGAGTTTCACCCCTCTTCAGCCAGGATAGCTTGATTCCAGTGGCATGGAGAGCATGGGACTCACGTCTGAGCATACTTGTCCCACTCGAGGTGACAAATGCAAAAAGAACTATTGATGGACAGAATGCAGAACAATGTCATACATTCACCCCAGTACAGAGATCAGGGCCTAAATCCATGGTTTTTTTGCTCACCATGCCATTTCAGTTTGGACCCAGCCATATGCACATCAGTCTTGACCCTGTGCCCATGGGAACAGTCCAGCCCGAACTGCCGGGCCAGGTCCTCCCTGGACTGGAAACAAGCATCCTAGGACCGGTATCGGGGTTTCACCCCTCTTCAGCCAGGATAGCTTGATTCCAGTGGCATGGAGAGCACAGGACTCACGTCTGAGCATACCCGTCCCACTCGGGGTGACAAATGCATAAAGAACTATTGATGGACCGAATGCAGAACAATGTCATACATTCACCCTAGTACAGAGATCTGGGCCTAAATCCCTCGTTTTTTTGCACACCATGCCATTCCAGTTTGGACCCAGCCATACGCAAATCAGTCTTGACCCTGTGCCCCATGGGAACCGTCCAGCCCGAACTGCCAGGCCAGGTCCTCCCTGGACTGGAAATAAGCATCCTAGGACCGGTTTTGGGGTTTCACCCATCTTCAGCCAGGATAGCTTGATTCCAGTGGCATGGAGAGCACGGGACTCACGTCTGAGCATTCTTGTCCCACTCGGGGTGACAAATGCAAAAAGAACTTTTGATGGACAGAATTCAGAACAATGTCATACATTCACCCCAGTACAGAGATCTGGGCCTAAATCCATCGTTTTTTTGCTCACCATGCCATTCCAGTTTGGACCCAGCCATATGCCAATCAGTCTTGACCCTGTGTCCCATGGGAATAGTCCATCCCGAACGGCCAGGCCAGGTCCTCCCTGGACTGGAAACAAGCATCCTAGGACCGGTTTCGGGGTTTCACCCCTCTTCAGCCAGGATAGCTTGATTCCAGTGGCATTGAGAGCACGGGACTCACGTCTGAGCATACACATCCCACTCGGGGTGACAAATGCAAAAAGAACTATTGATGGACCGAATGCAGAACAATGTCATACATTCACCCCAGTACAGAGATCTGGGCCTAAATCCCTCGTTTTTTTCCACACCATGCCATTCCAGTTTGGACCCTGCCATACGCAACTCAGTCTTGACCCTGTGCCCCATGGGAACAGTCCAGCCCGAACTGCCAGGCCAGGTCCTCACTGGACTGGAAACAAGCATCCTAGGACTGGTTTCGGGGTTTCACCCCTCTTCAGCCAGGATAGCTTCATTCCAGTGGCATGGAGAGCACGGGACTCACGTCTGAGCAAACCGGTCCCACTCGGCGTGACAAATACAAAAAGAACTATTGATGGACTGAATGCAGAACAATGTAATACATTCACCCCAGTACAGAAATCAGGGCCTAAATCCATCGTTTTTTTGCTCACCATGCCATTCTAGCTTGGACCCAGCCATATGCAGATCAGTCTTGACCCTGTGCCCCATGGGAACAGTCCAGCCCGAACTACCAGGCCAGGTCCTCCCAGGACTGCAAACAAGCATCCTAGGACCGGTTTTGGGGTTTCACCCCTCTTCAGCCAGGATAGTTTGATTCCAGTGGCATGGAGAGCACGGGACTCACGTCTGAGCATACCTGTCCCACTCGGGTGACAAATGCAAACAGAACTATTGATGGACCGAATGCAGAACAATGTCATACATTCACCCCAGTAAACAACGCCACTTGAGTCAAGCTATCCTGGCTGAAGAGGGGTGAAACCCCCAAACCGGTCCTAGGATGCTTGATTCTGGTCCAGGGAAGACATGGCTTGGCAGTTTGGGCTGGACTGTTCCCATGAGGCACAGGGTCAAGACTGATTTGCACATGGCCATGTCTGAACTAGGGCGGCGTGGTGAGCAAAATAACAATGGATCAAACCCAGATCTGTGTCTGGGGGTGAATGTTTTGCCAATGTGCAACATTCTGTCCATCATCTTGTGTGTTTTGCTGTTCTCCCTATGTGGGAAGGGTATGCCCAGATGTGGGTCCCATGCTCACTATGCCACTGGAGTCAAGCTATCCTGGCTGAAGAGGGGTGAAACCCTGAAACCAGTCCTAGAATGCTTGATTCCGGTCCAGGGAAGACATGGCTTGGCAATTCGGGCTGGACTGTTCCCATGAGGCACAGGGTCAAGACTGATTTGCATATGGCCATGTCTGAACTGGGGTGGCGGGGTGAGCAAAATAACGATGGATTAAACCCAGTTCTGTGACTGGGGGTGAATGTTTTGCCAATGTGCAACATTCTGTCCATCTTCTTGTGTGTTTTGCTGTTCGCCCTATGTGGGAAAGGTATGCCCAGACGTGGGTCCCGTGCTCACTACGCCACTGGAGTCAAGCTATCCTGGCTGAAGAGGGGTGAAACCCCCGAAACCGGTCCTAGGATGCTTGATTCCGGTCCAGGGAAGACATGGCTTGGCAGTTTGGGCTGAACTGTTCCCATGAGGCACAGGGTCAAGACTGATTTGCATATGGCCATGTCTGAACTGGGGTGGTGTGGTGAGCAAAATAACGATGGATTAAACCCAGATCTGTGACTGGGGTTGAATGTTTTGCCAATGTGCAACATTCCGTCCATCATCTTGTGTGTTTTGCTGTTCGCCCTATGTGGGAAGGGTAGCCCAGACGTGGGTCCCGTGCTCACTACGCCACTGGAGTCAAGCTATCCTGGCTGAAGAGGGTTGAAACCCCGAAACCGGTCCTAGGATGCTTGATTCTGGTCCAGGGAAGACATGGCTTGGCAGTTCGGGCTGGACTGTTCCCATGAGGCACAGGGTCAAGACTGATTTGCATATGGCCATGTCTGAATTGGGGTGGCGTGGTGAGCAAAATAATGATGGATTAACCCCAGATCTGTGACTGGAGGTGAATGTTTTGCCAATGTGCAACATTCTGTCCATTCTGTGTGTTTTGCTGTTCGCCCTATGTTGGAAGTTTATGCCCTTACTTGGGTCCCGTGCTCACTACACCACTGGAGTCAAGCTATCCTGGCTGAAGAGGAGTGAAACCCCGAAACTGGTCCTAGGATGCTTGGTCCCGGTCCAGGGAAGACATGGCTTGGCAGTTCGGGCTGGACTGTTCCCATGAGGCACAGGGTCAAGACTGATTTGCATATGGCCATGTCTGAATTGGGGTGGCGTGGTGAGCAAAATAACGATGGATTAAACCCAGATCTGTGACTAGGGGTGAATGTTTTGCCAATGTGCAACATTCCGTCCATCATCTTGTGTGTTTTGCTGTTCGCCCTATGTGGGAAGGGTTTGCCCAGACGTGGGTCCCGTGCTCACTACGCCACTGGAGTCAAGCTATCCTGGCTGAAGAGGGGTGAAACCCCGAAACTGGTCCTAGGATGATTGATTCCGGTCCAGGGAAGACATGGCTTGGCAGTTCGGGCTGGACTGTTCCCATGAGGCACAGGGTCAACACTGATTTGCATATTGCCAGGTCTGAACTGGGGTGGCGTGGTGAGCAAAATAACAATGGATTAAACCCAGATCTGTGACTGGAGGTGAATGTTTTACCAATGTGCAACATTCCGTCCATCAGCTTGTGTGTTTTGCATTTACAATGAGGCGCATCATGGCGCAAGTATGAACAGATGCGTGTTGCATCTGCCGGCATAAGGTTGGTGCAGTGCTGGACGCAACTCCGCATTGTGCCAACCCAGCCTATCTTCCACATGGTGCATCACACCTTACGCCTCCTTCAAGCAGGCGCAAGGTTTTGACGCAGCGGGGTTGAAAATGTGACTAGGTGAAATCTTGTAGATTTCACTCAGGCACTTTTCCGAGGCGTTCCTGCGCCAGAACGCCCACCCTGTGCCAGAATGCCCACATGAAACCTGACGAAGGTTTCATGTGGCTCAGGGCTTTACAACGTGATGTATCTCCCTAGATGCGTCACATTGTAAATCCCCCGCAGCATGGCACTAGCTTTACTCCACCGCTGCGTCATAGAAGTGAGGCAACGGCGGCGCAAAAGTGGCGCACAGGGCTTGTAAATCTGCCCCACTGACTTTCCCTGACATGTTTCTTCCCACTGTATAAAGTCTGTTCCATGTCACCACCTAATTCTGCATACGTCCTGCCACACCAGCCTATCTGCACCTGCTCCTTGGCAGCGCAAGCCAGGAATCTCCCCTGTGCAGCCCCGACACATGTGCACATGCATGTACACATGTGTCTGCATGTAACCAGCCCGGTGCCCCTAACTCCAGCTGCAGTGGAGCGGTCTAGTCAAGCTAGGGGGAAACCAGTAAAATCCACATGCAGTCTCTTTAATCATGACTTCACTGTGGTTGAGTCCCAACTTATGAGGCTCTCCCACAGTAAAAGCTCAAAAATTAGGTGCTCAAAAAGCGAAGAATCCGGCCGGGTCAGATAGTCAGAACCACCTACTAACAGGGGGGCATTGGTTTCTGGTCATTGTTATTAGTTGATACAATTTTGCTGACATTTTACATACAGCCTTCATGTAACATGTCCTTATAGATATCATTTCTCACAAATTGTATTTTTATTGCATGATACCAAGAGAAAATGCATTTTCTCCACTTTGCTAAGACCATAAAATTAGACAATAATTGAGGCAAAATTGTGTTTTTAAACACTAATAAATAAATAGCAATCATAGGGCAAAATCAGTTTTCTCATGCTTTTAAACGCTTACTCGGGGAGCAGATTATCTCAAATAACTCATTTACAATTAATCATAAAGCTGCGTAAGCGGTTTAGCTATACGTATCTTTTATGTCTTTCTTTATTATGGACTGAAGCGGTACCTATTTTCACCACACCATATTGCACAAAGAGTTAAAATGTTAGAAATGAATGTGATCTATTTGTATGCATTAAAACAAATATTTTGTAATATAGACATAATGTATAATCACCCTTTTCCCTAGACTTGTCTTCGTCAGAATTAAAGATATATGTCCACTGATATTATTTGCCACGTCTCCCAACACTGATTGACCCATCTCCTGAAAGGTATTGCTGCACAACTCTTAATCTGTCTAGCCTCTATCCTGCATGTCCACAGATGCTCTATGAATTCTGCACTGGTGGTGCTTCACACTGGTTCCTTATCATTCCTCCTTGTCCGTCACTCCTCAGATAGGTGGTCTTGGCCTTTAAATCTCTCTGCACATCACAGATGTGCTTCCTAAGCATATATACATACATAAATGCCAGGTTGAACACAATAATATCAGCAAACCACCTTCTATTGCTCTCCTATTCCCCCACATCTCAAACCAGACACAACTTTATTCTTTTACCCATTGAGTTCGAGATCTATTTTTCCCTAAAACCTATCCAATATCCTCTTCACCTGGAATGTTTCTACTCTGCATTTTGCAAAACCAATCAATGCTGGTAGCTGTACACAACACAGTCTCCTGTTCAGATCAACTGTGAAGTCGCTCATGTATGTAATCAAATGTATTGCCTGTAGGAACAACAATAAAGAGAAAAACACTAGGCAAAAAGTTAAAAAGGATTGGGATATATTAAGTGGAAGTACCCAAGAAAATGTTGGGGGCTGTGGCTTTTCCAGTAAGCATGACAGTCACTCTGTGAGGAGCTCCGCTGAAAGAGGAGTTTATCTGTTGTTCACCGCCACTTCCCAGAGCCGTCCAACCCAGGTTGAGCTGGGAATCAGAGTTGGTTCGCTGCACCATCAGGGACATTCTGGTCCGGCGTGCTTTAAACCCCCTATGAATGCCAAACCAGTTGTCTGGCACAGCTGCCACTACAGCAAGATGAGCAGAGACCAGTGGCAGCCCGAGCACTGAAAGGAAGGAGTGGCAGGCGTGCCAGGAGCCATCCCGGAGGCAGCATGGGGACAAAGCTGGCAGGGTTGTGCTTCTAGCTTGTCGCCCAATCCTGTGGGTCATCCAGCAAATTAGCTGAGCTGAGGGGCTGATGACAAGATGTGGTGGGGCCCACGGGTTAGCTGCGTTGTCTGGCCCTTGGCATAGGGTGGTGCAGAGGGTGGTGGCGTTCAGCTGGCCCGCCCCACTCTAACTGCTTACAAGTGGGGGAGAGATTGGCGGCTGCCAGGCCCTGTAAGAAGTGGGAATTGGTGGATCCCTGCTCCTGCCCTTCAGTGAGTGCCAGGAGGCCTCATGTGCAGAGGAGGAGTGGCGTCAGTTGAGTGGCTAACCTATTGCTGGGAGGTGATGGGGCACCTGGACAGGTCCCACACAGATGATCTGAGGCCATAGCTTTGAGACATACCTAGGGGTGGGCGGAATTCACGTAGTCGCGCTACGCAAAGCTCTGCATAATGGTAAAAACTATCCACGAGCGTGCAAAAGTTCCGCGAACACGTGGAATTGCTTGTTCCGCCCGTTCGCGATGCTTTTTTCCTGTTCACTAACGCTGTTTGCATGCTCGGGGAGAAATATCTCACGAACACGCATTTTGTAAGTGCGAACAAGCAAACAATTCCGCGAAGACACGGATCACAGAATTTTTGTCAATTGCGCGTTCTCCACAGAACGCGAAATTACCCAAATTCCTCAAATTCCGCGAGCGGAACGGAATTTACCACCCAGGACAAGACATACCTATCTGGCCATAGATCTGTGGCCCAACCCTCGGCTGTCCCTCAAAGGGCCAGAAGGAGTCAGAGCAGGATCTACCGGGGACTGTTATTGCAGATGTTGGATCTGGCTCGAGCAAACAAGTCCGGAACTGTTAAATGAGATTTGGGGAGACAAGGCCTTTTTTGTGTGGTAGCAGTGGATTAAATGGGGCGTGCAGCCCTCCCTGGGGCCTACGATTGGACTTGGCTGGCAGTGGAGTTAGACCCCCTGTAGCATCCCATCCCCCTCCCTGGACATTGCTTAACAGCAGCTTCTGAAGGGTGTACTTCCTCAGGGAAGGCACAGGAGGGGACAATTGGATTGGACCACTCCCAGATCAGAGCCTGTGGCATGGGAGGGGCAGATTGACCACTTGAAGTTTTTCTCCTTCCCTCCGGACAGTCGTAAATTTTTCAGAGGATAGCTTTCTGCTCAGGGGTCTTTGGATATTGCTGAGGGCTCCTACAGGTTTCCTTTGAGGCATGGCCTGACTGATATCTGAGGTCCAGTGTGATACTCGCCCTTGGACGTAGGGCTTCTGCACTCACAGCTTTGACATCCCGGAGAAGCCTCCTTTTGGCCCTGACGGTATGGTGAAATGCATCCTGACCCCTGCACTCTCTCAGCAAAATCTGGATAAATAAACTAAACAGCCGGCCCCACAGGGGAGGTGGGAGTGGAGGGGGGAGGTTCTGTGTCAGGGGGCGACACCGAAACATTGCCTATCCTTAGTGCCATCCAGGGCCTCAAGGTCACTAAGTAGGGCAAGATGCGGTAACTAAAGGTGGACTTAGCATTCATTCAACAGGACTTACGCAGTACTATGCACAGGGTGACCAAGGTGGAAGGCAGGGTGTCGGAGGCTGAGGATACCCTGAAATTGCATGGACACTGCTTGGCCACTGTGCAGTGCCTGGTGAGTCAGCTGGAGGTGAGAGCTGAGGATGTGGGGGGGAGTTCCTGCAGGAACAATCTCCTTGTGGTGGGGATACAGGAGGGGGCAGAGGGCTCTGCCCCAAGAAAATTCATGTGGGACTTGTTGACCAGCTGGGTACCCAAGGACGGGTTTTTGGATTGCTTCATTGTAGGAGGTGCTCATAGAGCACTGATTGCCAAACCACTGGTTGTTGCACATCCCAGGCCATTTATGGTGCACATACTCAAATACACAGACAGATATGCAGTCCTTAGGGCAGTTCACAGGGCTGGCCAGCTGACTTTTCAGTCCTCTCCTGTGATGATCTTCCCAGACGACAGCCTGAAGGTACAACAGCAGCTCTGGTCCTTTGAGGAAGCTAAGCAAACATTTAAAGCCATGGGACACAAGTACATGCTCTTGTGTCCAGCCTGCCTGGCTCAATGTCCATTATCTAGAGAAGAGCCTTTTCTTTGACTCTCCTGAGGTGGTATGGAAGTGGGTGTAGGAGAGAGCACTGCAGTGTCCAGCAGTTGATACCTCCCCTGAGAGAGGGAGGGGGCGGGAGAAATGGCAGAGGCATGAAAAGAGAATGGTGTACTGCCTAATTGAAATGCTCAAAGAAGAAGGGAAGTAAAGCCAAGTTATTGGGTCCTAAGTGCACAGTTGCTGGAGAAACCTCACCTGCAGCAGGGGAGGACCACTTGATGGGGCCCGACAGTGATCTTCTCTCACAGGTTGCTCCTGATCCATCATAACATTCTCTGGGGGGTTATTTAGGAGTGATGCAGACATGTCTATTCTGCTGGTTTGGTCAATACTACCTTAGACCTGAACCCTCACAGCATCTTTTTGAGTTGGGATTAGTTATTTTGGGGGAGGGTATTTGGGTGGCTGGGACGAAATGCATAACATGGTAAATGTTGGATGCCGGAGTCCCAGTCTTGCACCACTGTCACCAATTGCGAGACCCGGGACTCCTCACTCAACGTTAGGCCAAGTAAGGACACCGTTTGAGATAGCCCTGCTCACCCCCTTAGTAGCTTGGCACGAGCAGCCAGGCCAGTCTCCAAGGCACAAGTGTACAGTATGTGCAACCACATTCACAGCAACCCACTGGTGACTCCACAATTGGACTCCACATGAGTTTGATAAAATGAGTATAAACTTTATATAAAAAGATATATGATCAGACCACACAATACAAAAGCCAACATATAATAAAGGGTAATATTCGTTCCAGCTGGCTGGTAGGTTTAAATCCCAACCACCGCTTTCATAATGCTATGCTGGTCGCAATGCTAGAATCACACATGTTGCAATGGACAAACAATAGAGCGCTGTGTAATGATACAATCCTGTGCTGGGCAAAGGAGAAATAATACAATGCATATAATACACCCCGGTACCCTGCAATGGGAGAAATCATGCAATGCGTATCGCTACAATCATGCACTGCGCAATGAAGGAATAATACAATGCGTCACACCACAATCACGTACTTTGCAATAAAGAAATAATGCAATGCGCACCGCTACAATCATGTACTTTGCAATTCAGGAATAATGCAATGTGTAGCTACAATCATGTACTTTGCAATGAAGAAATAATGCAATGTGGGCCGCTACACTCCTGTACTTTGCAATGGAGAAATAATGCAATGCGTAGTGCTACAATCGTGTACTTCGTTATGCAGAAATAATGTCAGGCGTTCATTAGCAGCAATATTGGCAATGTGTATTATGACAGTCAACCTCTTCGATAACAGTTGCCTACTACACGTATCAACGATGACATAAAGTTCAGCTTCTCACTCTGGCCCCACTACTGCCACTCCTTTGATCAGTACGGGCCCCAATCTGAGCTGAAGCAAAGGCTCACGTCGCCATAAGGACTGAGAGGCCGAGTGAGTGTCCCTCCGAGCCCACACCCAGCCCATGCAGTGATCCACGTTATTAGGGGGCACAACCCCACTCTCCTCGCCTACTTCAGCGAACCGGGCCTTCCGTGTACAACTTTCTCAATGGGCCTCAGCGGCTCGGCCTGGCAGCTCAGCTCCTCCGGGACTGCTGGTCCGGGCTGCTACTGTGAGGAATGTCTCAGGCAGCCGCAGGGCACACGTACCCCACGCCTCTGAGATTACAGTACTCAGGGTGCACATTCACCACAGCACCCTCCGGGTCTCCTCTGGCACGAAGCCACACACACAATGCTGATGGGACTTCACATCAACTCCGAGTGCATGTTCACCAGGCACTCCTTCCTGGGGTCTCAGTTCGCACCAAGACACGCACACTGCACTGCAGAGACTCACTTTCTTCCGGTGCACACGATGATCAGCTGATCACCTCCACAGTCCAAGGTTGCACCAAAGCACGCGCTCTGCTTCACTGAGACTTACTCTGGTGCCCCGATATCCAAGTGCTCGTCACCAACGCCTTCGGCCGCACCCCGATACGCTCACCGTGTCTGAGCCTCACTTCTCCTCTGGTGCACTCGATGACCAGGCGCTCTTCACCAGCGCCCCCAGTGCAACCCAACACGCACCCTGCGCATCAGAGACTCACTCCACTTCTGATGCACACGTTCACCAGGCGCTCCTCACCAACGCCTCTTGTGCACCATGACACACACCCTGTACGTCCGAGTCTCACTTCACCTCCGATGCACCATCTGACCAGGCTCTCTTCACCAACGACTGCAGTGCACCACGCCCCCCCCAGCGTGCCCGAGACTCACCTCACTTTCAATGCACACGTTGACCAGGCGCTCTTCACCAATGCCTCCTGTGCACCACGACACGCACCCAGTGCGTCCGAGTCTCACTTCTCCTTCGTTTGACCAAGATCACAGGGCACACCTTCCGAGGGTCTCAAGCTGCCACAACACGCGCCCACCGCGTCGCTTGAAACTTTTCCAGAAACTTTTATGTTCCTGTGTTTCCAAACAGGGAGCCAGCTCACCTTGGGCCCTTGGAGTAACAAGACACAGCACTAAGCACAGTCTTCTTCAAGCAGGGGGACCCAGCGCACAAAGCACAGTCCCAACAGCCTCTTCCTTCATTAAAACAGCAAACTACAGACCAGCCCCAGATTACGAAGCAAGGGTCGGTCCTTCCCAGCAGTCTCTTCAGTTATTGCTTCCTTAGCAGAGGTTCCTCTTGACCACGAAATGGGTCCAAGCCTTTTCAGTCTCAATCCATTTCTATTCCAATGTTCAGGGGTCTCCGCTCTCATAGTTAAACCCCTAAATGTCTTTGAATTTCGTTGTGCTCAGGGGTCCCTGACCCCTGCCTAAATCAGTTCTGGGTGTCTCCCTCCCAGTGTCACCTTTCTCCCTTTGATACTGGGGGTCTGGATCCTTAATCACTCAGGAGAAGATGGGTCAATTGTTTTATAGCAGCAACCCAGACCTCTTCACCTACCGGGGCTTCTCCTCCGCCTACTCTCCAGATGCAGGTCAACCTGGTGCCATCACAACTCCTCCCTGGGTCAAGACCTCCCCCAGCTCCTCTCACCTCTCAGATCCAGACAGTCAATCCACATTCAGCAGAGACACACAGAAATGCTTAAAGCACAAAACTCAGCCACTTTCTAAAACAGTGGTTGCTGAACACACAGTGACAAAACCACTTTATTAGAAAGATGTGTTATGACACTGTGAGTTCATACATACTAAACTTCACCTCTCCATTTTAAACATAAGGGAAACTAGGCTAAACACACAATACCCAGCCTCCCCCATTTTGTCCTATGGGCAGGATGGCCTTTCACCAGTGAAAAACGAAATGGAGTGTTTTTCACTGTCAGGACATAGCACACACCTCAGTATATGTCCTGCCTTTAACTTACAATGCACCCTGCCCAGGGGTTACCCGGGACCTACCACAGGGGTGCCCACTGTGTGAGCAAAAGGGAAAGTAAGGCCTGACAAGTGGTTGCACTTGTCAGGACACTGACTGCGCGCAGGCCCCACGCTGCCAGCCTGAGTTCCCTTCTCCGCGCACCTTTGCATTACTAGCCCTGGCACACACAGTGCACATCACTAGGGACTTTACTAATAAGGCAAACATACCAATCATGGCCAACCAATTACTATAACACTTTACAAAGGGAACACTTGTACTTTGACACTGATCACCAGTGGCAAGGTACCCAAAACATCAAAATTGGCAACTTTATGTCAGGAAAACAATCTAAGGGGAAAGCAAAACGTTTAGGGAACTTTAGCCAAAAAGGCTAAGTCCTACAATAGCCCTGCTGGCTTCGCTCCCCAGTTGCACCTCAACAGGTGCTTCCAGTTTCTGAAGTATGGGGTGGTGTTGGGGGAGGGGGAGAGCATTGACTTGTTGTGTTTTATTGTATTTCCTTTTCAGGTGCAGAGGGTGAGCGCAGGTGTATGCAAGACACACATGATTCATAGATACAATCTCATGAAGGGGTTATGGTTCATTCCAGTTCTCAGAAGGACCACTCATAGGGGCGGGGGCAGGGTGAATTGTCCATCCCGTCATGGAACATTAATGAGATGCTGGATAAGATCAGATGAGGAGTGGTGCTCTGGGCGGTGTTGAGGTCTATGGCAGATATTGTGATGCTTCAGGAGACCCAGCTCCTGGGCAGCAAGGATCCTTTTCTGGCCCACAAGGGCTGCACTCAGGCATATCATTATGGATTTCATGGGGACTCTTGGGGCATGTCTATACTGGTTAGGGAGCGTACTCCATTGCAGTGTTGAGTGTATGGCATGATAGCTTGGGTTGGTATTTTGCAGTAACTGGTATGCTCTATGACTGCCCTGTTTCCCTGATCAGCATATATGCCCCACCACCCTTCTATTCAGACTTCTTGATTAAACTGTGGGACCATATATACGTGAGTTGCCAGAAGCCCCATAGTTAATTGGAGGGGAATTTAATGGAGTGTGCGTCATAAGCCTTGATGGTTCTTCAACTTCTGTGTGAGCGGGGCATGGGTGTAAATGTGATAGTGTGAATGTGCTGCTTGGAATGTTGGTGTGGTGAAAATGTAATGCTGAGATCCAGTAGCAGAGATGTAATTTGACAAGGATTATTTAAAGTTAGTTACAGGTTGGCAAGTTCATGTAGTGCAGCCCCACCAAAAGCAGCCTGCATGCTGTTCACCCATACTCCAACTGTCACACCTCACCTCACAGGCACCCAAACATTCCATTCATCATCACCACACCAACATTCCACACAGCACATTCACACTGGCTGAGCAGCTAGGGAGAAAGCAACAGGATAAATACATATACAAGACACTATATAGTGCTTAACTGTATTTACATTTTGGGTGTGACTTAATTGTAAAAAGAGGCATTGAAATTGTGTTTCCTATGTTTCCCTGAGTCTCATACACCCATAAAATATACTGTTTAGCCAATATTCTTTCCTGTGCATATTTTAACTTTTGTGGTATTTTCCTGAGCCACTCCTAATGAGATTCAGATTTTGAACAACACAGCTCTGCTGTCCAGAAAGCAGCTCAAAGCCTCTCCCTGGGCTACAGGCCAATTTGGGAGCATTAGCCTTCTCTCCTGAAACAGGAAAGGATAAGGAGAGGAAAATGCATAAGGTGACTAGTCACCATTTTCTCTCAATCCAGTCAATGAGCCAAATGGGGAGCAAGTAGAACTCTAACACTATTCCCACAAGGAGTTCTCTTTGAAGCCTTAGTTCCTCATAACGAGAGGCCTGGTTAATTGTGATATGCGCGGTAATTCCTGTATGAATGTATCACATTTGATAATTTCATAATAAATATCATCAGGTTAAGCCTGATGATATAATTTGGTGGGAAATTTCAGGTATTTATTGGAATGTGTGTATTTTGGTAGTGGAAAATATTAAAATTCATGTTATTCGAAAAAACTGTTCAAAGGCATTTTTTATCACCTGGAGAAAAAAAATGTCTTGGTGTCACTTTTTATTAGATGCAATAATTAATGCTCCTTTTAGAACTTTTCATCTCAATTGTTAAGCCCCTGCACAGTAGTAGAGAGTTTGAGGTGAGAGGGACCAAAGAAAAGAAGAATTTCAGACAGGTTTGCAGATGAACCCTATGGGGGACTGGACAAACTATCAACCTGCTCTTTTTGGACTCTTTTGCACTTTGACCACAGAGACAGTGGCTGTAGAGTAGAATGTGGAGATGCGGGGGACCTTGAGGAAAGGAGCTACCCTTGGATGTCTGTGCACTATTTCTGGCTGGAGGTGCACTAAGAAGGTGTACCCCAAACCTGTGAAAGAAAAACAGGTGCCTGCCCTAGAGAATACGGGCATGAAGTGTGGCAGGTTTTAAGAGCTGCATCGTGATGCTGCCAGAAGTCTCCAGTCAAGGAGACTACCTAGAGGTTTTTGCAGGACAGCAGGTATCTAAGGCTCTTTTTAAAATCTGTCAAAAAACTAAACCCAAGTTTAAAGGCAAGGAACCTTTAAAATGTCCCTTCTGGTGGCAGGAGCACACTACCAGGCTGAAGCAAGCAACAACACCATAAGAAAAGCCCATCAAGGCAAGATAAATCTTAAAATAACCCAGTTGCTTGTGTGAGGCTTTTCCTGTGGCAGTCAGGCTAAGAAAATCACTCGCAGCTGTGTTTGATATACACCTTGGGTGAGCGTGTATGCAGATCGATCCACTGGGGCAATTGCCATTGTCTAAATGCTGTTACGCTTATTTAACTTTCCTCCTTAGTGTGTCAGGACCACTCAACTCAACTTTCCCTTGGAGCCCAGGAAGGATGGCCTCACAGTGGACCAGCTGAGGTGCCAACAGCAAGACACACAAAATCAACTGACTCTCCCTTGGAAATGGGGGCAACACATACATATTAACCTTGACCACTGCACCCTAGGCCTAGCTCTGATGGTTCTGCAAGCAATGCTGATTCCCTGAGCTGCATAAGTACTGCCTGTCCTCAACCCTCCCTGCCAACTGTGCCTCCTATGCCAGTTACTGTATCAGGGTGGAACAGGGCCAACACTTGCAGCTGGAAGTAACGAAGGCAAAGGCTTGCCAGCCTGGAACAATGAAGAGAATTGGTGAGTCAGGTGGACGCCGGCCTATCTCTGCACAGGTCTCATCAGGAGGAGCTGAGGCATCCACTAATAAAAACAAATGCAGCTGTTCTGCCACCACTCAGTGATTAACCCAACATGGCAGGAGCGAGGAATGTTCCAGTCCCCTACCCATACCTTAACCACAATTGCCTATACATATAACGGCAACTATAGAAAAAGGCACAGGGAGAAGGTGGGGGAAAACAAGGGAAGAAATAAATGAAAAAAACAGGGTGGTCTGTTTGTCTATGCTTTCCCTCTTAGGAGGGAGAAGGAACCCCCGAAAAGGACAGTTAACCTTTTGAAAAAGAGAGATAGAAAGATAATAAGCAGTGTGTACTGAGAAATCACCTTTCAGTATTAAGCGATATAATTCCAGAAGCAAGAATAAATGTCTCTCTTACCCCTTCCGATTATGTTCATAGTCCAAGGGGATATCCAAAAACAACCTCCGTTCCACTCTATTCCAATGAAGTGGAATATTAGCAGGCAATCAGGATGAAAACATTAAACAAAAGGCTTTGCAGAATAAGTAGCACCAAAGGCCACCTTCTTAGAACGGGAGACAAAATACCAAAAAGGCAAAAAACCTGTTTCATAAACTCGCTATCCTAAAGGGATCCCTTAGCTTCTCAGTTTCGTGGAGCTTCATAGAAGCGTCCAAGAAACATACAACGAGAGCGATAGGCGAGAAAAGAAAACCAAAGAAATAAAGGTAAAACAGGGAAGTACAACCCGTAACTCACCATTTACGTGTCCCAAACAGAGAATCTAAAAAACACAACACCAGCAGGGAATCCAAGGGGAAATAGTCCCGCGATACAATGTCCCAGGTTCAGAAGTGCCGAAAATCCAATACAGAGAAAAATCCACAGAAAGCAGCGTGGATCCAGAAACACTGCAGGCAAAGCTTTTCCAGGGGCAAAAAGTGGAAATGAAACCAAGCGAGGAAGTGAAGGCAAGCGGCATTTTAATACCCACCTCCTGCACACAGCCATCCTTGCAACTTAACAGTAGCGCCTGTGGTGGGAGTGCTGCCTGGCGCTGACATGAGGCGGGGGACAGGTAGGGTGGGGGTAGTAACCTACGGATTACGGCCGATTAGAGGTAAGTAAACATATAAATAAACATATAAATAAATAAAACTAATTTCGTTGCGCGCGCTGCATCGCCAAATGCATCGCCAATTGCAACTGAATACCAAAAAGGCAAAACTCAGTACACACGAAGGTAAGAAGAAGGAGAATATGAAGAAACCCCAATCGCAGCAGGACCTGTACTAAGCACGGGACCCAACAGCAGCCTTCTGCATTATCAAAAGAAGGGGCCACAAGCCAAGGTAAAGTGCCCAAGATACCTTAAACGCTTAAAACAATTTGCCTATCCTACTTTCAGTGTGCTTTGTGTGGCAGAGGACTGCAGAAGTGCTGTTTTGTGAAGCACCACCTAGGACAGTGCACAATGAACTTTCATGGACCTGGGACTTTAGATCCAGGGGTGCCTGGACTTTGCTCATGGTCCATCATTGTTGTTAGGCAAATTGTTAGCGGTGAAAATGAATTCTGACTGAAAACGTCACTGATTTATATACTTGTTACTGTCAGGAGACCATAAGAACCAACAGGAATTACATGGAAAATAGTTTAAGTTAAGACAATGCATTTTTTTTACCCCCTTTAAATGATTGCCCATTAATAACATTTTTGAATATTGGGGAGATTGTGTCCATCAGTAACTTTATGGTGATCCCTGTCAACGTCAATATGCCTGTGTTTTTAGTAATGCATTCCACAGTTTGGTGCTCGACTTTTCGAGGGTAATATTGTTATTAGAGGTTGGGGCCTGATCCTGGGCAAACTGTTAGAGGTGCCACCAACATAGGGAGTTCAGGCTACAATTATGGGGTCACTTGACCTTACTCCTAACTCACACACCTTCCACCTTAAACAGACACAAACAAAATAAGCAACATGCTACTCTTCAGAACTTTGCATCTCCATGTCTACTGTACAACAAGGCTACTCTACAAAATCAACAGAGCTCACCAACTAACTATCAACCACCATCTCCACCACCCACACATGCAGACCCATCAAAATGCCTTCTTAGCCTGTTGGACCGGGAATATGATACAGAACAGCAACCCTATTGCTATCCTCATTCAGCTAATACCAGCACCAAGGACACACTGTCTACAGGTTCACAAAGCACTGCTCACTCTTCTACAAAACAAAGTCACACCATCACCAAAACACATTCTCTAAACTGCCTACTAAGAAATGCTCGATCATTCTAGAAACACAAGCATCACATCTACAACCTTCTCACTGACATACAACCTAACTTACTTTTCATAACTGAATCATAGTTTGGAGATTACATGGCTCCAGTGTTGCATGAAGCGGATCCTCTAGGCTATTAAACTATCACACATAATTGTTTAGGCAAAAGTTCAGGTGACCTAGCTGTTGTACTCAAACAAACAATAAATATCACTAAAGCTGACAACATCTCCATACAAGGTTGTAAGGCCCTCTTCACCAGATGCAACCCTACACCATCTTCCTCATGTAACTTCCTACTCCTTTAAAGACCTCCAACCAGCAATGCAACATTCCCAGACACACTTCTAGACACAGTTGCAAACCTTATATCATTACACTTAAACCTATGCATTATTGGTGACCTAAATATGTGGTTTGACAAACCCAATATAACCCATCCACAAACCACACACATCACTGGGCACCTCCTAGATGCAATTTTCGCGAATCCAAAAATAGTTACCTTTCAAACAATTACTCCAGTCACATGGTCAGCCTTTATTTGCTTGCTTTCTGACATAAAACAACACACACAAACACACAAAAAAACAGATTACATGCATCCACCTATCAACTGTGGAACAAAGTAAATTTTGAACACTTAGAAACACAACTAACACCCAATACCGGTCTAGACACAATAAAGTCTGTCCACAAACTATATGAGTGGCTACAGGAAGCTTTCAATATCCAAATACCACTAGGAGCAACACATCAGAATGAAAGAAAAGAGGTACCTTGGGGAAAAACAAAGCTAAAAGAGACAAAACAGCAAATTAGAAATCTGCAACACACCTGGCTCAAAACAAACACTAATCAAGACAAACTTCACCTATAGAAAATTAACAGATTATACAAGTCAGCATTCACAAAAGCTAGAAAACAATTCTATCAAGACAGAAATCACAATTCTAAATGTGCAAATAAAGAATACTATAATATTCTCACCAATTTCTTAAACCAAATTGCCTTGAAGTCGCTCATCCCATTACTCAAGAATTCAAAGACAGGGGGCATGGCTTGCAGCCGCGGAATATGGCCTCCTGCTGAACGAGCTGCGCTAGCAGTCAGCTGATAAACCCAAATATCCTGCATTATCCGTGGGCAACTGGGGTGCCTTTCAGTGACTGATTACATCGGAGGGCAGTGGCGTGCTGTTCAGACCTGAGGCAGCCTTCTACCACCACCCAGACCCACGAAAACTGCAACCGGGGAAGCCTGTGATGACGAAGTAAAATGGTGCCTGTCGGAGACGGGAGCAGTGAGCTCCTTTAATTGGCGGCTGTAGGCGGTGTAGCTGAGGCATCCCCATACACCTACAGAACGGCAGCGGGTGGCAGCCGTAGTGCAGCTGGAGGAGAGATGCCGCGACCCGTGCCAGGAGTTAGCCGCGTGACCTGAAGTGGACAGAGGCCGCCGCGGTGTGGAGGCCCAAGCTGAGCAGTGTGCTTCTCCCCTGGAGGGCCGTGAGTGTGGGACAGGGGCAGCGCATCTGGTGACAGGGTGCTGTTTGGAGTGCAGAGAGAGGACCGAAGACAAGAGCGGACCCCCCAGAGGCTGCGGCCCGGATCACCAGAGGGGCCAAGTGCCCACACAATACAGGTTTTTGCACCAGCTACAGCGGCGAGTGGCCACTCCTGATCTGTGTGTAGGTCCCTCCTCCAAAGAGAAGTGCATGTCCAGATTGGCACAGTAGAAGAGCCTGGATAAGCGCGAGGGGGTGTGCCATGCACGTGGGCAGTTTGTCCTGGGGGTTTCTGCACTGCACCTACTGGCCTCTCTCGCGTGGGCCCAAAGTGGTGAGAAGGCCTGCCTCATGCGGAGAAACTGGGCACAGACTTTGCTTGGCCTCCTGCTCACTGTCCTGCACTGAGGGTTCACGTGGAGCCCGGCCCAACCCCCAAGATTACAACAGCAGCTACAGGGGCATATCTCCCATCACACCATGACTGGACTTTGCCGCGGGTGGTGCACCCTGAGACATGGGCCGCAACAGACTGACAGGTCCAGGTCAGTCAAATCAGATAGATAAATACATGGTGGCCATGGGGAGGAAGGAAGGAGCTCCAGGTGGGAGCCAGCAGGAGGTTCCAGTTGACAATGGCCTAGACCCCTCACTGAGAGACATCATGGTTGTTATCAAGGAACTCCGCGGAACCCTGGAGCCCAAGTTGGATTCAGTGACAGAGAAAGTCAACCTTCTGCGTGCGGACTTCAGGAAGATGTTGGAGAAGGAGGCAGTGGCTGAAACAGGCATCGGGAGTCTCCAGTCCAAAACAAAAAGACTTGAAGAACAGGTTGCCGCCCTAACGAAAAACCAAACAGACATTTACGCCCAGCTGGAGGATCAGGAGGGGCCCGCCAGACGCAACAACATCCGGGTAGTGGGGGCCCGGATGCAATGGAGGGGCCATCCACAGACTGGTTCTTAGAGGATCTGATTTTGAATCACCTGAAACCCAAGCGCCTGTCCAACTTCTTTTCGGTCCAGAGGGCGCACCGAGCATTGGGGGGTAAGTCCACGTCCAGGGCCCCCCCACATACCATCATCACCCGTAACCTGATTTTTAGGGACGGCGATGCCATCCTACAGGTGGCACGGATGTCTGGCGATCTCCAGCTTGAAAATGCCACAATCTGCTTTTTTACGGACTTCACTCTCCACGTCCAGCGCCTGCGATGGCCCTTCGAGGGCGTGAAGAGGGCCCTCAGGGAACAAGGGGTAAAATATATGATGCTCTTCACTGCCCGCCTTAAGATCCTGGATGGTGGCAAATCGTACTTTTTTGAGACACCAGACAAAGCCAGCGACTGGTTGGAGGGCTGGCGGACAGTGGGCAGGAAAGGTGGCCCGCACAGATCAGAACAGCGCCATAACAGGCGGGACGCAGTGAGTGAAGAGAGACCTGTGTCTGACAGCCAGGGACGTGTATGGAGTGCAATCAAGTGATCTGGGCTTGGGTCTACAATTGAGTTGCTTCCCTTTCCAACAGCTGGAGAGCTGCAGGTTTTCTGCTTTATGGGCTGGGGAAATTGTCCTGAGGAGTTCCTTCAGATATCGAAATTCAATTCCCTTGCAATGATATGTAATGAAGTACTAATGTAATGTTTACAATGGTGGTTTGAATCAGCCGAAGTTCATTGGGGGATGGGGGACCAGCACTGGGTTGCCCGTATAGACATTCGTATGTTGTGTATACTTTTTCTGGCTGACTGCAGGTTCATGTTTCCTCGCTAAGTTTGATGGTGGGTTCGATGGGGCGACAGGCACTCTGCAAGTTTGGAAGGTGGGAGATTGGGGTCTCACCGAGCAGGGAGGCAGGCAGGGGGGCATTGGGAGTGGATGGGGAGGAGTTTTCAGGGGAGGGTAAGTTTTGCTCTAGATCAGCTTAGTCCTTTAGCATGTGGGAATTTGCCTAGTGACACAGTGGGGCCGTGTGGTCATCCGAAGAAGGGGAGCCTATCTGATACCTATGGGTTGTCCAGCTCAGGTTACAATATGGACTTGGAACGTGAATTGGCTAGGCAACAAGTTCAAATGCACATTGGTATTAGAGCACGTCAAAAGGCATTCACCAGATGTGGCTTTAATTCAGGAGACACATCTACTCGGTAATAGGTGCAGGGCCCTGGATCGATTTGGATATAAAATGATGGCCCATTCGGGGTTCACGTCTGGCTCGTGGGGGTTGGGCATTTTAATTTGCTTGTCGTTATCTCGGTCAAATGGACTGACGATGTGGGCTGCATGGTCGCGGTGGAGGGTAGATGGGAGGGGCATACCATAGTCTTTTGCTCCTGTTATGTTCCACCAGGCCTACACTCTTCGACGCTCCCGATGCTTGGCTCCTTCCTGATGGATCTTCCTCCTGGTGTCTTTCTGCTGGGTGGCGACACCAATGCAGTCATGGACGCTGACCTGGACCGATCTAGCAATGGGTTGGGCTACAGGGGGGAGATTGGTCTGAATGGTTTCATCACAGCCATGGGACTTAGAGACCTGTGGCGCACTCAACAATCCTGTTCACAGACAATACACATTCTATTCAGCTCGACACGGGTCCTTTTCACGACCATACCACTTCTTCACCCGCACTGAATAGTTGGGCGACTTTGCTGAACCCCACATCCTAGCCCGTGGAATTTCCGATCACTCCCCAGTTAGCATCATTCTTAGGGGCCTGGTGATCAATAGGGCGTCTTTCCCTAGGATTGATCCATGGCATCTCCGAGACCAGACTATGGGGGTAAACTCTAGGAGGGCTCTCAGTTCTACTTTGAGGAAAACCGAGGCTCTGTTAAATTCCATATAACATTAGGGGAAACTTACAAAATGGTGCTGAGAGGGCAGGCCCAGGCGCTGATAAGTGCCCAGAAAAAAGAGGAATCCCTACAGATTACTTGATTGGAAAAAGAAATTGAGTTGCTCGAACGAGACATCAACACTGCTTCTTCTGCTGACCTCAGTCACAGCTTGACACTCAAGCAGATGGAACTACGAGCCTTGGCGGAGGGGGAGGCACGAGCCTACACTCTCGCCACACAGCACCAAATATACGACGTGGGGGATAAGGCCCTGAAGTTGCTAGCGTGGCTCAAGCGGCAAGACAGGGAGCGCTCTTGGGTGGCTGAAGTCTGAGATGGGTCGGGGTCCCTGGTATCCACCAGTATGGCATTGCGGAGGCGTTTGTGTCCCACTTCGAAAGGGTATACTCCCCGGTTTGTACCAGGACCGAACATGACTGCGCAGAGTGCTTACTGGACTTCACACTGCCCATGTAGTCCAGCAACCAGAGAGATCACCTTGAGGCAGATTTCACAGGGGAAGAATTGGGAAAGGCCCTTAGTTTCCTCCAGTCCGGGAAGGCGACTGGATCGAACGGGCTTCAAGTGAAGATATATGTCACAATCCGGAATCTTTCCCAGAGGGAGGCTGGCCCAACCAATGAAAGTTTGTAAGAGAGAGGGATAAAGTTCAGGAATTTTTGTTTTATTCCAAAATTCAATTTGTCAAGAGCACAAACATTAAGTTAAAGTCTATGGTCTTTCAGGGGTCCGAACTCCTGGTTGGAAAAGGTTCCATCTTCACCCGGTCTTCCCCTTGACTTGGGGTTGGATATTCGGTACGTCACCTCCCCAACATTGATGGAAACGGCGTGGGTGGATGGGAATAAAACAACAAAAGAAATAGACCGGAGTGAGTCGCAGGGAAAAACTGGTGTTTCTCTCTCAGGGAAGGGGAGTGAGGGGAGAAGTCACCTTCGACCGGCAACGAGTGAGCCCCGATGTGACCTCCCTCCCGTGTCCCGTAAGCACCTGTAGCGTCGCCCGTACCTTAGTAAGCCACCCTCCTCCAGGGGAGTGGCTGGGCGAAATGTAGTCCCATTGGCCTCGCGATTGTCGTCTCTGCATGCCACAGCAGTACTTGCTTCGGTCTCTTCTTCGGCTCTGCTTCTTCTCGCTGCTATTCCGCATCCGGTGTTCCTCTCTCTCCACGCCACGACCCCTCCTGCTTCGGGGAAACCGGCTTCCCTCTCCTGAAAGAAGGACGGCCCTCTTGTTTGCGCCCGCTGCTCCTCCGATAGGCCGCTTGGGTATGACGTCGTGGGCCACGCCCCCGGGGATTTCGCCTGAGAGATTCCCTTAAAGGGCTCTTGTCCTTCCTGCACAAAGGCTGAAACAACTGGGTCAGAATCAAAGGGCAACATAGTCCGCAGTCCGTTATCGGACTTGTGACACAATACAAACAACAGGCGAACGTCATTATAACCCCCTTCTTCTGATGTACTTGGAGGTGTGAAAGATAGGTAGGCTCCCCACCGATCAACAGGAATTCACGATAGTAGTCATCCATAAAACAGGGAAGCGGACGGACCAATGTTCTTTCATATTGCCCCATTTCACTCATTAACGTAGAGGCCAAGGTCCTGGCCAAGGCCTTAGCAGATAGATTGGTGTCTATTCTTCCCAACTTGGTGTATGTTGACCAATCAGGGATTATGCCTCACAGAAGCACCCGCCATAACTTGCGGCGTCTACACGGAGTACTATACATGACCGAGGACGTGAGGAACACACAAACAGCATTGATGGCACTAGACGCCTCAATGGCGTTCGATAGCATTGAATGGCCTTACTTGTTTATGGTGTTCCAGAAACTATGCTTCAGCCCGATCTTCTGTAGCTGGGTACTTCTTCTATACGATCAACCAGCGGCTCGGGTGAGGGTTAACGGGGCGGTATCCAGGGTCTTCCCTCTAAGGAGGGGCACCAGGCAGGGGTGCCCCCTGTCCCCCATCCAGGGTCTTCCCTCTAAGGAGGGGCACCGGGCAGGGGTGCCCCCTGTCCCCCCTCTTGCTTGCCGTGGCTCTGGAGCCACAGGCTCATTGGATCAGGAGAGACAGGTCATTCTGAGGCCTGGCGTTGACTGATGAGTGGGAAGAGGGAATTTCTTTATTCGCTGATGATATTGTGTTATACATGGCATGACCGTACCACTCGATAGCGCAGGCGCTACATCTCTTTGAGCTATTCGGTAGCTACTCTGGCTACAAAAATAATTGGGTGAAGTCAGTGATCTTCCCAATCTCGGGGCCTCCCCCTCAGATCCCAACGAGGTGTCCCGCCTCCGTGGCGACTGATGGGTTAAAGCACTTGGGGATCTACGTCACAAGAGATAAGGAGGAATTCTTCTCTAGGAACCTTGAGCCCCATCTGGTTCACCTAGGGGCGGACATGAGTCACTGGCGATCACTGCCTCTCTCCCTCATGGGCCGGGCTGCATTATTCAAGATGCTTGCAATGCCGATTCTCTTATACATTCTACAAAACACACCATACCCTGTTCCTCCGGGTGTATTTACACGAATATCACAGGCGGTCCGGACGTTGCTGTGGGATGGCGGGAACCCATGGATAGCACTTCACAAGCTTACCAGAGGAGTATATGATCGGGGGTTGGGCTGCCAGATGTAAAACTGTATTATTGGGCCTTGCAGCTCCAGGTAGTCAATGGTTTGGTATTCGCGGATGGTTCTGAACCGGCTTATAGAGTCGACAGGATTGTCATGCCGGGGGGAAACTGTGAGCCCCTTCTCTATGCCCGGAGACCACAGAAGGAGTGGCCTGCACATACTGGGGTTGTAGTTGAATGCTGGAGGGAGGTGAACAAGTTCTTGGGGTGGACGGACTCTCTGACTGGTAGAAGCCCTCTATGGGTCGAGGATCAGTTAACAGAGGTGACACGGCTAACCGGTTTCAGGGGATGGAAGCTCATTGGCATTGGATATTTGGGTGACGTATCGAAAGGGAATACCCCTCGATCCTTTGCCTACCTCCAGAAGGAATACGACCTGCACGACTCACAACAATAACATTACATACGTCTTATTCAAGCCATACGCTCACACATACGCAGTGACTCATCAGTCCCGGAGTACTCCCCCATGGAGGATAGGCTGCTCCTGGATCCCATACTAGAAAAGCCCACATCCACCATATACGGCAAGGTCATTAACAATATGTGGGCCCGAGACATAGGCACCATGGATGACGATGATTGGCAAGACGCCATACAGAGCCCACGTGAAATAGCAATCCGTTCAAGGTTCAGGTTGGTGCAGCTTAAGATTCTACATCACACTTATTATCCTTGCACACACTTATACACCTGGGGCAGGAGTCAGTTGGCCCTCTGTGTGAGGGGTTGTCAAGGGGAGGGGACATTTTACCATATATTATGGGAGTGCCCTGAGATTGTTCCTTTCTGGACCAGGGTCACAGACACCTTGTCTGCTGTTGTGTGCATGAAGATCCCACGGGAGCCCAGGTGGCTGTTGTTAATGATTAAAGGTGCTACGGACTGGTCTAGATATATGGAGATATGGCTGGTAATGGAAGCGGGATTAGCAAAAAGGAACATTGCTAGTGGATGGGGGTCACGAACACCTCCACAATGGGAGCAGTGGAGAAGAGACCTTGGTTGGTGCCAAAGGGCCGAAGAAACTATATACAAGAGTAGGGGCTGCACTAAGAAATGGAGGAAATTATGGGGGCCATGGTTGAAATACAGGGAGTCGGAGAAAGAGCCTGGTGTGTAAGTAGATCACTTGGATATCCCACTTGTGTCCTTCAATGTTTTAACCTGTATATTGCAAAACTATTCCCTGACATGCTTTTTAAATACTGTCCATTACTCTATGGTACTATGAGTTATGTTAATAAAAAGAGTTAAAAAAAATAATAATTCACAGACAAAATGGCAAATAAACCCAAAGCAGACACATTGGACTCCTATTTAACACAGCCTGACTCCTGCAGACTATTCACGATTTGCTCTTGACAAATTGACAGACCTAGAGGCTGCCCGCTGCCTTTACTTCCGAGCATCCAAATAATCTCTAAGTTGAAGCTCTTCACGTCCTAAAATCTGCGAGGATCGTACCACTGCCTGGATCATTTATTCCTGGCTAACATTACACTGCAATTGAATTAATGTAATCTGGTCCTGAAGATGGCCTAAGACTTTTTGCAGGCCGAAACGCCGTCGACTCCCACAGTAGAACTCTTGGCGCCCCTACCCATGGATGCCCTATATATCTAATTTGATTATACTTGTCATTTATTGTTACGGTATCCTGAACATGTAAATTGTGGTCCTATCTCACTAGCTGTTGCACCCATCACCCTAACTGTTTATACCACGTCATGTGTCACTTGCGCCATCACTACACTTCATGAGCACTTGTGCACAGTATTTTGTTGGTTACATGCCATTGAATGTAACGCAGTGCTACTGACCCATGCGCTTGAACATATGAAGATAATATGTCCAACATGTCTACCATATGAAATACAGTCTGCATTTACATTATTTGTTTTCCCTGGTTTCTTTTCCGTATTGCGATTTAATCGTGTTTAAGTAATTGTGTCATTAAGCATATATGTAAAATTGCCCCTTGAAACAATACCCTCAAGACATTGTTGCTTGATACAGATTACTGCCCTGGTCTCTTTAGGGTTTATGGGCTACCTCCTGTAGTCTGTTATTAGACTCCTATTTAAAACAAAGAAAAAACACAAGCAGCAACCCTTTCCCAAAACAACCCTCCAAGAGTAGGCTAACCCAGCCTCTGCATTCCTTCCACGAAATATCCCAATGAATTTATGTGCCTGGTCAAAGAAATCAGGACTGCCTGCAGCCCTTCTGACCCATGTCCGCCACAAATTTTCAAGAAAATTCTTCTAACTACCTCTACTGTCACATCAGTAAGAAGACAATTCTTTAACTATGGGAACATTTGCAGAAGTTTAACATACGCCCATTACTAAAGAAAACAAATATGGACCCACTTAACCCCAACAGCTACAGTCCAATCACAAATGAATCTTTCCTGGGTAAACTTATAGAAAGAGCAGGTTTCGCCCAGATGTCACAATTCATTGAAGGTGATTCCATAATTTCAGACTTCTATACAGGATTCCGTCCAGGAAGAGGCACATAATCTGTCCTCATTGCCATCTGGGATGACCTTAGGAACACAGTTGACTGTAACAGGGTTGATGCACTAGTTCTCTTGGACCTCTTAGCTGCCTTTGACATGGTTGACCATGACACTCTAATACAAAGATTCTATGAAGCTAGCATAGAGGGGACTGCTCTCGGCTGGATCACATCCTACCTTCAAAACAGAACAAATGTATCCACATTTCTCATCCAAACCCTACTTCACAAAAGCAGGGCTCCCTCAAATCTCTATCATCTCACCCATGCTTTTCCACACCTACATGAAATCACTACTGGCACTGATCAATGATTTTAACCTCACATGCTGTAATTATGCAGATGAGACACAAATACTCCTTAAACTTGAAAGCCCCAAAGACATTGGAATCTCATACATTTTCAGTTGCAGTCGATCAGTGGATGACATGGAGTCATCTCGAATGCTTCCAAAAGGGAAATACTCACATGTAGTGATTGGAAGAATTATGACCCACTCGTCGCCTAGACTGATGATCTGGGGACAAAGCATAAAGTCTCTAAGGAAGTAAGAAACCTCAGAATTACCATGGACTTCAAGCTATCAATGAATGCCCAAGTGGACAAACTAGCATGATCTAGGTTCATTACCATTAAAACTCTGCAATGCCTCTTACCCCATCTGGAAGTGCCACACAAGGTCCAGGCTACTATCTCTCTTGTTCTGTCTAAACCCAATTACGCCAATAGCCTCTACCATGGATCATCTTTACCAACTATGAAAAAACTACAATGAATTCCGTACTCAGCTGCCAGACGACTCTGACATATAAAGCCACAAGCACACATCTCCCCTACCTTGAAGGCCTTACATAGGTTACCGGTTGCCAGAAGATCCACATTCAAGCTGCTTTGTATCACCCACAAAGCATTACATGGAACAGGACCACTCTTCATCAGAAATAAAATCACCAAATACATTCAACAAAGGAACCTCAGCTCTAGATTGGCAACTCACCTCAAAATCCTTCCATACAAGAAATAAAAACATAGGTGTCACATCCTTCTCTGTTCAAACAGTCATATTATGGAACTCTTTAACCACAAACACAAAATCTATGGATAAGTACCTTGTTTTCAGAAGACTACTCAAAATGTGTCTGTTACCCACATAACCACGATACTCAGACATAAATATACAGTATATCCCTGTTTATATAAATACGTATTTGGACTATATACGTGTACCTATATATGTGAGATCATTTGTAAAAACCTGTATAATAATTATGTTTATATAGATATTTGTTAGCTCTCTTTAACAAGTGTACATATTATTTATGGTTATATTATTCTATGTTTGACATGTATATAGGCCACTGCATTATTAAGTACATCTTTATCATAACTATTTATCTACAATTGCATCACTATTGAATTCCCCAAAAATAATTTATAAATGAAAATAACAAATAAATAAGCTTAAAGTATAGCAACACTACTTGATAGTCTGAGTTTCTTAAATACAACTTAAGCCCACAAATATTACAAATATTACATTCCTCATACATATATACCTACCATGTACTTATGTATCTTTATATTTACTACTTTCTTTCTAATTCAGCATCTCCAATTCACTACCCTATTCTCACCCTATACCTCTCTCAATATATCCTCTACCTCCACTCTCTGACTCATCCGAAACCTCATTCTACTACTCTCTCCAATGCACTACTCTATTTCTCACCTTATACCTCTCTCAATATGTCCTCTACCTACACTCTCTGACTTATCCCAAACCCCATTCCACTACTATGTTCCCCAAAGTAACCCTTTCTAGGCTTTTCCCTCCTCTACACCTCCATTCATCATCTCAAACCTTTTACTATTCATATCTCCCAAATAAGGCTTTCTAAACCCTTCCCTCTGACTCTTTTCCCTTGCCCATCCCCCTCCCCTTTACTCTTCCCAAAGTTCCACCTAATGCCATGATCACCAAAAACACTTTGTAACCCTTCCCTCTTCTATCCCCCTACTATCCTTTTCAATCCAACTAACATACTCACATATTCACTGCTCAAATTAATCTCATATTTCCCTTATGCTAATTCCCCGCTAATTCTGTTTGGGTTCTGTATTAGCGTGCTATCCACCAAAAAGCAATTTACACCTCATCAGGTGTATCAGCGCTATATAAATGCAAAAGCTTCCCTCTTCTTTACGTTCACTATCCTTTGTCAATGCAAATAACAAACTCACATGTCCACCGCTCAAATTAATTTCATATTCTAATTCGCTACTAAACCATTTTGGGCTCCAGAGTAGCGTGCTACTCACCAAAAAGCAAATTTGATGCCTTGTCAGGGTTAGTAGGCGCTATATAAATGCAATTACTAGTATGCCTGTTGTAGTTTATGAAGCTCTTCACAGGAATTTCCCGCTGCTCCTGGGAATTTCCCGCTGCCCGCTGCTTCTTGGAATTTCCCGCCGCTGCCTCCTTGCGGCCCCGCCCCCCTGTGATTCCATTCGCCGCCCCGCTCCCGCCACCCAGCTGCTCCTCCCTCCCGGCTCCTTACTTATGATGCCCCCAGAGCGACCGCGCAGCGGACGCGCGCAGCGGGAGCGCCGTTTGAGCGCCGAAGGTGCGCCAAAGGTAAGCCCGACTGCGCCCGTCCGCGCCTGGACCGCGCCCGGCGCCAGACCCCCTGGTCCTCGCCCTCACCACCACACCCTGCACATCTACGACGCCAAAACCCTCCACGCACTCAACGCCGGCCGAAACACCGCCTGCTACCGAGCCACCCCGACACGCACCCACGGACCCTTCACCTGCCTGACCTGCCGCTTCACCGGCCTCCGACCCAACACCGCACCTGCTAAACCGAGCCCCAGCAACAAACACCTGATGTGCATCCTGCTCAACACCCGCTCCGTTCACAGGCATGCCGTTGAACTCTGGAACCTCCTCGACTCGACAGCACCAGACATCGCCTTCCTGACGGAAACCTGGATGAACGCCTCCTCAGCGCCCGACGTCGCCATCGCCGTCCCGGAAGGCTACAAAATCACCAGGAAGGACCGCGTCAACCAGACAGGAGGAGGCATCGCCATCATCCACAAGAACACCATCCACATCACGACCAACTCCGATGACACCTTCACCTCCGCCGAACACCTCCACTTCCAGATACACACCGACCCCAAGACCACGCTCAGAGGCACCCTCGTCTACAGACCACAAGGACCACGCACACAGTTCAGCGAAGACATCACAGACTTCGTCAGCCCGCACGCCATCAATTCCACAGACTACATCCTCCTGGGGGACCTCAACTTCCACCTGGAGGACAACAAGGACCGCAACACCACTGCTCTGCTGGACA
Organism: Triturus cristatus; assembly: GCF_964204655.1. Taxonomy (NCBI): domain Eukaryota; kingdom Metazoa; phylum Chordata; class Amphibia; order Caudata; family Salamandridae; genus Triturus; species Triturus cristatus. The sequence goes on along the minus strand of NC_140586.1, from coordinate 461,853,384 downwards.
ACCTGGCCAACCTCGGACTCAAGCAACTGGTAACCACCCCCACCCACTATGCCGGCCACACGCTTGACCCAGTCTTCTCATCCAGCAAATACGTCACCTTCAGCCACTCCACCAATCTCCAGTGGACTGACCACAGCTGCGTCCACTTCAGCTTCAGTAAAACGATGACCCACCACCACCCTCAACAAGCCCCCCGCAGGAGCTGGAACAAGATCACCGGCGACCAGCTCACCACCTTCCTCAGCCAGAACCGCCCCACCAGCTCAACGGACCCCAACGAAGCCGCCAACAACCTCACACAGTGGATCACCAACTGCGCAGACGCCCTCGCACCACTGAAGAAGAACCCCCCCAGCAGACGCGGCAGCAAGAAAGCCTCCTGGTTCACCGACGAGCTCATCACCTCCAAGAAGAACTGCCGCTCCCTGGAGAACACCTGGCGCACCAACCAGACCACAGACAACATGACGGCCCTCAAACACGCCACCCGCAAACACCACCAACTGATCCGTGCCACAAAGAAGACAGCCTTCAAGGAACGACTGGACAACAACACCCACAACAGCAAGGTACTCTTCAGCATCGTCAAAGAGCTCTCCAACCCCGACGCCGGAAACAATGACATCACTCCCTCGCAAGACCTCTGCGACTCCCTCGCAGCCTTCTTCCATGACAAGATCGCCAACATTCACAACAGCTTCGGCCCACCAACCACGAACCCCACCACCAAACCGATGCCCCCCACCGCCACCCTCCGCACCTGGACCCCAGTCAGCACCGAAGACACAACACGCACAATGAACACCATCCACTCCGGATCCCCTACGGACCCCTGCCCACACCACATCTTCAACACGGCCGACCACATCATCGCACCCCACCTCCGCGACATCATCAACACCTCCTTCAACACCGCCACCTTCCTGGAGTGCTGGAAACACGCCGAGATCAGTGCCCTGCTGAAGAAACCAACTGCAGACCCCTCCGACCTCAAGAACCACCGCCCCGTCTCGCTCCTCCCGTTTCCTGCCAAAGTCATCGAGAAGACCGTCAACAGACAGCTAGCCGCCTTCCTCGAGACCAACGGATCCCTCGACCACTCGCAATCTGGCTTCCGAGCCAACCACTGCACGGAGACCGCCCTCATCGCAGCCACAGACAACATCAGATCCCTAATGGACAACGGGGAAACTGCGGCCCTCATCCTCCTGGACCTCTCCGCAGCGTTCGACACTGTCTGCCACCGCACCCTGGTACAGCGCCTGAACAACACCTGCATCCAGGAGAAGGCCCTGGAGTGGATCACCTCATTCCTCGCTGGAAGAACCCAGAGAGTCCGCCTCCCCCCGTTCTGGTCAGCGGCCACCGAAGTCATCTGCGGCGTTCCACAAGGGTCATCGCTCAGCCCCACCCTCTTCAACGTCTACATGAGCCCCCTCGCAACCATCGCACGTCAACACAACCTCAAGATCATCACCTACGCCGACGACACCCAGCTGATCGTCTCCCTCACCAGCGACCCAGACGCCGCCAGAGCCAGCCTACACGAAGGGATGAAAGACGTCGCCGAATGGATGAAGAACAGCCGCCTGAAACTGAACTCAGACAAGACGGAGGTCCTCATCCTGGGATCATCACCCTCCACCTGGGACGACTCCTGGTGGCCCCCCGCCCTGGGAGCCACCCCCAAGCCAACGGACCACGCACGCAACCTAGGCTTCATCCTGGACTCCTCCCTCTCGATGACCAGACAACTCAACGCCGTCTCGTCTTCATGCTTCAACACCCTACGCATGCTTCGAAAGATCTTCCGGTGGATCCCCACCGAGACCAGGAAGACGGTCACCCAGGTCCTCGTCACCAGTCCACTGGACTACGGGAACGCCCTCTACGCCGGCACCGCCGCCAAACTCCAGAAGAAACTCCAACAGATCCAGAATGCCTCAGCACGACTCATCCTGGACATCCCCCGACACAGCCACATCTCCGGACACCAGAGAGACCTGCACTGGCTCCCCGTCAACAAAAGAATCACGTTCCGACTCCTCACCCACGCACACAAGGCCCTCCACGACCTGGGCCCCAAGTTCCTCAACAACCGCCTGACCTTCCACAAGCCCACACGCCATCTCCGCTCCGCCAGCCTCGCTCTCGCCACCGTCCCCCGCATCCGCAGAGCCACCGCCAGAGGAAGATCCTTCTCCTACCTGGCAGCCAAGACATGGAACTCCCTCCCCATCCACCTCCGGACAACGCAAGACCATCTCGCCTTCAGGAAGCAACTCAAGACCTGGCTGTTCGCGCAGTAGCGTTCCCCCCCCCCCCCCCCCCAGCGCCTTGAGACCCTCCGGGTGAGCAGTGCGCTATACAAATGCCTATGATTGATTGATTGATTGATTGAAGTTATCCCCATTGCCATTTACTACCTGCCAGGATGTACATATTTTTTTTCGTACATAGTATTTAGTTTTGCATGTTATTAAGAACTTTTCCTTTTTTATGAAAATCACTGACTGGCAGTGAATTATTAAGTGTTGTTTGTTGTGTTGCTGAGTTCTGAATCTGTAGCCCACAAGCACCTCCATTGAACTTCTCTGGCTCACTATCCTGAAAATCAAAGGGTACTTGGTTACCAGTTTAGGATTCCGCAGTAAGGAGGCTTCAGTACATCAGAGGAAGCCCCTGTTGTTACAGATACGGCCTAGTACCACCTGCCTGCCATGGGAGCTTTGGATCTGGATTTCTCTCACAGGAACAATGAAAATAATGCTGTATTTTTTCCGATTTGATACATTCACTTGAAAATACCTAAACACCATGGTTCTCGCAGTGATGTAGTTTGTCTGAATTTGTAATGTTTACTAACACTATAGCCTATATTGCTAGTGACATGTAAAATAATGGTCCATGTGCAAATAACTGTGTCTTACAAGTTGTAAGATGTTAATCGCAGTTAGTAAAAAAAGTTACAAGTCGTGAGTTGTTAATCGCACTTGGTAAATAACGGTTGCCATAAATATATCGCCTTTGTAACAAAATCTGTACGTCATGCTTAAATTTAGAATGGGAGATAATAATTACATCCGAAAACTGCAGAGACCCGGAGACTCAAATTGTATCAGTTACTATCATTATTACATCCTCTTCTGGGGCTCCATAATCTAGGCCGGAAAAATTAGATGTGGGTTATACATGCCCATACACCCACCTTAAAAACACACAGGCACACTCCCTCCTCTACCAAAAAGACCATTGACTGGGAGTGGATGAAATTTTAATGTTGCCCTCATATTCGATGGATTTGGTAACTTTGCACTTTATGAAGAAAGGTGGTGTAATTGGTGGTTGTGGTATTGGTGGTGGTAGTGTTATTGGTGGTGTTGATGGTGATGGTGTTGGTGATGGTGATGGTAGTGGTATTGGTGGTGCTGTTATTGGTGGTGGTGGCATTGGTGGTGTTGTTATTTGGTGTATTGGTGGTTGTGATGGTGTTGTTAATAAAACAGACTTTTGAAAACAACCGGTCAGGTGGATTTAGTACAGATGACATGTAACACAGATGTGCAGTTGTCAGCTTCGGCTCATTAACACACGATTATGTTCTACCTGGAATTCACATGACTTAAGTCACTAATCATTTTAAAATCCATTTTACTTGGGGGGTTGAAACAGCCACAAGATAATGCCGCCTGTGTTACGGGGGCAGCCATGCTGCTTAAAAAAACACAAGCAGTTTCAGCTGAAGCATGACATGTCTGGCTTGCAGAAAGAGAAACTCAATGATGTAAATAGTGCTTACAGACTAAATGACAAGTCTTGTGTAAAAACTGAAGTAAAAAGGCCAATTGCCATTGAAGGGTACAAATGAAGTCAAGGCCTAAGGAGGGACTAAAAAGCCTAATAACGAATCCGAAGGCAGCATTTACGAAAGATAGTGACACAAACCAATGAAAAATGTGGGAGGAGAGTGGGTGTGGCTTCTTTCCCATACTCTACTACAGCATTGTCGCAAAGCGAGCAGTGGATGCACCCTGCCGTTAGGCTCAACCTAAAATAGCACTGCAAATGTGGTATTGAAGGGGAGAGAGAGAAAAATATACCAAGGAAGACACTTATTTTAAATCTCCTGGTACATAAAAAAACGTAACAAATATCCATTATTCTGGTTACATGGATTGTTCATGTCCATGCGACACAATGTTCCCCTTCCTCCCACTGGACTAAAGATTCCCTGGTTAAAAAACTATTGCTGTTAAGAGCTTGCTTTTTACAAGGATCTGCCTGGGAACATCATGTGACCTGACAATGGCGGATCTGGGAGCCTGTGCAGCAGAGCCGCAACCAGAGGAGCAAATCTAGCTCACACATCATGAAAGATACAGCAAGCAGATGCAGCATACCTAAGACTGACCAACAACCAGCAGAGGGCAGGAGATTTGATTACCACACATTCAATCTAATCTTAGGCATCACCCAGCTTCCCTCTATATTAACATGATGGGTCGGTGATAACCTCCACCTGTGGATGTATACTAATCACTTACGCTAAAAGTTACTCAAGTCAGAAAAATCCCTTAGGCATTGCTTTCCCCTGCATAATGAACTGCAGCTGTCACTTCTGAAAGCCGCCTAACCCATAACCCCATTTTCCTCATTACTCCGTCCAAGTCTACAGGGAAGAATGCCACGTGCACTCACAAATGTATAGTGCTCTCACTGCATCACCGGACTTTGAAACAATAACCATTGCCATTAATTTACATGCAATAAAATGCTTCCAATGAACCAATGCATTTGTATTATTCGCAGTGGACTCAAAAACCAGAGAGCTTTCTCTGTGACCCATTTCTTTTGAACGAGATTGGTGTTCTGCATCTGCAGAGTGGGGGAGGGGACGACAAGGTGATATTAAGGTATGGCACCAAAGCACTGAAAACAACAGGCAGTGATGGGCGGGAGGTGGAGGACATATAGTACCTCAATTATAGCGCTTGCAGCGGAGGAACACTAATTAAGTTTAATCAATCTGTGGTTCAGCGATGCTGTACACAAGCTACAGGAAGTAACATATCGCGACTTCTGCTGAATTAGAAGGTAGCAAATGAAAGTGATTATATTGTTAACCAGTAGTGATTATGGGCAGGCTAAAAGCCCCTTTAGAGTTTTTTCAAAAACCCAATATTTCGTCTCTATAGCAACAGCGCATGCACACTGCCTACAGGATCGACCTAAAAAGATGGAACAAAAAAAAGAGACAGCTTCTACCTGGTGCATGCTCTCAGCAATGAGGTGCTGCAAGAAAGTATTCCCCCTCTGGAATTAATCCTTTTTATCCCCAGATATTTTGTAAGCTTTACCTGTTTGCAATTCAGAAGCCGGGACAGTTAAAAAAAACCTGAAGCTGTGTGGTCGAAAGTCTGCAACTTTGTCCACCATTGTCATCAGCAGAATGAAAATTCATTTTTTTTCTTTTTTAGTTATCCATTCATGAGACAAAAAATAATGCATTTCCATTCTCCACAAGATGACTGTTTGCACAGGGGTTGAAATGATATGGCATTTAGGTCTACTACACCTGGTAGACACTCTCCTCTACCATTTTTTCCAGATAACTTTCGACAGTTTAACACTGACAAATCATGTTGTTAAGAGACTCCACACAGGAAAAGTGTCATCCACCAATACATTGATTACATCCACCAATACATGGCACACTCCCTAATGGTCAAAGCACCAACCAACTGAACACTTGTCTAGAACACTCCAAAGTTTCATGTGATGCCCCCAAGACTCCATATGGTGCATATAAGGTAACTGTGTAGATTCAGATTACAACACCCCTCGCAATCATTAAATAAGTCGCAAACTGCAATAACAAATAAATTGTTTGTGCAACCAAAAAGAAAAGAAAATAACAGAGAAATAAACCACAAAAACTAATTGAGGTTTGCTGGAAGGAGGATTATTGGGAGGGATAAGTATGCACCTACCACTGGCAATAGGGCCACCAATGCAATATAAGGTCCAGACAAGGTCTCATTTAATTACTCCCTTGCTCAAACCTCAGTAGCTGCCAAAGAGCAAGCATGCTTAACTTAGGAGATAGGTGTGTGAAGCATTTAAAAATATCAGAACACTTAACAGGTAGGAAACAACGCACTTTAAAAATCCACAACCGTTTTATAAAAAAGGAACTTTTTTATGACTGAAAGGACACCAAAAGGACAAAAATCAAATATAGGGAATCAGAGATATGAATTGTTAAAGAATCAACACTTTCTAGTGCTTAAAAACATGTAGCACCAACTTGGGAGATCGGAACGTGCATGACCAGGACAAAGTCAAAATTCGAGGCTGACTACAAAAGATCCTTGGTCAGATACACTAAGCGGGAGGCCCCGGTCCAAATTTTACCAACTCACTTAGAAATGTTTCTGGTAGATTTTCCCTTGACTTTGAGCGGGCCTCTCCAGCAGGCCGAATTTGCATCTGCTTCATAGTCTTGGTTCAACAGGAGGCTCCGATCAACTTCTGGAAGTCTTGAGCTCCAGAGCTTTCAGCAGGACGAACCTGAAATCCAGGCCAGGTTGTCGTGCGAGGTAGACAGCTTGACTCACAGGGCAAGTCACCTTATGGAGCTTTTTCCTTAAGTTGCTCCACACTTCTTGAACTTCTTCTTGTCTTAGGCAGCAGCTTGGCGGTACTTCTGTCCTCCCCCTGCTTGACTTAAATGTGGCTATTATACAGTGTTGCATTCCATCTTGACAGACAGACTTGAGGCTTCAGGCATTGAAGGCTTGGTCCTTGAAGAGGGTGATCCCCTTTTCAAAAGATCACATTTTTCAGGTCTTCTCAGCCAACCCACGATCTAAGACCTTAGCTCTGATGTCCAGTGTTTCTCAAGGATCTATTCTGAGCCCAATACTCTTCAATATTTACGTACGTCATTTGGCAGACACAATTGAGAAGTCTGGACTCAGCATCTTTTCATATGCTGATGATACTCAGATTACCTTCTCACTGTCAGCTGCTCAGCATCAAGATCCCTCGCTACTCCAGCTTGGTCTGAGAAATGTCTCCCTCTGGATGAACAGAAATGCACTGAAGCTTAGTGGCAATAAAACTGAGAACATGTTTCTGGGTAATAACCCCCAACTTTGGAGAGTAAATCATTGGCCCGATTCTCTGGGGCCATTACCCACTCCGGTAACTAAGGTTGATAATCTCAGCTTCATCATCGATAACAACCTCTTCCTTAAGCCACAGGTGTCTAAGGTCACAGCCACTGCTTCTCTGATCTCAAAAGGGTCAAAAACATCCTCTGGCTAATTTCGCCGTCCGTCCAGAGAACTGTGATGCAGGTTCTGGTGACATCCAGATTTGACTACAGCAAGCCACTCATCTTCTTTTTCTGCTGCCCAGATACGCTTCAGTTTCACCGCTGCTTCACAAACTACACTGGCTTAGGGTTGACAAGCATATCAAATTCAAGGCCTTATGCTATATGTTCCGGGCCAGACATGGTTTGGCCCCTTCTTATATTCAAGGCTTGGTGAAACCCTATGTGCCCATCCGACAGCTGAGGTCCTCCAGCCTCTCACTTTTCACAATGCCCAGGTTTCGTATTGCTCGCTGGAAAGGCTGCTCGTTTTCCTACCTGGGCCCGAAACTTTAGAATTCTCTCCAGGTTGTTCTTAGGAACTGTCACTCCCTTCCTACCTTTTGTAAGAACATGCAGACATTGTGCTTTAGCTGCCATGCCTGATTTTCTGCTACATGGGGTTGTTGTTTGGCAACCTGCTGCCGCTCTGCTTACTGCCTTGTCCAGCACCCCGAAACTCTTGGTGGGAAGCTACGTGCTGTATAAGTTTTCAATTCAATTTCATTCTTTCTGAAGTTTCTCTTGAGGGTTTAAAGTGTCCACAAAACAAATGCAAGGTTTCAGAGTCTCTGAATTGCTGCTTGGAATTTGAGACTACAATTCCCACAATTCACCTGGCCAAATCCTTAAAAGTCCACTGGTCGCACTCCAGGCTAGGGGTTTCTTAGGGGAGATGGTGCAGGGAAGCTCTGTTTACCTGTTGCTTTCAGGGAGTTCACCCCTTGATACCTTTTTAAAGCAAGACAAAGTCCTCAGAGCTGTAGTTCCAAGTGTGCTGCAAGCACAATCCTTCAGAGTGCAAGTCTGTGGGGTGCTGACCAGGGATCCAGCAGGCAGTCCTTTTTCTCCTTGAAGTTTCAGGCAGCAGATCTGAGTTGTGATGCAGTTCTCACATATTTATTCAACGTTCTGGAGGAACAAGATGGGGGCACCCCTGACCAATGGGGTGCAGGGTTACATCCAAAAGCATGATTGTACAATAAAGAGAAAAATTAGCACAGGAATAACTTTTTACCAATGTTTCTCATCACACACACATTCAATGTGTCTGGAAATCCATTCAAATTATTTACGGTGATGACTATTTAAAAAAAAAAAACTCACAAAACCATATATTCAGTTCATACATTTTTTGTATTAGTTATGATGAATTCAACAGCGGCAAGTTGTTGCAGTTATCATTACCACTTTTTTAAGTCCTTGAAATATTACTTTAGCTCAATCCTGTCACTTTATTATAGTAACCTTATGTTATCCTATGGAGTTAAAGTGCTTCAATGGAGGAAAAATGAAGTTGGTCGTTTTTTTCCTCACCAGGGCATAAAAAGCAACTTTAAAATGTTACCGTTTATTTTCACATTGCACCCTACCCTGGGTGCACCTAGCGTAGGGGTGAAGTATATGAGAAAATAAGATAGTTTAATACTTTGGAAGTACCTTTAAATGCAAGGTCAAATTTGTTTGTAACTTCAGTTTAAAAGCAGCTTGCAAAGCAGGTCTAACTTTTAAAATGACAGCAGGCAATACAGGAGTGCACACGTAAGTGTCTCAAAGTTGCTGGGCCTCTAAACATACATGCCGTACCTTACACTAATACACTAGAGACGTACAGGAAGGCTGTCAGTGCCAATTGTAATTACACCTAATTACCATATATCTTTTAAATCAGAGCACTGGCCCTGGGCCTGGTTAGCAGAGTCCAGGGTGCAGTCAGAGTCAGTTGCCACAAGTTTCAGTCAAAGAAAATGGGGGTGATCAGGGCTAAAAGGTTGACTTTCTCAAAAGGTTTAAAGTCGTGGCCTAAGTGCCGGATGTACGACCATTTTTTGCTGCCGCAAATGTGAGATCCTCCCATTTGCGACTGCAAAAAAAGGTAGTGGCATGTACAAATGCTATTTTGCGAGTCACTGACTCGTAAAATAGCATTTGCGACTCCCGCTATTAGGAAGCGGCATCCCTTCCTAATAGCGAGGCACCATGCCATGTGCAATTGTTTTGCAACCACATTTGCGGCAGTGAAAGACTCGCAGTTTACCAACAACTTCAAGTAGGAGGTAAACCTCTCGCAAACGGGAAGGGGTCCCCAGGGAACCCCTTTCCCTTTGTGAGTATGTGAGAATATATTTTTAGAAGCAGACAGTAGTTCCAGGGACAACTGCCTGCCCTTAAAAAAATGAAATTGAAAAGTTTCATTTTTCTTTTTTAAATGCATCCTGTTTTCCTTTCAGGAATTGGAGGGGGCATCTCCCCGGCCCCCATCCTGGTCGGCACCGCCAGCTCCTCACCTGCAGACTTGATTTGCCATTGATAAGCAGTCCCAGATATGGTGGTCTGGTGGCCCCAGCAGGCCACCATCCCTTGAAGTGTTAGACATTCCTAAATGGGTCGCAAAATGCACCAGCATGCAATTTGCGACCCCATTAGGAATCACAAGTCTGAGAAACTGTTATACATCCCAATTTATGAGCCGCAAATGCAACACAATCTGCGAGTCGTAAATTGGTGAGTTGTACATCTGGCCCTTAATGTCTAAAGAAGACAAAACAGTACCTATCCAAAATAAAAATTAATTAAGAAATATTAATTGTACCCCAAGAAGGATAAAACTTACAACATCACAATGTCGAGGTGATACACAAATACTACATACAAGTCAACATGTAGTCTTATGTTGGTTTAACTGTACGGGAACATTGAAACCATTTGGGCAAAAACTGGGCTCAAAACATCAAAGTATATTCCTTGAGGTAAGATGGTACCATCCTGAGTTGCGAGGTTTCCGGCAAGCTACCTGCACTGCTTCTCTCATAGCTCCTCAACTCTTGTCCCTCTTCTTTATTGATTTTGTCAGTGTTGTGATTATATTTTGACACACCTTAAACTTCTCCACCACTCAGAACAACCACAGTCTTTTCACATTAACCATGTCAACCACCTCCCATTTATTTTGTTTCACACCATGTTTCTTATCAAACTGCCTCTTATATGACTCCTGGTATTTCTTGATCTTAATTGATGATGTGCTTCACACCCCTCTGCTCTCAATTAAATATACTGGGTTAAGTTTACACCTTGCAACTTTTCCTTTGAGTTTCTAGAAGGGAGAAATTCCTGTCACAATATTTGGCGCATTGCGATTTGCCCACAGCTTCTCACGCAAAATCCCTTTCAGTGGCACCCTGTTGTCCACTGTAGTTTGAACATATGCTCTCACCAATCGGTTCATGCTCTCCACCAGAACATTTGCTTCTGGCACATACAGGGCAGTGTGTTAATGCATGATAGACAAATCTTTAAGAAACGTCTTCATCTCCTGGGAAGTAAATTGAATGCAATTGTCAGTCACAATGGCTTTGGGAATTCCTTCACACGCAAAGGCAACCCATCTTCTTTGCCAATGTTAAGAGACTCCACACAGGAAAAGTAGTTTCAATGTCTTTCTTATATCCACCAATACGAAGCACAGCCACTACTGGACAAGCCACCAACCAACATATCACTGATTGCCCAGGACACTCCAAAGCATCATGTGATGCCTTTAAGACTCCATATGGTACATATAAGTTAAAGGGGCAGAGACAGGTCACATAACATGTTGAGTGGAAAATGACAGGAACAGACTGGTACATGTGGATTTTGGTGCATAACACACCACAATTAGCCTGATATGCCCCATTTTAGTGCAAAAGTGGTAATACGTGCCATTTATTGCACCTGACTATTTGAAGACCCAAGGGTGTCTGATTTTACTGGTTATCTCAAATACCTCAGTGGCACTCATAATCAAAGCCTGTATTTGTAAAAATATTTTCCCATATATTATTTTGCTAGGAAATGTGTTATTATCTAAGTACATAATCACCAACATTTAATATTCACTCATTAACATTGTTAGAACCCCTTTCTGAACCCCTTTCTGAGGGCCAGTGTGCAAGAAGAGGTTACTGGATCCAACGGTGGGTGTGAGGCCTTTTACTCTTGCTATCCTGAGGCCTGACCAACTACGGATGCTGATTAACTGGTCAAAGAACCCCATCAACACTTGAATCTCAATAGTAGTGCTCGTCGAGCTGGGGGTAGGTACACACAGGGGGTGGACATAGTCTCACAACTCAAAATACATGCGGCAGTAATAGATGATTGTCCAGTAAAATAATTGCTTTTATGATAAAAGAAGTATTTATCTACATTTGGAAAGCAAAACACTACATTCATAGAAAAATACACACAGCCCCTTGAGGTCAGGGCTCTAGTGTTTCATAGGCCGCTTCCCTGAGTTTCACTCCTTTCAAGTTAGTGATAGTGGTGATTCACTATAGGCAGCATTCAGGTTAAGTCCCACTAGTAGCCCTAGTCTCACTAGTCCCACTCTCTCTCTGTATTAAAGTCAAAAAAGTTTCAAAGCTGAAGCACTGTCTGGCAAGCAAATTTACCCCGGAGTCAACTGGCCCTAAATCAGTCTTAGCATCATGAGCAGATTCTGAGTGACAGGAGTATCTCAGCTTACCCCCTCTGCAGGTACTAGAGCTGAATTAGCTGTATCCAGTAAGTCTTTTACATGCCTACGAGGTGAGCTGTGATCGGCTGTCATCAAGTTCCTCACACGCAGTCCTGCTGCGGCCTCAGCTGGGGGTGTTCTTGATGCTTCTCCAAGCTGGGTAAGTTTTTTTGTCTCTTCAACCAGGTAGAGAGGGGCATGAATATCCTAGCTCTGGTCCTCAGTAAAGGTTCAGGTCTGCTAGGGTCACCATGGAGATCTCTCTCCTCCGATGACAATGTTGACCAGCTCACCCTTCTCGCTTGGTACTGGTGGCCTCCTCTGACATATGGGGTCACCATCCTTCCACTGCAGCACAGAGCCTTTCTTCATGGAGGTCCCTGGCATATGGGTTTGCACAGCTTCTCACCACACATGGGCTATGACCTGTTCAGTGCCAGCCTAATCTGCACACCGGCGAATACACGTTCAGTAAAGCAACGATCATGGCTCACTTCATGTTGGACCGCCTCTGGGATACAAGGGTTGCAGACTTCCTCTGCACATGGGCAGTGATCCGATAAATGCAGCAGTCATCTACTTACACTGAGCTAGAGGGGTCCACTCACTAGTATTTCCCTCTGGAACTCACTCCCTTCATTGCTTTCCTGTTCCTCAGAGGGCACACTGGATCTGGAAAACAGGGAAGTGCTAGTGATCTAGGCTTCAGGGCAGGTGGTCCTGGATTCCTTGGGGATATACCCTTACCCCGCTGGGAGACTAGCAGTTGTTGGCCCCAGTCTTGGTCACAAACAGAAGTCTTGCAGAGCTTCCCCTAATCACACAGCCCGACTGGGGGTGGAGCACAATTACCTTAAAGCAGGGCAGTTTTGGCAGGAAGCTGCTTATTGTTCTAGTTCTTACAGATTATAGCTTCCTGCCATTGCGTCACTCAACATCCCTTCAGGTCATCACTTGTGGTTGTGGCATCTTCTTCAGGTCTGCTTTCCATATTGGATCTCATTGGGGTGCTTCAGTGGTCCCTCCCTTGCAGCATAGACTTCTGTCTTTAGCTTCTGGACCTCAAGAAACACGTACCTAAAAAGTCATAACAGTTCCTGCCTGAGTAACGCGCTATGCACATTCTGCTCAACATTGTTAAGCAATTTTACTTATCTGATTCAACTGATAACATGCCATCTTGTGGATCCTGTAGGGAATAAGTGGTGTCCAAAGCTACAGTGAAAAAGAGACACATAAGTATTATTGTGTAGTATAAATAACACATCAGTCGAGGCACACATGGACAAATGTTAAGCCGAGTGAAGATGGTTTCCACTTTGCATTAATATATATTTGAAGTCGACAAAATGCTTCACAGTTTTCTTTTGATTTTATTCTTTATTATTCCACCTTGTCATGCCCACATGTATGTACAAAAACAGCCGATACGTGTTTCGTCCACAGGGACTTTTTCAAGGCTGTAGACAAATATATACAAATAAACAGTCACAATCTTTAAAAAGAACACATTGACAGGATTTAATAATTAAAAAACATCATTTTCATAACGAACATCAACACATGCTGATGTCAAAACATTGGAACTATGTAGCTATTATTTAAAACATGAAACCAGGACAAGGGGGCTTTTGTCCAGCCATTATTGAAAAGAAAATATCTCAGACAGAAGTGCCTTGTTACTGACCCTTAGTGGACTGATCTAGAGCCACCACCAGAAAACCACAGTGTCTAGCAAAGAGTAGATCCTATTCTGTCCATCATAAAAACCCTCACCATAAACCACAATGTGCGAGAAGTTACTCAAACAGACCAGAAAGTCTCTAGTTAGAATACCTCACCTACTGCGTATTCAGACGAAAGTTTAAGAAAATCCTTAATCGATTGTCCAGTTATAGACAACTAAGTCCTTTGGAAGTATGTATCAATCCTTTCTTTATGGAAAAAGTAATCGCATTTCCCAGTTTAATTTTTATCCATATTTAGAGTAGCCGTCAGGTCATGATACACCTATCAACAATAAAAAAGGTTTTAATTTAAAAGACATAGACTGTCGTTCTAAATAATGTTTTAACCCCATTGTTATATATACGGAGGAGCACGTTTGTGTTGGTAAGAAAGGGAATTGCTGTATTTCTACAAAACCCTTAATATCAACAAACTTTGGTTACGTACACACGTATTTAAACCCATAAAAAGCAAATTTAGAAACTCCGACACTTCTGTATTGTAATTACGGCATGTTACCACCGACATTCTCATTGTTATCTCTAAAAATGTTTCCCCGTATGTAAATCACACACCAAATACTACAGCCAAGATGCCTGTCGAGATAGCCGAGAATGGCTAGTATTGTGTAGTATCGTGACTGTTTCACAAACCATTACACAGTCAACTTTCAGCTCATTTATGTGTGTGTTCCATGTGTGATAAGGCTTATTATTTTTTCAATTTTAAGTTTGTATTATTTTTTATGCTTCCAGTTGGCATGATGCAATGCTCTGAAGAATTAGTTCTCTACATGTAGTATTTTTTGTGATCTAATTCCAGCCATACTGCTGTAAGTCTGAGGTTATGGAGCCATAACTATTTCAAGAGGAATACCAATGTGATGTATAATTAATATTACAGCATATACCAAATTGAGGTGTGATTACTGCATGTAAATATGTATTTTCTCATTAATTTCTAGTATCACTGATTGTCCTAGTCATTTCTACATTTTAGATAGAAGCAGAGATTCCAAAAAGTATAAGTACTCTCAATGATATAGGTCTTAGTAACTATAGGGGACAAGTTGGAAATGGCCCTTTTTGCTGAGTTATCCCCAAACATTTGGCTTCTTTCTCCTTTGTTTTTCCTGACCTGTGGTTGTTGGCTATAGAACTCTGGGCACTTTGCCACTGCTGATCAGTGCTAAAGTGCATATGGTTATCCATGATTCGCTTAATTGTTTTACCAGTAGGTCCCTAGTAAAGTGCATTGAGTGTGCCAGGGCTGTTCATTCAAATGCTACTAGTGGGCTTGAAGCACTGATTGTGCCACCCACAGGAGTAGTGCTGAAAGGGGTCTCAGGCCTGCCACCGCAGTGCCTGTGTGCAGTTTGTTAACTGCCATGTCGACCTGTCCAGTGCACCCACTTGCCAGGCCTTACCCTTCCCTTTTCTTACACATTGGAAACCCCTAAGGTAGGCCCAAGGTACATCCCTGGGCAGGGTGAAGTGTATGTGAAAGGTAGGACATGTACTAGTGTGGGTAACATGTCCTGTGTTAGAACAGGGGGTCTCTAGTTGGCAGAGGTAGGTACCTTTGACCAAATAGGGACCCTTGCTTCTAAGTCTGGGAAAGGGGATTACACTACTGGATAACCCCTGCTCACCCCTTTGGTAGCTTGGCACAAGCAGACAGGCTTATCTCAGAGGCAGTGTGTTAAGCATTTGTGAACACATACAGTAATACAGTGAAAACCCTACAGATGGACACCATACAGGTTTTATAAAAAATAAGTATTCTTTATATAGACTTCACACAAGACCACAAACGACAAAAATCCACAATACTGTGCTCAAAATTGACTTAAAGATGGTAGAATTAACTTAATGCAAGTTGATGGTAAATGAGACACAGTTCTCACAAAAGTACCTGGATGCGTAATGCAAAATAAACAAAAGGCTCGCAGAGTTTGAGATGCGTCGGTTCCTTGCTTCGGGGGAGACGATGCGTCGCACCTCAATGCTTGCGCAGATTAGGGGATGCGTCTTGATCCTTACCGGAGAGAAGGTGATGCGTAGATTCTCGTACTGCAGCCTGGTTGCGATGCGGCAAGATGGCGCCTCGATGCGATGTGACAATCCAGTTCGATGCGATAAGATGGCGCCCTTGATGCGACAATGTGAAGACGTTGCGTGCAATCCCTGGCAGCATTGTGGCAACTCTGTACTTTGGAGCCGCAACAGGCCCTGCGACAAGCCCTTAGAGTAATATTCTGCAAGATGATAAAAGCCCTTTGAAAGTTCCTTCTCCTCTCCTTGGCACAGAAGACACCACTGTAGGCCAACCCAGCAACACAGCACACTGGCGGGGGGGCAGTACAACTCCAACAGCTTTCTTTGGTTCTTCTCCTTGGCAGAGGTTCGTCTTGTTGTTCCAGAAGTGATCTAAAGTCTTGGGGTCTGGGTCCACATATTTATACTTCTTTTCTCTTTGTTCTCTGAAGGCAGAGAGGCCTTTGTCCAAACCAGTTCTGGTCAGTCCTGGAGCACTTTGTTGACAAGATTTCTTCTTTCCTTTCACAGTGCAGGCCAGGGACATCAGACGCACCACATGAGGAGGAGCCAGCATTGCGGAGGGAAGGCACAGCCCTATTCAGATCCCAGGTGCAGCTCCTCCCACCCATCCACATGCAGATCTTTCTATTCAGCCCTATGCTGACTCACCCTCTCTCCTGGAATCCCCCAGCCCCTGTCAATCAAACTCCAGACACACAATACACAACCTAGCAGAGGCAGGCTTGGACAGTTAAGCAAGAAAATACCTACTTTCTAAAAGTGGTATTTTCAAACACACAATGTTAAAACCACTTCGATAAAAGATGTATTTTATCATTCTGAGTTCAGGCATACTAAACTCAAATTTCTACCTAGTTCCCTAAGTCAGTTAGAATTATAAGATATAATATTAAAACTGCCCATTCTGGCCTATGGGGAACAGCTAGCCTTGCAATAGTGAAAAACGAAAATGGCTTTAATTCACTATTCGGACATGCCACACACACCAGGGCATGTCCTACCTTATACTTACAATGCACCCTGCCCTTGGGCCTACCATAGGGGTGTCTGATATGAAGAAAAGGGAAGGTTTAGAGACTGGCAAGTGGGGACACTTGGCCAGTCAACATGGCAGTCAGAGACTGCACACAGGTTCTGCAGTGGCAGGCCTGAGACACACTTTACACACTGCTTCTGTGGGTGGCACAACCAGTGCTGAAAGCCCACCAGCAGCATTGGTTTACAAGCCCTGGACACCCATGGTGCACTGTACTAGGGTCTGACAAGTAAATCAAATAATCCAATCATGGAGTCACTAATCAATACATCAATTTACCATAGGGAGCACTTGCACCGCGGCACTGAATAGCAGTGGCACAGTGCCCAAAGCATCTAAACCAGCAAAACATATCAAAATCAGAGGAGGCAATCAGAAAAAATGGAAGGGAGACTCACGCCAATGGTACCAGGTCTAATATCCTGATAGTGAAATACTGCCAATTTTGTTTTTCACTATTGGAAGGCTATCTTGCCCATAGGACAGAATGGGGAATGCTGTGTAACATGTTAACCTGCATATCTTCCCATAGGAGCAAGATAGAAAATTGGAGTCTGGAATCCCTGAACTCAGAATTTAATAACACATCTTTTAGTAAAGATGTTTTTTAAATGCTGTGTTTGAAAATAGCACGTTTAGAAAGTGGCTATTTTCTTGTTCAGCCTTTCTGTGTGCCTCTGCCTGTTTGTGGATTGACTGTCTGTTTTGAGAGTGACAGGGGCTGGGGTGACTCCAGGAGTCTGGGTGAGTCAGCACTAGGCTGAGTAGACCTATCTGCATCTGGAGTGGTGGGAGGAGTAGCACCTGGGCCTGAATAGGGCTGTGCCTGCCTTCCACAATGCTGGCACCACCCCCTGCAGTGTGTCTGATGGCCCTGGCCCCCACTAACAAAGGAAGAAGTTGTGCACTGGTAGAGTACACCCAGAACTGATTTGGACTGTGTCAAGGACCCCTCACACTTGGAGAACAAAGACATTTGGGGTATAGCTATGAGAGCTGAAACCCCTGAAAGTTAGACTTCTTTGTGATCAAGAGGAATCGTTGCCAGAGAAGTACTGCCCTTGCTGTGTGTCTGGGGTTGGCTTGCAGTTTTCTGTTTATACTGAGGAGAGGACCAAGGGACTTTGCTGTGTTCTGTGTCCCCTGCTTGAAGAAGGACTTTGCTGTGTGCTATGTTCATCTGAAGAAATCTCTCCAAGGGCCGGAGAGGAGGTGGCCTCCTGTTTCTGAAGTCCCAGGCACAAAAGGACTTCAACTTCTTTTCTGGGGTGATCCAGTCTGCCAGGAGGTCCTGTAACTGTGTGTGATGCCTTTTTGCTGTTGGGAGCTGGAAGCGCGACACAACAAGAGAAAAGCGTGATGCTGCCTCAGCAGCCGCTGTCGCATCATCGAAGAAGCGTGTCACCGCTGCTGCTGTTAGCCACCGCAACACCGGAGGAGCGTCCCGCTGCCACAGAGGGTGCCGTCACATCACCGGAGAAGCGTGTCACCGTCGGCGAGGGTGTTGTCGCATCACCGGGGAAGCATGTCGCAGGGCCTGTCGCGGCTCAGAAAACCACAGAGTTCGCTGCAGGGCTGTTGGTCTTGCACTCATTGCCTCCATGTTGTTGCATCGCAACTGAGACGTCATTTTGTCGCATCGCAACAGAGACGTCATCTTGTCACATCACACCAGATCGTCCCAATGCATCGAGGCTTCATCTTGACGCATCGGAACCGGAGGGCAGAAAGAATTGACGCATCGCCTTCTCTGCGCCCCTTTTGTTTGTTTTGTGTTACGCATCCCAGGTATTTTGAGACTGAAGTGTTGCATTTATCATCTACAAGTTTATTTTTGCAATAACCTTTTTAAAGTCATTCTACTAAGTAACTGTATGCTGGATTTTTTGTCGTTTTGGTGTAGTTTAGATAAAGATATAACATTTTTCTAAACTGGCATAGTGTCCATTTGTGGTGTTTTCACTGTGTTACTGTGAGTGTTGGTACATATACTTTACACATTGCCTTTGGGATAAGCCTGTCTGCTCATGCCAAGCTACCAAGGGGGTGAGCAGGGGTTATCTAAAGTGTGTATCCCCCTTACCCTGAGAAGAAGCAATGGTCCCTATTTGGACAAAGATATCTACCTCTGCCAACTAGAGATCCCCATTTCTAACAGGCCACATGTATAGGAACTAATTTTGATGCAGATTGTTTTCTTTTATCATAAGCTGAGCTATAGATGAGCCCCAATAGGCACACCATTCTCAGACATCGGTGGATGATCTCTGTTTCTCTTCCCGTGTCTCCCCCTTCCCTATTGGTTGGGATTAACTTTGACCTTGTTGGTTCTTCTTGGCTGATTGGGAGGTTGGGACCTAGACTTGTGTCCTCCTCTCGCTCCCTTCAGAAATCCAGGTGAGATTCTGACATACTTGAAGTGTACTGGAGAGCTTGGTTCTACCTTCCTCCAGTGTATCCCACCCAGCTTACAGGGATGCAGCAATACACAAATCTGTCTGGAGGGTTTCTTCTATCTCCTCTTCTCATGTTTTCCCATGCCGTCCTGGGTATCCCAAAAACTTACCCAGAGTCTTCCATATATTGCACCATTCACAGGCACACATACTCCCAGAAAATGCAGATAACATACATGCACTGCAGAGCACTACATCATTTATGCAATGTACCTTTCACAGGCACACATACACCCAGCAAATGTAGATCATACATGCACTGTCGAGCACTACACACCAAAGTGATGTAGGCCAAGGGTAGGTTAAGCACACAGCAGCTTAAATGTAAGTGAGTGAGCCTTTAGGCCTCAATCTTACTGATCACTACATGGTGTGCTGCCTCCATCACGCTCATGCTGATTAACTCCTGGTAGAGGCAGTAGCTTTTCACAACTATGACGTTAGCACTCTGGGGTTGAGGAACTTCGATTTTCGATCACGATCGAATCGACTCACCATTTTGTAGCCCGCCGCCATTTTGTGTTGCCATCACTCAGGCAGCACGGCGAACGAAGTCTATTCTGCTTTTCCCGTAGCTTGGTGTCGAAATACGTCCTCGGCCTTGTTTGTGAAGCTGGTGTTTGGACTAGCTGAGTACACTAATCCTTGTCTGGCCTTCCTAATCCCTGTTTCAACTATCTGTCGGCTCACACCATTCTTTCCCGATCATATCTTATCGACTGGCCTTCACTGTCTCCTGCTAGCATTCTCTTGTGTCATGACTGTCCTCCAATACACACAAACGTATCTCACCACCTGCAAGTCAGTTGTACTCTGTTAATAAATTAGTTCGGGGTGGGATGACAAACACAGTTGGAGGAGAAGTCTCTTCGAGTTACCTGATATTTCTATTTTCGAACCTTTCTTACTGATTCCGCTTTGTTTTCCACATACCCTATTGGCTCTTTCCTTCTTTGCTTGGGGCGTGTGTTTTGTTATAATTATGTATTGTATAGTATTTAATCTGATGCGCCACAGAGTGAAGTGGCAGTCTCCTGAGAACCTACTTTGTGTACTTCTAGGATAACTGTACTAGCTGCAGCTAAATAAATCCAATCTTCTAACGACGACAGAGTGTCCCGTGTCTCTGTGTAATGAAGCAGGTGAACCCCGGAGACAGAGGGCGTACCCTGCACCACCAGGTCCAAAAGGTTCTGGTTCTTCAGGGTGCCCATCCCGGTCCAACAAGACCACAATCCATGTGACAGGCCTATCGCCTGGTGCACACGCATGATCCTTGTTTGCCTATGACAAGAGAAAAATTAGCATGACGGATCCAGAAATCAGTACAGTCAGCTCACTCAGGGCAGGGGTACACGTCCATCACCATGCGAAGGACTTTTCTGTCCCAACAAATATCTGTGGATCAATTAACTAAGTAATGGATTTTGCTGCAAACGTACAGAGAAAAAATATAATTATTTGTCTAAATAGAATTGAATACAAAGATATGACAATGGTGTTTGAAAAGCCATGGTGTAATACCCATATTTATTGCTCAATTTGCACATGTTTCTGCTCGATTTTTGCCCCCATTTTGCACATAAGTAATGGCTAAAGGAAATGAAATTTTGAATAGTGATGGTTCTCTTTTAATGAATTGTGATATGATATGTTTTAAATGGTTTTATGATATATCTCTTGTATTCTCGTACATGTGCACCTTGATGGTACTTGTTTACCAAAAAAGTTAATTTTTACTACAACTACTACTACCCATGGTATGTAAATGTGCATGTCCTGTGATTTGCATGTTCACAATATTTTTTTAAACCTTGTGATAAAAAAATCAGGCGCTGCAATGTTTTTTGTTTATAAACTACAGAGAGACATATTCATCTGGCCTTTCTGTGAGCAGGACATTATATCCCCATCTGCAAAATGCTGCAAAGCACAGCAAGTGGATTGACATAGCTTGACAGTCATCCCTTGTTTTCAGCTTTAAGTTCCTGCCTCTCTTTCCGTGATACTTTCAGGTGAACAATAAATAGCAGTCTCCACCCTCTTTCTGGATTTTGCCCTGTTTGCATGTTTACTGAGATTTGCATTTCTTCATCCCCTAAGCTCAAGCAGTTCACTCTTAATGTCCTCAGCAACTTGTATCTGGTGACAGCAGGATTTGATGACTTCCTATTCCAGGTTGTCAACCGCACTGGAGTTCTATAGCGGAATCATCAAAGGGAGGCAGATGGATGGTTTCACTATGCTTCACATGAAATTCATTGAAGTTGAGAAGCTTTGGGCAATATCTGAAATTTTACATTTCCAGTCACTGCCCAATGATGTGGACATTATACATACTTTGCTACCCATTAGGCTAATCAACCTAAAATCCATTAAAGATACTCAGATTCTCACCACCTCTGCAGGGTAAATCAGAGCTACATATTGCACAAGAAAAATAACAAGTGGTAGATATAATTCAGTTAGAATGTACATAATATACCAGACAGTGACCAGAGCCTGTGAAAACTACAGAGTTTCCATCAGCACCTACATCCATACCTATTCAGACAAAGGGCTTGTAGAAGATCTCCCTACCATTTTATGTGACCATATGTGATTGCTAGTTATCTGTACGAGCATAAGGAGCCATTTGAAGCAGGTTACAGAGACTACCTTTCACGTTTCAAAGCCTTTTGTAGACAAACTTCCACATCTGCTTCTAACAGCTGTCCCTCCATGCAATGCTTCCTTTCTCCATAAAGATCACCTTAAGTTTTTCTTTCTTTAGGTTGATGATCACCTAATACAAATGGAAGAAAGCTACAAATATAGCAATCCACAAACAAACTCTTGAAGTACCCTGCCCCTGGGGAGACCAACCTATCATCTCAAGAGGTAACACCACTTGCCCATTTTACCCAGACTCTGTTAATTGTCAGCATACCCAATGTTTGTATGGTGAATTAGCTGTACTCAAGGGTGATGCCTAATGTACTCCACTTAAATTAAGTTCAGCGACCTCCTAAACAGGGATGAATTGTGTTTATTTCTTTTTGAAAAAATCATGAATGAACTTGGCATTTTATAGTTCCTCTTCAGAACCTCCCTTGCAGGAGTTGATTTATCTAGTTGACAAATGCCTTATTTCCTTCTCTTTAGTTATATTATAAAATAGTTTCCCCTTCCCTTAATTTAGAATATTTTATTCCGACTGTATCATTGAATGGTCAAATTAATTAAGTAGAGTTCTTTGCCATATGCCCAAGGACGTCTTTATTTTCACAGACTTTTGAATGCAATAGTGATTTATTCTGCCCTGAAAGTGATTGGTTTGCTGAAATTAAGGTCACTTTATCCAACCCTCTCTCAGATGAGAAGTAACTTAGTATTGTCCATACCATCATTAGAGAGTAGAAAGAACAGAGGGGCATATCAGCAACACCCGGCGATAATTATCGCTCAGCGCTCTTAGCGTGAGGGTAATTATCACCAGGTAATGTGGATTTTTATCGCTGAGATAGCGTTCTATTAGCAACTCTTATCTCCTCAGCGATAAAAATCCTCACGCTAACTGCCTAACGTGAGATTATCGCTGGAAACCCAGCGATAATCTCACGAAGTTTGGCAATAGCTTGCTGATAGGGCCTCACAAACTTAGCCATGATATCCACCTTCTATAGTATATCATGGCTAAGTCAGTCCTGAAGCAGGCGTAAGGAAAGTAGTGATAACAGAGGTTATCGCTACTTTTTCTGACGCTATGCTTCATAGCGTGGGGCTTGATTATAGGAGAAATGTCGCTTAGCGACATTTCTCCTGTCATCTTAGGTCAGGAACGCCCACTTTGCATCTCATTAGAGATGCAAAGCTGGGCGTTAGGAATCCCCACGCTAAAGCAAGGTTTCACACGTTAGCGTGGCCTTGCTAATTAGGCGATAAAATTATCGCCGCTTTTCGGCCGAAAAAAACAGCCGCAAAAGCGGCGATAATTTTTTGTCGCCAGCTTGTAAATATGCCCCATAGTATCATCACGTTGCTTAATCTCTTAATCTTTAATGAGTTTAAGATGACATTTTAGAAAAGGCACAAATGAAATGTATGCACTAATGATGATCTGAAGTTTCAGTGATTTTATGTCTCAATGTGACTTATTTGATTGTAAAATGTCACCACTTCTAACTGGATCTTCATCCAGCTCTTTCAAGAGCTCCATTCAAAAACAACCAAGCATGGTCCTTGCTTCAGTGCTTCCTGAGCATCTAGCTTAGTGATGACCATCTCATCAAGGTTAGTACTATGACTGGAGTCCTTATGAAGTGTCAAATCCCAAGATCAAGCAGTCAAGAGATGTGGGCACAGAGACTACTAGCTACCTTTTCACCGTTAACCTGAGAAGGGCGGCGCAAGAACCTACCATCTTCATGAAAATGAAAGTTGACTGATTTTTTGTAAATAAACTCCCTCCCTCTGCCACTGCTTGATTTTTATTCACCTCTGTGACCTTGTGTCAAAGATAACTGTCGTCCAGGGTGTGATGAATTGAGATGCTAATTGATACTGTGCGCAAATATCCAGTATCAAAAACCTTGATAGGAACAGAGATTCTACAGTACTGAACTTAGGGGAAAGAGGATTGGGTGAACAGAAAAACAAACAAATTTGACTTGCGCAGCTTTGTGTGTGACCTTCATGATCCATGGGTGATTCACTTCTCTATGGTGTATTGTGAAGCACCTTTTGAAGGAACACACACACATTGGGTACTTTCACTGTTGGTGTATCACAAGTAATATCCTTGCCACAGTATTTCAAATAGTATATAGGATATCTTAAAACACCATACATATTCTCCAGCCTATGGGTCTAGTGAGCTTTCCTTTGATAGGAAGTAACAGTTCAACAGTTTAGGTATGAGCAGAGTTATTAAAGGTAGACCCTACCCAAGATGGCCTCCTCAGAATTCTTGCTTGAGCCCCTACTCTAACATGAATTGGTTGTAGCAGAAAGAGACTCAGTTTCAGTATAGTGAAAACAACTTCTGATAGTGTGACTATGGTCCCTTCTTTCTCAGGATTCATTCCCTTGCCTATGTCTGTACACAGTTGGGCATTTGCTCAACCACTGTGCATGTTTTACTAGCAAATCTCAGAGAATGCTGCTGTAGAGGCATTTGTGTCTGTCTGGTGTATGTAATTTTGCGACTCTGTGGCGAAGACCTGGTTTCAGACAATTGAAATGTCATGCTCAGACATTTTATGGCTACATTCTCTGACACCTCCCACAAGCCCTTTCATGGAACCTACTAGGCTATAAACAGCATGCTTTGAGCAGGAGCCAATCTCCAGCCTTAGTGGACTGGTTGATGAAAGATGGGTAAAGGAGCCACATCTGAAGACCCCTCACTTTTCTTTTGTGGTCCTAATCTGTGCCCTTGTATCTGTGGAACACACACTGATTGAACAGCTGTCTGACATGCATCAGCAAGTTAATGGCAACTCTAAATCCTAACATGGAGATAAACATTTTAAAGTTTCCCAAAATTCTGACTGAAAGCAATTAGTCACTTGATTCCTCTGTGTAGGAATATAGTTTTCCTCCCTGTCTGTAATTTCTGCATGATCGCGCTAGACTTTTCATCTTTGTTGGTCCCTATTTTTGTTTGCTGGCTTTAGAATACTGTGCACTTTACCCCTGCTGACCAGTAATAAAGTACCAGTGCTCCACCTTTTAACTAAATTAAATTCGTTTATGCTTAATTGGTATATTTGACAGGCCTTTAAGTCCCTAGCATATGGTGTACAGAGCGTACCCATGGCCTGGAAATTAAATGATATTAATGGATTGCAGCACCCACTGTGCCATCCTCTACTGTAGCAACGCAAACTTGGCTTCAGGCCTACCAAGCGTAGACTGACTGTAGCAGTGTAAACCTGCAGCCCAGCCTGTCAAAATATTCCTTTTTCGTAGGGAAAAAAACTAAATTTAAATTATAAGCAAGTCACCCTTATGCAAAACTTGTAGCCCTCAGATAGGGTGCTTGCTATTTAAAAGTAGGACATATAGAAAATTAATATTAATGTGTCTCTGCAGTGACAGAACTCAAAAAGCTATTTTCAATGTGGCAGGCCTAGATGTCCTATATAGAAAGCCAGAGCGAAGATTAAAATACTAATACTGCTTACTCAGGAAAAGGATCAGCTAGAAAATTTATTACACACTATTTGTAATAGTTTTTTAAATCCAAATTAATTTTAAAGTCAGATCTCAGTACCTATTAAATAAATTAAACTTTTAAAAAGTTAGCCCTAATCTGCCTGAACTGTTCACATATAACACTTGCGGCACACCTAAAAGGAAGAGAACAGGATACCAAGACAATTCTTATGTGTCCACTCTCTGGTTACTGAAGGACCCAGTCTTGGTCTTACTAGACTTCTGTTTTTGGGTTGTTGTAGGTACAGTACCTGCCTCAAACTAATTTTTAGGGTTAGATGTGGGAGAACACTAGGATTACCTCATTACCCTTGCCAAACAAGCACCCAGCCCTCATAGCCCAAGTATGGAGTGGCTAAAGTCTTTCACCATCTTGAAAAACCCCTGACACAGGGCATTTTGGGCCTCTATGCAGTAAGTCAAACAATAACTACAAAAAAGGAGGTCAGGTCTGCCATAGGAACGTTTATCCAATTGCCTAGGGGGGCAAGGAGCCCCTACACTTACTAGCTCATGCCAGGCATCAATGTGGCATCACCAGGTGCCCATCTCAGAGCACTTTTTAGAGGTCCAGAAGATCAGAAAAGGACTGGACTTGCTGTTTGTGACCTGAAAGAGCCATGATTGACTGGAGCTTCTGCCTCTTAAACCCAGGACAAAGACATGGACTACAAAG